>NC_073242.2:11836428-12448571 GCF_029281585.2 Gorilla gorilla gorilla
AATAGTCGCTGCTCCAAGAAGGCTGAGATTCTAGGATGCACGCACAGCCCACTCTCAACTCATGACCTCCTCTGTGCCCAGGGAGCAGAACCTGCTAATGAGAGGAACAGAAAAACCCACACAGGTGAGCCCAGCAGATATTAAAACTTGTTCCCCGTGGTTATGTGTCTCCCTTATTAAGTCATAAGCTCCCACAACCTCTTTAATACATGGTAAATACTGAATGAATGA
This sequence comes from Gorilla gorilla gorilla, assembly GCF_029281585.2. NCBI lineage: Eukaryota > Metazoa > Chordata > Mammalia > Primates > Hominidae > Gorilla > Gorilla gorilla. Next base: position 11,836,660 of record NC_073242.2, read on the forward strand.
ATGATTGCAGAAAACGTTATAAAGAGGAGACAAGAAACAGCTCAGATATCGAACTACCGTATTTTCTGATATGCAAGAATCAGAGGTATACAAGAAATTACTCTCATTTTACAAGGACATTATGGGAAGGAAGGAAGGAGAACCAGAATAGATTTCATCATCCATGTGTTTAGAATTATTTTCACTTGCATTTATAATGACAGTTTTTTTGTTTATGCTCATACAAGTATGTTTATACTGAAATGATACAAATTCTTTTGCACCACTGAAAACCAAATTATTATTTTATATCTGTTTGATTCTCTGTAATCCATTTACTATTTGGGCATCTTAGATGAAGAGTATTTTAGGGTTTTGGTTTTGTTTGTTTGTTTGTTTGTTTTGACAGAGTCTCGCTCCATCATCCAGGCTGGAGTGCACTGGCCTGATCTTGGCTCACTGCAGCCTCTACCTCCTGAGTTCAAGCCATTCTGCTGCCTCAGACTCCCTAGCAGCTGGGACTACAGGTGCGAGCCACCACGTCCAGCTAAGTTTTTGTATTTTTAATAGAGACAGGGTTTCACCATGTTGGCCAAGCTGGTCTCGAACTCCTGACCTCCAGTGATCCACCCAATTCGGCCTCCCAAAGTGCTGGGATTACAGGCCTGGGCCACCACGCCTGGCCTATTCTAGGTATTTTTAAAAATGCATTAAAATGCCTGCAAATACAGTGCCAGTTTTTTAAGGAATATTCCATCCCTAAAACTCTCTAATTATTTGTGCCTTGTTTCCCCCTCAGAGGAGAGTGAAATATTTTCCCAAATAGAAGGTTAACAGTTGGGGTTGTTTTTGTCAGTTTTGCTTTGTCTCCCCCCAACCCTGCCCCATCACTATTGTGAGAGAGAATGCACATTTTTTCTACCCGCGGTAAAATTGACAATGGAAACACTGTCTTCTCCAATTCCCAATGCACTGCACCACTGCTGCAGACAAACAGTGAGTCTGAAGTGAAGCAGGAGGGGGTTGTTAGAAATAAGGCCCCACCCAGCGTGAAGCTTCCAGATGATCTGGGGGCCACGCGATGCAGGTGCTATCAGCAAGTAGCAGGCTGCATGGCTGGCTTGTGAGTTATTGCTGTGGTCACAAGATCTCCTTGCTGTAGCATTCTGCGTGTGTAGGTGATAAATCTTAGGGACCCGAGGGAACACATCAGGCTTCTCTCCTCTGGCCCATTATTTTTCTCCTACATCATTTAGAAAAGTGCAGGTCTGGACCTTTTAATTTTTTTTTTTTTTATCATGAATGTTTTCTTCAGCTCCATGCCACATTTCCTTCTGCATGTTCAATTTTCACAATGGAGTGTATTTTTAAAGCCTGGCTCAATAGAAGACGAGAGAACAGAAACCTTAAGCAGGAGACACGAGAAAGAGACAAATACACGCGTTTGCTCTCTTTGTTCTCTTGCGAATGGCGATGTGAAAGTCTGGTGGAGTCAGATATAGTTCCTGCTTGCAAAGGGAGCAAAAGGGAAAGAAACTTGCATCTTTTAAGACCATGCTATGTACCAAAATCTACGCTAGTCTGCAGAGAGAGCACGTCATTGTGGTCAAACGCGTCTATACTGAAAGTCAACGTCCCTGGGTTCAAATCCCAGCTCCTCCTCTTGCAGTTGGATGCCTTGAACAAATGACTTGATGTCTTCACCTGTAAAATGGGCATAATACTGATCCCTACGTCACCGGACATTTTAAAATTTAGATTAAGTTAAACACAACATGAAATTAAGCATGTTTAAAAGTATAAATAAGTGGCATTTAGTACATTCAGAATGTTGTCACCTCTATCTAGTTACAAAGCATTTTAATCACCCCTAAAATAAATCTTGTATCCATTAAACAGTCACTCCCCATTTCCTCCATCCCAGCGCCTGCCAGCCACTCATCTACTTTCTATCTGTATGGATTTCTTTCTTCTGGATGTTTCCCATAAGTAGAATGATGCTATATGTGACCTTTTGCATCTAGCTTCTTTCACTTAGCATAATGCTTTTGGGATTCATTTACGTTGTAACGTACATCAGTACTTCATCCCTTTTTTATGGCCGAGTAACATTCCATTATTTGGATATGTACATTTTGTCTTTCTATTCAAACATTGATGGATATTTGAGTTATTTCCACCTTTCAGCTGTTGTAAATAATGTTGCCATGAACATTCATGCACAGGTATTTGAATACTTCTTTTAAATTCTTTTGAGTATATACAGTTATTTCTCATTATTCCCAGTAGTTATGTTCTATTAATACATAGCAAACACTGAATTATCAAATACTAAATCCCAGCTAAGAGAAATATATCTGTTTCCCTGTCTATTATCTATCTATCTAGCTAGCAAGCTATCATCTATCTAGTGTGTGTGTGTGTGTCTGTGTGTGTGTGTGTGTCTGTGTGTCTGTGTGTGGTAACTCATCCTGGTAGATTCTATTTTATTTTACAAAAGAGAAAATAAAATTCAGAAGTGCTGGAGTGGCCGGGTGCAGTGGCTTACACCTGTAAACCCAGCACTTTGGAAGGCCCAGGCAGGCGGATCCCTGAGGTCAGAAGTTCAAGACCAGTATAGCAAAACCCTGTCTCTACTACAAATGCAATACAAAAAAAAAAAAAAAATTAGCCAGCATGGTGGCACGTACCTGCAGGCTCAGCTACTTGGGAAACTAAGGCAGGGGAATTGCTTGAACCCAAGAGGCAGAGGTTGCAGTGAGCTGAGATCGGGTCACTGCACTCCAGCCTGGGCAACAGAGCAAGACTCCACCTCCAAAAATAAAAATAAAATTAAAACGAAGTGTTTGAGTGACTTGCTTGAGGACACCGCACCGACAGATGCTTTCGTTGTGCTTCGAACTCCATGTATAATTGGCCCCAAAGCCAGCGCTTCTTGCACTGTTCTGCGCTACCCATTACCAGCTCCACCCGGTTGGCATCTCTGCATGAGAGCTGAAATTAGAAGGTAGAGCAAACTTCCCTGGAAATGTGTGCATCAGGCAACTCAAATTTGGGGTTACTATATGCACGTCTGCACAAATGACCCTAAAAGAGCCGCAAGAACTGATTTGAAGGTTACAGATAGATTTCAGCAAAAAGGCAAAGTTACAAATACAGAATCTATGCATGAGGAGGATCAATGGCACCTAGGTGTGCAATTTCTGAGTCAGGTGGTAATTCAATGTCTAACTTTCTAAAGAACAGCCCAACTGTTTGCCACAGCAGTTGCACCATTTTACAACCTCACAGAATTTTTATGACAGATAAAGAAGTTAGTATTTGTGGGAAATTACAACAGGACCTGGCAAATAGTTACTTAATATTAATTAAATTAATTAAATAGGTAACACTGCCAGTGTTAGCTGCCAATCTCAATTCTTTCCCACTAGTAGGAGAGAGTAGCTCACAGTCAGATAGTGTGGGTGCACTAGTAAGTCTAATTCAAAACAGAAAATGGTAACTGTTTCAGAGCAAAAACTACATTCAACCAGAGGGGGATGCTTCATTTGTTTTTACATTTACCCATATCCACCTGGTGCCACCCACTCGATGTATACTCAAGAAGTGAATCTATTGTCTGTTTTACAATTACGTTCTTTATAACGAACTCACACAGATTCATCGCAGAAATTTGGGGAATCACAGACAAGCATAACAAAAATATTGTGACTCACTTGTAGTCTTGAAGTCTTGCTTTTGTATTGCATTTCCTTTCTTTGTTTAAAGCAATTAAACTCATATGATGTGTGGCCAGGCACAGTGGCTCACACCTGTAATCCCAGCACTTTGGGAAGCCGAGGCAAGTGTATCACTTGAGGTCAGTAGTTCGAGACCAGCCTGGCCAACATGGTGAAACCCTGTCTCTATTAAAAATACAAAAATTAGCTGGGCATTGTGGCACTCGCCTGTAATCCCAGCCACTCAGGAGGCTGAGGCAGGAGAATCTCTTGAGCCTGGAAGGCGGAGGTTGCAGTGAGCCGAGATGGCGCCATTGCACTCCAGCCTGAGTGACAGAGTGAGACTCAGTCTCAAAAAAAAATTAAAATTAAAAAAAAAATCATACGATGTGTGCAGTTTTGTAACTGTATTTTTCACTTAACGCTATATTAACATGTAGCCATGTCCCTAAAGAGTCTTTGAAATCCTGATTTTTAAATACCGCATGGGGTTTCATTGTGTGTTTATACCATACTTTAAATATTCTCCCATTGCTGGTTATTGTCTCCAAATTTCTGTTATTATTAGCAACACAATAACTAAAAGCCTTGTACATGAATATTTACATGCATTAATGATTATTTCCCCAAATTTGATTCACACAAAATTGCTTAATCAAAGGTTTGTCTTTTTAATACTATTTTACATAGAACTAGTTCCTCAGGGAAGTTATTTTTCTGCTTTCTGGGTTTTTTGCTGTGTTTTTTTTTTTAATTTATCTAAATGCTTTTACTTTATTTTACCCAGCCGAAACAAGGCTTTGCTATGCTTACATTTAGTACATATTTTTTTCTCACAACGTTTTCTTAGTTTGCCATTCTGTTGGGTTTGCACAAAAGTAATTACGGTTTCTGACATTTCAAAATAACAGCATTTAAAAATAATGGCAAAAAAATGCAATTACTTTTGGGCCAACCTAATGCATTCACAGTGAAATTATTGGATTAATGTCTCTCTTCCCCCACTGGAATTTAAGCTCCTAAAGGGTCGGCACTGGACCCATTTATTTCTATGGATCCAGCACTCAGTAGGGTTGGTACACGGTCAGTGCTCAGACAACAGTAGAAGCATGAATGGGTAAATCTCTCCACTGAGTTTTGATCAATTCTCACTTCCACTACTGGTGCATGAAGATGCATGTTTACCAACCCTTCACTCACCTCATCTCCACCAGGATTTTCAATGTTGCAGGTATTATGATTAGAAAAATAAAGCTGTCATTTTGATCAATGAAAATTGGGATCCTGTTATTTTATTTTGCATTACATTGATTACTAGAAACATTAAAATTTTTTCTCTTCTTGGCTGGGCACAGTGGCTCTCACCTGTAATCCCAGCAGTTTGGGAGGCCAAGGCGTGTGGATGACCTGAGCTCAGGAGTTCCAGACCAGTCTGGCCAACATGGTGAAACCATGTCTCTACTAAAATAGAAAAAATTAATCGGGTGTGGTGGTGCACACCTGCAGTCCCAGCTGCAGCTACCTGGGAGGCTGAGCCATGAGAATTACTTGAATCTGGGAAGGGAAGGTTACGGTGAGCTGAGATGGTGCCACTGCACTCCAGCCTGGGCAACAGAGCAAGACTCTGTCTCAAAAAAAAAAAGAAATTCTCTTCCGTTTAATATTTGCACTGATTAGTTACTTCTCCTTTGTTAAATACTAATTCATATACTAATTCACGTTCTTTGCCCAATTTATTTTGTTTCTTGCCCGGTTTACTTGGTCCACACTTATCGAATATTTCTCTACTGGGTCCCAAGCTCTCCCTGGCAATTTTGTGTGCCTTTAATAAGATTATTTCTTTAGCTGCGCATGCATAGGGTGCAAACATAATTCCTCATGCTGTTGACATGGTGAAAGTATATCCATCTTCTTTTCATTTCTCAAATATCTATGTCATGGTGCTGGAGCACCTCAAGGAACACATTCAGGCAGTGTTCTACAATCCTGTGAGTGTCGGATTCTTAGGGTGAGCATGGGGAAAGACGGCTGGGAGAAGCAGTCTAATTGACGGTATTTGGTTGTCGTGTATCAGACTCCAATTTGACCTGGGCTTAAATCTCAGCTACTCCACTCACAAGGTACATGACTGAAGCAAGAAACCTAGTCTCCCTAGACTTTTTTTTTTTTTTTTTCATTTGTAGAATGCAGACTGGTAATAGGCAATGCATAGGATTTTATGAGAATTAACTGAGGTAAGATAGAAACAGAGAAAGAAATAAAGAAGAGAAAGAAAGAGAGAGGAAGGAAGGAAGAGAGGGAGGGAGGGAGAGAGGGAGAGAGGGAGGGAGGAAAGGAGGGAGGGAAGGAAAGAAGGAAAAAAATGAATGAAGGAGGAAGAAAGGAAGGAATGAAGAAAAGGAAAGAAGGAAGGGAAGGAAAAGAAGAAAGGGAGGGAGGGAAAGGAAGGAAGAAAAGAAAGGAGGGAAGGAAGGAAGAAAGAAGGATGGGGGAAGTAAAGGAAGGGGGAAGAAAAAGAAAAAGGAAAGGAGGAGGGAGGAAGAACAAGAGAGGGAAAAAAAGCCTATTTCCCATTTCATGAGTGTGGCTTGTATTTGAACACTTTCTGTTTGCTCAATGAGGGTGTTTCCTCACTTCCAGGGCAGTCTATAATCCATCACTGTTGTCTTCCTTTGGAAGCTGTTATGAGGAGTTTTAACAGTCTCCGTTCTGTTTGCTGGAAGCTGATGGAAGAACTCTGCTTATCTCCAATATTAGAACTTGTAGAAAATCGATACAGGGTATAACATCCTTCACCATCATACTTGGTAATAAAGCCTAACTAGAAAATGTGCAGAAACTTTCTGCATCTGGTACGTTTTGCTGGTGTGAAAAGCAGCCCATTATAACCGGAGTGATTCCCTTCATTGACCGAAGCATATAAAGAGGAAGGTGCTTTGTATCAGCCCTCATTAAAAATGGAAGACTTGTCTACAACTTCTAACTTGAAAAACTGACCCTGTTGGGGGGAAAGCACAGGATTTGCCTGAATTTTGTTTTTCTTTCCTCTCGCGTCTTTAAGAAACATGCTATAAAGACAGTCTTCTTAATGCCAGCAGAAGGCCGTACAGTTCTGAGCCTTTTATAAATGACATTTGTCCAATAGTCTGATTTACTAAGCATGATTGAAAACCACAATCAGGCCACAAGTGATATTCAGGGGAAAAAAAAAATACAACAACAAAAGCATTAAGAAACAAGACAGCTTTCCAAGACTATGAAAACTTATCCAAAAGGAAATATATCACTCAAATATTTACAAAATTGCCGGTGCAATTCAGCCTTCTCAGTAGCAACGATTTTTATGTCCTAAAGAGAGTTTGTATCTAGAGGTAATTGTGTTCTGCAGCAGTTCGTAAGTCTGGGCATTTACGCTGGCAATTCCAGATTTATAGGAATAGAAGAAATTTCCATGCATGATATACTGTACAAATTGTATGTAATAACCACAATAAAAAATTTCATTAGGCCTGCTATCACCAACCACCAATTCCCCGGGGAGAATTTATGTGCAAACTTCAGTTCCATTTACCATCTGGGATATTCTTTGGAGGATGGGTGGCCCCGGGTTCCTTGGAAAAGATAAGGGGGTATATATATCCTCTCCCTCTCTTGCCTTTGGGACAAGCATTTTAGAAAAAGAAGGCCTTTGTGTCTGAGGGAGCAGCAATCTCCAGACACCCCTCCATGAGCTTGCTCACATCCCTCACCTATCCCAAGATCACTTCGGCAGCTGTCCTTAAATTTTGCAGCTCTCAAATCTGAGCACTACGTCCTGTTGCATATTTTATGCAACCCATCACGGAGATGTGGATGCAGATTTCCATAGTTATAGAAGAGGAGGCAGAAATGGAAAAGACAAATTGGGTCATCTTATAGTTTGCAGCTGTGAAATCCATTTCAAAATTGCAGCCTTGCAGGCCTGAGAGGCTTCCCCGGACTCGATAATCATGGTATCGCCAAGGAATAGCATTCAGGCCTGGCAGTGCTTCTAGGCGAGTAGCATATGTCCTCATAAAACGTCCTCTTTATGACCACAGTGTCTGTACATATGCTACAAACAGTGACAACCTGGATCTCTCCTTTGGTAAGGGAATAGGAAATTAAACATCTCACCACTGCTTTGCAGAATGGGAGTCGGCATTCAATAAGAAAGGCTTCCCCCCACCCTCCATCCCTCTCCACAGCCTCCTCCCTGAGTTCTGCCTGTGCCTTATTGATGAGCACGTGCCTGTGTCTGGCATTGTCCAGCTGTCCATCTCCACAGAGCGGGGCAGGCACAGTTCCAAGCTCGTCCTAGATATCTCCTTGGTAGATTCAGGCTTGAGGGGGACAGGAGAAGGGGTGGTGAGGAGTGGGGCTTTTGGAAAGCATTTGAGGATGTTCTAAGTGTCTATAGGCAGTTAGAATCCTAAGTTCAACTTGTTAAAATTGACTTGCCGAGTGCCAATCCCTACACTTTTCATTGTGTACATAAGACCTCATTTTATCCCAAGCACCCCATATGGTAACAGGACTGCCCAACTTTATTTTATTTATTATTCATTATTTATTTATTTATTTGAGACAGAGTCTCACCCTCTCACCCAGGCTCGAGTGCAGTGGCGCCATCTCAGCTCATTGCAACCTCCGCCTCCCGTGTTCAAGCGATTCCTCTGACTCAGCCTACCGAGTAGCTGGGATTACAGGTGCGCACCCCCATACCCGGCTAATTTTTGTATTTTTAGAAGAGACGGGGTTTCACCATGTTGGCCAGGCTGGTCTTGAGCTCTTGACCTCAGATAATCTGCCCGCCTCGGCCTCCCAAACTGATGGGATTACAGGCATGAGCCACCACACCTGGCCAGGACTGCTCCACTTTAAAAACCAGGAAACTAAAGGTTAAGACGTTAAAAGACTTAGGAACTACAGATTGCTGAGCATCTACTTTGTGCCAGGTGGTGCATGAGGCAGTAAGGCTGCAGATACAGAGGAGACAGGCTCCTTGAAGCACAATGATTATGATGATCCAAGAGGTAAGCATCACTAAAATTAGATATACATGCACTGTTATTTATAGTTTCTATTTACACAGCGCTACTTTGTGCCTGGTACTATATTGGGAACTTTTGATCCATTTTAACTCTCAATCCTCACAACTCCATGTGGTGGTTCTTATCTTCCTTTTACAAATGGCGAAACTAGGACTCAGGTCACTTACGTGGCTTGAGCAAGGTCACAGAGCAAGAAAGGGCTCAATATGAGGCTCAGTACGAGGCTCAACTTCCCAGCGGGGATCTCCCTCCTGCACCACATCAGGTCATTGTCTTCTCTTGGCAAGTGAAGTTCTAGTTTTGATTCGAATGGATCTTAAAGTGTCAAAACACTGTAAAAACAATATGTCTTTATGGGAAGAGCTAAAATCAGTTGCTATAAATTCTTCAATGTTAAAGGCACATGAAGAAAAGATAGCAAAGGTTCTGGCATCGAATGGTCTGGATTCCAATTTGAGTCCTCCTGTGTGACATGAGGCGAGTTACTTAACTTCTCTGAATTTTATTTCCTGTCTGTCAAGTGCAGTTAACAAAAGTATCCAATGAGGACTGCTGTGTGTGTTAAATGCACGTTTTTGACACAGCACCATGTATTAAAATATTGTAGTAAGTTATTTTTTCTCTAAAAAGGTACAAATCATAATTATGTCTTTTAGCCAGGTGTGGTGGCTCACGCCTGTAATTCCAACACTATGGGAGGCCAAGGCAGGTGGATCACTTCTTGGGGTCAGGAGTTTGAGATCAGCCTGGCCAAGATGGCAAAACCCTGCATCTACTAAAAATACAAAAATTAGCCAGGCATGGTTGCAGGCGCCAGTAGTCCCAGCTACTCAGAAGGCTGATGCAGGAGAATCGCTTGAACTCAGGAGGTAGAGGTTGCAGTGAGGCAAGATCATGCCACTGCACTTCAGCCTGGGCAAGTGTCTGAGTGAGACTCCAGGGCACTGCAGCCCGAGCAAGACTACGTCTCAACAACAAACAAACAAACAAAATCAAGTCTTTTGACTTCTGGAAAGGCACTAGCAGTTGAAGGTCCAGCCTAAACAACAACAAAAATCAGTTTCCAACAGAGCCCTGCAATATGATGTCTGAGTGAATGAAAACAGAGGCAAAGTGGCTTTTTCAGTTCAATCACTTACGGGGATTATTTACCAGGCATCTGAGCATGTTCAATGTGTAATGAGAAGACTTCTTGAAAAGGAGAATTTGGCTTAGTTCTGCAACTTATTAGCTTAGTACCTACCATTATGCAAGAACTGATGTTTGGCACAATGAGAAAAATAAATGTGAAATGAGATATTGCCCCTTCCCCATTTAATGGAGCTCACATCCAAGTGCAGAGGACAGACACATACATGAGTCACCACAGCCCAAGGCAGCATGGCCATGGCAGAGAAAGAGCCCCACTTGATCCTCAAGAATGGTGAGCATGCAATCCAAGGTAACACTGGAGGAGAGAGGAGGGGACTGTGGTGGAGAATGTGACTCAGATGTCAAGTTCAAAATATATATTGAGCCTAAAACCTAAAAGGCACTGAAGGTCACGCTGAAAGGTCATAACTTTATTCTGCAGACAAATGTGGTTTGAAAAGTGAGACGTTTCATGCCCTGAGTTTAGGGAGTCTATTAGTTAAGATGTTGCTACTGCAAATGATAAGAGATTTAGCAGAAAAAGCAAAAAGAAAGTTATTGGCTACTATCACTGGGAAGTGGAAAGCAAGAGCATTCTGAATTCTTAAATAATATCATTATGAGCCTGTCCCTGTCCATAGTTCAGCTCTTGTTTCATGGGGTAGGCTTTATTCTCCTAAAGGTTCTTCCCAAGTGGTGGTAAAAATGGCCACCAGGGCCGGGCGCGGTGGCTCACGCCTGTAATCCCAGCACTTTGGGAGGCCGAGGCGGGCGGATCACGAGGTCAGGAGATCGAGACCATCCTGGCTAACACAGTGAAACCCCGTCTCTACTAAAAAAAATACAAAAAATTAGCCGGGCGTGGTGGCGGGCGCCTGTAGTCCCAGCTACGCGGGAGGCTGAGGCAGGAGAATGGCGTGAACCCGGGAGGCGGAGCTTGCAGTGAGCCGAGATCGCACCACTGCACTCCAGCCTGGGCGACAGAGCGAGACTCCGTCTCAAAAAAAAAAAAAAAAAAAATGGCCACCAGCACTTGTAGGGTTAAATGCTACCTGCTTAATTAATTTCCCTGCATAAAGAGCGAGTTTCTTTCTTAAGTAGGTATTGATTTTCTTTCCTGGGCTTGAGTCATTTACCTATTTTTGAACATGTAACAAAGGGCAAGAGGATGAAACATTTTGTTTGGCCAATATGGAACCAGATAATCACCTCTGAAATGGAGAGGAAGAGGTAGCCAGCCATTCATTGTTCACCCAACCACATAGAAAAGGTGTGGAGGGAGCAGCTTGCTTCCATAAAAGAGAAACAAATGAAAGGGTATTAGTCAGATAAGATGGGTTATGCTGCTGTAACAAATACTCCCAAAACCTATGAAATCAAATGACAGTGTATTCATCAGATGAGATGGGGTATACTGCTGTAACAAATAATCCCCAAATCTACATGGCTTGAAACAATACAGGTTTATTTCTCATCACACTATATGTTGATGGTTGTTAGAGGGGAGGCAGTCTGCTTTACTCATCTTCACTCAAGCTGAAGGAGAATGCATTCCCAAAGTTCCAAGAATGCTGAAGTAGGAAAAATGAGTATGGTAAAGCTCCTACTTGAGAGTCGCATACATCATTCCCATTTTAATTTTCTTTCCAAAGCAAGTCACACAGCTACACCTAACTTCATGGGGTAGGAAAGTTTATCCTATTATGTGTCTGGAATGAAAGAACACTGAAAAGATTTTGATGGACATCACCAAAACTAACAGGCAAATAACAACAGCATATGTCCATTGCAAGAAGACAACTGGTAAAGTGATATTTCAATGCAAGCATCATATTTCTGAAAATAATTATGGTGTGTCTGCATGTATGTTTATGTGTGTGTGTGTGGGAGAGAGAGAGAGACATTATGATAAGCGCACATATTCAAGATCATGCAATTGGAATCATTCCTCATTGAGATAATTCTGTCTTTTATTTCAGTTGTATTCATGCTGACAGTATGAATTTATTGACACCATAGAAATTATTAGAACTTTCTGACATCCTTTATTTCAGAGATACAAGATGCTTCATTACGAAGAAGCAATTAAGTAGAAAAAAATTTCCTCTCTAAAATGATAATAATAATAATAGCAACAACAACAGCAGCCTATTTCTCTTCCCTTAAAAATCAAAACTACTTACCACAATTTGAAAAAAGAAACAGAGAAAAGAAAAGCAAAGATTATTTGACGTATGATCTATTTTGGAAAATTCCTGCTCTCCTTTCACTGCAAAACTATTGAAATTCAAGCAGTGTCTGTCCCTTTTTATTCAATTAAATGCAGTCCAAATGGGGACTGGAAAACTCACTTTGAAGATTATGATCTCCAACTACCTAACAAATTTTAATAGTAAATAAAACCAATTTGCCCTAACCTTTATAATTATATAATATTTAAATACTGAAATTAAATTTAGAAATAACATTCCAAATTCTAAACAGCATCACAATATCTCTCTGCAGGCCATTGGTGGCAAGCAGCTAAGAAGTGCTTTGGAAGTGGACACACGTCAAGTTTTCCTTCTGTTAGTTAAAGTGTCCTGTAAGGGTCCTCACTTCTCCCCATCAGGTCCCATTACTGTCAGAAACCACAGAGTGATGTTACTAGTAAAAAAAACCTCATTGCGGACCTCAAGGCAGACATTGCTTCCTGTCAGAGCCTAGCTGCTTTCTGTAGGATTTCACACTAAGTCTTGGCAGAGTCCTTAGGGACTGTCCTTGCCATGCTGCAAATTCCAAAATGGCGCCTCATCAATAACACTCTTTACTGCCATGTCCTGGAAAATGGTTGTTATAACTATACAAACCTATAACCACCATGGAGTAGATGGGACTCCTGGAGATGAGCTACGCTTAGTCTGCCCAACCAGAAGCACACAATCCTGAGGTCCGCCTGAATCTCCTTCTGGTGGGACAGGAATGGTGGTCTCTGGTTGCACCATCAAAAGGAAACTGTATTCCCCATTACTCCACAACACAACCAGCATGTGCTGTAATCCATCAGATAACCCACTCTCTGCGATCTGATTCGCCTTGCAGTGCAAGATGTTGACTTCAAACCCAGTCAGCCTGTGGTGTTTCTCCTGACAGCCTTGACCTCTTGTCAGATTCAAAATCCCTAATGGGCAGTTACTCTGCCCTTGTCAGGGAATGAATGAATGGCTTGAAGAATGAATGTCAGTATGAGTAGGAGTGATGGAGGGAGAGCTTAGGTAGGAGAGCGTGAGTCCGTGTGCAGGAGTCAATAAGCAGTGGCCCAGACACACCGGGTTTAAAACTCCACATGCATTTCAGCTTCATTTCCTGGCATGTTTGCTTCTGTCCTAGTTCTTTTGTTACTTCCAGCTTAGCTTTCCATTTTACCATGATTCCTTAATCAACCTTCTTGAGGTTCCAGCCTGCTGTCTGGACTCCAGAGCCCTACTGAGCAGTGCTCTGGTCAGCAATGGCAGCTCTGAGCTGGTGGCTGGATGCTGCCCCTCTCTGGCACTAGCTGGTACTACAGGCTTCCTCCAAAACACAGCTCCTGTTTTAACCCTTTAAGTTTTAACATCTTACCCTGGGGAGAAAAGAGCTCCCAGGTGAACCTGGTGTCAGTGGTAATGAATTCAAGATGAGGACTTGGGGAATGGTAGAGGACCATGGCAGGTGGATAGGCCAGGCCTCTATGCCCTGGATCCTGGGCAAAGGTGATGAATAAAATCAATAAAAGCTAACATTTATTGGTCTTTTTATAAAAGTGATAAAAGTGACACATACCTGATCTCACATAGGCCTCCCAACAAGCCCGTAAGGTACAATGATTGTTCCATTTTATAGACAAAAACATGGTAGTCTAAAGGAGATAAACAAGTTATCTGATTTCATGCTTTTAAAACCTTGCAGTGCCCAGATTCAAACTAGTTCTTTTATACCAAAACTTAGTCTCTTAACCCACAGTTACAGAAGACCTGGAGACTAATTTAAACAGGATCTGAAATCTTGTGGCTCCAGAAGCATAATAACCTTTTCTCCTTTTATTGGAAACAGGATTACCAACTGTAAAAGGTCTATTGTTCTAACACAGAGCAGCCTAAAACACTCTATTCCTTCCAGAAAGTTAAGCTTCACATTTGCACATAAAGAAGATATCACACAAAAAAATAAAGTTAAGGGAAAAACCTGTAAATCCTCTGATTAAGAACGCTGTGTTTAGAAATCATGCCTGCTTGCCCTTTTATGTTTAAACCTCTGTCTCTTTGTTTCAGAGGAGGAAGGGACTCACCCTTTGCTTCCCAAATAATGTCAAGAGAAGTCATGATTGCCTGTCTACATGAGCTCACAATTTCTATCCCAGGAAAGGGAGTAAACAGAATAAAAACACTCACACATGTACCAAACAGTTGCTAGGTATTTAAATAAGGGTTTCACTCTTGATATATTCCCAGTGCCAAGTAAGCTACACCAGATCCAGGGATTGCAATTTCTTGGACTATTCTGTGTATGTGTGTGTGTATTGTTAGTAGAGATAGGGTTTCACCATGTTGGCCAGGCTGGTCTCGAACGCTCATCCTCAGGTGATCTGCCCTACTAGGCCTCCCAAAGTGCTGGGATTACAGGAGTGAGCCACCATGTCCGGCCGGAAATGAGGCTTTGCCATGTTGTCCAGGCTGGTCTTGAACTCCTGGACTCAAGCGATCCACCTGCCTAGGCCTCCTAAATTGCTAGTATTTCAGGCGTCTTGGACTATTAAAGACTACTCCTGTCCTCAGACAGCCAAATGTGGGGCTGGTCATTAATGCTCAGCCTTGTCTCTGGTTGAGAATAAGGAAAGATTGGAGCCTCTGTCTTGGTTTTCTACAATTATTATCATTATAATTAAAAAAAAATACAACTAACTCCCCAAATTGGGAAGCATCTCTAACTACGGCAGATCCTAAAACAACTATACTTACTACATTAAAAGCAATATTTGCATTCAAAGTAGTTAAAAAGTGATGTGTTTTATGAGCATGGATCCTTTGACCAATTTCTGCCAAGTGTCAAGGAGTTGGTACTTGAAAGGATAAGGGAAATGAAATGGGAAAATATGCAAAACTCAGAATCAGAAAAAATGAGTTTGAATCCTGTCTTCGGCATTTGCCAAAAGAACATCCTTGGGACCGAGACTTGGCCAATACTTGTTGAGGGAAGAGCAATTGGGGGCATTGCTATTGGGCACCTCAGGGCACTCCAGAGGTCAGCCAATTTTTGGTTCCAGTGTTACCGTGTCCAGCTCCAGCCTTTAATATTCAGAAATGTTGCTTTGACATTTCCTGTCTCGATATTATAGTAGGAGACGTGAGCAACGATGAATAGCTGATTTAGTGGGCCTGGTTTGTGCACCAGAGGTGTTTTGGATGTTCTTGCAGGATCTTAAGATGCTGTAGCTTTTTATAGGCTGTGCTGTTGGATGATCTGTAGACTCACCAGCATGGTCTCCTTCCTGTATGTTGTTCATTTGGGACATTTTTCTCATTGTGGACTTTTAAAAAAATTATTTTATTTTATTTTTATAGAGACAGGATCTTGCTATGTTGCACGGGCTGGTCTCAATCTCCTGGCCTCAAGGGATCCTCCCACATCAGCCTCTCAAAATCCTGCAATTATAGGTGTGAGCCAATGCACCCAGCTGTGAACATTGTACTGTAGAAACCACCTAGAAAATTAAAGAGAGGCTGGGCACGGTGTCTTATATCTGTAATCCCAGCACTTTAGGAGGTCGAGACTGATCACCTGATTTCAGGAATTTGAGACCAGCCTGGCTAACATGGTGAAACCCTATCTCTGCTAAAAATACAAAAATTTGTCAGGCGTGGTGATACCCACCTGTACTCCCAGTTACTAGGAATGCTGAGGCAGAAGAATCACTTGAACCCAGGAGGCAGAGGTTGCAGTGAGCCGAGATCACACCACTGCACTTCAGACTGGGTGACAGGTGACAGAGCAAGACTCCGTCTCAAAAGAAAACCCACAAAAAACAAAAACAAAACAAAACAAAAAACCAGGACAAAAAAAGAAAATTAAAGAGAAAATCACAGGGCCTGTTAGTCTTGTCTTCAGTTGCTCTCAAATGTGGTACCAGGTTTTCAGCCATGAAAGACGGCATAGGGATTCAAAGTTGAAACACTTCAAAAAACGTTGTCAAAAGGCATGTCACCTGGCCTGATAGGACTGTTAGGTATATATTTGATTGTTGGCTTATTTTGTTTGTTTATAGAAAGATAGTCTTAGAAATAGCCCATCTCTGGACTGCTTAAATTGCGTTCAAGCCTATCTCTGTCAGGAGAAGCAGATATTTATTTGCTTGATTCTTCCCTACAAGGCCCACACGAAAAGGTTGGGGACTTCCTACCTAGGCCAATTATTCCATTTCCTTGAAATAGTTCTGCTCGAAACCTTTCAACATTATTCCATCTCCTGCTATACTGAGTGTGGGGACAAAGGAGAAGGCAAAGGAAGAGGAGGAGAAGAAGAAAAAGAAGAAGGAGAAATCACTCCAGAGTGTTTAATTCTTGTTTCCATGTGTATCCCATGGGGCCACTGGAAACAAACAAACAAACAAATAAAAAAGCATTTACTCTATCTTTGACACAATTCTCTTTCACATAGAGGAAGATATCAACCATGCCTCATTTGTTAGCCTTTTTTTTTCCCCACTCTAAAAACCTTTGACTCCTTCAATCATGAAAAAAAAAATAGCTTGATACTGTAGAAATGGCTTGGATTTTGTTCATTTATTTATTTTATTAGAAGATCGAATTCAAAATTCAGCTTTGTCACTTACAAGCTATGATTTCTTGGGCAAGTTGAACATTTTTCAATTTTTCTCTAAAACTGGGATAAACTTGTAGATCAGTGATTCTTGAGTTATCATCAGAACCACCCAGGTAGCCTTTTAAAACTATCATCGCCCAGGCTGCACCCATATCTCTGAAATCAGAATCTCTAGAGGACTGTCCAGGGAATGTTTATTTTTCAAACCTCCTCCAGGGGATACTGATGCCACTCGACCATCTGAGTCTGGGAAGCACTCTACTAAGTTATCTCTGAAGTTCTTTCTCAGCCAGAGATTCTAGGATTCAAAATTTCCCGAAAAGACCAACAGACACTTTGAAAGAAGCTACCTATTCAAGGAAGGCCACCTCCACTCTGCTGATCTGGAAAATGAGTTTATCGTTGGGGGCTGCTCCTGTCTCTCTGGGATTTCTGTGTTCCTGGAGCTCTTTAACAGTGAAGGTACTTTCAGCTGCAGATATTGGAATCTCAGATGCAACTAACTTAGACAACACAGCAGTATGTTATCTCACATCGGAGGTGGAACGGGCCATGAATCAGCAGCTCGGCAATGTCATCGGAGACCCAGGATCTGTTCACATCTCCACTTTACCATTCTCAGCATTTACTTCAGCCCCAGCGGGAGGTATAATAAGATGGCTGGATATGTCCAGGCATCACATCCAGACAGGACAGTGCCCAGGGGAAGGAACAGCCTGTTCTTCCTGTGGTTCTGTCTTAGGAGAGAGGAAGATATGCCCAAAGGACCCACAGCATACTTCCCAGGCATTGATCAGCTAGAATTCGACCGCCTGGTTGTCTCTAAGCCAATGATTCATAAAGGGAAAGGGAGGAGGCCCTTAGAAACTTGGGCCCATCTGAGCTGGGAGTGCATCTGCTTCTTAGGCAGCACATGCTGCAAGGTAGGGAAGTGTTGAGACTGGAACAAGATTGGTTCCTGTTAAGAAGGGGGAATGGAATGAATGCTGTCCACCCCAAGCTCTGTCCTGAGAGAGAGTGCACAGTGATAACTATTACTGCCATCACCCAAGGGAAGAAGGGTGTGAGGAGATAGTTATACTTAAAACAAAATAAAAACTTGCAATAATTTCTCAGGTTCCAGATGCTCTTTATTACATAATGGTGATCATAAAAGGCCTTAATGGGTATGATTCTCCCGGAATTTCTACTCCCTCTCAGAAGCAGGGCTGGGGAGGTCTTTGCATGTCAATGAGCAGGTAATTGGAGCTACAAAGAAATAAGACGGTGCAGTGACTTCCTGGCTCAGCTCTTGAAGGGGAGAGAAAGCAAAGAATGTCCTAGAAATGCCCAGGTCCCTACTGGCTAAAAGTGTAGGTCCACAGTAAGTGAAGAGTCCAGCCTAACAGGGTTTTAGGTACTGATGAGTTATTTCTTTATCTTCATCCACTCAATCTTTCCATTTATTAATTCATTCACTAATTCAACAACCTTCATGGAGTTCCACTTAAATGGTGATTTTTCTAGGCTTTGGAGATACCAAGATAAATGAGACAGTATTGATATGTCTCTCTCTGTCTCACTAAGGAGTCTTGGTTAAACATGAAGTATCTGGAGTTAGATTCAAATCCTGGCTCTGACACTGTCTAGTTGGATTTTATTGGTTTATCTCTTTCTCCCTCCTTCCTCCCTCCCTCTCTTCTCACATCTGTAAATGAATATATATATATTCATATAGCCAACCCCAGTGGGTTGGTATCAGGATTAGATGAGGTAGTGCAAGCACAGCATGCAGCTGAGTGTTCCCTGGCAAATAGTAGGTGCTCAACACATGCTTACTATTGTCCTGATAATTATTATTATTAAGCTGTGCCCCCAGCCCACATGAAGCTCAGAATCTAAACCTGATGTTACAGGAAAATGCCCATGATGAGAACGTATGAAACTCTAACCAATAGTATTCTCTTTTTTGGGGGGGGCAGGCTCTCCATGATTTGAAATTTAAGGAAAAGCTGCCATTTATGGAGCAACTACTATCTGCCAGTCTGTATGAGAGAGGATTAGAAGTGGTGTTTTGTTTAACCCTCATAGCAACAGAGCGAGGTAGAATTTTAGTATTGTCCTCATTTTACTGATGAGGAAACTGAGACAAAAGTGGTTAAACTAGTAGCCTGAGGCTGTACATTTTTCTTTGTGCTAAGGGGTGGAAAGATCCACCACTCAGTTTAATTGCTTCAAAAATTTGTGTTTTCTCCCCTTCTACTATGCATTTTAAGTAATCTTTTATATTTAAGAGGTATAGTTCCCCCTTCCCTTCCAAATACATCTATTATCTATGAATATGTACAATATCTACTTCCTTTTTTTCCTGTGAACCAAAAATGTGAAATCATCATTATGTTGAATGGTAAAATTCTAGAAATTCCTTGCTAATTATATGTTCACATTACATTTCTTAGGGAAGGTTCTCCCCCAAGAAAAGGGAAGGTCAAAATTTTGAGCATTTTCTTGAAGGAAGCATTTCTATCTTTGGAAGAATAGCAATCCTCTACTGCAAAATACAGAGTATCTATATTCCAGCAAATACTTTCGAACTATTACCACCTGAAGAAGGTACATTAAATCTCTAAAGGATTAAACTTTCCTGCTCCCTGTAGTAGTTATTCTATTGCAAATTTCCAAGTACTATAGGTCCCTGGTGACATTCACTGTAATGGAATATCTACCAGGAGTGGGGTGGATGAATACAATTGTTTGTCAAGACCACTTACTTTGTGTAATTTTTATTTTTATTTTTATTTTTTTGAGTCAGAGTCTCACTCTGTCACCCAGGCTGGAGTGCAGTGGCATGATCTTGGCTCCCTGCAAACTCCACCTCCAAGGTTGAAGTGATTCTCCTGCCTCAGCCTTCTAAGTAGCTAGAATTACAGGTGCCTGCTAGCACAGCCAGCTAATTTTTGTATTATTAGTAGAGACGGTATTTCACCAGGTTGGCCAGGCTGGTTTCAAACTCCTGACCTCAGGTGATCTCTCGCCTTGGCCTCCCAAACTGCTGGGATTACAGGTGTGAACCACTGCGCCCGGCCAACCACTTTTTTTTCTACTTCTTATAGAGACTATGGAATATGTGACATACTATGTGAGTATGAGTCCCACCATTACACCATCCAAAGTACAATTGAATTTTAATAGCTAATTTGGGTTTGAAACAGAGGTGACTTATCTAAGAGGACCACAGGAGATCTCAAAATCGGAAGAACTCTCCCTTAACTCCAGACTCATATTATTAACAGCCTATTGTGTATCACCAGCTGGATATTCCACAGATAATTCAAATTTAGCAAGCCCTAGTCTGATTTCCCCATCTCCCCAAGTACATCTAATCAGCCTCCTGCATTGCCTCCTCCATCAACAGTCAATACTATCCACCCTGTCCTGCACAGCCAAAGCCTGGAAAGCATCCTAGTCTTCTCCCGTTTTACCATCCCAAATATGAGTCTGATCAATTTCATCTTCCTAATGGTTAAGACCCAGAGTGTTGTATCCTGGAGCGTATGGGTTAAGAGTCCAGTGGCGTTTCTTTACTATGGACATGGAAGTTCTAGGATGCAAAATAAAAAGCTTAATTAGAAATAGAGCAGCAGAAACAGATATTTCAAACACCAAAAACTGAGATCATGTTCACAGTTGTTACATGCTGGGCACTAATTAACCATGATGGAGATGAACTCCAGTGTCCATTGTTTCACTGGGGATGTAAGCCACAGCTCAGGTGACATAGCAGGTATAGTGAATACTGTGGCTGTCAGCCTCTTCTCTAGACATTGACAGTGGTGTAACTTGAACTTGGGCTCTGTCTTTGTGCTCCCACACCCAGTGGGCTTACCCTGATCAGAGCCTTAATAGAGAGGAATTTAGGTATCCATTTACTTGTCTGTCTCCTTATCTAAACTTGAGCAACTTGAATGCAAGAGTTGTGTCTAATGTCTCTCACATCAATAAGTCCTGGTACAGTTGGCAACACTTAGTCATTTAGTGAGTGCATTACTTTCTTGTGACTGCCATAAGAAGTGACCACACACTGGGAGGTTCAAGACAACAGAAATTTATTTTCCCATGGTTCTGGACCCCAGTTATCAGAAATCAAGATGTTATCAAGGCCCTGCTTCCTCCAAGTGCTATTGGGAAGAATCTTTCCTTGCCTCTCCCCGCTCATGGTGGCTCCTGGCATTCCTTGACTTGTAGCTACATCACTCCAATCTCCGTCTTTGTCTTCACATGGTTTTTTTTTTCCTCTGTGTGTGTGTGTGTGCGTGTCTCTGTAATCTCTCCTCTTCTTACAAGGACAGCAGCCATTGCAGTTATTGGATTAAGGGCCGACCCTAAATCCAGTACAGTATCATCTTGAGATCTTTAAGAACCTGTTTGCAGATAAGGTTACATTATGTGGTTCCAGGTGGACATGAATTTTGAGGGCACTAGACAAATATACAATAAATAGTAACTGCTATGATTTTTCTCTGATCCCCTCTTCTAGACAGATTCCTTCATTATACGCTTTCATTGAACCATGATCCTTTCTTTTAATTCACAAGCTTTATGAGAGTGGGACAATTGTGGATCTCGCTCTACTCATTATTTTATCCCTAGTACTCACTACTGTGCCTTTCACATAGTGGGACACAATAAATAACTGTTTAATAAATGAATGACTGAATTAATGAATAGATACATGAATAATTACTGACATAAATTTGCTGCAGTTCCAATCCTAAGCTAGGAGGTTCTAACAAAGGCCTCAGGAGCTCTGGCTGCAGAGCCAGCCTTCACACAAGGTTCAGCTGGCTCTCTCTGGAACTGGTTGAGTTTATTTAATCATATTATACAGTGTGTGTGCTTTACATGATCAATATGTGTCACCCTAAGTGAACATGTCACCCAGCCTAATGGCTTCTGCAGGAACAGTTTATTGGGGTTGGCATTCTCCTTTGTAGATGCCTGCTCCAGCGAGGGCAGCAACAATGGGCCCAGGACCCTCAGTGCCCCTCACCTCCCTTGTGCTGTTTTTTGCTAAATGAAATATGACAAGAGAGTGGCTTCCAGTAATTGCAATAATTGACTGTAGAGAGTCCATGATTATGTCATTAGCTCCTCTCTGGTTAATGTATTATGATTGTGGCCATATTTCTCTGCTTTGGAAATCATCAAAATTTCATGAAGGGATGACCAGGATGGTGGAAAACTGCCTTCACCGCTCTTCGCCACTAGACCCCAAGTTTTATCATACTAGTGAAATGTTTAAAAAGTAAGGTCTATAGTAAGAAGACCTGGGTACCAGTTCCAGCTTGACCATTTATTACCATGTGGTCACTGGTAAAAATGTTGAACTCTGAGATCTCTGATCTTCAACTCTCAGGGTTGGGGATTGGGAGAGATGACAATACTCCATTCCCTCCCTACTACCTATGGTGATTGAGAAAATCCAGGTATGCCACTGTGCACATTACTAACATCATAGAATTCATATTATTTAAAATGCTTGCATTCTACCTGTTCATAGAGAGAGAAGGATAGCCCAATGTTTATAATGTGCCTACCTGGACATTACTCAGCTATTAGTTTCTTGGATAATTACAAAAAACAGAGACAAGAGACTATGGTCACCAGATGATAAACTGGACCTCAGGATGTCTTTTATTTCAGAGTGGAAGCCTGTGCTAACAACCCTTTCCCTGACGGAGCAATTTTTCTTCTAAAAATGCTGAAAGGCCAAGATTATCAGTGAAGGGAACATGGCAGAAATCAACTAACCAGAGAAGGCAAATGTACATTCATCACTCGTTGCTTTTTATCCTCTTCCTGAGGCTCTGGCAAGTATTACAGAAAATAATTGTTCTTTTTCCCATGGAGTTTTGAAATGAGTGGTGCAATGAAGAGTGTTTAACAACCCACTTTTGGTGAGGCTGGGGTGAACGCTGGTTCACAGCTGGCAGACACCCATGGTGTAAATTTTCCCAACATGGCTGACATCAAGCTACCAATGTAGCATTGCCAAATGCAGTTGGTAAGTGACATGCTCAGTCAGCTCTCATGAGCCTGTGTGAACTGACTTCCCCACGTCATTGAAGTCTTTTTCAATACAAAGTTCCAGAGCTCCACATCCAACCATTCAGAATCGCCACAGAAAAGTGAAAACATTTTGCTATGTCTTTTAATTATCTAATTTTACAGATAAATAGAGTTCCAGAGAAGATAAAGAAAATGTACAAAAATCACACAGCAAATCAGGGAGCTAAAACTCCAGTTTCCAGCATGCAGTTTCTTTTTGCTGTGTGACACCTTTCCACAGGCTGCATGGGAAGGTAGGATGATTCTACAACCACCTGGCCAACAGTGGTTCAGAGAAGGATCTAGCACAGTTGCCATGTATCTTAGTATCTCTTTATTTATTTAAGCCTAACAACTCTATGACATAGGTACTATCATTATACCTATTTGACAGATAAGAAAATAAAGGCTTAGGGAAGTCACATAGCTTTCCTGAGGTTGGAGGGTGACCAAGTGGTGGAGCTATAAAAATCATACTTCAAGATGCAGGCTCTTAACTACTTGCCTTAGGCAGCTTCTGACATAACTCCATTAATTTCCACCACCTGGTATCTGTGGTCTTGCGCAATTCCCTCCCTTTGAGGGTAGACTGGATTGAGTGACCTGCTTCTAATAGGCAGAATACAGCAAAGGCAATGAGATGTTATTTGTATGATTAGCTACAAAAAAACTGTGACTTCCGTCTTGCTGGTACAGTCATTCCTTAGCATCCACAGGGGATTGGTTTTAGGACCTCCATGGACACCAAAATCCGCAGATGCTCAAGTCTCTCATATAAAATGACCTGGTATGTGCACATAACTTACGGACATTCTCTCACACACTTTAATCATCTCTAGAGTACTTATGTGTAATACTGAATAGAAGGTAAATGCTATGTAAATGTTGTTATACTGTATTGTTTTTATTTGTATTACTTTTTTTTTAGTATTCTTGATTAACAGTTGACTAAATCTGTAGATGCAGTGCCCACAGATACATAGGGCCACCTTTATTCTCTCTTCTGTCTTCTTTATTGCTTACTCTGATGAAGCTAACCACCGTGTTGTAAGATACCCTATGTAGTGGCCCACATGGCAAGGAACTGAGAAAGACATCTGGCCAATAGCTCTTGGGGAACTGGGAGCTTAGTCCAACAGCCTGTAAGGTCCTTAACTGCCAGCAACCACATTTGTGAGCTTGTAAGTAGATTCTCACCCAGTCAAACCTTCAGATGAGGATGCAACCTCAGCCAATGCCTGGACTACAGCCTTTCAAGAAACCCTCAAGACCAGGGTACCATCTAATTTATGCCAGGATTCCTGACCCACTGAAACTGAAATAGTCAATGCTGTTATTTAAGCTGCTATATATTGAGGTAATTTGTTAGCAATAGATAACTAATATAAAAATAGTCTATCTAGAGTTAAACATTCAAATAGGATAACTTGGGTGACAAAGTTACTTAGCTACACTAAAACTCAATATTTTCTTCTTTAAAATTGGGGGTAGGGGGTGTCACAACAGAACCTGCTATACAGGTAAAGGGTTGTTGGGAAATGGAATGAGGTAATACAAAGAAAGTGCTTAGTACACAAATCAAAAGCATCTAAAATATGACTGGAAACCAATTTCTGGCCTCCAATCCTTGAAGTAGTGTATAAACAGAACGGGGAATAAGAGGTAAGGCAGATATGAGGTGAGAAGAACCAGGAGGGATTTCTTATTTTCATGAGCAGGACAGAAATGAGTGAGTGGTGTTTGAACTTAAGGCATAGGCCCAGAGAAGATCCTACAATGTGTCAAGACATTGAGAGATGTTGGGATAGATAATATCTACAATGCAGGCAAGGACTGCAGCATTTATTCTCTATAAAAATCTCAGCAGGCTGTGTACTTTTCCTTAGAAAAAAAAACTAACTGGTAAATAGATATCATTATACATACCATGTAACCACAGGATATAATTATCGACTGCACTCATCCACACATCACAGAGAAAATGGAACTAGTTTTGGCACAACTTTCTCAGCCCACCAAGCTTGTGTGTGAACTTAGTGCATCTCTTTTGATGCCACTGGCTGACAGTTTAACTTACGCATCTTCTACAAATATTGAGAGCCCTTGATCAGCAGATCCCAGTTGAAATAATAGTTAGAAATAACTTTTTTTACAAAACAGAAATTATATTTTTTCTGGTTAGATAGGGATGGGCTTAGTTCCCAGATTACAATATCTTGGTGGGTAAAAAAAGCAAACTTGAGAGTAGATGGTCTGGGTTTAAACATGGCCACATAATTTTACCATCAGTGTGTCCCTGGAAAAGCAACTCCATCTCTCTGAACCTCAGTTTCCTCATCTGACAAAAAGTGATAACATTCCCTAACTTCACTGTGGTTTTGATAATAAAATGAGTTTTGGTGTGCAAAAGCTACATAGTGCAATAATTGGCATATGGGAGGGAGGCCAATGAATAAGCATTCTGCTTCATTTTGTTTGTTTTATTGTAAGCATGAAAACAAAATGCAACACATTAAAAAATTCTCAAGGTCTGTGTGTTTGCAGTCTGTGATTTGCAGAACAATGTTAACTGGCGTTGAGCAAAATTAGAAATGATAGAAGAAAAGGAGGAAAGAAGAAGAAAAGAAAAGAAGAAATGAAAGAGGAAGTTGTTTATATTTTATTTTTGTTATTCTTATTTACTATGGTTTCATAGTAAAATAAGTTTAGAAAAACATGAACATTTAAAAGAAAAAAATTTTAAGAAAGGTTTTATTTATTGCAGGATTTTTCAGAAGCTTTGCAAATTTGCATGTGACTCTTCAAGAGAACGATAAAGTGTGTGATGTTTTTATAATTTATTTCAACACAGAAACTCTTTTTTTCTCCCTAGAATTCATATTAACATATTACTGAAACCTGTTTTAGGGGACATACGTTAGAAACCATTGCTGTGGGATTATCACAGCCTAATCATACATTCTCCACTAGAAATTTCTGGTCATTTGTAGCAAAGTTTCTCATAACCAGAGCAGTAAATAGAATCTGTTCTGTGATCTGCTTTATTCTCTTTCTATACTTTCAGTCCTATAAAAGCCATCTAAATTTTTGGACCACCAGATAGCCTGTTTTTGTTAACTTTTCTCCTGGCCCTGCAGCAGAAAGCCTGAATTTCCACTTTGATTTTTGCATTTACTGCATCAAATCTCCCTGCCACCCTCTCCCCTCTCCCTTAACAGGGCTCTCAGTGCTAAGTGGGCAGTTTGCTCAGGGTTCTGACTTGAGGATAGAAGGCATCCACACTCCTGGTCTCTGTCCTTGTGTGATACAATAAAACTTGAAACAGCTGAGTCCCCAAAACTTTGGTCCTCCTAGACATTGATCCAGAGTGTCAGTCTGGTTGAACACCTTCAACAGCAAGATTCCAGCTATGTCAAGTTCTGGTCCTTAGAGAGCAGGGACTAGTGGCCCAGAATGAAATGCATGCATTTCTTCGTGAAGACAGAGATTATTCCTCCAGCTAAGTGTCTCTCCTCCAGAATAAAATGGAGACTCCAAAATGTCAGCCAGTTGCTTCAACAATAGCTGACAGCAGAAACCAGAATTGCCCCTTGTAGAACGGGTCCATGGCTGAACCCAATAAATATTCCTGCCATAGCCTCAGATTCCCTCTTTTCTCCTGAGGCTTTCATCTCCCTATATTCTGATCCACCCTGAGTTGTTTTCCTGTATCTCCTCTCAGCTGACTGTCAGCTAATCCCTAAAAATGTTAAGCTGCTTGCTTTAGTGTAAACTGATTTAAAAGAAAAGATGCTACCTAGACAGGCTAAACATTATCAGAGAATCATATTAGATAGGGTACTCCAAGACAGATAAGCCTTAAACCTCCCATGAAGCCATAATTGTGGCACAGAAGAAAGAGGAAAACAGTGATAAGTTGAAATCCTGGTTCTGCCAATTTATTTCTTCTCTGTGCATTTATTCACTAAATACGTACTGAAAACAAGCCCTGTACCCTGGTTGGGTACTATGTTGGGTGCTTAGAGCGGTGAACAAAACATCCTGCCATCAACCGTGTCATGGTAGGCTTTACCAAGCTAAATAATTATTGTATGACCATAAACTTGTAATAAAGCTATGATGGTAAATAATAGGATTTAGTGATAGGGAATATGTAGAATATCTTAATGCAGACAGAATGGTCAAGGAAGTTCTCTCTGAGGAGGTGGCACTGAAGCTGAAACTTCAAGGATGGCAAAGGAAGAGCTATGCAGCTGTGCAGAAAGAGTGGGGAGGAGTGCATTCGAGGTCAAGCAGCATATTTGCAAATGAAATAAGGAGAGAAAGAGATTGGCTTGTCTGAGGGAGTGAAAGAAACCCAGTATGGATATAATAAACTTAGTGAGAGAGAGAGTGCCAGAAGATGAACTTTGTGTTTCAGCTATTGTTGGTAGAACAACGCTGCATAACAAACAACTACAAGTTCCAGTGGTTTTTAACATTATATTTATTGTTCATGTATCTGGATTCAGCTTGGGATCAGCTCTAAGTTCTGTTTCACAGGTCTCTTATCTTCTGGCAGTGTGGTCCAGACATGTTCTCCAGAAATGGCAAAGGCACAAGGATGCAAAAAAGCATGCAATGCCCCTTGCAGACTTAGGCTTGGAACCAGCATACCATTATATTTTATTAGTAATGCACACCACAAGCCTGATCTCTGAGCCAGCATAGGCAGATGTGGTATATTTACATGGCAAGGGATCTGAACACCAGGAAGGGTGGAGAACTGGGGCTATTGTTGCACCTTCAACAATTAGAGAAACAGGAAGATAGAAAGTATTCCAATTAAGTCTTTGCAGGCCAATGTATGAAGTTAGATTTTATTCTAAGTACTATGGGAAGATATAAAGCTGGTCATCTATTGACCATGTGACCTTGGACAAATCCTCGGTGCTCTTGAATATTTGTCTCCTCGTCTATAAAATGTGTGTGTATTGGGGATGAGGGAGGGGTTGATTCTCAATTAAGATACTCAAATTCTTTGGACCTTGTAATATTTATGTATAAAAAAAGAACTAATCATATATATAAAATATATATATGATTATTGTGAGATTTAAATAAGATTATGAAAGTGAAAGTGCTATGTAAACTGTGAAATGCTCTGCGGTCATCATTTCATATACTGTTTATAGCAATTCTGCAAAATGAGGTTAACATTTCATAGATGAGGAAGCTGAAACTTGGGGTTGTTAAATAACCTGTATTTCGTTCCACAGTGAGAAAAAAGAGGAGGAGCCGGGGTGAAACACTCATCTATCTGATTCCAAAGCTCCAAGTCTTCAATTAACTATAAATTAAATAAGTTGCTTCCCTGTATGAGGAATTGGCCCCAGTAGTGCCTTTAACAGAGATTACTGGCTTTGCAGGAAGCGATGGGTGTGATTTAGACCTTTGCCAGATGCTGCTGAGCTCAGCAATAGCTTCTTATCCCAGGCAGGCCAGTGGCCAAGATCTAATTCACCAGGGGCCATCCCAGCTGATTGGTTCATCAATAACCCATTATCTCTGCCATTGTAAATATCTCGGAAAGAATGTGACTTTCGGGGAAGAATACCCAAGCACACCCAGGCTGCAGCCTGTCCATAGCATGGATGTCCGGGAAAGAAAAAAAATGTATAAGCCTTTCCTGGCTTTACATGGCAAAATGTTACAAAATCCCCCTGCAGTCTCTGACAAGGGGGATCTGGTTGGAACCATCTGAAGATAGGGTCTTTCCTTAAGGAATATGTCGTATTTGCCACTCCAGGACACTGGCAGGATAAAAATGATTGTCATAAAATAAAGCGATGGGTTCCATCTCCTGGACCACAGAGCAGCAGAGGGCTGGATGCATAAGAAACAACCAGTGATCTTGTCTGTAAAACTGATTCTCTGGTTTTGTCCCTAGACATTCTCATTTAGGAGATCTGGAGTTAAGCCCAGAAATGTAGGGTTGTATTTTCCCCCAGTGACTCTGATGTTCTGATGCAGAGCCAGGTTTGGAGACCACTAATAAAATCCAGTTTTCATTTAACAAACACAGCCTGAAAATCTATTGTGAGTCAGACCCTCCTGTTGAATGCTTAGACAGAGATGAATTAAACACAGCCTCTGACCTCAAGGATCTCACAGATCAGTTGGCAAGACAAATACATGGGTATATAGTGAAAAGGCATCATCGGAGCTTACCTAGGTTTATTACACCAACAAGACACCCCAGCTGCACAAAAAGACAGCCCATTGGTGGTCTGTTTCTCCCACACCATCCCCAGCTCAGCTTTCATTTTCATTAAATGCTTTCCTCTTCACTGCTTTGCCTTATCCTTCACACCTGATTCCACGGTTCTGACCATGGCTTCTCACTCCAATGGTAATTTGGAAATTCTCACTCTACAATCTCACTCTGGCTGACTGGGACAGACATTCTGGTCAGTCCCAATCGATACAGAGGAGTGTTCTACCACCGTGCTTCCCACTCCACTTCTGTGCAGGGAGGAAATCCCAAGATACCCTTGAGCCCTAAAACAGGTAGGAATAAATGGCACAGAAGCACACGAAAGGCGTTGGCTCATTCTCTCTTACCCAGATGTAGAGAAAGCCACTATCCCTCACTCAACACTAAGAGGATTATGGACATGAACACAATCATACCCAGGAAATAGAGAGGGAACAGTGATGACGGTCCATTTTGTTAACTAAAAAGAGGCTTTGTTTTATCCAAGCTGCAGGATAATTTGGGAGATGAGGTTGACATTTTTCTTTTGAACCAAGTGGGTTTCTGTCTAGGCATTCAACATTCTCAAAAATCAGGCTCTTTACAACCTTTAAAAATTATTGCCCTGTGCTTAGATGCCATGTAGGAGCTGAGCTCGGCGAAGAGGGGTGGTGGGGGTGCTGTCCGGATATGAAGGCAGGAACCAAACTGGAGAGGTCACTGAAGTCTTTTCTATTTATTTATTTATTTATTTATTTATTTATTTATTTATTTATTTATTTATTGAGACAGAGTCTTGCTCTGTCACCCAGGCTGGAGGGCAGTGACACAATCTCAACTTACTGCAACCTCTGCCTCCTGGTTTCAACCAGTTCTCCTGCCTCAACCTCCTGAGTAGCTAGGATTACAGGCATGCACCACCACGCCCGGCTAAGAAGTCATTTTTTTAACCGATGTTGGGTTTCCACCTGATGCCAAGTGTCAAGTACAAGGGTGCTTACTGCAACGACTTTGTAACATTAAAAATTTGGAAGGAAGCTGTCTAAAGCAGATTTATCTAAAGCAGATTTATTAATATCTGTTACATACAGAGAGTGAAATAAATGCATGCAACTATTTAAAAATAATGAGATCTCTTAGGCTTACTAACTGAAGAAAAAAGATTGGCTGGCTGTGGTGGCTCATACCTGTAATCCCAGCACTTTGGGAGGCTGGGGTGGGAGGATCACTTGAGGTCAGGAGTTCAAAGATGTGGTGGTGTGTGCCTGCAGTCCCAGGCCGAGGTTGGAGGAGCACTTGAGCCCAGGAGTTTGAGGCTGCAGACAACTATGATTATGCCACTGCACTCCAGCTTGCAAGACAGAGCAAGATTCTGTCTCAAAAAAAGATAAATAATATTTTTTTAAAAAGATAAAGAAAAAATATTCAAAACACTACATATAGAATGTTTCTATTTGTAGTAAAAAAATCACACACACACACACATTAAAAAAAAACCTATTGACAGTAATTTATTTCTTAACAGGAACTGTGAAAAGGAGCTGAAGGTGGTGTTTACTTTTTAAATTTTTTATATGTAGTACTAACTTGTTAAAAAAATAATGGTAATGGGCATTACTTAAGTGAAAAGGTTATAGAGTTTTGTTTTTAACTTTATAATTATACATAATATGTCTCTGTGTATTTTAATAATGAATATATTATTACGTACATATACCAAATAAAATATCTGCCTATATGTACTACTACATTGCATACCAAACTGTATTGGACTTACCAGTTTATTTATCTTATTCTTTGGAAATATTATTATTATGTTAGTATAATTAGCTTATTATAATTAGCCATATGGAAATTATCAGCTTATGTATTTATTAATTGATAAGATTATTATTCATTGATCATTTATTGATAACTGGAGCATGTAATATAGTACTGGAACTTAGCAGATTACCCAGCAAATGTCTATTATTGCTGAGTCAAAGAGACAGCAGCTCCATTATTTTTTAACAGATCAACTCTCAATGTCACTTTTACGGAACAAGATTCTTATTTCTTCACATGCTTTTTCTACCATTTCAAGCAGGCAAGACCTTTATTCAAGGATTCACTCATCCATCCAAAAGACATTTATCATGCTATTCAGGAACAACAAGAAATGAACAATAAAGACAGCACAATGAAGTCTCCTGCCTTGCTCCTACACTTGAGCTTCTGGGTTTATGTTCTTTTGGAGAGAAAAAAATACATTGTAGAAGAAGATTTTGTGTCCCCATAAAAGTGATCCCACACCCAGAGATGACCCCACACTGGTCTAAGCCTGGTATTTGCAACATCAACTCATGCCACTCACATGGAGACACCAATTAGGGCTTCTCAGATGAAAGCTGAGTATTTAAATATTATTTGTGGGAGAAATGCCATTGACCATGCACACCTCTCCTTTCTACTCAAAAGACATAATAAAGTGACAGTAAAGATTGACAAAGTGTTAACAAAAAGGACGAGAATGTGGACTAGAAGAAAGTAGAAGATGGGAAATAAAAATGCAGGAAGTTGCAACCTAAATGTTTGAAGTGGGGATATCTGAGCAGCTAATTCCTCCTAAAAAACCCCTGAGAGCCGGACGCGGTGGCTTGCACTTGTAATCCCAGCACTTTGAAAGGCTGAGGCGGGTTATCACCTTAGGTCAGGAGCTCGAGACCAGCCTGACCAACATGGTGAAACCCTGTCTCTACTAAAAATACAAAAATTAGCCGGGCATGGTGGCCCATGCCTGTAGTCCCAGGGAGGCTACTCGGGAGGCTAAGGCTAGAGAATCACTTGAACCTGGGAGGCAGAGGTTACAATGAGCCGAGATCGCACCACTGCACTCCAGCCTGGGTGACAGAGCGAGAATCAGTCTAAATAAAATAAAATAAAATAAAATAAACTGGATTTCAGGAAGGACAGTTGTACCGCTGCCGCCACTCTCAGGAGCAGTCTAGAATGCATAGTCCTGCATGGCATTTCACTAGCCTGACACTTGTTAATTACTGTGCAAGTTAATTTCATCTTATTTCCTGACACAGGGAAAAGATGGGAAATGGATGCGGCTCTCAGTTTCACAAGCCTGGATTTGAGCTTCCTGACAGATCGTACACTGCAAGAAGTGAACTGGACAGATTGACTCTCTGGTCTGTTGAAGCTGGAGAAAGTTCAATAAGTTAGCTGTCAGCGTAGGGTCCCTTGCAGTCTCAGGAATTTCAATTTCAAAGTACAAGAGATTGAAGTTTCGAAACACAAGATCATCAAAAGCTAATGATTCCTGAATTCTGCCAGGGGCGTGGAAGCAGGTGAGAAACAGTGGCTATCAGAAGGGTGTGCAGGAGCTGAGACACTTCTTGCACAAGATTAATTCTGCAGGCGTTGTGAGGAGAGAAGGGAGCTTGAATGTGAGGGATGGGCCCTCTGAGATATTTCAAAGGCATGGGAAAGGCCTTGTATTCATACCTGCTCTCATATCTGTTGCTCCCTGGCCAAATAGGTGAATCTCCAAAGAGAAAGCAGAATCACTGAAAAGGCAGGTGACCCTCAGCAGGAATAGAGCTCAAGTTGTCTATTAAAGAACAAAGCCTTATTGCATGAGAGGGTTTTCCAGACACTGTACTTTTGTATGGTACAGGCTTGAGGTTTTTATATTCTAAAGATAAGGTGAACATTCATCTTGATTCCCCAGAACAGTCCCCCTTTTATGCCTGCTGTCCCACTCATGTCAATAGTGAGCCTCACTCTCAAATGGATCCCAGTTTGTTTCGCTCAATATGATGTTTCTGAGAGTCAACCTTTTTGTTGAAAGTAGTTCTTCTTTTGCTATTGCTGAGTACATATAAAAAAATACATACTGCATGATTTCATTTAGATGAAGATCATGAGCAGGCAATGTTAATTTACGATGACAGAAATGAGAAAAATGGTTACCTTTAGGTAAGTAGGGAAGGTGGCCAGTCACTACGAAGGGTCTTGTTGGAGCTTTCTGGACTGATGAGAATTGTTTTCTACATTGCTCTCGGTGGTGGTTACATGGGTTAATATATATGCAAAAATGTATCAGGATATACAGATAAGATTTATACATTTACTTTGTAGAAATTTCACCTGAATAAAAAGTGTCCTGGTTTAGTCAATAAATTATATGGCCACTTTATTTAACAGAGTCTCCTTTCAGCCGAAAACTTGAGTGGGTTTCTATGCTTGCCAGCTGTTTCTTTAGCTCAGAGGGTGGAGTTTTTCCTATAAAGTGGGCTATACAGTGCTTCCAGGACTTATACATAGCGACTTCAGGCTTACTCATCACTGGGGCATTCCCTGATTTTGCATTCAAGTTTTGTGTGTGGGACCTACGACTTGACCAAAAACTTGCAGAAAGGGTTTTTAGTTCTGTTCTTTAGGGCAAAGTGTCGGTGATGTCACCTCCTATCTCATGGTCTTGTTCTCCTAATATTTCCTTGACTGTTGCAAGATACCAAGTGAGTGCAGGGCTCAGCATCTGAGAGTAGATCACTGCCAGGGTCCTGTATCTGGACTGAATATATCTAAAATGGCACCTACTAGTCGTATATGGAATAAGCTTGCATCTCCAAGATCAATATCCGAGGCAACTATTGAAACAGCAATAACAATGGGTTTCAGCCAATGCTTAGGTCACTTGAGGGTTAAGAAATGCCACCCCTTCCATTTTTACAGCTAACCCTATTCTCTTACCCCATGCAGAAGGCAGGCACCATTCTCCCTAAAGGTTCAGGGAAATCCAGGTATTGGAATGAAATTGAGACCTGCACTATCAATAAGAGAAAAGGAATTGCCAATTTGCTAGATTCTGAAACCTCTGCACCTAGGCGGCCACAAGAGGAAAGAGATTAGGGACTTTTCAATTCAAGAAACAGCGAGATGAACACAGAATAAAGGCAGGACTTCCAAACAGTACTGGGAGCAGAGGAGGAGACAGCGGAAGAAGGCGAGGCTTGTCAAAAAAGATTGAAAGCCAGAAGAGTCTAGAAGATTCAAAGCAGACCAGAATGTCTGCATCCATTTAAGGTTGGGAGTCTGCAAAGTTAGTTAAAGAAAGTCATCCTTAGGCATTGGGAAAATTCAATTTTCATCACAGGTCCTGATGACATTTCCTTTAAACGCCAGATTCAATAGCGAGATACACCGTCAGGGGGAAAAATTCTCTACAGTAAGAAGGCCAGATAAGGAAACGAGTTAAAAGCTCTTTTTCCTGCTATGCAAATACTCTCCAGTAACACTAACAGATAAATATATTTCTGCAAGATACCAAGTTTTCTCAGTCACAGGTTTATTTGGGAAGATTTCTATCCACTCTTTGCTTCTAAATTGAACACCTTGTGACTGAAAATTTAAAGGTATTTTTCTCCAATGGAAAGATCTGTGTTCGACGTTCAAAATCCAAGGGACAGAACACAGGTGGAAATTTGGTCTCTGTTGTGTCCGCAGATCTGGATGAACTGGAAATATCATACCAAGGTCTCACAGAGATGAACGAATGAGTAAATGTCACTTTGCCCACACCTTCTGCCCACATAGATAAAGAGACAGACCAAGAAAAAAGGGACTCGTGAAAGGTCACTCCACTGGGGACAATACCTGATTATCCATCATCCATTTCTGCAATCGTTCCACCATGCCATGAGTCAACAGCAAAGGAAATATTGAGAGATCACCCCTTGGTAAATGTCAGTTCTTGAGCAAACCACTCAGGACGGAGATTTCCTACTATGGTGGAGCTGTATGGTAAGAACATAAACCCTGGAGTCGGACAGACTGGGACTGAAACTCTGTAACTTTTCTCTCTGCGTCTCATTCGTAAAATGGAAATGATAATTCCTTACTTACCAGGTGATTATGCATGTAAATCAGATAACATGGGCAGAGCACTTAGCACAGAGCCAGAAACAGGAGATACTTGGATGTGCCGTCAGCGGTATGAGTTTCCTATGGTTGCTGTGAAAAATTATGACCAATTTAGTGGCTTAAAACTGCAGAAATTTATCATCTGACATTTGTGGCGGTCAGAAGTATGCAGTGGCTAAACTCAGTGTTGGCAGGGCTGTGTTCCTTCTGGAGGCGCTAAGAAAAATTCATTTCTTTGCTTTTTCCTTCCAGTTTCTGGAAGTTCCTGTATTCCTTGGCTCATGGCCTCTTCCCCTATCTTCAAATCATCAATGTGGCATCCTCAAATTTCTCTCTCTCTCTCTCTCCTCATCTCTCTTTTAGTCATACTTTTACACACACACACACACACACACACACATGTTCTTTCTATTATCACATCTCCTTTCCTCTAATTGTGATCCTCCCCATCCCTACTTCTGATAAAGACCGTGTGATCACATTGGATCCCAGTTAATCCAGGATAATGTCCCCATCTCAAGATCTTTAACTTAATCACACCTGCTAAGTTCCCTTTCCCACATGAAACAATAATATATTCACAGGTTCTGGGGATGAAGACATGAATGTATCTGAGGGGGACGTTATTCAGCCTCTCACAACTGTTATTGCTTTTATTGATGATATGGCTTGACTCTGTGTTCACTCACATCTCACCTTGAATTGTTATCCCCATAATCCCCACGTGTAAAGGGCGGGACCAGGTGGAGGTAAGTGGATCACAGGTGTGGTTTCCCCCATGCTGTGCTTGTGATGGTGAGTGAGTCTCACAAGATCTGATGGTTTTATAAGTGTCTGACAGTTCCCTGCTTGTGCTCACTCCATCCTGCCACCCTGTGAAGAAGGTGCCTGCTTCTCCTTTGCTTTCCACCATGATTGTAAGTCTCCTGAGGCCTCCGCAGAAATGTGGAACTGTGAGTCAATTAAACTTCCTTCCTTTATAAATTACCCAGTCTCAGGTATTTCTTCACAGCAGCATGAAAACAAACTAATACAATTGGGTTGGTAACTTTTCAAGCAATACCACTCAAGAAATCTGGATTCAATATGCTGAGATTAATTTTTCAAATTTATGTTGTTTTTAACTGTTGGTATTTATTCATTTTTTTTTCAGTCTATTGATGTGTCACCTAAAATAGACCTCTGTTCCACAAGTGGCCCCCATGCAAAATTTTGGGAGACTAGCGATACCAGCTGTTGCTCTTCATAGTGGAGGAAAATATTCAAAGTCCATAATTTTTGGTTCTCAGTCACTTCAAATTAGGAAAGAGGGGTTGGTGATATGTAAAGCAGTAGTTGTAAAGAGATGGAAATAAAGAAGACGGAGGCATGGCTGAGCATGGTGGCTCGTTCCTGAAATCCCAGCACTTTGGGAGGTGGAGGTGTGTGGATCACTTGAGGCCAGAGTTTGAAATCAGCCAGGCCAACATGGCAAACCCCATCTCTACTAAAAATACAAAAATTAGCCAGGCATGGTGGTGTATGCCTGTAATCCTAGCTACTCAGGAGGCTGAGGCAGGAGAATTGCTTGAACCTAGGAGGCGGAGGTTGCAGTGAGCTGAGATCCTGCCACTGCACTCCAGCATGGACAACAGAGCAAGACTCCATCTCAGAAAAAAAAAAAAAAAAAGAAGAAGAAGAAGAAGACGGAGGCAAAAAGGGCTGCAGAGAAAGGAAGCCAGGAAGCTGAGATCCAAGAGAGAGGTTTTGTCAAAAACCAGTAATTCGGTCACAAAAAAACTGAAATACCACATTTCACCTGACTGCTTAGTTGGCACAAAGAAGTTTTTAGTGAAGGATTATAATAACGCCTCTCTGCCATCCTCTCCACAGTAAACTTGGGGAAGAGAAAATTAGCTCTGCCAGAAAGTGTCCCTGAAATCCTCTCTTCTTATTCTATTTTGAGCCCTTGCACCAGTTGCCTCCTCCAAAGATAATTTCCTGAGGGCAGCCTCAAACCAGAAGAAAATAATTGCATTTTTGCTGGGGTCCATGTTTCTCTGAGTGGATTTGTACTCTCGCCTGTATTTTCATACTTCTGTTCAGAGCTGTACGTGGACCATCGAACCCTTTTACAAAGAAAAAAAAAACGCTAAAACATGAACAGAATTAAACCATAAAGGCAACCTTCAGTTTTGGAATCCAGGGAACAAATGGCCTTTATGTCAACGGGTTATTCCTTTCAACCAGGGTTTACCAATTTTTTTTCCATAAAGAATCAAATAATCTTTCAGAATGCCTGAGAGTCAATCTAATCCTTTAGACTCTGTGGATCATACGGTCTCTGTCACAGCTACTCAACCCTGCCTTTGTAGTCTAAAAGCAGCTGTAGACAACATGTACATGAATGGGCATGGCTGTGTTCTAATAAAACTATTTACAAAAAACAGACACCATATGAGTTTGGCCTGCACATTATGGTTTACCAACTCCTGCTTTAAACTTTTGCAACACTTAGGGTGAAAAGAGAAGAAAGCAAAAATGAACACAGAGTGGGAGAGAGGAGGAGACCCAGGCTGAAAAGGAACTGGAACATTTGTTGGCCTCCCCAGGAGCCAAATAAGTGACTAAAAATTTGGGAAAATGTCATTCTTTTCCTCCTAGCTCAGGCCTGGCCCCAGGCGAAATGATGAAACTGGAGCACCTCAATTCTGCCCGCGCTTTCAGCCTTCCACATCACACTATGCACCCTCATGCTCGTGGAGCATTATAGTCAGGAGGCGCTTAAGAGCTCATTTCCACCCTTGATGTGAAGAACCCTCCGTTGGTCATTCTGAACAGGTGGCCAGTGAGCCACAGCATGAACATCTCAAGTGATGGGGATCTCATTTCTCCAGAAGCTGACTGATTCCAGCAGGTGGAATATGATATGGTGGGAAAAAAAAATGGATCTTCGAAGAAAAAAAACAACCAACCAACCAAACAAAAACCCCAGAATTCTGAGTCTATAACTGTCCACCTTGTCACCTGACCCATGCCTTTAACCTGGGACCTTAAACTTTGTATCAGTGAAACCCTGACAAAATGTCTTAACCATGGTTATTCTCCCCAAATATCTAGTCTATATGGACTAGTTGGAGTTCCAATTTTAAAAAACACCAACAGAGAAAAGTATGAGTTATTCTCAGAGCTTGGAGCTTGACAATATGATTCTAAAACTTTTATGACCAATAATTATCAGGATAAGGGAGGCAGGAGGTTCATCCTACTAGGGTATCAAGAATTAGGATAAACCTAGAACATGTCTACCTTTCATCAAATCTAAGATGCCACTGATTGTAAGACACGTACTATCTTTTGTTTTTCATTTTTTTTTATTATTACACTTTAAGTTCTAGGGTACATGTGCACAACAGGCAGGTTTGTTACATATGTATACATGTGCCATGTTGGTGTGCTGCACCCATTAACTCATCATTTACATTAGATATATCTCCTAATGCTATCCCTCCCCTCTCCCCCAACCCCTTCCTCATTGTTCTCATTGTTCAATTCCCATCTATGAGTGAGAACATGCGGTGTTTGGTTTTTTGTCCTTGCGATAGTTTGCTGAGAATGGTGGTTTCCAGCTTCATCCATGTCCCTACAAACGACATGAACTCATCCTTTTTTATGACTGCATAGTATTCTGTGGTGTATATGTGTGACATTTTTCTTAATCCAGTCTATCATTGATGGACATTTGGGTTGGTTCCAAGTCTTTGCTATTGTGAATAGTGCCACAATAAACATACGTGTGCATGTGTCTTTATAGCAGCATGATTTATAATCCTTTGGGTATATACCCAGTAATGGGATGGCTGGATCAAATGGTGTTTCTAGTTAGATCCTTGAGGAATCGCCACACTGTTTTCGACAATGGTTGAACTAGTTTACAGTCCCACCAACAGAGTAAAAGTGCTCCTATTTCTCCACATCCTCTCCAGCACCTGTTGTTTCCTGACTTTTTAAAGATTGCCATTCTAACTGGTGTAAGATGGTATCCCATTGTGGTTTTGATCTGCATTTTTCTGATGGCCAGTGATGATGAGCATTTTTTCATGTGTCTTTTGGCTGCATAAATGTCTTCTTTTGAGAAGTGTCTGTTCATATCCTTCACCCACTTTTTGATGGGGTTGTTTGTTTTTTTCTAGTAAATTTGTTTGAGCTCTTTGTAGATTCTGGATATTAGCCCTTTGTTAGATGAGTAGATTGCAAAAATTTTCTCCCATTCTGTAGGTTGCCTGTTCACTCCAATGGTAGTTTCTTTTGCTGTGCAGAAGCTCTTTAGTTAAATTAGATCCCATTTGTCAATTTTGGCTTTTGTTGCCATTGCTTTTGGTGTTTTAGACATGAAGTCCTTGCCCATGCCTATGTCCTGAATGGTATTGCCTAGGTTTTTTCTAGGGTTTTTATGGTTTTAGGTCTAACATTTAATTCTTTAATCAATCTTGAATTAATTTTTGTATAAGGTGTAAGGAAGGGATCCAGTTTCAGCTTTCTACATGTGGCTAGCAAGTTTTCCCAGCACCATTTATTAAGTAGGGAATCATTTTCCCATTTCTTGTTGTTGTCAGGTTTGTCAAAGATCAGATGGTTGTAGATACGTGGCGTTATTTCTGAGGGCTCTGTTCTGTTCCATTGGTCTATATCTCTGTTTTGGTACCAGTACCATGCTGTTTTGGTTTACTGTAGCCTTGTAGCATAGTTTGAAGTCAGGTAGCGTGATGCCTCCAGCTTTGTTCTTTTGGCTTAGGATTGACTTGGCAATGTGGGCTCTTTTTTGGTTCCATACGAACTTTAAAGTAGTTTTTTCCAATTCTGTGAAGAAAGTCACTGGTAGCTTGACGGGGATGGCATTAAATCTATAAATTACCTTGGGCAGTATGGCCATTTTCATGATATTGATTCTTCCTATCCATGAGCATGGATTGTTCTTCCATTTGTTTGTGTCCTCTTTTATTTCGTTGAGCAGTGCTTTGTAGTTCCCCTTGAAGAGGTCCTTCACATCCCTTGTAAGTTGGATTCCTAGGTATTTTATTCCCTTTGAAGCAATTGTGAATGGGAGTTCACTCATGATTTGGCTCTCTGTTTGTCTGTTACTGGTATATAAAAATGCTTGAGATTTTTGCACATTGATTTTGTGTCCTGAGACTTTGCTGAAGTTGCTTATCAGCTTGAGATTTTGGATGAGACGATGGGGTTTTCTAAATATACAATCATGTCATCTGCAAACAGAGACAATTTGACTTCCTCTTTTCCTAATTGAATACCCTTTATTTCTTTCTCCTGCCTGATTGCCCTGGCCAGAACTTCCAGCACTATGTTGAATAGGAGTGGTGAGAGAGGGCATCCCTGTCTGGTGTCAGTTTTCAAAGGGGATACTTCCAGATTTTGCCCATTCAGTATGATATTGGCTATGGGTTTGTCATAAATAGCCCTTTTTATTTTGAGATACGTCCAAAGGAGGAGATGGTACCATTCCTTCTGAAACTATTCCAATCAATAGAAAAAGAGAGAATCCTCCCTAACTCATTTTATGACGCCAGCATCATCCTGATACCAAAGTCTGGCAGAAACACAACAAAAAAAGAGAATTTTAGACCAATATCCTGGATGAACATCGATGCAAAAACACTCAGTAAAATACTGGCAAACCAAATCCAGCAACACATCAAAAAGCTTATCCACCATGATCAAGTGGGCTTCATCCCTGGGATGCAAGGCTGGTTCAACATATGCAAATCAATAAATGTAATCCAGCATATGAAGAGAACCAACGACAAAAACCACATGATTATCTCAATAGATGCAGAAAAGACCTTTGACAAAATTCAACAGCCGTTCATGCTAAACATTCTCAATAAATTAAGACACATACTATCTTATACACAGTAACAAGAGAAAAACAGTGCATGAGTTGCATTGATAGTAACATGCATCACAATTTCAGACATGGCAAAGCATGGGGGAGTAAAAGTACATCTTAGAATCAATGATATATAGTACAAACAGTGCGGAACACAAATAAAATTAGATCCCTCACTCCCACCATATAAAAATTATATTCTGAATGGATGAAGGTCCTATCTGTGAAAAAAATCTTTAAAATATTTTGTATGACAAAAAAATAAAAAAAAATACCAAAAGAGAAGTTAAAAGACAAGCCGCAGCTGGGAGAAGATATTTGCAACACATAAAATGAAAAGTGGATTTGTTCCCAGAATATAAAGGAGATCTACAGATCAATAAGAAAAGACAAACAAGCTAACATGAGAAGCAGCAATTCACAGAGGAGGAATCCTGCATGGCCAGTAAATGTATGAAAAAGAGCACATCCTGCTCTGTAAGCAGAACAATGCAGATTGAAACAATAAGATATAGACCCACCAGGGGAGCAAAATAATATCAAGTGTTGGCAAGAATGTGTACAAACACAAGCTCTACAGCTTATGGGAGTAGAAACTACATGACCACTTTGGAGATGAATTTGATAATGCTTGAAATATTTGAAGATGTTCATCCTACATCCCAACATCCAGTGCTTCGAGAAATATACTCTAGAGAAGCTCTTGACCATGTACATTTGGCTTCAGATAAAAAGATGTCTAATTTTGGCATTGTTTGAAACTGAAAAAATTTGGAATCAACTGTCAACTGAAGAATGAATAAACATATTATAGTACATTCTAACAATGGAATACTACACAGCTGTCAAAAGGAATGGGTAAATCTACATAGTGCTGAAGATTGCACAACAATATGAATGTCCTTAAAATGTCACTGATCTGTACACTTAAAAATGGTTAAAATTATAAATTTTATGTTATACATATTTTACAACAATAAAAACTTTTTTTAAATGATCCTTGAATAAAGGGCTGATTCAAGATCTGAGGCAAGGAAAATACAAGATGAGGTGGCGTATCTTGTAGTACCAGAAAGTAAGGAAGCAGTAAAAAAAGTAAAAAGATGAGGTACTGTCAAAGAGACAGGAGTTAACTTGAAACAGTTCCTGGTTGCAAAAGCTGAAATAATTCAGGCAATGAGACAAACATCATGGTACTGGATTATAACTCAAAGTATAAATAAATATCCATGAGTCTCCGCTGATATAAATAAATGATTGAGTAAATAAATAAGTGGGGGAAATAGACAAATCTGCCTTATAGAAGAATTTTATTTAATACACATTGATACGCCCCTCTCCAGGAGGTGAAGTTTAAAAGTCCCACCCCTTAAGTATGGGCTAGATTTAGTTACTTGCTTCCAAGCAATAGAGAATGGAAAGGTGGAAAAGAATAACTTTACAATGGAGAAATCTGGCAGATTCACCTTAACCAAGTGATGAAGGTTAACATCATCAGGGAAGTCATGTTGGCATCATGTCTACCCTGATAGGATGAGATGAGAAGGACAATTAATCTCTATGGTATTCTTTCCAAAAACCCATCACCTCAGTGTCATCAGGAGCAAATATTAGACACACCCAGATTAGGGGACATTCTGGCAGATACCTGGACAATACTTCCTCAACCCTGTCCCAGGTCATGAAAAGCAAAGGAAAAAGACTGAGAAACAACCAAGAAGAGACTGGGGAGAGAAGTAAATGCAATAAGGTGCTCTCATTGG
Organism: Gorilla gorilla gorilla; assembly: GCF_029281585.2. Classification (NCBI taxonomy): domain Eukaryota; kingdom Metazoa; phylum Chordata; class Mammalia; order Primates; family Hominidae; genus Gorilla; species Gorilla gorilla. Next base: position 11,879,283 of record NC_073242.2, read on the forward strand.
ACCCTGGAACAGAAAGAAGACACTGGCAGAAAAACTAGAAAAATTCTAATGAAGTCTGGAGTTTAATTAATAATAATTTACCAAAGTTGGTTTCGTTGTATCTCCATTTTGACCATAAACTGTGTTAATATACGATGTTATGAATGAGAAAACTGAGTGAAGCATTGATGGCAACTCTTTGTACTGTCTGCTCGACTTTTCTGTAAATGTAATTGCCAAATCAGAAAGTTTTTGATGTTTAAAATAAACTGAATAAGCTAAAAACAAAGGCACACAGTATTATTCCATTTTTTTGTAAATACCTAAAACACTCAAAAATACTATTTTTTGTTAAGGGGTATATACTCAAGTAGCAAAAATATAAAAACAGAAAAATGAAATAAAAGCATAAAAGGGGTAATACAAACTAGCTTCAGGAGACTGGTCATCTCTGGAGAAAAGGAGGGCATTTGACTGGGGTGTAAAACTGCCAATTTTTGAAAATATGCTAAGAGCTGTCAAAATGGGTTTGATAAGTTTATGAGTATTTACTATCCTCTATACTTTCCTGAATACATAAAGTTCCCCATAATTTATAAATAAATATTTATAAAGCCAAAAGGGGGAGGAAAAGGGAAACTCCAGAACCAGATGGACTGGTGTGAATCGTGAGCCTGTTATGTAGTTGCTATATAACCTTTCTAAGCCTCAGTTCCCTCATCCATTAAATGGGGGATAATAGTTGCCATATTGCTATCGCTATGTGGATTCAATGAGATGATATAAGAAAAGCTCTTAGCATAATGACTTGCACGGTCAGCACACACAGTACATACTAGCCGGCATACTTATTTTTGGTGCCCTTAAACCTTGAAGTATTTTGACTCTGGGAACCAGATTTTATCTCTTACTTTTCCAAATGTTATGCCCTTACTTGTCTCTCCCTACATATATTAGTCTCAATTGCTGTTTTTAGGGGATATTTAATTACGCCTTCATTTTATGTGTGTGTGTGTGTTTCATTATATATGTATTTCATTATATACAAATTATATTATATTTTATAATATATATATATTTCTTTAACAAATATGTGAGCTTCTTCTATGTGCAAGGCAACATCCTGGGTTTGGAGGATACACAGATAATAGACCAAATTTGCCAATAATAGAAATATGCCTATCAGGAAAGAGGGAATGCAGAGGGTAATTGAATCACAGAGTGGGGTAATTCCACTCAACCTTGAGGAGAAAGGAATGCTTTCCTAGTGCGGAAATAGCTGAGCCAAGTCTTGAGCAAGGAGTAGAAATTACCTAAGTGAAAAAAAGTGAGATTTTTTGGTGCAAACCAAAGAGCACAAACTTTGGGATCCCTGAAATGTAGAATAGAGTTGGAGAGCATGGGGGGACAGGAGCACAGGGATCAGGAAATAAAAGTGGATTATAAGCCAGAGCTAGATCACAAAATATCCCGAATGCCAGGCTACAATATTTTTAAACTTAATCCTAAGGGCATGGGGAAGCTCTGAAGGATTCAAGTGAAGAAGTGGCTTGACCAGACTGGGGAAAAGAGCGTGGAATATATTAAGGCTGTGAATTGGAAGACTGGTGGTTCTATTGATAGATTCACAGCCAGAAACAAAAGAGTGGAACATTTTTCTTTACTTCATACCCTTTCACTCCACCACTCCCATGAGTCTCCTGAGGAGGCAGAACACATGGGGAACAGTGGGACAATGGATCTCAGGTTTATCAATATTTGTCAGTAGCAGCACAGGGGCCCAAATCTCCATGATAAAGACAGGTTTAGAGCATGAGTCCACCACTCCAGGCGTGAGCGAGTCCTATGACTCTCCCTGGCTCTGTGGGTTCAAGAAGAAGGAAGTGTCATATGTTGTCCAACCTGTTCCCATGGGCTGAACTTTGGCAGGATGCAAGTAAAAGAGGATGCAGCCTGGATACAGAGACGCCAGCCTCGTCCCCTAGCGGAGTGAGGCCCATTGTCTGTCTTGGATGCGGAGGTTGGGTGTTCTTCCAAGGGGCTAATGCAAAGTGAGGGAGATCTAATTGTTTCTTATCTTTTTACTGTGTGATCACTGTCCTGCCCTGCCCTGAACGCCATCTCAATTTGCCAAGGAAATTCACTTTGCAGAATGTGTGTTTCTGAAAATATTTGGCCTTATCTATTTTTCTACAAAGAATCCTAATGGTATTCCTTAGGAAGGGTTTAGGTATCTAAAGTTATGCCAGGGCGGAGGATGTCTTTAAGTGTGTTTGCATTTGCTTGCATAAAGGCCACACATTGACAAACAAAACATTCTTCCATGTTTAAAGGGCTTGGAGGTGGGAGCAGAGATGGGGTGGTAGGCAGAGACAGGCTTGGAGTGTGGAGAAGGGAGTCTGTTTCTCCTCCTATGGAATGCAGCTGACTATAGAAGTAATGGGCTTAAAAAAAAAAAAAAAAAAAAGAAGTAATGGGCTTTTGGAAAGGTTAGCATTGCTCCTTACAGAAGCCACAGACTCACCTTGCTATGCACCATCCCCATCTCTCCCCGCCAAATGTCTTCCAGACTTTTCCTGTACAATCCAGGAAGCACCAGAAAAGAGAGACATCACAGCTTCCACTAGTAATACAAAATTAACCTGCTTTTCAGTCGAGGGACAATGAACCTCCAAACAAACAAACAAAAAAGCCCTGGAGTTGGGGAGGAATTTTCAAATATATATGCATCCCCCTCCCTCCACTGAAGATTCTTCTGTCATTTACATGAACTAAACAGGGTCCACCTGCCTTGGATGCTCACCACCTGCTTTTGTGTCCAATCGGGCACCGGATCCAAGTCTTTCTCCAAAGCCCGCTCCCCACCTTTGTTTTTTTTATATACCTCTTTAAAAAAAATACTCTTTGAGTATGGTTATTTTATCTGGGGTCAGTGCTCAGTCAACTGTTAAACAAATTGCAAATTCTACAAAACACAGCCAGCAGAGCCATTTCTAACTGTAATGCCACAACTTCGAGCAAAATTACATCTGGCTACAATACTATTCATATGCATAAATTATACCGCCTCTGATTATCTTAAAGTAAATTCAGCCATTAAACTTATTTTATAGGCACAGAACCAGGGGGAGCACCAGGAAGACTCTGCATCTCCTAAAAGTCACGGGGAAAGGAGAAAGAAACAAAAACATAATTGGCAAACCTTATCCGCCTGCAGTTCTGTCTAATGGGCTCTGTCTCTCCTGATTTTCCATCACCACCCACCACTGTCATACACGCCACAGCAGGGGAAAGGAGGAGGGGATGGCACCAGGCTGCATGTGGTTAGGACAGATTAAGGATGCATTCTAGCTCTGCACGTGTCCCCAGAGGGGAAAGGCTCTCTGGGTGTACCTCAATGGGAAATTCAGATTTAGTGCAGACATAAATCTAAACCTTGCCCAGGAGAATGGACAAGATGGTTTCTGAGGCTGATGTAGAATCTATTTGCAGTACAAGTCCAAAATGTGTCCTAGCTTATGCTATGGAATTGCCTTTCTCAGCTACATCATTTTAATCATAACAGGAAAAATAAGAGTAATCGGTAAATGCTTACCGATTGGGGTACATGTGGCACATAAGCAATTGGTGATTGCTTATGTGCCACATGTATCCCATTCAACCGAAAGAATAAACCCAATGAAGTGGGAATTTCTTTATTTTATTTCACACTAAGTTCCAGGATATAAGGGCAGGACACGTAGGTTTGTTACATAGGTATACGTGTGCCATGGTGGTTAGCTGCACCTATCAACCTGTCATCTAGGTTTTGAGACCCACATACATTAGCTATTTGTCTTATGCTCTCCTTCTCCTCGCTCCCCCATCCCCTGACTGTCCCCAGTGTGTGTTGTTCCCCTCCCTCTGACATGTGTTCTTATTGTTCAACTCCCACTTATGAGTGAGAACAAGTGGTGTTTGGTTTTCTGTTCCTGTGCTAGTTTGCTGAGGATGATGGCTTCGGGCTTCATCCATGTTCCTGCAAAGAACATGATCTCATTCCTTGTTGTGGCTGCATGGTATTCTCCGTTGTATATGTACCACATTTTCTTTATCCAGCCTATCATTGATGGGCATTTGGGTTGGTTCCATGTCTTTGCTATGGTAAATAGTGCTGCAATAAACATACATATGCATGTGTCTTTATAGTAGAATGATTTATAGTCCTTTGGGTATATACCCAGTAATGGGATTGCTGGGTCAAATGGTATTTCTGGTTCTAGATCCTTAAGGAATCACCATGCTGTCTTCCACAATGGTTGAACTAATTTACATTCTGAGGTGGGAATTTCTATCATACACCTCTTCTACATGAGGAAACTGAGGAGCAGAGAAATTAAGTTACTTTCTCAAGCACACAGATTTAGGAAATGGTAAAACTGGGACTGGAACCCAGACAGTCTGACTCTAGACCTTGTGATCTTAACCACCATGTTGCTCTTCCATCTGGATTATTAAGGTGTTAGGGTTCTGAGCTGTCAGCAGGGCTCATCATTTAACCATGAACCTCAATCATTGATATTTTTTTCCTGGGATTTGAGATTGAGTTAGAGGTAGACAGGTGAACTTGGAAATCGGATTCTTTCTTCTGGGTATATGAAGTAGGACACCTTCCCCTAGGTAGTTGGCAGTGGGTGCCACTTTGAGACAATCACAATGGGTCATGTTAATGGAGCAGAAACAGAGATGGTTAATCACCCAGGAAGGGAGAATAAAGTAGATGAAATTGATAAAAAATGATGATAGTAGAAAGAGATTGCGATTCGGCACCTTGGTTCCAGCATAGCTTTTCTCAGAGTCAATAAGTTCTTACTAAAACATGGCAGCACTTGCTGTCCTTTAATTCTGTGCACAGAAGACCCTTAATCATCATAATTTGTGACAATGTTTGTTTACTGGAGCTCACTCACTGGGTTTTGTACAATCAAATCAAGCCTAAGTTCTTGCTATGTACCAGGCACTTGCTTGATGGCACTATATTTGATGGCATTAGTTCGTGTAACCCTCAGGAACCCTACAAAGGTGTATCTTGTCATTGTCCCCATTTCTAAGATGAGGAAGTTCAGATGGATAAAGTAACTCACCTAAAGTGATAGAGTGGCAAAGCCTAAATTTGAACCCAAGCAGAGAGGCGCCAAAGCCTGTGCCTTAAACCCCATACTTCTCCCTACCTGCCATTTGCCCCTCTCTCTGGTCTCTGCTGTGCAGAAGAAAAGGTAGTCCTTAGTCCTTATTTTATACCTGTCAGTTGCCTCACCCAATGCACCCCTCTACCCTCTGCCACCCACCTTCCTCTGCCTCTGTCTCTCTCCCACTCTTCACGAATATTAAAGATGATAAATCTAAGTTGAAAACATGCATTTTTTTGTGAGACTGTAGACTTTATCCCTTTTTGTGAAGACAGACACGACAATTTATAAACTCTGACGGAGCTCTGATGGAATGGAAAGAGGCCTTTTCAACCCACCTCGTGGTGGACAGCTTATCACCCCTTTTTCTGACCTCTAGTATGTGATTTAGGAGAAAATTGAGTCAGGAGGGGGGAGCCCTCTAGTGAGTGATTAGAAAAACTCTCCCACAAATTCTGTAAGCAGTGGATTAGATCCTATCAGCCCTCATCTGCCCCTCCCCATGCTTCACTCCAGGTAGTGCGTCCTGGGTGAGGGAAGGCTAAGACTGTCAATTTGTTAGTTGAAAACAGTTTGGAAATCCATTTCTCCCTGTGAAATGTGTCAGCCACAGAGAATTATCTTTCTCCTTTGACGTTGCTTTATGTATGTCATTTAAGATAACAATGAAAAAGGCTCCAGGAGGCAGAGGTTGGGTGTTCTTCCAAGGTGCTAATGCAAAGTGAGGAAAAACTGTTTCTTATTTTTTCACTGCTTGATCGCTCTCCTGCCCTGCCCTGAACCCCATCCCAAATTGCCAATGGGATTCACTTTACAGAATGTGTGTTTCTGAAAATACTTGGCCTTATTTATTTTTCGACAAACATTCCTAATGGTATTCCTTAGGAAGGGTTTAGTTATCTGAAGTTATGCCAGGGTGGAGGATGTCTTTAAGGGTGTTTGCATTTGCTTGCACAAAGGGAATGCATTGAGATACTCCCCATAGCTTAATACTCAACAAATAACAACAATAATAACTCTATGGGCCGGACACAGTCCTGGATGTTTCGCATCTATAGCCTCTCAATTGAAACCTCTTCACCAGGGTGTGGGTATCATCTCTGTCCTGGAAGAAACACTGAAGCCAGTAAGCCAATCGTGAATGGACACTCAGTCTAGTGGCTGACAAATGCCGTGTCTCTACTTTTCTGTCAAAGCTCCTTTGAGTCCTTAGGAAATCAGCCTGCAAGGGGTATTCCATTTGCCCCTTTCTTTTTCCCCCTTCTTCTATCTCCAGGCCAAGATACTGACTACTTCACTATCATATCCCAAGAGATCAAAGCTGCGGAGGGCTTTATTCCAAGGAGGTGGTTCTTGTTAAAAATGGAGCTTCTCAAAGTCATCCGTGGGAGTATGGTTGGGTCTTTCAGATTCTTCACAGGCGAGATGCTATTAGCAAACAAAGTTTCATCTTTTTAGAGCTAACCACCTCTCATAACTTGGCTTCGTGCATTATAATGCTAAAAGATCTTTCCTCCTCCCCACCAATTTGTCAGAAATAAAGCAATTTTGTGTGTATATATGATTAGGTGCCATTTGTATCCCCCTTATTTGCAGAGGAGGAAACTGCAGCTCAGAGAGGTTAGAGGAGTTGTCCCCCAGGCTATTAGACTCCAAAGTACATCACCTAGCAACATATTCATTTATTCCACACACATTAAGTACCTACTATCTACTGTCCTTTGTGTCTGGGATACAATGGATAGTTTGTGTTTGCTTGTTTTCTGTTTTTTTTTAGACGGAGTCTCACTCTGTCGCCACTGGAGTGCAATGGTGCAATCTCAACTCAATGCAACCTCCATCTCCCTGGTTCTAGCAATTCTCTTGCCTCAGCCTCCTGAGTAGCTGGGACTACAGGCACGCACCACCACGCCCAGCTAATTTTTGTATTTTTAGTAGACATGGGGTTTCACCATGTTGGCCAGATGGTCGCGATCTCTTGACCTTGTGATCCACCCACCTCGGCCTCCCAAAGTGCTGGCATTACAGGCGTAAGCTACTGTGCCCAGCCCAGTGGATAGTTTTTAAATGGTCCTAATTCTCAAAGTGCCTGCAGATGAATAGAAGGCTCGAGTAACCACAGAACAATTGATCTTAAAAGTCTATTGAATGGGCAGGGCACAGTGGCTCACCCCTGTAATCTGAGAACTTTGGGAGGTTGAGGTGGGCGGATCACCTGAGGTCAGGAGTTCGAGACCAGCCTGATCACCATGGTGAAACCCCATCTCTACTAAAAAATACAAATTTAGCGGGGCATGGTGCTGCATGCCAGTAATCTCAGCTACTCGGGAGGCTGAGGCAGAAGAATCGCTTGAACCCCAGAGGCGACGCTTCTAATGAGCTGCAATGGCGCCGTGGCACTCAAGCCTGGGCAACAAGAGTAAAACTCTGTCTCAAAAAAAAAAAAAAAAAGTCTATTGAATAAAGAATGAATGGATGAGCAAATTCTGTGATAGGAGTGTGTTGGAGGAGCAAAGAGAAAGGAGTATAGCACTGAACATATAGCCGGGATCAGTAAATGCTGTTCTCTTTTCTCCCTCCCACCTCCCCATTGAATGAATAAGGCTTGAATGACTTGCACAAGGTCACAGGTGTACTGAGTGCCTCTCCCACCACCCTGGGGCTCTTTCCTGTGTTTACCACTCTGTCTTCCCAGTCTTGAAAAAGCTTTAGGGCCTTTTGCTTCCAAACTGATGATAAAGAAGAGCCCACGCTAATCCCAGGGAACAATTTCTATTGACAGAGAGTTCGCCTTATAACCAGAGGAGTCAAGGAAATAAATTAAAAAGCAAAGACACCACTTAAGAAAATGGTGAGATCAGCCAGGCTGATCAGAGCAGCAGTGATATGATGAGTGGTATCAGTTCAGCACTGTGAGAGCAAGAGGAGCCTTGAAATCTGCAGATAACAGCTCAGGACGAGGCCTTTCTAGCAGCAGTGGGGAACACCAGGCCAGCCAAATCCTAAGGCATGCAAGGTGGGAGAGAAGAGGGACCTGCAGCTGTACAGAATCCACCTGCATCTCCCAAGCACTTTTTCCTGCTGCTGCAGGTAGGAATAGAGCGGCCAGGAAATCAGAGTATTGACTCTACTCCCAGCCTCATATCCGTTCTCTCTGCCCCTCTCCCTGGTGTCTTGTAAGTACTGAATAGAGCAAGTGACCCCAAAAGGCCAAAGGCCCACTCTATTTCTTTATTCCATTCAGTCCCCTACTGGATACCCACCACTCCTGATAGTATCCATAAACACAGATATCATTCTCTGGGACCACAACAACAGCATCCAAACTGGTCTTCCTGCTCCTACATCTACCCTTCCTCAAAGAACTTCACATGGAGAAACTTTTTCCAGAATCATCTTTTTAAAACCCTCTGTATTAGTCTGTTTTCACACTGCTATAAAGAATACTACCTGAGACTGTGTAATTATAAAGGAAAGAGGTTTAATTGACTCACAGTTCTGCAGGCTTAACAGGAAGCATGGCTATGGGGCCTCAGGAAACTTACAATCACGGCAGAAAGTGAAGGGGAAGCAGGCATCTTCTTACATGGCGACAGGCAGGCAAGCAAGAGAGTGAAGGAGGAAGCGCCAGACACTTATCAAACAACCAGATCTCATTAGACTCACTCACCATCATGAGAACAGCATGGGGAAACTGACTCCATGATCCAATTACTTTCCAACAGGTCCCTCCCACAACACGTGGGGATTACAATTCAAGACTAGATGTGGGTGGGGACACAGAACCAAACTATACTAGTCCATTTTCATACTGCTAATAAAGACATACCCGAGACTGGGTAATTTATTTTAATGGATTCACAGTTCCACGTGGCTGAAGAGGCTTCATAATGATGATAGAAGACAAGGAGGACCAAGTCACGTCTTACACAGTGGCAGGGAAGAGAGAGCTTGTGCAGGGGAACTCCCGCCCCCATGATTCAATTACCATCCACTGGGTCCCTCTCATGAGGTGGGAATTGTGGGAGCTACAATTCAAGATGAGATCTGGGTGGGGACACAGACCCAGACTATACACCCTCCCTATTTAGAATCCTTCCTGGCTCCCCGTGGACCTCTGGGTAACCCCTGGTCCTTTACCACAGGCTTATCCTTCGTATTCCTCTACCTACCTCTCCAGACTCATCTCTTCCCTCTTTCCCTCCTGAAGCTTAAACCCTAGGCCCAACTTAACCTCGTTTAGTTCCCCTAACTTTTCAATCTGTTTGGAACAATCAGCCAAACCCTCTGATTCCCTCTACACCCCCAAACTGAGGCCACACACTTAAAATCTCATTTCCCTGCTGACTCCTACTCACCCTTATGGTATCAGCAATTAAATGTCACCTCCTTCAAGGAGGACTCCCTAAATTCCCATGCAGCCCTCAATCTGGATGAATTGCACCTCCTGGGAGCTCCCAAGGCACTCTGCATTTATTTCAGTTAAAGTATTCAGTGCAACATCATTAGTAGTTGACTCATGTCTCCACCAGCTAAAGGGCAGGAACCAGGTGTCGCTCACCATTTTGTTTTACCACATTCATTCACAATCATATATTTGCACAATAACTATGTAGCACTTACTATGCCAGAACCCCATTCTAGGTCTAAGGAATATAGAAGTAAGATAGACACAGACTTAGTAGACCCTCAATAATTACTTGTTGGGTCACACTTTTTTTTTCTTTTTTAGAAAATATCCAGTGTAACCTCATTGTCCAGAAGGAAAAGCAGAAGCTCAGCAAATAGGACCCACAAGCTCAGATGTATGTGATGTGGCTGCCTCCAGAATCCACGCCACCTGACCAAATCCAAAGGTTTCTCCATAATGCAAAGCTCATCCTTATCTCCAAGGACCAGACCAACACTGAGCTCCCTCTAAAACAGTGGTGGGAGGTTCAGGGAGGTCTCGCTGGCTGCAGTGACCTGATGTGATTACTCCTCTGATTGTTCTAAGCATCTCCCACTGTGTGTTTCCACATCAGTGACTCCATGAGTGACCTTGAGCAAATCGCTTACCCCTGCTGTGTCCTGTTGTTTCATCAACAGAGCAAAGTCTCATGTGAAGATCAAAGGATGTCATGACTGGAAAATCTACTGAAAAGAGTGAAAGGGATTCATGCTTTCTGAATCCACTTGGGCAGCTCCCACTGATTTAAACAAGGTTATACAATAGGCAAATTAAGCTGGGCGCGGTGGCTCTTGCCTGTAATCCCAGCACTTTGGGAGGGAGAGGGGAGCGGATCACCTGAAGTCAGGAGTTCAGGACCAGCCTGGTTAACATGGTGAAACCCTGTCTCTACTAAAAATACAAAAATTAGCCGGGCATGGTGGCAGGTGCCTGTAATCCCAGCTACTCAGGAGGCTGAGGCAGGAGAATCACTTGAACCTGGGAGGTGGAGGTTGCAATGAACCAAGATTGTGCCACTGCACTCGAGCCTGGGCGACAGAGCAAGACTCTGTCTCAAAAAAAAAATTTACAAAAAATAAAAAATACACAAATTACCCAAGCCCTGAAGGCATGGTCACTTCCACTGTCTGCCATCTTTGGAGCGAAGGCGTCACCCTAATGGTGAAGAAGTGGGGCTTGCAGTCCAATGACTGAGTCCCAATCCTGACTCTGTTCTTTCCACAGATGTAACCTCCTTGGGTTACTATACCTCCCTATGCACCAATTTCTTAATTAGGAAATAGGGATGATGACAATAGTGTGTAGGGTATGAGGTTGCTGTGAGATGACAGGAATAAAGAACTTTGCATAGTGCAGGGTGCTATGAACTACTCAATTCATCTTAATTGTCCAATCATTCATTCATTCAATATTTATCTACCACTTACTGTGTATCAAAAACTGTTCTAGGTATGAGGAAAAGAGAGCTGAGCAAGACAGTCATAGCTCTACTCAGCAACTTAAATCTACTGAAGAGAAAAAATACCACATAATTAACTCCACAAAATAGTATAAATTAAAATTCTGCTAGGTGACAAAAGAAAAATACAATCAGCTAGGAGAATGCAGAGTTGGATATACGATGGACTTGGAGAGATTGACAGGAGAAATAAAGTGCACCCTCCCTAAAATACTGCAGAAGTACAAATGTGTAAGAGACATCAGTATGGGCAGGTAGGAAAGCGAAGGGAAAATAAGAACTTTATTAGACACCTTCTACAAGGCAGGGACTGAGCTAAGCATATTGAAAAAGTATCTTATTTAACCCTCACCTCTATCCCATAAGGTGATATTATCATCATTTTCCAGATGAGTAAACTGAGGCTCACCCAATAAGCATTTTTTTTCCTATGGTCATATGTCCTGTATGTGGTAGAATCACAATTTGGACCCAAGTCTGTTGTTTTTTTAATGCTTGCTGTATTCCAGTTTCTGCAGTTCAGAAACACAATAAAACTTACCTGAAAAATAACTAGGAGATCAGTCTGAATGTAGTAGACGATATTTATAGGAAATAGTAACAATAATGGGGAATGCAATGCTTGGTATCATACTGTGAAAGTCAGGCTAAGGGGTTTAAGTTTTTCTACACGTAATTGGGTGGGAATCATTAAAGGTTTTTGAAGATGAGTATCCGATAACCCCCATTCCACATCACAAAAGTATTGCAGAGATAGCCTGATGACTAACCCCTAGAACTTAGCTTTATCCCCAAAGTAAACATGGAACCAATTAAATAAGAAACTGAGAGCATATGGTTGGATTATGAGGATTCTAAAATAAAATAAAAATTATTTTCTGCCTTTCAAACAGGGTACTGAACTCAGCCATTCGTTCCTAAATAAAGTACCTCCTGCTGATAGGTTTTGCAGACAAGGGAAAGGGAGCTTTGCACAGAATATCTGAAGAGGTGTTGATTAGTCATGAATACTGGGCTCTGCAACCTCCCTGGCCAGTTATACATCACTATGGGAGACACAAAGCTTGCCTAAGGCTCTGAATGCTAGAGCTGCTTGTCAGAAATGCTTTGGCAAGATATATATGACTTTTCATTTGCAAGAGGTAAAGTGTGTGTATGTGTGCATATGTAATATGTTGGGGGAAGGGTTTACAGTTCAGAATTCCAGGCTGGGAAACCGTGTGAATTTCTATGCGTAAATCTACCACCTGTTTCACAGGAGTTGTTTCCTGGGGGATCAACAGGTGATTTTATTATGTTTTTGTCCTTTCAGAAGCCCTAGACATCAGCCAAAAGTTAGTGTCCAACAAAGGATAGAGGTAAAGAGAGAACACGTAATGAGCATCAGCTCTATAAAAGGCTCTGTCCTTGGTATTTTGCATACATCCTTTAATTGAGTAAATCACCTTATGATGTGGGTGTTTATTCACAAACAAAGTCTGTTTCTGGGATTCCGAGAAAGACAAGCCAGCTTCCCTGCTTTGGACAGGAACAAGGGCAGGTTGTGCCGATTGCTGCTGACAGCCTTCTGTGGCTATGAACCAGCTTTGGGATGAGTGAAGGCTGAGCAAAATGGAGAGGAAGAGAATCAGGGGTCTCCATGCCACGGGTCAGTGTCTTAATCAACCAGCCCTATATCCTGGCCTTTCTTTTGATTTCCAGTTAAGTGAGATGATAAATGTATGTAACATGTAAGCCAGTTTGAGGTCATTTTCTGTTACTTGCAGCTGAAAGCATTCTTCTAATGCAATAGATAAAAGGTGTAAAATTAACAGGAGACTTTCACCTTTATGAAAACCAGAGCTTCTCAGTCTTGGCACTATTGGCATTATGGGCTAGATATTTCTTTGTTGGGGTGGGACCGGTGCTGTTATATGCATTGTAAGATGTTCAATTGCACCCCTGACTTGTATCCCCTAGATGCCAGTGACACCCTCTCCCCTAGTTGTGATAACCAAATATGTCTCCATATATTGCTAAGTGTCCCTGAAGGATAAAATTGTCCCCCATGAAGAGCCACTGATGAAAACCAAACTTTTAGTCCTTCATTAGTTAGATAATTTTAAAGAGATAATGTTTTTAATCAACCAGGCACCAACAAGCATCTGTAGGACACTCAGCCTGTGCTTAGTAAAGGCCAGTCACAAATTTTACTTGTATTTTGCTCCTTATAATCATCAAAGAAAGATGCACTATGTCACTCGAACCTAACTAAATATGGTTATGGGCTTGGAATTGTTTTACACATTGCAAGGCATTTGGTAAACTACAAAGCTCTTTGTAATAATAAGAGGTCATTATAAAATGTCAAATACTTTTAAGATGATAAAGTGGCTTATTCAAAGAAATGGGTAAGCCATAAAAGGCTGTGTAAACTGTTAAGCACCTTGGAAAGAGGACAGCATCTTTTAAACTAATATAATAAGGTATATTGTAAACTGTGCTTATAAACTATAAAGTGCTTTGTGAAAAGGAAAGTACTTTGTAAATTACAAAAAACGCTAAGATGGAGCACTTCAGATTGGTGTCACTCAGATGGAAAATGAATGCAGGCATTTTAGAAAGATTTTCAACTTAGAAATAAAGGCACCCTTCTTTTTTATAGCACCAAGAAAGACCAAAAAACAAAATTTAATTAGCCAGAAAGTTCTTTCCTCAAAACATTTACTTAGTTCTTTTATTTTTGTAGCAGATGAGTCATATCAGTCATACCTAGGTATTGGACGATTCAGACATTATGTTTTTGCATTGTTTCATTTGGAAAAGGACCGACCCTATAGGCCTTTCTGGAATGTGGGATTGATAAACACTAATCAATACTCCCTTAGCAAGTGGTGCATGCTTCTTTTCATTCTAAATTTCTGGAGATAAATATTTGGATTATAACTCTCATCTGAATTTTTGAAGCTGCTCCCAGCACTCTACTGTCCTTTTCATTTTTCTGTCTTAGCCAAGCAGGGGCATGTACCTGTTGAGATTCAGCCATTATGCCTTTGGAACCTGGCATTTTTCAGGAGGAGCCACACACCACTATCACAGGGGCAAAGAGCACTAGGCAAGGCTGGCAGAGAATTCTCATAGCCTCAGTTAATTGTTTTAGGAGCAGGTCAGTCACACCACTGTGGGTATTCAAACTGGAAGGAACCTTACAAAGAACTCATGTTCCCTGAGGCCCTAGAGTTCTATCGAGTGAACTGAGGGTCCCCAGAAGGTGGGGGAAAACTAAACTAGAAGAAGCACTCTGTTTTCACTAGAGAAGTTCCTCTTTGATTTGTCCTGTATAATGCAATTTTATATAAAAGTTTGCCTGAAATGAAGTATTTTGCAGAAATAATTGGAAGGAAAATGTTGCTGGTCCAGAGAAACTATTTTACAGATGAGGAAAGTGAAGCTGAGGGTTCTTACCTGTTTTGCCAAAGATTACACAGGTTTTGAAGATGTGAAGCTGGATTCTGGATCCCTAACTCTTGTCCAGCCTTCTCTCCAAAGCTGTTATCATTTTCCTGCTCGGCAAACCCTTGATGGAGATGGTGAAGAGTCACGTTTTCACAGTCACTGCCTGGTCCAATACAGCTAACAAACAAACTGGTGGCTTTGTGGTTGCCAAAGTTTTTCTTTCCTGTTGCTACTCCCCTTCTGTGTTGAAAGGCAAATTTGCCTAGGATATTTACAAAGCCTCATGGAAATATTCAGAATCGGCAAAAGACTCGTGTCCATATTTGGGGATGCTTCTCGAATTGTGGGATCCAGAGAGGATAGAAAATCTGTGTCCCAGGGAAGAAAAATAAGAGCAATACGTTGTCAGACTTGTGCAGCCTCACGGGGATCCACACCTGCCCCTATTCACTAGAGATTTTCATCCTGCCTCTGTGGCATGTGTTCAGCAAGTCAGGATATGTTTTAAATGGGTCTGCTGTCTTTTCACCAATCCAGTGACAGATATGAATGAATAATATAAATTCTCTACCCATTCCTTGGCATTTATTTCAATGTAAGTGTATTTTTTTTCCCCAAGAATAAAGCCCAATAGTAATTTATCAAGAAACGAATCATTTTTTCTTGGCAGTGAAGTCTGCAAAATTCCCATTTTTAGGGCCTTAAATCTCCCTATTTTGACAGGAGTAAGAACGCATTAGAAGCTTTGATTTCACTGGATCATAGAAAATAGTTTCTCATAATTATCCTTTTGGATGATATATGTGTGTCTTTTCCCCCTTCTTATTAAACCCGAGGTCTCCATTTTTCACCCAGCTGTATTACTAAATTAAATTGCCTTTTGTTGTATTCAAGTTAAGCACTTTGCCGAAAGCTTTTCTTGTTCAGGAAAATAACATTTACCCAATATGTGCCCATGTTTTACTGTTGGAATTTACTGTTCACGATTGTTTAGTTTGCCGGGTAATTTGAGGATATTGTTTGTTTTAATAGGAATAATGAATCACTGTAATTTAGTATAGTATCTTGAAGTACAGTATCAAGGAGGTAGGAAGGGGAATATTGAGGACCCATCACATGGAGAAAATGATTTTTCCCACTGCAAAAGCAGATGGGGAAAAGGTTAGAAAAAGTTACTGGAAGACATAAACAGCTCTGAGGATGTTCTATGGTCTTGCCTGCTTTTCTCAAGAGGAAAACAATCCAGGAACAGGGTGGGTTAGGGTTGAACTTGTCTAGTTTGCTGCTTGTCAAGGTTTTGGAGATCTTCGTAATGAAATTATCTCCTTCCCCTGCCTCCATTCAACAAATTGGGTTCTGTTCTGAAGTCTCTATTAATGTGGATTTAGAAGTCCTGAGTTCGAGCCCAGACACCACCATTTATGAGGACATGAGCTTGTCATTTCTTTTCTCAGGGTCTTAGTGCCCGCATCATAAACTAAGGGTAATGATGGCAGCCATACTCATGCCACATGGTTCTTGTGAGAGACAGAATATGCATGTAGGCAACCAAGAATGTAACCACCTAATGCGTTCACCTTACCTGCTGCCTAGACAGAGCCGATTCATCAAGACAGGGGAGTTACAATAGAGAAACAGTAATTCTTTTTTGTTCCATTATACTTTTAATGAAATAACAAAATTTTGGTGAGTACTTAAGGGAACAAATTGAAATGTCTAATTACACCAATATCTCTAATACTAAACAAAAAGGCTAGAAGTACTTCCCAAACTTGATTGTATACAAAAATAACCTAGGGCCTTCTAATTTTATTTACTTATTTTATGGAGATGGGGTCTGGTTCTGTCACCCAGGTTAGAGCACAATGGCATGATCATAGCTCACTAGAGCCTCAAACGCCTGGGCTCAAGCGATCCTCCCACCTCAGCCTCCCCAGTAGCTGAGAATACAGGTATGTACCACCACCATGCTGGGCAAATTAAAACAGTTTTTAGTAGAGACGGGTTCTCTCACTATGTTGCCCAGGCTGGTCTCAAACTCCTAGCCCAAATTCAAGCAGAGCAGGATGTGTGGGAGACCAGAGTTTTGTTATTACTCAACTCTGTCTCCCTGAGCATTCAGGGATCAGAGTTTTTAAGGACAACTCGATGGGTGAGGGGAAGGCAGTGAGCCAGGGGTGCTGATTGGTCAGGGATGAAGTCATAGAAAGTCAAAACTGTCTTCTTGCGCTGAGTCTGTTCCTGGGTGGAGTCCACAAGATCAGATGAGCCAGTTTATCCATCTGGTTGGTGCCAGCTGATCCATCAAGTGCAGCGTCTGCAAAATGTCTCAAGCACTGATCTTAGGAGCAGTTTAGGGAGGGTTAGAATCTCGTAGCCTCCAGCTACATGACTCCTAAACCATGATTTCTAATCTAGTGGCTAATGTTAGTCCTACAAAGGCAATCTAGCCCCCAGGAAAGAAGGAGGTCGGCTTTGGGAAAGGGCTGTTATCATCTTTGTTTTAAACTATACGCTGAGTTTCTCCCAAAGTTAGTTCAGCCTACGCCCCAGAAAGTACAAGACAGCTCGGAGGTTAGAAGCAAGATGGAGTCAATTAAGTTAGATCCCTTTCATTGTCTCAGTTATAATTTTGCGAAGGTGGTTTCAAGAGCGTCCACGTGTATGTAAGGGACCACCATTTCTTTTTGTTTTTCGACGGAGTCTCGTTCTGTTGCCTAGGCTGGAGTGCAGTGGCGTGATCTCAGATCACTGCAACCTCCTCCTCCCGAGTTCACGCCATTCTCCTGCTTCAGCCTTCTGAGCAGCTGAGAATACAGGTGCCCACCACCACGCCCGGCTAATTTTTTGTGTTTTTGGTAGAGAAGGGGTTTCACCGTGTTAGCCAGGATGGTCTCGATCTCCTGACCTCGTGATCCGTCGCCTCGGCCTCCCAAAGTGCTGGGATTACAGGCGTGAGCCACTGGGCCTGGCCCATGATTTTTAACATTATCGGCCTCCACATCGGATACCCCCAAGGCAAGAGAGGAGGGCCTCTGTCTGAAGCCTCAGTTTCTTTATCTACATGTATAAAGAAGAAGCTAAACTAGATGACTTCACATTTCCTCCACATTTGATTTGCTCTGACACAGTGATGGCGTAAATTTCTTTAGGAAACTATTCTGATGATCAACTACCCTTGTCATCTCTCCTTCCTCGCCTGAGAATGTGTGGTCAGTACTTTTAGAACATTAGAAACGAATCGCTGTGTCTCAAAGATGCCCCAACAGTCTCCCGTGTGGGGGGAAAATGAGTCCCTTGGTATTGTTTGATTATTTGGCTTTCTGTCTTTATTGTGTGGGAGTCAGATGAACCTGGGTTCAAATTCCAGTTCTGCCACTTACTAGCTGATGAAACTGGGTAAATCACTTAAGCCCTCTGAGGTTGAACGTGTTCTATGATAAAAAAGATATGGACTTCTTAAGACTCCCAGACCTAGGGCATCAAGTTTAAATTAAGCTCTTTGAATTTATGTGAAATGCAAGCTCTCCACACTATGAGTCGTGGAATTCCATCTCTTTCTGCCTTCAAAGAAGCTCTTTAAAGAAGATGAGTCACTCAATTAATTCACAAGGCCTTAACATCAAAGATGTCTGCTTTGCGTGTAGAGCAGAAAAACTTAAGTAGTGGTCAAGATAATGGGATATGCGGTTTTAAAAAGAATACCTAATATTGAATCCTAGGTTTATTACAGTATGACAAAGACACTTCAACTTCTTAGTTCCATTTGTCTATTTTTAAATGGCTATAAATAGTAGGTATCTCATAGACTACTATGAGATAGTAGTCTCATAGTACTATGAGACTACTATATAAACTACATGATGTAATATCTATAATTCTCCCAGCCTAGTGTAGCACCTAGTAGTCTCAATGAATGGTTACTACTAACAGGTGAAGCAAAGGCATGTAATAATTTACACTGGGCTTTGGAGCCAAGCAGGGCTGAGTCTGAATCTCACCTATGCCGTGGGACTAAGATAAATAACTTAGAATCACAGTTCCTTTTCTAAACCTCAAAAAAGAAAATGACAATAATATGCTATCATGTGGATTTGTAAAGACTAAATGTGATAACACAAAACAAATGCTTACAATGGGCCATCCAGGGACTCTCTGGTACTCTTTCTAGCCCAGAAGGCAAAGTGGGTTAAGGCTGTCAAGCCAGGGCCAGAGGCGCAGAGACTGGCTCTCACCTCCACCTGCAAAGAATAAGCTGAGGGCAAGAGTCATACGGGATCGCTTCTGGAGGGAGCGCTGGGTCAACCATAGCAGACTTTCTTTCAGCACAGTAGAAGAAAGGCAGAAAATCAAAGGCCTATACTTCTACATCAAGAAGTCAGAAAAGGGAGAGGAAATTAAATACAAAAGAAGCAGAAGAAATTTTTAAAAAAAGAAAAAATTAAGCAATCAGTAAAATAGAAAACATTAAAAAAAAGAAAATCAACACAACTCAAAATTGAGCTTTGAAAGAGATCATAAAAATGGATAATCCTCTAGCAAGTCTGATCAAGCATAAAAAGAAAACACAAATTATCAATATTAAGAATTTTAAAAGGGAAAACTAAATGAAAAACCAAAAACGAGAATCCAACATAAGACAAAAGAAACTCATTTACTTAATTTTTTAGAAAAAAAACTTTTAAAATCATGATTGGATTAAAGAAGGGCACATGAAAATCCGTGGAATTGAATCAAATCACTAAAGAGAAAATATATAAACTTAAATGAATTTATTATGATAACAAAGAAGATTGAAAATAGATGGAATAATTTCCAATTCAGGAAGGTAGAAAAAGAAGCAAAAAGAGAAATCTTTTAGGAAATATAAGAATAAAATGTTTTAAATTAAAAATTAATAAAATTGAAAACAAAAAAATTTTTTGATCAAAAAAGTAAAAATATTGGTTTTCTAAAAAGGCCACAGGCTAGGCAAGTATTTGGACCCTGACTCAGGAATAGAGGGAGAAATTTACAAAAGTAATCACGAAAAACAAAAAAAAGAAACCCTACATGCGTCTAAAGGGAAACAATATTAAGAGAATACTGCGAATAACTATACATAAACAAATTTTAAATACATAAAAGCATTTGCTTTAAAATTATAAATGACCAAGATTGCCCTAGAAGGAAAAAAAAAGTAACAGCACAATATTTAAGTAGATGTCAAAGACCTACTCCTTAAAAACAAACAAACAAACAAAGCAACAACAACAAAAAAACACAAGGTCCTGTCAGTATTCAGGTCACTATTCTTTTCCCTTCAAAAATGCACATAAATTTCACATTCTGCTTCATAATAGAAACAGCTGATTAAACAGTTTGATTAGATGTAAAATGATCTTTTAAACTATTTAATTTATATACAATTAGTCATGCTTTAGAAAGATGTATTGAAGATTTTCTGGAGTCCTGCATAGCCTCAGCAAAACACCAATTCTCCTCCATGAACATGAAGACCCAGCATGATTGTCATGACGTATAGAAGATATTGGGGACTTTCAGCCCCTCAAGCCTTGCTAAGTCCTCACTAAGTTTCCTAGACGGGCATTCTGGTCTTCACACCGCAAAGTATGCGTGCCAGGCATGTGAATTCACCTGTGCAGGACATGGTAAACAGAGTGGAGTCATGCACCTGTTTGTCCTGATGAATCCAATAAATGGATGTTGATGCAACACTCTATATTAGCAAGGTGATTTTTAAAAAAGGACTGTTTCTCTAGAATTCTGCAGGAAGAGGTGTCCATTGACTCTCACCAGCATGAAACCCACATTGGGCATGCCAGCCTTCCACATCTCATTAGCAGGCTTGGCCAGTGCTGGGAAAGGTGTTTGATCAATGCTGTATGTGGTATTGTTCATGAATGTGGCTGGGTGTGCAAATGTGTGATTTCATTTGCCATGTACAATGGAGGAGTGTGTGGGCACGTGGTGTATATCCATGTGCATTTATGTTGGTGCATGTATGAACATGGTTTATGCATGTGTGTATTCATGTGTATGCATGTAGTGTTCCTGTTTGTGTACGTGCACATGTGTGTGTTTGTAACAGGTGCACAGCCTTAGCAGAAGTCCAGTTATTCCAGATCAATGCTGAGTGGTCCCATCACTAACAGGGTGCCTGCCTTTCTTCCCATCACTCTCTCAGGGGCTGTGGCCGTCTCTTTGTCCTGATGCTGACAGATAAGTCCTTCGAGAACATTTTTCACTGCCTCCGTGAAAGCAATGGACTAATCTGCACCAAACTGCGGGAAAAATGGGCTCCTCTTCACATACGGTGGTTTCCTCAAGCTGATAAGCTGGCACTCAGGGGTGTTGACTTAAAAATCAGCAGATTTTTATATTTCACGATGTGTTTGAGCTTTATCAATGTCTGCTCACCCTTTGTTCTTGAGGTTTTATTACACTCGCCATCAGTTCTGACAGCCTAAACAGAACATGATCCGGACAGTTTATTCTTTAAATGAATGATCCTTACATCTTCTGACATCCTTTTACATTCTTCCTGAAATGTGCTCTTCAACATCTGGCAGAGTCCGTTGTAGCTGCCAGAACTTTCTTAATTCAATAATCAAAACAGGTGCCAAAGAAGTAAATCTATGACTGTTAATTTTGCAAGTCCTGCTCTTCCTTTCCACCTACCTAAATTGTTTGAAAATGAATGTCAGTTCCCTGCTCAGCCTATTAGAGGCTTCAGGAAAAAGGGGGAGGAGGACCCCCACCACCCCAGCCGTGATGCTCAGAGAGAATATTTTAAAACTTCTTCTAGAAACGAAGCTTGGTTTTATTCTGTTTTTTGTTTAGAATGAACAAAGGTTAGGCAGGGCTCACAGAAGAAGTCCATTTTTATTTCCTACAAGACTGTGATTCTCAGGGCATGTTGGAAGATTTCCCTGCATCAGAATTACCTGAAAATCTTTAAAATTATATAATTCCCAGTCTTGATACAGACGCACTGATTCAAAACTTGGGGTGGGAGAGCAAAAATGTGCATTTTTAACCAGCCCCCTGGGTGATTCTAGACCTTGTAAAGTTTAAGGTCAACTGATCTAAACATTTTTACCCAAAAAAAAGAAATAAACAAAAACCTAAGAGAGGTCACTTACAAAAGGCAATTCAATTTAGTCTCTCCTTCTCTCCCCCTTTAAGGAATGTAAAACAGTCAAGTGAGTTGATTTAAAATTAGGATTGGGGGCCATAAAACTTTATTCAGTAAACACAATAAATCCTGAAAAATAAATTCCAGTTTTATTTTATGTTCATTTAGGGAGTGAGTGAAAGAAAAAGGGGAATGGTGAAGAAGGAAAGAAAAAAAGGAGAGAATAAGAACAGGGGAATTAGCTTTTTTGAATAATTTTTATGTAATAGAAATTACAGGCACTGTTCTAAACATTTTATATAGGTTATCAAGTTTTATCCAAGGATGAGAAAGAGAGAGACAGAAATGAGGAAAAATGCAGAAGAAAGATAGTATATGACAAACAGATATAGACCAAAAAAGGGACAGACAGAGAGAGAAAAACAAAGTTACAGAGTCGGAGAAAAATGCACAGAGATACCCAGAGAGATACAGAGAGAAAATGAGAACCACAGAGACACAGGGAAAAAGTTAAATACTGAATTCGTTTGCTAGGTCTGCCATAATAAAGATCCACAAACTGGTGGCTTAAACAACAGAAATTCATTTCCTCATAGTTCTGGAAGCTAGAAGGTGTTGGCAGGGTTGGTTTCTTCTGAGGCCCGTCTCCTTGGTTTGTAAATAGCCATATTCCCCTTGTGTCTCACATGTTCTTCCCCCTGTATATGCCTGTGTCCAAATTTTCTCCTCATCAGGACATCAGTTATATATTATCCGTGGAGGGTCTTGACTTCAAGTCATTCAGGTTCTTGGCATTTTGAACAAAGAATTGGACAAAACACACAAACAAAGCAATGAAAGCACAGATTTATTGAAATGAAAGTACACTTTACAGAGTGGGAGCAGGCTTGAGCGAGCAGTGGTTACAGAATTTCCTGGGGTTGAAATACCCGCTAGAAGTTTCCCATTGGTTACTTGCTTTGTACCCTATGTAAATGAAGAGGTGGCCCACAGAAGAAGTGGTAAAAGGCAACCAATCAGAGGCACAAGTGAAGTTACAAAGTTACACCTCTATGCAAATGAAAACTACGCCTGTCACCAGCAATTGGTTGCAAGAGGGGATGAATCAGAGATACTCTCCTTTTCTCATCTGCAGTGCAGAAGGTGGAGGGGGGTGGTGCAATGGGGGAAACCTCTGTCCTCTTGTTTCTTGGGCATGATTATATTTTATTTAGTTCTAGGAAGTCAACGTAGACTATTACGAAGGATAATGTAAAGCCTTAGGTTCTCTGCCTCCAGATCCTATAGTACTACCTCAGTACTGGATAAGAGCCCATCCCAGTGACCTCACTTTAATTTCATTAACTGTAAAAACCCTGTCTCCAAATATAGTCAGATTCTGGGGTACTGAGGGTTAGAACGTTAGCATATGAATTTTGGAGAGCAAAATTTATTCCTTAACAGATACCAAGAAACAGAAGAAAAGATAGACCAAACTAAGGGATTGAGTTAAGACTACTCAAAGAGGGAAAGATAGGAGGAGAGGCGGAACTGAAAGGAGAATCCTTGAATAAATTTTGAAGTCACTCTTAGTTGGGATCCCACTCTTTTGTCTGCTTAAGCAAAAGATTTCACAGTGTGAAACAATTTTGCTTCAAAGCAGTCCTAAAGAACTCCCTATTCTTTTGAAATTTACCTTCGAGTTATAATATTTTCAGTGATTTATAGGAGATTTCCTGTAGCACCACACACAATGAATATTTAGATGTTTTTCAGACAGTCTGTAATAGAGCCACTAATATTATATTATTAATAAGCCTCCAGTGTAGAAAAAAAGAAAATCTGTTCCTGTTTTCCATTTTCTAGAGTTAGAGGAAGAAGAACAATAACTGAAAAACCTAAGGAATTCTTCCACTTCCTAGACATGTAAGCACAAATTTGGAATGCTGGGTAGAAGACACCCCAACAGGTAAGAAAGTGTCATGCAGTAATTATTAAACATTTATGTGTACAAGAATCTTCTGAGGAGTTTACTAGAAATGTATTTTGGTGTTAGACATCCTTAATGAATAAAACTACTGTAGTGTGTGTTATTCTGCATTTTTACTAGCAATCCAGGGTATTCGTACAAGTGGTCACCAAATAAAATGTTGAGAAACCCAAGATAAACAGAATGAAAAGGCAACCTACAAATTTTTTTAAAAATTGCAAACTATATGTTTCACAAAATGTTAATCTAAAGAATATGCAAGAACCTCCTATAACTCAATAGGAAAAAAAAAACCCAAAAACTAACAACCAGATTTTAGAATTAAGGACTTGAATAGACATTTGTCCAAAGAAGACAGACATACAAATAGCCAGCAGGTATATGAAAGGAGGTTCAGTGTGACTAATCATTAGGAAAATGCAAATCAAAACCACAGTGAGAAACCTCACACCTTTCGGGATGACTATTATAAAGAAAAAGATAAATGTTGGTGATAATATAGAGAAATTGGAGTTCTTGCACACTGTTGGGTGGAATTCAAAATGGTACAACTGCTATGAAAAATAGCATAAAGCTTCCTTAAAAAATTAAAAGCAGGGTTGTCATGTGATCCAGCAATTCTACTTCTGGCATTTCTCCAAAGGAAGTGAAGTCAAACCTCTCATATTCATTGCAGCACTGTTCACTGTAGCTAAGTTGAAGCAACAATCTAAATGCCCATTGAGGGAAGAATGGATAGATAAAATGTAATACATACTTATAAAAGAATATTATGCAGCCTTAAAAAAGGAAATCCTGCCATATGTGACAACATGGACGAACCCAGAAGATATTATTACTGAGTGAAATAGTCAGTGACAGAATGACAAAGGTTTCATGATTTCACTTATATGAGGTATCTAAAATAGTAAAATTCACAGAATCAAGAGTGAAATGGTAGTTACAGGGCTGGCAGGAGGAATAAATGGGGGATTATTAATCAACAGACACAGAGATTTAGTCAAGCCAGAAGAAAAAGCTCTAGAAATCTGTTGAACAACATTCTACCTATAAACCTTAATACTTAACAATGAATACTTAAAAATGTAAGAGGGTAGATGTCCTGTTAAGTGTTCTTACCACAGTAAAATAAAATTAAACAAAAATAAATATAGGAATGCTGGAAAGGCTGAGAGCTTGGGGATTGGTCAGACTTTGACTCTGACAGTCATCATCCCTGTAACTCAGTGACTCCTGCTCAGTTCCTTATCTGCACCGTGGGGATATGGATGTGGCTCAAAGGACTGTTGAAATGATTATACAAAACTGAGTAAAACGAGGTGCTTAGCGCACAGACACACAGTAAATACAAGACACTCTAAAATTCTAATAAATTAATGCACCTGCCCACTACAACCCTTGTTCAATCAGACATTTTATTTAAAACATATAATAAAATCATATGACCTTTTTGTGCCCTAATGTAAATGCTGAAAAAAAAAACAATTTTTAAAAAGTTATATGGCCTTCATTTTATACAGACCAAAAAAAGAAAACCTCATGGGTGGAATTTTCCGAGACCAGAGTCCACTCTTCTAGTTGACTTGTGAGTTGCTCTGAGCCATGTCCTCTCCCAGAATATCCACACATAGACCCATCCATGTCATGCAGGCAGACTGCATGTCCTCTCTGCTACTCACTTAGGACCATAGTTCATGATTTATTTTCTTTGTACTCCCAGGAAGTCAACCGGCAGTCTTTGGTATCCCTTCCTGGTCTCCATGTTGTGTTATGAATCAATATATTCATATTTGATTTAAAATTCATCATGCTTGTGGCGTTCTTCTAGTAACGCAGTGCTGCACAAGGAGTGGAATTATACTTCACTGTTCTTCTCTAAAGCACAGATTTCAGAATAATAGTTAAGGACTTTGAGAAACATCTCATGACACCAGGGTTCTGTGTTCAAATGTTCAAGAGAAGAGGATATTTAGAAAAGTTACAGTAGATTGGTGGTGTTTCATTCAAGTCACCAATTGTCAGGAAAGTCACCAATGACACATTGCTACTCTCATTACTTTGAGTAGCTGTCACTATTGTCAGTATTTATTACCATTCCTACTATTATTGCTGCTACTATAGTAATAACTATTAATATTAGTAATCTCAAAAATAATAGTGAACATTAACATGTGCTTCCTACATGTCAAGCACTGCATTGATTGCTTTGTCCATATTCTCTTGTTGAGTTCTCAAAATAAAATTAGGAACTGCTCCTATTTCTCTGATGGAAAATGGAGGGTGAAAGAAGGTGGATAACTTGACCATAGGTCACAGAGCTAAGAAAGTGTTGGATTTCCAGTCCAGTTTTGCCTGACTTCCAGTGCACTAGCTCTCTTACAATGCCTGGAGTGGGAGCACCCTCTTTCACATTAAAAACTAGGCAGACTGCCATGTACTAGTAGTTGCACTTTTAGTGTCTGTCAATTCAGAAGATTCACAGTCCCAGAAAGCTACTATGAATTCTGAACATGTGTAAATGACTTTGCATTTTGCTAATCATAGCAACATCTGTATACACCTATCCACGTGGCATGTTTACTAGAGCCAAATCGTCACTGTAATGGCTGCAGATGAATTCAGGGAAATGTTTCCATGATGCCAAAGCCTTCAGCTTCAAATGGGCAAAAGGATGCTGTAGCCAGGGATAGACTTTTTAAACTTTATTAAGGCATATTTGGCAATTAAAAATTGTATATATTTAAAGTGTACAATTTGATGATTTGATATGCATATACAAGCTAAATAACTTGTCACCTCAAGTAGTTACTATTTCCATGTGAATGTCTCACACACACGCACACACACTCTTAAGATCTACCCTTTTTGCAAATTTCAAGCATGCAATAAAGTTTTGTTAACTGCAATCGCTAGAATTCAGCTAATACAACTCCCCTGGTGCCATTGGAGCAGACTGAACCAGAGAGGTGAAGGCCATGAAATAAATTAATGGCAGAGAAGAGTCTGGAAGTCAGTCTCCTGATTCCTAAGTCAACATTCTTTCTAGTATTATCACAAATGATCAAATCTTACATGCGTGTTTCAGGATCCTAACTACTCAGTGTCCTCGTCTGTGCCTGTCCCATGGGGTTGCTATGATTATTACTAAGGGCAGAGGTCAAAACAAAAGCTATAGCCCAAAGGCCAAATCCAGCCTGCCACCTGTTTCGTAAATGAAATTTTATTGGAACACAGCCACGCCCATCCACTTATAAGTTGTCTATGGCTGCTTTCCCACTACAATGTGAAGGCTGAGTAGTTGCTACAAAAACCAAGTGGCATGCGAAGCTGGAAATATTTTAGATTTAGCCCTTTGCAGAAAGTTTACTGAGCAGTGATGAAAGGTGCTGTGAGAAAAATTGCCTTTGCATCCCCTGATCTGCCAGCAAACACTCCAGAATGTGTGGGGACCTTGTTGCATTAGATATTTACAACAAAAAGGTATCTAGAATATCCAAAAACTTGTATGGAGGGGGAAGAAGAAGAATAAAAGTAACCTTTCTGAGAATGGAAAAGTGGGGTTTTCATGCTGCCAGAGTCCCCTGAAGAAAACTCTTGAGGGGTTTGGGAATCCGTAACACCCTCTGAAGAGAAATTGTTATCTTCTTCTCAACGCCTCATCTCCATGAGTTCCCATAACTTTACCATTCAAGAAACTCTATGTGGTCTATTCATTGCTCTACATGAAGTAACAACCACTGAAGTTTCCATAATAAAAGACAGAATACCTGTGATAGTACCCTATAATCCTACAATATCAGGATTTATCCAGACAACATTGGGAAACAAGCCCTGGGAAGATAAGAAATGGAAAGAGTCCCTGACTTACAGTCAAAGGCTCAGTGTAGAATCTCCGGCAGACCCTTCGCTCCACTGTGTGACCTTGGATGAGTCACTCAATCTCTCTGAGAGTTCCCATCTGTGTTGTCTCTGTCTGGAACAGGATAGCTGGATCAATCCAAGTCTTTCTAGCCTCCCATGGCTGAGTCTTCCTCACTTTCAAGTATCAGCTCAAATTTCACCTCCTCAGAGAGGCCCTCACTGCCTCCCTGCAATCATCTACTTCTCCACTGGCCAGTGATCACTTCATACCATCCACGTTATTACCTGTTGAGAGTTACTTCATTTACTTGCTTGTTTGTTTTCATTGTCTGCCCCACCTAGAATTTCAGTTCCACAAGGACAAGGACCTTTGTGTTATATGTACCGTACTATCAGAACTTAAAAATATGCCTGGCATATAGTAAGCACTCAAAGAGTACTTGTCAAATGAGTAGGTGAATGAAGGTGTGCATTAATGAATTACTTACCTCACTAGACTGTCAGGAACATCTTACAAGAGAGTGCTTTGTGAGCTGTTACATGGATATAACCAAGAAATTATTATTTCATCCCAGTGCCCATTTGCGAATTAAATATTCCTACCCAAGCAAAAGAAATTGGAACCAAAATACTCACTAGATCTTAGGTATGACAATATACTGTTCATGTACTATATTTATTCCTTTCCAAGGCTACAGAGATTTCTGAAAGTGTAAGTCAAGAATTTATATTTATAGGCTTAATACACGTGTGCACACACACACACTGGCTTTAGCCTTCACAATTACACTAAATTATCTTTCCTCTTGTAACCCTTAAGCACGGAGGAGCTAATTGATGGAAGACATCCTCCCCTATCTTGAACACCAGTGTATCTGTCCTTACATAGAACCTGGTTTGTAGAATGGGAGGAGATGAACGTGGGCTGGAAGGCAAGCTATATGTTTCTGTGTTTGTGTTCAAAGTTCCTAGAATGGCCATTTCTCCTCTGCATACTACATCTGGGCTTCTTTTGCTTGTATCACCTCTTCCCAGCCCTGCTTCCCCTCACCTAATTCTTACTCATTCACTTCATTCTGGTTAACAGCCCAGTCATCAGAAAGCCCCTTCTGACCTTTACTCCCAGGTGGGGTCAGACTCCTCACTGTTTTTTTTTTAAATTTTTTAACTTTTAATTTTTGTGAGTACATAGTAGGTGTCTGTATTTATGGGATACATGAGATGTTTTGGTACAGGCATGCAAGGTGAAATAAGCACATTATGGAGAATGGGGTATCCACATCCACCCCCTCAAACATTGATCCTTTGTGTGACAAATAATCTGATTACACTTTTAAAGTCATTACAATTAAGTTATTGACTATAGTCATCCTCTTCTGCTATCAAGTAGTCTTATTCATTCTTTCTAACTATTAGAACCTTCATTATACATAATTTGTCACTGGTTTTAATCACAGTTCTCCAGTAAAAACACAAGCAATAGGATATATGGAAGAGGAGACTGATTACAAGAATTGGCTCATGCAATTATGGAGGTTGAGAAGTCCCAGAATATGCTGTCTGCCAACTGGAGAACTAGGAAAGCTGATGGTATAATTAAATCTGAATCCAGAGGTCCAGTATCCAAGGGCAGGAGGAGATGGATGTCCCGGCTCACAAAAAGAGCAAATTCACCCTTCCTCCACCTTTTTGGTCTATTCAGACCCTCAACAGATTGAATGATGCTCAATCACATTGGTGAAGATGACCTTCTTTACTCAGTCTACTGATTCAAATGCTAATCTCTTCTGGAAATACCTCATAGCCATGCCCAGAAATAATATTTTACCAGATATCTGGGCATCCCTTAGCCAAGTCAAGTTGACACAAAAAACTAATGATGACACCTCCCTACCATGCTTTAAAATGATAATGAACTTAATAATTTCTGTAACTTCAACATTCCAGTCTCTGTTGGAGTCTCTTTTCAACAATCCCTCAGGAAAGGAATATATTTGAATGGATTTCCAACATCATAACCTATGATCGTCCAAAGTTCTCTCCCCCGGATTTCTGAGAGTCCCAGAACTCATTTCTTGGTGCTTTTCTCTGTTTCTCTCATGCATGAACTTGAACAACCACAAACTAATGTACTCTGCACTCATCCTGCACAAATGTCAGCCTCTCTTGCGGCTAACACAAGAGGCCAATACACTACCAGCAGCCCATGCTAGTTACTGGTATAAGTTATGGAAGGCTTGGGAGACACACAAGGAAGGTCTGTTAATCACCATTTCTGTTTGTGATGATAAGCAGACCCTCCATTACCTCATTGTGTCCCCCCACCAACCTCCCCTATCCACCCCCTCTCATCTTGGCATAAACAGAAATTCTTTTCTTATGGGAAGGGCAGTTAATCCAACTCCTAGGTGATTCCTGCCGTCAAACCGGAGTCATCAAGTTTTTTTAAGTAAATATAATACTCATTTTTTATAAGCCAAAAACTCCTTTCAGAGTTTGCTTTGCTCTGGGATTTTTTTCTTTCCTCAAGACAGAGTCTTGCTCTCACTGTGTCACCCAGGCTGGGGTGCAGTGGCCCAATCTCAGCTCACTGAAACCTCTGCCACCCAGGTTCGAGCGATTCTCATGCCTCAGCCTCCCAAGTAGCTGGGATTACAGGTGTCTGTCACCACACCCAACTAATTTTTGTCTTTTTTTTGTAGAGACAGGGTTTCACATGTTGGCCAAGCTGGTCTCAAACTCCTGACCTCAAGTAATTGGCCTGCCTCAGCCTCCTAAAGTGCTAGGATTACAAGCATGAGTCACCATGCTTGGCCTGCTCTGGTTTTAATGGTTTTGCCAAAAAGTGATGGGCAAAGATGTTCCTACTTGTTTGCGAAAGAGACAGTTTTCTCTCCAGAGTGATTGGCAAGAGGTCTGTGGAAGACTCCTGGCCTTCCAAGTCCTACATCAATTTGAAAGTGCCAGAAGCTACACCCTCCCCTACCCTACCCAACATTTCAAATCTACATGGGGCAAGTTAACTAACCTCTCTTGGCCTCAGTTTCCTCATTTGTCGAAAGGGGATGATGATGCCAGCCTTATGAGGATTACATTCCATTTCCTTTTCCCAGAGGCCTCATTTTATTCTCTACACAAAGACAGATGGTAAGAGTGTGAGGCTGGAAATGGTCCCTGAGTGCTGTGAAAGGCCACGTGCCAAGATTAACCTGAATTTTTATTTGCAAATGGCTTTGACTCAATGGGACAGGGTGCACCAACTCAGAGCCCAGGAACCTGGGGGGAAGACAGTTGAAAAGACAATGATCTTCATGGTGCTAACCCTTCAAAGAAAAAGAAACCATTGCAGACAGCAAAGTGCCCTGCCCCTCATTTCCCCTCCGGCGTATGATTTGAGCAATGATGCAGGCTGCCATCTTCTCTATCAGAACCCATTCACCCATTGCTAAGTCTGAAAAAGATGTCTTTAACCTTCAGTTTTAAGAAGCAGCTTGGTGCTCCATCCTCCCACGCGGAATACAAGCTTATTCTGCTTTTGAAAAGAACGGAATGGTGGCCACACTAACTGGGGTTATGGCTCCTCCAGCCCTCCCAGAAAGCCCAGAAACACCGTGAATTTTCTGCCTCCTGCTCCAGCCCCTTCCAAACCACCAGGATTTGAGTACTGCTGCTGTCCCTCAGGAAACAGTCTTTCAGCCTCAAGCATGATTTATGAATTTCACTGCTTTGGCGGGGTCATTTATCAAAATTCCCTCAACAGTTCAATTAGGAATGGCCTGCCTCCCAAATTGGGGTTGGTGTTCTCATCTCCCGTAGCCAGCTTGTGGTCTGCAGAGTTGCCTTGACCACCCTCAGTTTGGGGAGTACCAGATGAAATCAATCACACCTCCCACTTAGCGACTTCACAATTTTCACTGCAAGAAAGCACCACCGAGGAGATGGGGCAGATAAATGTTTTCCCTTTTCCACAGCACACCTGATTATTGCTCCTACAGAACCAAAGGATGGGACTTCACCCCTACACCCACGGTGCCCCCAACCGCCCTGCATCCCAGATCCAGCTCACCTTGGGAAATCAGGGGCACGCGGAGACCTTACTCCCGGTTCAAGCCCATATCATGTTTTTTGGTTACTAGTGACTCTGCCTCCCTCCTCCATGCCGCCCCCTCCAAACTCATTTGCATTCAGCAGCCTGAGGAATAATTTTAAATGCAAATCGGATCTTGCTGCTTTCCTGCTTAAACATCAATGAGTCCTTCTTGCCTGAATGAGAAGACCCAAACACCTAAACACCGGGGTCAAGCCTCTTTGGATTCTAAGCTCCACAATATCTCCATTTCTTAGAACAGCACATGGCCCGAAAGAACATCTCCAGACTGAATAAATCTGGTCTCTGTTCTCTCCTCACCTCTCTCTCTTTCTACTTCTCATTTTATTCTCAGCAACACCACCTGCTTACCATACCTCCCACAAACCATACTGATTCTCACCCACTCCTTCTTTTTCATATTTTTTTCCAAATTTTTATTGTGTTAAAATACACATAATATAAAATGCACCTTCCTAGCCATTTGCAAAGATGCAGTTCAGTGGTATTAAATACATTCATATTGTTGGGCAACCAATTTCCAGAACTCTGAACTCTTTTCATCTTGTAACACTGAAACTCTATATCTCCTAAGCAGTAACTTCCCTTTCCCCACTCCCTCCAGCTCCTGGTAACCTTCATTCTACTCTCTGCCTCTATGAATGTGACTATTCCAAGTATCCCCGTGTAGGTGGAATCATACAGTATGTGTCACTTATTTCCCTTAGCAGAATGACCTCGAGGTTCATCCATGTTGTAACATGTCAGAATTTCCTTCCTTTTTAAAGCTGAATTGCATTCCATCGATGGGATAAACACCATATTGCTAATCCATTCATCTGTCAGTGGACACATATTGATTCCACATTTTAGCTATCATGAATGATGCTGCTATGACAACCCTCTTTTTAAAAAAAAATCGAAACTTCCTGCTTGAAGTGTCTCCTCTTCAGATAGCACCTGCTTATCATTTCATTCCTGGCCATCACCTCTTTCAGAAGGTTCGTCCTGCAGTCCACCCACTATATTGAACTAGGGACCTCTCATGCCACAACACTCTGAGCACAGCCTGATGATACTGACATGGACAGGACGCAGGGAAATACTAAGTAGAAAAAGATGGTTCCCTGGCAAAAGCCCCACTCTCAAGCCTGGAAACCACAGCCCTAAATAATAACAGTTATACCTGTTTTCCTACCCAAATGTTGCCTTTTATGGCCCACCCTACCCACCTATCCTGTGCCCGTATAAACCCCAGACCTCAGCTAGCAAGTGGCTGAACGTCAAGAGAAGGAGCAACTGAGCATTGGAGACTACAGATAGATACGGCTTAACTTCAGACAGCATGACTTCAGAGAGGAGAAGGCCGGGCTTCAGGGAAAGATCACCTTCCTCCTACACCATTCTCTTTTCAGCTCCCTTTCTGCTGAGAGCCACTTCCACTGCTTAATAAAATCCTTTGCATTCATCACCTTTCAAACATTTGTGTGACCTGATTCTTCCTGGATGCCAAACAAGAGGAAGGCAAGGTGTAAAAGGCTGTCACCCTGACTTTCCACTGAGCTGGTTAACACTTAGCTGTGCAGGGACAGCAACTGCTAAAACAGCATTAATTGTAACACACCCCTAGACGCTGCCGTGGGGCTGGAGCCTGAAGCACTCACCCTGGCCCTGGCACCTGCTCAGTTGCATGCCTCCGTTTCTGCAAGAAGTTTGAGCATGGCAGTGGTGGCAGCTGAGTAAGCGAGCCACATCCCTGTCACAAGTGCCTTGAAGGGGACAAGGAAACTCTCCTCTCTCAATATCAGGGCCACAGCAGAGAGCAAGGAGCACTGTGCCTCATCCAGTTCTGTTTCCCAGCACTTTGTACAGTGCTGATGTGCAGAGTTTCCACCAAAGCCTTCAAGTCCACCCGTGCCTCTGCAGTACTTCTCTCAAGGACTTTGGGACTAATGTTCCTTAGGTGCTACTTCAGTTTTCCACTTTCTTTTCAAATACAAACAACACCATTTTCTTTGTTTCATAGAACTATGTTCTTATGGATGGTGTGCTTTAATTTTCTTCTTTGTAAAATAAGTTGGCATGACAAGGAGCTGTTTGAATTGTAGGGAGGGAGGCAAGATTTCCAAACTCATGGAATGAAATGAGATGGGAGATCGTGAAAACAGAGTGCGCAGGATGGTGAATTGGCTCTGTAAAGTGCTCTAGGTGATTATGTGTTTTTATTTATTTATTTATCTAATTTTAAGTTCGGAGGTGCATGCACAGGTTTGTTATATAGGTAAACTTGTGTCATGGTGGTGTGTTGAACAGATTATTTCATCACCCAGGCACTAAGCCTAATACCCATTAGTTATTTTTTCTGATCCTCCCCTTCTTCCCACCCTCCACCCTCCAATAGGCCCCAGTGTGTGTTGTTCCCCTCAATGTGTGTTCATGTGTTCTCATCATTTAGCTCCCACTTAAAAGAGAGCACATTATCCTTAGCAAGCTAAAGCAGGAACAATCCTCCACTTTTATAGAGATGGCCAAGGAGAAGAAAGTCTCCTCTCAAATTACTTGTATTTATTTTCTCCTCCAAAAGGCAGCCTGGGTCCTGCTATGTCATAGTTTTCTTTCTCAGAAGAAACACGGACCGTGTTCCCTAGGAAGGAAAAACTCTTAAAAATGCACCCTCAGCCGGGCACAGTGGCTTACTCCTGTGATCCCAACACTGGGAGGCCAAGGCAGGAGGATCACGAGGTCAAGAGTTCGATACCAGCCTGACCACCATGGTGAAACCCCATATCCTAAAAATACAAAAATTAGCTGGGCATGGTGGCACGCACCTGTAATCCCAGCTACTCAGGAGGCTGAGGCAGAAGAATAGCTTGAACCTGGGAGGCAGAGATTGCATGAGCTGAGATTGTGCCATTGTACTCCAGCCTGGGTGACAGAGTGAGACTCCATCTCAAAAAAATAAAATAAATAAAATAAATGCACACTCTGCCTCTCCACTGACCACAAATGGTGTCAGACTTCTTCCAATCTTCTTCAACCCCAGCATGAATGTTCATCCCTTCACTTAACTCAACCCCAGGAGTTTGGGGGCCTTTGGTTCTCTTTCTCAGACCGGTGTTAATTAGCCATTTAGGAAATCTAGATGTTGGCTCCAAAATTTCTGTACCCCTTTCTCCAGGAGGCCCTGTGAGAGTCCTACATAAACAGGGCTCTGAATGACTTGTCCAGATAATCTCACCATGCAGATTAAGCCCCACAGTGATTCTCATAATGATAGTAATACTCCACACTTCCATGTTATTGCACTTTTAGTTCATTCATC
This sequence comes from Gorilla gorilla gorilla, assembly GCF_029281585.2. Classification (NCBI taxonomy): domain Eukaryota; kingdom Metazoa; phylum Chordata; class Mammalia; order Primates; family Hominidae; genus Gorilla; species Gorilla gorilla. The sequence continues at coordinate 11,914,151 of NC_073242.2, forward strand.
GTTTCAACAGCTGTTTATTACTTATGGAGTGCTTACCCCAAGCAAGGCACTGACATTGACGATAGGGAAGCAGCAACTTTACAAAAAGCAAAAGTGTTGATGCATGGACTCCCCTGCTGTTATGAGCTGGTTTAAAGTCCTTGGTCTAGAAGCATCTCTTAACTAGTCTCATCTTGACCCTTTGAACTTATTGACCAATTCAGATTCTTTAACCTGACCCTATGTGGGGCTCTGTAGACACGTTTCCAGTGCTTGAATCCTAGGTCAATCCACTCTGGGGAATTAATTTCCCCACTTCATACAGGCTAGCCTTTGAAATCTGACTTTACCATTGACCTTGATAAACAGTGAGAAGAGACCAAATCTTCAAGAAATCAGTATATGAATTCGCTGTAATTAAATAGCAATTTGTACATGAAATTCTCAAATCCTTGTGTTATCTGCTTGAGGGCAGACACCAGGTCTCTCGTATGCACCATCATAGCCTGGCACTGCACAAAGTAAGTCTTCAGTAAATATTTACTGAATGACTAAGCAAAGGAATGAATCAGTATGTTCTGGGGCCCCCGCCATCTTAGCTTGACTCTGATGTATCTCTTCTCAGATAGAGTTTATTCCATTTTGACCCTGACAGCAAAGATCCCCACAAGTTTATTCATTGCAGTTGAAGTGCAAGCAGCAATGACCTGTTTGTTGGTAATGCCACTGCACACTGATGGACTTCCATAGTAATTCAACATTATTATGTGTCAAATATAATTTATGGTTTAATACAATGCCAGTTTTATGACTGCATTATTGCTATATATTTACATCTGGAAAAAAAATAAATCACAGTGAAATTTTTCACTTTGAAGGACTTCATCTGAGTCCTAAGTGGTGAGATAACCCAGGTTGTATTTTCTCAAGCTGAAATTCTGGGGCAGCTTCAGGCTTGAAAATCGAGCAAAATCAGTTAATTGTTTTTGATTGCATGCAGTTTTGCAATTTATTTGTTATCCTTTTATCTTAAATTTCCTCAGTGTGCAATGGGCATTAATCCTCTACCTTGAGGAATTCAGGAGTCCTTGGAAAGCCAGCAGTACTTCAGAGAAAGCCATTGTCTCCTCAGTCATCACCCTTAGTACTAGAAAACATTCAAGAAATGCCCAAAACATTATATAAAGGCCTCATTCATACCACTCAGGCTCTTCTGTTAGCTGGGCTTTGTTGTTGCTGCTGCTGTTGTTATTGTTGTTGATTTGCTTATTTTTCAGCCAAAAATTTATCAGGGATACCTTTTCATCACAATAGAGATATATTTATTTCAATGTAGGTATTTGATTTATGTGCATACTGTAATGTATACATATTCCTGTCCCTTATTATGGACACTCTACATTGTTTCTAATTTCTCATTATAAACAACACTGCAAAGAACATCTTTGGACAACTGTTTGCACACTTGTGCATTTTTATTTCATTCAGGAAAACCCCTAAATACATTTCAGAGTCAAGGGGTGAAATTTTTTTTAAAATAACATTTTTTAAAGGGCATAGTATGCATCAGTATTGATTGACACAAAAACTTCTATTAAATTCTGATGCCCACTTAGGTGTCACCTCCTCTACACAGCCCCCCTTGATTTCTCCACTGCCATGCCATTGGCAGAATTAACTACTACTACTATTTAGCTATCTTAATATCTTATAAGTCTTTATGTAGAAGCCTTGTTCTCCAGAATAAATTAGTCACTTGCACATCCATCCACACTATTGGGCTATGAACTCTTACAGGGAAGATGTGTTGCACCTTGTTTATCTATGTAATCCAAATGTCTGATACATAATAGGTGTCATATGCAATCAAAATGCTTTTAGGGAATTATTGGAAGAGCTCCCAAATTCTAAGTTTCCAATGCACAGTCTTTTAGGTGATAGAAAAGCTCCCTATGAGAAGCCACTAAAAGGTTTTAAGCAGGTTGTTCTCTGAGATAATTCCTGTGTGTGTGTGTATATGTGTTTCATAATTGATTGAATTATTTCCTCCCTTCCTTTCCTTTCTGCCTTTCCCTTACTTTTCTTCCCCTCTGCCTTTAAGAAATAGTTGTCTGACCTCTTGAAATGAGGTAACAATTCTCAAAAGAGGGGAGAACCAGAAGGTAGTTCCCAAGGTAGCCCCATGCTACAGAGGATCCCTCAGCAGGGACTGGATTCCACAGAGTGGCCAGCATAAAGGTGGAAGTGGAGGGGGCTCCTGAGACTCCTCAAAGGTCCTGGGTCCCAGCAGTGAAAGCTCACCTTGGCCTCTGGGACGGGTAACAGCAGTTTGACTTTGGCACACCTTTCTCTCTCTTACTTCCCTCTTTCCATATCTAATCCATCACCAAGTGCTCCCAATGCAATCTTAAAATGGCTGAAATCCATCCACTTCTCTTCAACTCCACTGCTACTTCCCCCATCCAAGCTGCCATCATCTTTCACCTGAACGTCTTTCATAGGCTCTTAATTCGCCTCCCTGCTTGCCCACTTGCCCCTCCAGTTAGTTCCTCATCATGGCATCAGAATGAATTGACAGAAGAGAAGAAGAAGTGGGAGGGGAGTGGAGGGGAGGGAAGAGCAGAGGAGAGGAGAAGAGGTCAGAAACCCTGGAGTTAGCAAAATAATTTTAAAATGTATCTGCTACCTGTTGGGTACAATGTACACTATTCAGATCATGGATACACGAAAAGCCAGACTTCACCACTGTGCAGTATATCCATGTAACACAACTCAATTTTACCCCTAAATCCATAAAAATAACTTAATTTTTAAAAAATTAAAATAAAATAAAATGTAGCTTCTCACCTGCATTTTTTGTTCCTTCTTCATGAACCCTATTTAACTTAACCCTTAAGTTAACTTAACCCTATTAACCCTTAAGTTAACTTAACCCTATTAAGGGTTAAGTTAAATAGGGTATATGGTTTATTAACTATTAAATAGTTAACCCTATTTAACTCCATGTACCCTATTTAGCCATGTTATCCACAAAGAAACACACCACTACGTTGGGAAGTTCAGTTTCATGCTTACCTTTCAATAAATAACAAGTATAACCTACCATAACAATTTTAAGTATTTTTACTGACTAAAAACATCCAACCGTAGAATTTTTTATCTTGCTTTTCAGAATTGATGTGTTCCCAGAAAATCATCTTTGGGTAAATCCATTCTCTCATCAACTTCCACTAAGAAATTGAAGAGGAATTCCCAAATGGAGATGGAGAAACCTTCAAAAGACAAAGTTGAAAACTTTTATAAAGGAGGGGTTTCTAATAATGGGCAACTTTGTGGCACGGAGCTCCTTCCTTTACTCCAGGATGGTTCTGAGCTGTGTATGGGCGCTTCTCTTTCCTCTGTGGCCTCGTAGAGGGGAGTCCGGAAACCATGGCTGTCTCAGCAATTCCACATCCTATGCTACAGATTAAAGACATAAAAAGAACTAGGATTCATAAGTTATGGAAATGTAAGGTCTCAATTCCACAAAGAACAAGTCTAGAGAAGGCAGAAGCTAGAAATAGATGTTGACATTACAGATCAAGTTTTTGGAGAAAATAAAATCGTGATGGGATCAAACAGGGTCTGGTTCTCAAATACAACTTGGCTTCGCTTATCAGCCGATTTATTTTTAACTTTTTTACTCTTTTTCAAAAAATATTTTTAGTTTCCATTGCTTTAGGGATACAAGTAGTTTTTGTTTACATACATGAATTGTACAGCAGTGAAGTCTAAGATTTTAGTGCACCTGTCACCTGAGTCATGTACATCGTACCAAATAGTTAGATTTTGATCCCTCACCCCCTTCCCACCCTTCCGCCTTCTGAGTCTCCAATGTCCATTATACCACTCTGTGTGCCTGTGGGTACCCATAGCTTAGCTACTATTTATGAGTGAGAACATGCAGTATCTGGTTTTTCATTCCTGAGTTACTTCACTTAAAATAATGGCTTTCTGTTCCATCCAAGTTGCTGCAAAAGACATTATCTTGTTCTTTATTTTAATGGCTGAGTAGTATTCCATTATATATATTTAACATTTTCTTTATCCACTAATTGGTTAATAGGCACTTAAGTTGATTCCGTATCTTTGCAACTGTGGATTGCGCTGCAGTAAACATATGCGTCCAGGTGTCTTTTTTATATAGTGACTTCTTTTGGCGGGGAGGTAGATACCCAGTAGTGGGATTGCTGGATCAAATGGTAAATCTACTTTTAGTTCTTTGGGAAATCTCCACACTGTTTTCCACAGAGCTTGTACTAATTTACATTGCTACCAGCTGTGTATAATTGTTTCCTTTTCACAACATGCGTGTCAATATCGATTGTTCTTTGACTTTTTAATAATGGCCATTCTGGCTGGGGTAAGGTGGTATCTTATTGTGGTTTTAATTTGCATTTCCCTGATGATTAGTGACTGATATGGTTTGGCTCTGTGCTCTCACTCAAATCTCCTGTCGAATTGTAATTCCCAGTATTGGAGGAGGGTCCTGGTAGGAGGGGATTGGATCATGGGGATGGGTTGCCTCCTTGCTGTTCTCATGACAGTGAGTGAGTTCTCAGCAGATGTGGTTGTTTGAAAGTGGGAAGCATTTCCCCCTTGCTCTCTCTCTCTCCTGCTCCACCATGTGAAGATGTGCTGGCTTCCCCTTCACCTTCTGCCATGATTGTAAGTTTCCTGAGGCCTTCCAGCCATGCCTCCTATACAGCCTGCAAAACTGTAAGTCAGTTAAACCTCCTTTCATTATAAGTTACCCAGTCTTAGTTAATTCCTTATAGCAGTGTGAGAATGGACTAATACAGTAACAGACATTGTTTTTCATATATTTGTTGGCCATTTGTATATCTTCTTTGGAGAAAGGTCTATTCATGTCCTTTGCCCACTTTTTAATGAGATTATTTGTTTTTTCTTACTGATTTGATTTGTTTGAGTTCCTTGTAGATTCTGGATATTAGTCGTTTGTCAGCTGCATAGTTTGCAAATATTTTCTCTCATTCTGTAGGTTGTCTGTTTACTCTGATGGTTATTTCTTTTGCTAAGCATAGGCGTTTTAGTTTAATTATATCCCATGTATTTGTTTTGTTTTATTTATTTTATTTTATATCAAAAGTGAAAGTGAATTTCTCTGTACTGGTTTTCACCGTTTTTTAAAATTATTACTATTTCAATAGTTTTTGGGGAATAGCTAGTGTTTGGTTACAGGGATGAATTATTTAGTAGTGATTTCTGAGATTTGGGTGCCCCCATCACCTGAACAGTGTACACTGTACTGAATGTGTAGTCTCTTATCCCTCACCTCCTCCCACTCTTCACCCAGAGTCCCCCAAGTCCATTCTTACGCCTTTGCATCCTCATAGCTTAGCTCCCACTTACAAGTGAGAACATACGATGTTTGGTTTTCCATTTCTGAGTTACTTCACTTAGAATAATGGACTCCAATTCCATCCAGGTTGCTGCAAATGCCATTATTTTGTTCTGTTTTATGGCTGAGTAGTATTCCATGGTATATATGTATCACATTTTCTTTATCCACTCATTGATTGATGGGCACTTGGGCTGTTTCCACATCTTTGCAATTGCAAATTGTTCTGCTGTAAACATGCATATGCAAGTGTCTTTTTTCATATAATGACTTCTTTTCCTCTACATTGATGCCCAGTAGTGGGATTGCTGGATCGAATGGTGGATCAACTTTTAGTTCTTCAAGGAATCACCATACTGCTTTCCATAGTGATTGTACTACTTTACATTCCCACAAGCGGTGCAACCATGTTCCTTTTCACCACATCTGTGCCAATATTTATTATTTTTTTATTTTTAAATTATGACCATTCTTGTAGAGGGAAGGTGATATCACATTATTTATTTTTATTTTTTGTTGCAGTTGCTCTTGAGGTCTTATTCATAAATTCTTTTTGTAGGCCAATACCCAGAAGAGTTTTTCGTAGGTTTTCTCAAAGAATTTTTACAGTTTCTCACATCTTAGATTTAGGTCTTTAATCCATCTTAAGTTTTGTATATGGTTGGTGATAGGAATCCAATTTCATTCTTCTACATATGATTATCTAGTTTTCCCAGAACCACTTATTGAATACAGTGTCTTTTCCCTAATTTATGTTTTTGTATGCTTTGTCAAATATCAATTTGTTGTAAGTGTTTGGCTTTATTTCCAGATTCCCTATTCTGTTCCATTGGTCTATGTAACTACTTTCATACCAGTACCATGCCGTTTTAGTTACTATAGCCTTGTAGTATAATTTGAAGTCAGGTAATGTAAACCCTTCAGATTTATTCTTTTTGCTTATAATTGCTGTGGCTATTCGGGCTTTTGGTTCCATATGAATTGTTTTTTTCTAATTCTGTGGAAAAATATCTTTGGTATTTTGATAGGAATTGGACTGAATCTGTAGATTGCTTTAGGCAATATGGTCATTTTCATATTGATTCTTCCAATCCATGAGCATGGGATGTATTTCCATTTGTTTGTGCCATCTATGATTTCTTTTAGCAGTGTTCTGTAGTTGTTTTTACAGAGATCTTTACTTCCTTAGTTAAGCATATTCCTAGGTATTTTATTATTTTTGGAGCTATTGTAAAAGGAATAGGTTATTGATTTGATTCTCAGTTTGGTCATTGTTGGTGGATAGCAGTGTTACGGATTTTTTTTTTGTTTTGTTGCAGACAGAGTCTCATTCTGTTGCCCAGGCTGGAATGTGGGATCTCAGCTCACTGCAACCTCCACCAACTGGGTTCAAGCAATTCTCCCTGCCTCAGCCTCCCGAATAGCTGGGATTACAGGTGTCCACCACCACGCCCAGCTAATTTTTGTATTTTTTAGTAGAGAAGGAGTTTCACCATATTGGCCAGGCTGGTCTCAAACTCCTGACCTTAGGTGATCTGCTCGCCTCGGCATCTGAAAGTGCTAGGATTACAGACGTGAGCCACCATGCCCGGTCCTGGTTTGTGTGTATTGATTTTGTAACATGAGACTTTACTGAATTCATTTATCAAATCTATAAATAGATAGAAGTCTTTGGGAAGAGTCTTTAGAGTTTTCTAGATATACCAGTCTGTTCTTATGCTGCTAATAAAGACATTCCCGAGATTGGGTAATTTACAAAGGAAAGAGATTTAGCTGACTCACAGTCCCACATGACTGGGGAGGCCTCACAATCATGGAAGAAGGTAAAGGAGGAGCAAAGTCACGTCTTACATGGTGGCAGGCAAGAGAACATCTGCAGGGGAAGTCTCCTTTATAAAACTATCAGACCTTGTGAGACTTATTCACTATCACAAGAACAGCATGGGAAAGACCCACACCCATGATTCAATTACCTCCCACTGAGTCCCTACCATGACATGTGGGAATTACGGGAGCTGCAATTCAAGATGAGATTTGGGTAGGGACACAGCCAAACCATATCACGATTATATCACTAGCAAACAGCAACAGTTTGACTTTCCCTTTACTGATTTGGATGCCCTTTATTTCTTTCTCTTGTCTGATTGCTCTGGCTAGGACTCCCAACACTATGGTGAATAGAAGTGGTGAAAGTGGGCATCCTTGTTTTATTCCAGTTCTCAGAGGCAATATTTTCAACTTTTCCCTCTTCAGCAGGATGTTGGCTGTGCATTTGTCATATATGGCTTTTATTATTTTCAGGTATATTCTTTTTATGCCTAGCTTGTTGAGAGTTTTTAATCATAAAAGGATGCTGGACTGTATCAAATGCTTTTTCTGCCCTCTATTGAGAGGTTTTTGTTTTTAATTCTGTTTATATGATTAGTCAAATTTATTGGCTTGTGTATGTTGAACCATCCATGAATCCCTGAAAGGAAACACACTTGATCATAGTGAATTGTTATTATTTTTTATGTAGTGTTGGATTCAGTCTGCTAGTATTTTGTGGAGATTTTTGCATCTACATTCATCAGGGATATCGTTCTGTAGTTTTCTTTTATTTTGTTATGTGCTTTCCTGGCTTTGTTATCAGACTGATACTGGCTTCGTAGAATGAGTTAGAGAGGATTCCCTCTTTCTCATTTTTTTTGGAATAGTTTCAGTAGAATTGGTACTAATTCTTCTTTGAATGTTTGATAGAATTCATCTGTGAATCTGTCTGGCCCAAACTTTTTTGTTAGCAGGGTTTTATTATTATTATTACTGATTCAATCTCATAACTTGTTATTGGTCTGTTCAGGATTTCTATTTCTTCCTGATGCGTGCTAGAGGAGTTGTATGCTTCTAGGAATTTATCCATTTCCTCTAGATTTTCTAGTTTGTGTGCATAGATGTGTTTGTAGAAGTCTTAAATGATCTTTTTTATTTCCGTGGTGTCAGTTTTAATGTGTTTATTTCATTTCTAAGTGAACTTATTTAAACCTTCTCTCTTTGTTTTTGGTTACTCTAGCTAGTGATCTATCAATTTTGTTTGTCTTTTCAAAAAACCAATTTTTGTTTCATTGATCTTTTGTATTTGTTTGCTTGTTTGTTTCAGTTTTGTTTAGTTCTGCTCTGATCTTAGTTACTCCTTTTCTTCTTCTAGCCTTGGGTTTGGTTTGTTCTTGTTTCTCTAGTTCCTTGAGGTATGATATTCGGTTGTCAATTTGTGATCTTTCAGACTTTCTCATGTAGGTGTTGAGTGCAATAAACTTCCTTATGAGCCAGTTTAACAGTTCTCAGGCTGAGTTGCACCACTGAAAACATTTCACATTCTATTCTACGGTGAACCTTCTTCATTCTAGAAAGGAATGCACTTAGCCAAACTTATAATAAAATGTTTCTAACCAGGCATGGTGGCTCAGATCCTTTAACCCCCGCACTTTGGGAGGCCGATGTGGAAGGATGACTTGAGGCCAGGAGTTCAAGACCATCCTGGCAACATAGTGAAACCTCATCTTTACAAAAACTAAAAAAATTAAAAATCAGGTAGGCATGATCATGTGCACATATGGTATCAGCTTCTCAAAGGCTGAGGTAGAAGGATAACGTGAGCCTGGAGGTCAAGGCAGCAGTGAGCCATGATCATACCACTGCACTCCAGCCTAGGTGACAGAGCAAGACCCTGTCTCAAGAAAAAAGGAAAAGAAAAGCTTCCTTTTCCTAGCTTCCCTTTAATGACCTCAAGTAATAAAAACCACACAACATATTTTGGGAAGGTATTCAATGGCTTACCCCCCCTTAAAATTGCCAGTAAGACAATCTTTCTTCTCCAGCTCAAATTTCCCATGGTGTTATTTAAACCTGTTTTATTATTTATTATGATTATAAATTAGAGGAAATTCAAATGTATCACCTTATTTCAGAACATATAAAAAATAATCTGCCCTGTGAGAAATGTAAGATTTGATCATTTAATAGTCTTTTCTGCAGTGTCACAAATGAATTTTACTTAATATCATGGAATTTGAAAGTACGAAAACACTTGAAAAAAAATTTCTGATGCATCATACTTTTTTCAAATGAGGATACAGGATCAGAGAGGGAGAAACACAGGCTTAAGGACACACAGCATCAGCATAACAGAAACTCATTCAAGTCTGCCTCATAGCACACCATTGCTTTTCCCTTCTTTGTCTCATTTCTTTGATAGACACCTAATTGCTACCGCTGATTAAAAGAAGTATCAATCTCATTTTATGACAAAAAAGGACAGAAAGGATACTCATTGTCATTGTACAATTTATGAGGTTGTGGTTAGATTCATTACTTGAAGATCAGTGGGTATAATTAGTGTCCCAAATTCAAGTAGATAAAACAGTTGGGCCCTTGTTTAAAATCTTGTCTTGAAATTGAGTAATTTCTTCTGCTCTAGATGCAGTGCCTCTGAGGGTCATATTTAATGATCATACATCCCTGTGTGAGGTGACCCCAGGAGAACAAGAAAACACTTTGTAAATTGTACTCTAACTAATTTGCTCAAAGGCTGGCATTTCCTCTTCACCTTGCACATTATATCAAGAGCCGTTCATAAAGATTCCTATATTTATACAATATTTTGTACTAATCAAAATGTTTCTCAGTGAGTTCATGCCTGAGACATGACACTCAATCAATAAATATTTGTTAAAATGACTTGAATTAAACTATGTGAGTGACATCTCATTTTATCTTAATAGCAAGTTGGAGTGGTGGTGGATAGAGTAGATGTTAAATTCCCCATTTTACATAAAAACAGGAATTGAAGAGTCCTTGGGTTCCTGAATCTTGATTTTCAGATTTTAATTCCAGCTTCTACTTTCTCTTCCTCATTTTCTCCTGAGTAGTGAGGTTGAGTTCAGGCTTTTGAATTTTAGAAGAAAAAAATGTGAAACAATGCTTTCTCCAAAGAAAGAACTTATAACCCGTGCACTCAAAGTTCTTCTGCAGGATAAAAAACTCTTCAAAATAATTTTTTAGGGTCAAGCCATCTGTAAGTGAGGACCCTGTCACAGTCTCTCTCTCAAACAATCTACAAGCAAGACTGAAAACAGATTTATAGAGATGATGAGAAGAAGATGATGAGAAGACCTTGGGGGCAGTTACGAATTCATAACATTTTGAATGGAAAGAGCATTGGAGATCTTTTGTCTCCAGTCTCGTGATGGGTGAGAACCCCAAGGTCCACCGAAGTTCAGTGACTTAGCCAAAAATCACACTGCAAGGAAATGTCAGAGCTGGACTAGAATCCTGTCTCGAGACATACTTCTTTAATATACCACCCCTTCTTTCGCAGATGTATCTTTAGACCAGGGTTTCTCAGACTTAGCACTGCTGACATTTGGGGCCAGAAATACTGCGTTGTCGGGGGCTGCCCTGCACATTGTAGAATGTTTAACAGCATTCCTGTTCTCTACCCAGTAGATGCCAGAAGGACTGTCACCCCAGCTGTGATAACCAAAAATGCCTGCAGACTTTGCCAAATGTTCCTTAGGGAAGGCAAAATAGCCTCCAGTTGAAAACCACTGGGACAGATCAGAGCATCCCCTAGGGTATGTCCCTTTACTCTGAGCATTGTTTCTCTTTCTCTTTCTTTTCTTTCTTTCCTTTCTTTCTTTCTTTTTCTTTCTTTCCCTCCCTCCCTCTCTTTCTTTCTTTCTTTCCTTTCTTTCTTTTTTCTTTTTCTTTTTTTTTCTTTTTCTTTGTTTCTCTGTCTTTGTCTTTCTTTCTTTTGAAAGGCTACATAATATCTATTCTTTGTTAATGGAAATTTGGGTTGCTTATAACTTTTTAACATTTATTTTAAGTTCAAGGGTACATGTGCAGGCTTCTTATGTAGGTAAACTTATGTCATGGGGGTTTGTTGTACAGATTATTTCATCACCCAAATATTAAGCCTAGTGCCGATTAGTTATTTTTATTTTTCCTGTTCCTCTTCCCACTTCCCCCTCCACCCTCCATTGGGCCCCAGTGTGTGTTGTTTCCCTCCATGTTATTACTGCCATTTCTTAACTCTGTCTTTCATGGGTCCCCAATGGGCTGGTTGGTTGATGTAATCTTTGCTTCAGAGCTGCAAAGTGTGTCTATTATCACTGGTTCCATTTGAATCTTACAGTAGTAACAGATATAGGTTACAGTGCAGAGACCAATTAACTAGTCAATTAGATAGCACCTGGTATCCAACTGACTAGTTAGGCAGTCTCTTCATTGTAAACTATATCTGTTACTTTTCAATGGCAAGAACCACAACTACTTTTGCACCAACCTAATATTTTTAGGTCCAAAAACTCATCTGTGAGACCCACAGATGCCTCATCTGCAAATGACCAGACTCTTTGGGGTTTGATGTAGAAACCAGACATCAGTATGTTCACATGTAATGAGGAGTAAAACTTTCCATACCCCAGCACTAAATGCTTATTAATAAGCAAAATTACAAATCAGAAATCTATTTAATAGATACTGAGTTGAAGAGGGGCAGATTATTAAAAGTCATCTTAATTCTTTGTGTTACTGAACTATGACAGCTTGACACTTTCAACTCCAATCTAAAATCTGCCTACTCGTGGCCTCAACATTTATTCATTCATGGATTTACTACATATGTGTTGCACTCTTACAAGATGCAGAAAATAAATATAGTCATTAGCAAGACAGCCCATAGCCCCTTGCCTTATGATGTCCATCAAGTTTTGTTAATTTTTTTTTTTTTGTAAGACAGTCTCACTGTTGCCCAGGCTGGAGAGCAATGCCATGATCTCAGCTCACTGCAACCTCTGCTTCCTCGGTTCAAGCGATTCTCCTGCCTCAGCCTCCCGAATGGCTGGGAAGAGAGGCGTGCACCACCACACCAGGCTATTTTTTGTATTTTTAGTAGAGATGTGGTTTCACCATGTAGGCCAGGCTGGTCTCGAACTCCTGACCTCAAGTGATCCACCTGCCTCGACCTCCCAAAGTGCTGGGATTACAGGTGTGTGTCACCATGCCCAGCCAAGTCTTGTTAATTTTAAGCAGCAAAATCTGTCTCAACTCCCCTCATCTTTCCTATCCCCACTCTCTTTACTCTTGCTGATACTTCTCTCACCTCTAATAGATTCTCTTGGGACTCCTTTCCCCACCCTCTCAAGTCTTCCCCCACACTAGTCCCTGAATAACCAACACGATGATCTTTCTGCAACGCGAGACCTGATCATAGAACGTCACTCCTTTAAACCAGCAGATGGCTTCCCCTTGCCTGTCTAAAGACACAACTCTTGAGCTTCCATAAACACTGCTCCATCTTCCTCAAACACCCCTCCATGTCTCCATGACTTATAGAAGTCTATACTTCCAGACCTGACTCAGCATCACCTGCCCCTCCAGTAGTATAGCTAACCCCACAGCTGGCTTACGTGTCCCTAGTCCGTCTTTCCAGTGAACCTTCTGCTTACCTCTCGGATAGCATTTATCACACCGACATTTATTCCTCAGATTCAGCCCTAGGAATGGCTCTTTTCAAGCCAGCCGATATATACGCAGAATCTTTGCTAAAGAGCCACGAGCTGGTCACTTTAAAAGCCTAGAAAATACAGGTTTATTTTAGAATTTTTTACACCTCCTATTTCTTCTTCATTCCACCCAAGGTTTCTCCTTTTGTTAGGAGACCCTACTAGCAGTGAGGCTCTTTCCATAATTCAGTATGGTCAAACCTATAAAGAGACTTAGCACTTATTTCTGCCACAATGTAGCTTGATGCAGGCTATCACCTGCAAATTTTGGCCCCACCTAGGGAAACCAGAAAAATGAAAACCAGGAGAAAAAAAGAAAGCAACTCAAGTTCCTAGGTGAGCAACCATTAAACAAGAATCTTCTAGGTTCCCATTGACAGCAATGAGTTAGACATTGTTCCAGTTACCCATATGGAGAAAACAAGAAGGGAGATGTGTTTGAGAAAGAGAATTATTCTCTATATATGTAACTTTATTGTTCCGGCTTATCAATTTAGTAAATGTGTTGTGTTCTGTTGCTAATATATGCCACTACCGGCTGGCCTCTACCAGAAAGGAGAGCTCAACTCACAGTTACCTCTATGGTTACGTCTATCAACATGGACAAGTAAGAGGCCAAGTGCTGTGGAGAAATAGGAACACTTTTACACTGTTGGTGGGACTGTAAACTAGTTCAACCACTGTGGAAGTCAGTGTGGCGATTTCTCAGGGATCTAGAACTAGAAATGCCGTTTGACCCAGCCATCCCATTACTGGGTATATACCCAAATGACTATAAATCATGCTGCTATAAAGACACATGCACACGTATGTTTATTGCGGCATTATTCACAATAGCAAAGACTTGGAACCAACCCAAATGTCCAACAATGATAGACTGGATTAAGAAAATGTGGTACATATACACCATGGAATACTATGCAGCCATAAAAAATGATGAGTTCATGTCCTTTGTAGGGACATGGATGAAATTGGAAATCATCATTCTCAGTAAACTATCGCAAGAACAAAAAACCAAACACCGCATATTCTCACTCATAGGTGGGAATTGAACAGTGAGATCACATGGACACAGGAAGGGGATTATCACACTCTGGGGACTGTGGTGGGGTGGGGGGAGGGGGGAGGGATAGCATTGGGAGATATACCTAATGCTAGATGACCTAATGCTAGATATACCTAATGCTAGATATACCTAATGCTAGTTAGTGGGTGCAGTGCACCAGCATGGCACATGTATACATATGTAACTAACCTGCACAATGTGCACATGTACCCTAAAACTTAGAGTATAATAAAAAAAAAAAAGTGCTCACAAGAGGGGAGGAGCAGTCTCTCTGTAACCTATTCTTACAAATAACTTTCCATCACTGTAGAACCAGTATTTTACTAGTTAGAGATGAGACACTAGGCTGAGTTAACACACAGGGGAGGAAATTACATAAAGACATGAATACCCACATATCTACCCCAGTGATATGTACAGAACAGGCACCCACCTAATGTATATTGAGATTTGGAAATAAACTAGTGTATTAGTTTGTTTTCACACTGCTATAAATAAATACCCAAGACTGGTTAATTTATAGAGGAAGGAGGTTTAATTGACTCACAGTTCCACATGGCTGGAGAGACCTCAGGAAACTTACAATCATGGCAGAAGGTGAAGGAGAAGCAAGCAACCTCTTCACAAGGTGGCAGGAGACAGAGAGAGAGAGAGAGATAATGCAAGGAAGTGCCACACTTTAAAACCATCAACTCTGCTGAGAACTCACTCACTGTCATGAGAACAGCCTGGGGGAAACTGCCCCCATGATCCAGTCACCTCCCACCAGGCCCTTCCCTTGACACATGGGGTTTGCAATTCAAGATGCGATTTGGGTGGGGACACAGAGCCAAATCTTACCAATTAGTTAGAGGTGCCGTGTTCACACATGTCTAGTCAACTGTAGTTGGTTCTGGGTTGGCCTGCTAAAGGTTTGGCTTTTGGTAGTTATTATTTGGCTTCTATCTGTGACATTTCAGCTGAGAATTCCTCTTGCAAGTTCCTCTTCATAAGATAAAGGTCTTCATAAGAAACCATACTCTATCAGGGGATTATTCTTCACAGGAACTCTTTAAATGATATGCCTCAAAGTCCTTGCCTGAACAAAAATATCTGCCACAGGTCAAGTTTTTATTCATATCAAGGGGATAAGGTAAATGATGAGCAACTTCCTTGAGAGTGATACCCATCTTTGGACACCTGGAGCAGCATGCTGGGAGAAGGGAGGAGAAGCAGAAAAGAGGCCGCCTAGCTCAGTGGTTCTGGAGCTTGGCTTGGATTCTCAGTTTGCCACTTACTAACTATAGGATATGGAACAAGTGAATTTCTGAGACTCAATTTTCTCATAACCATAGTACCTAGCATACAGTAAGAGTTCAGATTCTAGTTTCATTTGTTAGTGGAGAGGATGCCAGTTGTAATTTAAGACAGTAGTCCCCAGTCTTTTTGCCACCAAGAACCGATTTCATGAAAGAATTTTTCCATGAATGAGGTGGGAAGGAGATGGTTTCAAGGTGAAATTGTTCTACCTCAGACCATCAGGCATTATATTCTCATAAGGAGTGTGCAACCGAGATCCCTCACATGCGCAGTTCACAATAGGGTTCACACTCCTATAAAAATTGTAATGCCACTGCTGATCTGAAAGGAGGTGGAGCTCAGGTGGCAATGCTCACTCACCCCCTACTTACCTCCTGCTTTGTGGCCTGGTTCCTAACAGGCCACGGACCAGTACCTGTCTGCGTTCCGGGGATTAGGGACTCCTGATTTGAGACACTAAGTTTCACTTTCTGAAATGAGAGATTCATACGCCTCCCAATTCTGGCTACAGCATGAAGTGGAGAAAACACTGAAAAGAAATGGTCAATGAGTCAGTGTCTTTATGTACAAAGCATTAAAATTGGGACAACACCTTTCCCTCCACCAGAAAAATAAGTAAATAAATAAAGATGGTAGATCTTAGCTCTTCTATTTACTAATTGTGTAGCCATAGAAAGGCTCCTTAACCTCTGTTATTTCCAGTTTCCTCACTTTTAAATGGAGGGCAAAAATGTCTACTTCATGGGGATGAGATGAAGATTTAACAAGGGCACAAAATAGAGGCACAAAATAGAGTATCGGGCAAATAATAGCATCTCGGCCAATAATAGTCCTGCCTGCTATATAATATTGAGCAAGTTGCTTCGCTTCTCTGAGCCTCAGTTTTTGTGAGATGGGAAGCATCTCTATCTGAAAAAGATATCACTTGATAGATGATAGGAAACTAGATAAACAGATAGATAGATGCAATCAATTTTGACACAGCAAATTATCCCAAAACGTAGTGGCTTAAAACAACAAACATTTGCAATCTCAGTTTCTCAATGCCATTTTGCTGGGTGCTTCTGCCTCCAGACTTCTCATAAGGTTTCAGTGTATTGGCCTGGGCTATGGTCTCATCTGAAGGCTCAACAGAGGGAGGATCCACTTCCAGGGTCTCTAAAATGACTGTTGCCAGGATTCAGTCCTTAACAGCTTGTTGGACCTGAGGCTGTCAGGCCCCCCACTGGCTGTTTGCAGAGCCTGTCTTCAGTTGCTAGTCATGTGGGTCTCTCTATAGGGCAGCTCATCACCTGGTTGCAATGGTTACCTCTATCAACATGGACAAGTAAGAGGCCAAGAAAGGGCACACAAGAGGGGAGGAGCAGTCTCTCTGTAACCTATTCTTATGAATAATTTTCCATCACTGTAGAACCAGTATTTTACTAGTTAGAGACGAGACACTAGGCTGAGTCAACACACAGGGGAGGAAAATACATAAAGACATGAATATCAGGAGATGAAGATCGCCAGGGAATAACCTAATAGTGGCAGGTTGCCTGCCACTATTCCAGGAAATATGTAAAAGCGTTTGTTACTTCTTCAAACCCATCGAGTAATCTATTAACAGGAGGCAGTTCATTCTTCTACATCTTCCCATTTTAATTGGGTATTTGATTTTTTTATCCACCTATGCTCATTTCCTATGATTTTGGGGTTAGGTGGGTGAGATAGGATTGGGAGAATGTGCATACCAAGAAGTAAGGGAGAGCAGTGAGCAAGTGAGCCTCTTATATCATCACCTTGGCATTTCACACTGCATACTTTCTCCATGCGTAGCTGCAAGATAGAGTCACCACCTTGGAAAATTAAATTTAATAGAAAGATGGCCATGGTTCCACTTCCCTCTCCTTATGGTAGCAAAAGATGGAAAGATCCCCAACATATCACAACTGTTGAATCATTTTTAAACAAGGTTTTAGAGGAGCCTGAGTCCTTTCTTTAGAGATGTTTCAAAATGCAAGGACTTAAAAGCAGCTGAAACGAGGTTAAAAGCTTTGTAGGGTAAAGTGATAAAATATCCAAGAGATCTGTACAAAGTGGAAATAAAGACACACACAGAGACACATAAAGGAAGAGACAGAAATTAAATGTTTTCCAGAAATTAGGGGCAGATACTTTCCAGAGGGAAGTCTCCCCCAGTGAGGAGAGAATTTAGTACCCTGACCCTGCCATCAGCCCTCTTCAGTGGATTTCTCCATTGCTTTATTGAAATGCTCATAAAATAAAGGTTAGTTCCATCCTAAGGATATCTTCCACCTTTTCCAAACCATACCATTAAGTTGTATTAGCTCCTTGGGGTTAGGCCACAATAGCAGGAAGAATGTATGCTAATGTGGCTCGCCTGAAGTTAAGCTCATTTAAAATCTGAAATACCATGGAGAAAGTTCCCTGGGCTAAGATAAGGTTAACGAATCTAAATCTCAGCAATGAACTCACCTCCTAAGTTTCAGAAATAATTAGTTCTGGGAAGGACATCATTTGTTCATTCAACGTGTTTACTCTAGCCCCTCTCCGATGCAGTAACTTAGATGCTGAGAACTGAAAGACAGAATGAGGAATGTGTACAGACTTTCTCTGTTCTGCACAATTGAAAGGTACGTCTCCTTACATGCTCAAAGGTATTTATACAACTGTGTTGCCCAATGTAGAGGCTTTAAGAGCTTTATCTTTGGACTTTCTGTTTAGCCAATTTTTTTTTTCAATCCAACATCAATTTCTCCTTTTGGTAACAGTGCCCAATTCTTCTTTCAGGAGCCACATTTTGAGTATTCCATGTTATCCTACAGAAGCAGTTAATCATGATGTCCTTCCCTACCCACCCCACTCCTCCACTGTAATGTGGTCATGTGACCGAGGCTGACCAATCAAATTCAGAGAGAGTTTAGCTCTAGAAAAGACAAAGCTCAGGACAGAGTCTTTTTAAAATTTTAATATATGGATACTGGGAGAGAAGGGTTTTCCTTTCCTTTTGGGTCTTGAGCCATGAGGAAGTAAGCTTACAGTTTCCAGTGGCCTTTCTTACCACCATATGAGGAGAGGCCTAGGAATAAAGCCCAGGGTACTGAAATGAGACAAACAGAATATTACTTAAACCCCCATATCCAGCCCCAGATGCCCCAGTTAAGAGTCAAGTTCTCTTGCTTTCTTAAATCATTTGGAGTTAGATTTCTCCAGCCAACAATCAAGGCATCTTGATCAATACTATGATAAATATTAGAGGAATTATTAAGTGTTATGCATTGGGGAGATGAAGACAAGTAGCATGATCCTTGCCCTCAAAGATCTCTTGGTGGAGGATTTATGGTAAGAGGTTTAAAGCCACTGGAGTCAAACAGACCTGAATTTCAATTCCAGTTTCACTGTTTCCTACTGTGTGTCTCTGGTAGATAGAATTCTAAAATGACCCCAAATCCCCCTCCACATGCACACTACTGAGTATTGTCCCCACCCCTGAAGTGGAGGCAGTACCTGTGAATACAATGGGATGTCACCTCCATGATTAGGTTACCTTATATGGCAATGGTGAAGGGGTTTTGAATATGCAATTAAGGTCCTAAATTAGTTGATTTTGAACTAATCAAAAGAGGATATTATCTTGGCCAGCTTGTGAAAGCTCTTAAGAGAGGGATGGAGCCTTTTCAAGAGAGAGAGGGGCTCTTTTGCTGGCTATGAAGAATCCAAGAACCATTACGTAAACTACCAATGGGGAGGGGCTACCTTTAAGAGTTGAGGGCCTCCATCCTACAACTGCAAAGAACCAGATTTTACCAACAACTTGAAAGAGCTTAGAAGACACCCCTGAGTCACAGGGGAGAATGCAGCTGGGACAATATTTTGATCGTAACGTTGCAAAACCCTGTGCAAAAGACCCGGCCAAGTTTCTCCTGGACTCCTGATCCACAGGAACTGTGAAATAATAAATGTCAGTTGTTTTAAGCCACTAAACATGTGGTAATTTGTTATAGAGCAACAGAAAACTAATAGGATATCCCTGAGCAATATTAGGTTTTTTGAGCCTGCATTTTCTCATCTAGTAAATAGTGGTAGTAGAACCACCTACTTATATATTGGCTGCTGTGAGGATTAATTGATAATTCTTGTGTGATTCAGTGCCTGGCCTATAGTTCAACACCCCTTCATTGCTAGCTGGACTCCACATTTTAAGTGTGGGTGGCTACGTGTGCACACACATGTATGTGTGCCTATGTGGGATAGTAGGTGTTTGTTACATCTGTGAGCCCTGAATATCTGAGACAGGTCTCGGTTAATTTAGAAAGTTTATTCTGCCAGCCAGGCGTGGTGGCTCACACCTGTGAGGCCGAGGCTGGTGGATCACAAGGTCAGGAGATTGAGACCATCCTGGCTAACAGGGTGAAACCCTGTCTCTACTAAAAATACAAAAAATTAGCCGGATGTGGCAGCGTGCGCCTGTAGTCCCAGCTACTCAGGAGGCTGAGGAAGGAGAGTGGCATGAACCTAGGAGGCAGAGCTTGCAGTGAGGTGAGATCGTGCCACTACACTCCAGCCTGGGTGACAGAGTGAGACTCCCTCTCAAAAAAAAAAAAAAAAGCTTATTCTGCCAAGGTTGAAGATGCATGCCCATGACACAGCCTCAGGAGGTCCTGATGACATGTGCCTAATGTGGTAGGGACACAGCTTTGTTTTATACATTTTAGGGAGACATGAGACATCAATCAATATGTGTAAGATGGACATTGGTTCAGTCTGGAAAGATGGGGCAACTTGAGGCGAAGACAGGACAACTTCAAGTGGTGAGGGGGTTTCCAGATCATAGGTAGATAAGAGACAAATGGTAGCATTCTTTTGAGCTTGTGATTAGCCTCTCCAAATGAGGCAATCAGATACGCATTTATCTCAGTGAGCAGAGAGAGGGCCTTGAATAGAATGGGAGGCAGGTTGACCCTAAGCAGTTCCCAGCTTGATTTTTCCCTTTAGCTTAGTGATTTGGGGGCCCCAAGATTTATTTTCCTTTCACATATCCACCAACAAACACCCAAGCAACAGGGAAGGGACTCTGGGTCCTTAAGCTTCTTTAGGCCAACCTTGTGCTTTTATAGCAAGGGAAAATAAAGTCCAAAAGGGAAAGTGACTTTCCCTAGTCCACAAAACTTGTTGGTGACCACAATAAGTAGTTTCAAGTCCTATACACATCCTGTCTCAGTCTCTACCCTCCAGATAATGAGCCCTTCTTGTCATACTTGTTATGGACATTCATACAAGGCTAAACTATTTGAATGACTTAACACTTTTCCTCTCCTGTATCTGTTATCTATTGCTGTGTAATAAGTTACCCCAACACTTAGAACTGAAGTCAACTGGGTTAGATCACTCTTGCAATGCTATAAAGAAATACCTGAGACTAGGTAATTTATGAAGAAAATAGGTTTAATTGGCTCACAGTTCTGCAGGCTGTACAGGAAGCATGGTGCCAACATCTGCTTCTGGTATGGCCACAACGAGCTGGCATCTCACATGGCAAGAGCCAGAGCAAGAGAAAGTGAGTGGCGGGGAGATGCCACACACTTTTAAACAACCAGATCTTGCAAGAACTCACTCTGTTTTGAGGACAGCACCAAGAGGATGGAGCTAAGCCATTCATGAGAAATCAGTCTCCAAGACTCAATCACCTCCCACCAGACCCCACCTACAACATTAGGAATTGCAATTCAACATGAGCTTTAGAGGGGACAACATCTAACTATGTCACCAACAAATATTTATTATCTCACAGTTTCTGAGGGTCAGGAGTCCAGGTGTAGCTTGTCTGGCTGCCTCTAGTTTACGATTTCTCATGCATTTGCCCTGAAGCTGCTGAATGGGGTTGCAAATATCTGAAGGCTTGACTGAGGTTGGAACCCATGTCCAAGCCACACTCACATGGCTGTTGGTAAGAGGCTCCAGTTCCTTGTCATATGGGCCTCTCTGTAGAGTTGCTCACAACATAGAAGGCAGTTTCTTCCTGAGTGATCCCCGAGGGAGAGGGGACCAAGATGGAAGCTGCAGTATCTTTTATAACCTGATCTTGGAAATGACATGCCATCCCTTCTGCCCTATGCTATTGGTCACACAGATCAACCTTGGCTTAATGTGGGAGGGGATTTCACAAGGGTATGAACACCTGAGGTGCAATCCCTGCAGACCATCTCAAGGACTGGTTGTGTATTTCTCCTTATTGCCTAAATTACCACTTTGCTGACAGTCTGAAATGAAGGCTTGCCTGCAGAAAGGTAGGATGACTTTGTCCCAGCCCTTGTGATTAATAGAAACAGGAAGATCGTGACTATGGTATTCCTGCCAAATAGCAATGAAAATGGCATTTGAAAACCGCAATTATTACTCCTTTCACCGAGAAGGTCTGTTCTGCTTAATGACCTACATATCAATGCATTCCAAGTGGAGATATTAACTGCCTTAGAATATGCAGACATTCCGCAATGTTATAGCATCTTCAAAATGTATCAGCAAAATGATCACTACTTGAATTGGCTATAAGCAAAGCTTCAGAAGGTCCAGGTGGCCTTGAAATGCAGAGCCTCACAGCGGCAGGAGGGAAGGGCTATGGTTTCCAGATATCTATGTCCCTTATTTATTTATTTTTTGAGACAGGGTCTTGCTCTGTTGCACAGGCTGGAGTGCAATATGCCTTTATCGTTAACTGGCTCTGCACACAATCTGACACCAACCCAGCTTTCCGGCTTCCCCACTCATCTTTCCCCATGGGAACTCTGTGCTCCAGCACATTGGAATACTGTTTCCTGGAAACAGAAACATTCCCGAAGACGTGGATTCACTCAAGTGAGCAGCCTTGGCCTCAACATGGTGACCTCAGCCAACAACATTTAACCAAATCCCTGACTTTATGGGTGAGGCTGGCAAAAAAGAGAGATAGAGGGAGAGTTTGTGTTAAAACAAAAATGATAAAGCTCTGCAGAAAGCTACTACTAAATCTAGCCTACTTGGATTTATTACTGCCCTCCCGTCTCTTCTCCAAACTGTAGCCAGAGAGATTGTTTTGAAACCTAAATCTACCAGTGTTGCTCTCCGCTTTAAAACTGCAGAGAGTTTCCACTACCTCTCAAGGGAAGTTTAACATTCCTAGAAGGATCAATCTCTGGATCTGACATCTCTCTCACCCTTCCTCTCTGGATGACGGTACCTGAGTCTTGAGTTGCCAAGTTCCTTTCCACTCAATACCACCCCCCACCCATGTTGCCCCTTCTGCTCAAAGGCCCATACTCTTCTTCCATCTCTCCACCTTCACTTCTCTAAGCTCCCGTTTCCCTGTTCCTTGCTCCCATCACACCTTGCCTTTCTCCTTCAGAGCACTTCTAACAGTAGCAACTAGGCATTTAATTGCATCGTTAGTTCTTTACTATCTATTCCCCATTATTAAACTAAACTAATAATAAGTCCTACAGGCTCCATGAGAGCAGGTAGTGGCACATGGGGATGCTCAATAAATATGTGTTGAATTAATGCATGGATAAAGATGGAGTAGACCAGGTGTTGCAAATTACAGCCCATGGACCAAATCTGTTTATGTGAATAAAGTTTGTTAGAACACAGCCACACCCACTTTTTTTTACCTATTGTCTGTGGTTACTTTCTTGCTACATTGGTGGAGGTGACTCATTGCTACCAAGAACATCTGAACTGCAATGGCTTAAATATTTATTATCTCGCCCTTGAGAAAAAGGTTTGCTGATGCCTCGGCTAGTTGTCAGTGTTTCTCAAGAGGTAAAAGAGATAACATGAAAACAAGAAAGTCTTATAACCAAAACTGCATCGTGTGTCTCCCAGGATAATATAGGGAAGAAAGAGGACTATGTTTGGATACTTCAGAAACTTAAGGTGTCAGGGGGTGGGGGGAGCTGCTGGACAGGTCTGTGGATGCATCATGGACCAAGCTGCAGTTAGTATTGAATGATATTCATGAGCCAATACACTGATTGAGGCATAAGTGACTAGAAACATGAAAGTGATGACCAGCAGTGACAACACCCTCTGTCAAAGTCACAGGCTGAACACTGTCTCGTTTCAGGAGCTGCAGATGAGGTAGGGCCTTGGCACCTTGTCATTCTGGGTCTTAAATGGCCATAATGGATCTGTTGCCTTCCAGGGCTAGGTGGACCCTCAGAGTGCTGTGATTGATGGTCAGTGTCATCTTAGGATTTCACAGCAACATCAGCACATTTGTTTTGCACTGAATGGGCAGGTGCTCATTGACATCCATGAATGAATTCATCGATGTGTGGGGCTAAATGTCAATCCAATGGTGCAAGGTAGACCAAGAGGCCGTTAGATATGAGAGCTCAGCTAAGCAGTGGCGTTTAGGGAATGGTGCTAGGTGTCCTATAATGCACAGCGAAAAACAAAGGGCAAAGCATCAAAGAGCGAGAACACCACTGGCAACCAGAGTTAGCCTCTGAACCTAGGGCAATGCCTCCAAAAATAAGGCCTGTGGATTACCAGCCTTGGGTTCACAGAGCTTGTTAAAAATAAATAATTTTTTAAACCATGATTTCTAGGGCTATTCCACATCCACTGAACCAGAATCTCTTGGGAGAATCTGGAAATCTACACTTTAAACAAAGTCCCCAGGTGATTTTTGTGCCCTTGAGGATTTGAAATCTACTGAACTAAAACCACACTATTTCTCCCTACTTTATTATACACCACCTGAACCTGCAGAAATAGTTGAGGAAGGAAGAGAATGTAGGAAAATACTTCTTTTCAGAACGAGGTAGGAAATGCTGGGATCAACTCACACTAGAGAAGATCAACTCACACTAGAGAAGACAGGTTTTCTTCACTTTTCAAGGTTTTCTTCACTTGAAAAATCATGGTGTGTCTGAATGAGCTGGCAGTGTGCTGGGTGCACTCAAAAGCATTACCTTAGTTAATTATTGCAACAATCTTGAGTCAGTGACAGTCTTTACTGAGGAAGAAGATGAGACTCAAGTTGTGCAAGTAGCAGTGTTCATGATTAAAGAGCTCGAAGAGGGCAGAGCTGGAATTCAAATGCAGAGCTATTGATCACAGATCAAGTATGTTTCCATTGTCCCTCAGTTGAATTTCTACAGGGAAAGCATTTACCCTTCCTTCCTTCCTTCCTTTCAGCCTCCCTCCCTCCTTCCTTCCTTCATTCCTTCCTTCCTCCCTTCCTTCCTTTTTTTCTTCCTTCTTTCCTTCATTCCATTCTCCCTCTCTTTTTACCTTCCTTTATCAGAAAAGGTCAATAGAGTGTCTCAAATCTGGTCTCTCAGAAGCAGACCCTGAACCAAGGATTCAGGTGCAAGTAATTCACTAAGGAAGAGGTCCAGGAGAAGTCAATGAGGGAGTGGAAAAATTAGAATAGGGAAGGACAAGAAGCTAACCAAGGGGCAGTTGCAGGCGAAGTTCCAAACTCAACCTGATCCCATGGACCAGAAATTATCCCTGGTTTGTCAGGCCGTGAAACAAGGGACTAGACTTTTGTACCTTCCCACCAGTCATTCATTGGTAGCAGCAGTTGAGGTGAGGAGTGAAACTGCCAAACACTTCCAGCTTTCAGAGTGGAATCCTGGAAACTCCAGCACTCAAGGGCATTCTTCTGAAAGTAAAAAAATTAGAGATATTCCCCAATTCCCAGTCTGGTGCTCTTGTCCTAGCCTTTGCATGTGTCCATACTGGAGTCCAGGGTCCCCAGAATGTTGACATATATTATCAGATTCAAGATGATAATAAAATAGAAAAAGCTTATCGGCCAATAAGGACATCTCGTATTACCCCCACACCATTCCTCTTTACCACAAATGTGATGCTTTCCTTAAAGCAGAATGCTTTGAATGCCCATTCATTTGCATACAGATTTCCCTTTTGTTCCTTCCTTTGTCTAGCTCTAGCTAATTTAGGACATTCCTACTGATTCCCTGGTAACCTTCTTGCTTTCAGTCCTTTATGGCCTTGACAAGGACCTGAATTTCTTTCTGGTCTGGAAAAAAGTTATTCAATTTGGGATTATCAAGGACGAAATGCACCAGATGATTCAGGAGATGATTTTATTCAGCTTTTGCAATAGGGAGAACATTCATGAATGAGGATGCCTCAATCGAAGGGAAGGGGGCCTGGAGTTTTACAGAGGCGAGGAAGTCATTCACAGTCTTAAGGGAATCATGAAAAGGGATAGACAGTCTTATGGGGATTATTGAGGAAAAGTAGAGGTGGTCTTATCCTAGAATATGCAAGTGCAAGTGTTTCTTTGTGGTTAGTCATTTCCCTGGAAAATAAAATAGTGGGGTTTTTTTTTAAACAATAACTGTTTTCCAGGGAATACAGGGCTCAGGAAAATTCAGCACTGTTAGGATCTTCACAAACAGGATGCAGGAATTAGACCCACAAAGTCAGAAATGGTAACAAAGAATATTCGGGAGAATTTTGCCATGGATATTCAGCCCAGAAAATATTGTCATATCAACATCCAAAGCCCTACTGCCCATTGAGGAGAAGTGGTTCCTGTGATCCAGATAGACCCGAGCCAAAACTCTCCCCTTTGAGAACAGTTCAAATTATCACTTGATTTCTTCCCCTGCAGACTCTTCTCTTGGAAAAGGTAACAAAAGCTCCCCAGGTTGCAATAGCTCCGAAGTCTAACTGGGAACTGTAGAAGACCAAGGGAAAGAAACGCAGGGTCATGAAAGAGAAACCACCTATGAAGAGCCAAGAGTGCTCACAGTGCAAAACACCTTCAGAAGTTGGCCTGCTACGGGTTTGTGTTGGGTTTTGAAGGGAAGGTGTGGGTTAAAGAAAGACAAATAGAGAGAGGGTGGCTCAACAGCAAATGCAGGCATGTATGTCCAGCATAAACCTGCAGAGGTGAGGGACCAGCTTAATGCCAGTGCCCACCACTGCTTACAGGCTGGGGTACTTACAGGTATGGGCGAAAGGGGTCTGGGCAGTCTGGCTTGCTACCCAGCTGGATATTGATAAGACAGTCCCGTGATGAGGCAGTTTGGCCCTGCTTTTGGTGGGATGTGATCAGCTGTTTTTTGGACGTTTGCCCAGCAGGATATGATAAGGATGTTCCTTCAGGTGGGCCTTTGCCCAGTAGGGTATGATAAGATAGTCAGGCAGATGGGCAGGATGTTTCTTACAGTCTGAACCCCCATGGAATGTTGCTCTTTCACCAGGTCTGCGAAATGGCTGGTGCAGTTTGAACTAACAGCTTGGACTCTGACTAAGTTGAGAGCTTGACCTCTTGTTTATAGCAGGTCAGTAGCCCCTTGTCACTATTTAACAACCTAGACAAGGAGGACAGTGTCTGAGCAATTGGCAGAGTAAAATCCAAGGAAAGAAACTAAACCCCAACCTAACTTGGCATAACAGGTGTATTCATCCATTCTCATGCTGTTAATAAAGACATATCCAAGACTGGGTAATTTATAAAGGAAAGAGGTTTAATTGACTCACAGTTCCACATGGCCAGGGAGGCCTCACAATCATGGCAGAAGGTGAAGGAGAAGCAAAGTCATGTCTTACACAGTGGCAGGCAAGACAGCTTGTGCGGGGGAAGTCCCATTTATACAACCATCAAATCTTGTGAGAGTTATTCACTACTACAGGAACAGTATGGGGGAAACTGCCCCCATGATTCAATTATCGCTATCTGGCCCCACCCTCAACACGTGGGGATTATTGCACGTGAGATTTGGGTGGAGACACAGCCAAACCATATCAACAGGCACCAGCCACCCCTCGCTTGCCAGAAAGTGGGCATCAATCAACCTGCATCTCCAGGTTGGCCTTCTTTATCCTGTTGTTTCTCTCTCCCCCTAATTGCAGCCTCTTTCCCCTGCTCCTTTAGAGCCATAAGCTCAGTTTAGTGATTACAGTAGCATATAATTGAGGCACATTCAAAGGTTTTCTCAGCATTTCATCACACATGATTCTCATAGCAACAGGGGGAATGTCTACCTCCTGATGCCTATTCTTATTGAAGAAACCAAGTCGCAGGGTGACTTGTTCTGGGTCACACAGTTGGTGAGTGGCAGAGCCAGAGGGAGACAGAAACTCCCAGGTCTCCCGGGAGGCATTCCTGAGCTCCTTCTGCATCTTTCCCACATTCCTCCCTTGAGTCACTTGCATTAATAAGTGAGGCCCAGAGGCAGAAGAGATCTTCTCCCTCGTATTGGACTTCTGCAACTCTGCAAGGGTGTATTCTGTGTCCCTCCAGTTACCTCTCCTCCAGGGACAAAGAAGGCCCCATTAGGTTTTTCTAGCCAAGAATGTCGCCCTTATCTGGAGAAGATGCAGCCCATGGAGAAAACATCTTTCCATTTTCCCCAAAGGTTAAAGTAAAAAAAAAATCTAATTCTGCTTTCGTTTAAATAGCCAGGAGAATTGGGAACTCAAGATAACCAATCAGTTATTTGCTAGTGGAATTTTCCTGGTAAGGAGAAACAGCACTTAGGCCCAAAATGTATACATTTCTTCCAAAATGTCATTCAACATCTATCTCTTTCCCAGATAGTGACAAACGCTCCATGTTCCTGTCAAAATGCCAGCTTTCAGCACCAGCCTTAATAATAAAAGCCAGATCCAAAATCCAACAGAGAAACTGCAACTTTGCCAGCAAAGAGCTTATCATCCTGTTTTATTTTAAGATGCCAGGCTAACTTTTCA
This sequence comes from Gorilla gorilla gorilla, assembly GCF_029281585.2. NCBI lineage: Eukaryota > Metazoa > Chordata > Mammalia > Primates > Hominidae > Gorilla > Gorilla gorilla. The sequence goes on from NC_073242.2 coordinate 11,942,163, forward strand.
AGCATTTCTTTACTGTTTTCACTTAATTAAAATAAATCATCAGTTTACTCCATTCAGTTGAACTTCCTTCCTGGAAACCTTTCACTTATAAATACTTATGTGTATTTGAGATAGGGGATACATTTTTCTAATTTTTTTCTTGATTTTTCTTTCATCTCCTTGGGCTCCCTTTTCCATCTGGAGGAGGGTGGTGGAGAAGAGGGAGCTTATAGCCCAATAACACAGTGAGGTGAAGCTATGAACAATTATCAATATTAGTGAGATAGTTATTCATCTTATATTTGCACCTCTCTGAAGAAACTCTGAAAACCTGACAGCATTGGCATGAATTCAAGGTGTGGCAACAGGATAAAGTAAGGGGACCCTGGAGGGGTGGAGAGAAAGAAAAAGAGGTGAGAGATTGGGGGAAAGGGACTTCTGTAGAGGAATTATTGGGAATTTTTATGTAACATACAGTGTCCTAAGTGCTTTACACAAATTATCGCATTTTAACCTCTCAAAAACACCATGAGATGAGAACAAATGAGTACACTTCCATTTTACAGATGGGGAAACTGAGGTCGATTGAAGTTAAGTGACGTGCCAAGGTCACCCAGCCATCAGTGACAGAGCCAGGAGTCAAACCTGGATCATCTGACTCCAGTGCACAGGCTCTGAAGGATCCAGAATGCTCTGAAACATTCCAAGCCGTGTTGCATCCTCACTCAGAAACCCTTGTTCTTCCTGTCATCCCAGGGAGCCCTCCAAGCCCTACCAGAGTTCCAGAAATCCACACTTTTGGGGAGGCACCAAGCTATGGGGTAGAGTGTCCCACCCTCCTCATTTTCTACCAGCATCTGGCAACCGTCCTGGGGAGAACGGAGACAGTGGCTCTTCCTGTGGCTTTCTTTGCTCACAGGGACCTGCTGCCTGGTTCTTGGCAATTCTGCATCTCCGCAGCATCCAAATTTTAATTGCCTAACACCAGAAATCCTGTGGTCATTGCCATGGCACCTCATAGGCTTCCCTGACCCCTTCCCACTGCCATGCAAGACCTACACAGAGATTCTCGTCTCTGGAAATATGTCACGTGGACCAGCCCATTATTTCTTTGGCTCAGACCCAAACTCACTCTTCAACCTCCTTCCCTACTGAACACAGGACTCCCTAGTACCAAAAACACTCACCACATGCTTATCATGTCTGGGATAGGCACTGCACTCTACAGTTACAAGCACTGCCTAATTCAATTCCCCCAACTACTCTTTGGAGACTCGTTATCTTCATTTACATATAGGAAAACACACAAGATGGTAATTGGCAGAGAAAGAACCCCAAAAGTTCTTAACGCTCTTACAAGGGAATTTGCAATAATAACAGGAAAATAATAAGTTTTTGGCATTCTTTAGAAAAAGAAAATATTCAAAAAATTAATTCAACTCTCTGCTAGTAGGTAAGCACCATGAGGGCATAGATTTTTGCCTGTTTTGTTCACTGACTTGTCTCAGTGCTAGAACTTGGTTCAGTACATAGCAGATGCTCAATAAAGAACTTTGAATGAATGCTTTGTAGACTCCCCTGGTTCATTTATTTTTTCAGCAAAACATATATTATGTGTTAGGCCCTGGACTAGGAGCTGGAATTACAAAGATGAACAAGACATGTTTCCATCCCACAAGGAGCTCAGCGTCCAATGTAGAAAACAGACAAAACCAATACAAGCCTCTAGGCTACAGGAAAGCCCAGAGGGGTGTACTTATTGCATAAACATCAACACGCTGGTCTGCTTGGAAGAACAACAGGACATTGCTCAGTGATTCTCTAAGTCAAGCTTTGACTAGCCAAGGTTATCATTCCCCTAAGGAAGTTGATCCATCCCTTTGTCATGGACTGAGGGGCAAAGAACAGCTCCAGGAGTTCCAGATGCGTGAGATCCTGCATCCCAGAATGCTGTACCAAAGTTATCTGCATGGAGAATGGCTGTAAACATCAAATTTAATGAATCAAGTAGATTGTTGTTTACAGATGACCAAGAATTATTCAATGGCTGCAGCGGGCAGGAGCTGATAAACAGCCCTGGCTTCCCAGGCTGCAGTAGTATGTCAGGGCTTTGCCACCTTGCAAATTACGTAAGAACTAAATGCAAATTAGCATAGATGACGAATAGATACACACAGACCCTGGATCTTTCTTTTTTCTTTAAGTACCTGCTCTGTAAGAACTTAGAAAAGAAGGCACACCACCAACTCCTGGAATACATAGAAAGGTGGCTGGAGGGGGAATCTTCCAGCTTACAAATTACTGTAGTGGGGAGACCATGCCTGGGGAGGCCAAGGAAATCCTAAGTAAGAGATTTCCTGTACCCCTATGTCCTTTACATAAGCCTTATTATTAGCTGTGCATTCAGACATCCCTTTATGCAGAAATCCATTCATTTGATCTGTTCAAAACATAGTTATGTTTACTGAGCTCCTTCCATGCACCAGCCACTGTTCTACATGCAAAGGACAGAGCAATAAATTCCTTTGGGAACTTACATTTCGTTAGGAGAGACTGATAAAAATAAAAATAAACAACAATAGTAACAAGAGGAACAGGAAGTGATATGCATATGACAATATATGACGTGATATAGAAGGTATGGAGGGGAGTGGGTTTGCTGCTCTGGTTAGGGTGCCAGGGAAGGCTTTCTAGGGGCTGACTTGTGAGCTGGGAGGTTGCCCTCCAGACCTGCCCTGTCTAACACATCCACCATGAGCCACATGTGGCCACTGGGCACTTCAAACACGGCCAATCTGAATTGGGGTTGCCATCAATGTAGAACACATGCGGAATTTTAAAAACTAATATGAAGGAAATAATGTAAAATATCTCATGAATAATGTTGAATACTGATCCAATGTTGAGATGACAATATTTTGGATAACTGGGTTAAATAAAATATATTGTGAAAATTCATTTTTTAAAATATGGCTACTCCAAAATTTAAGATTGCCTCTGTGGCACGCATTGGTGGGATGGATGTGTTATACTTTCACCAGATGGTGTTGCTCCACTCAGAAAAAAAAAAAAAAAAAGCAAGTGCAAAAGCTTGACGTCTTAGAGAAACGGAAAGTGTTCATTCTGGCTCTGCCACTTATTGGCTGTGTGAACTTGGGAGGTTCAGAGTGAGCAAGCTTTGGCAGTGAAAAGCAGGGAAGGAATGTGTGATACACCTGTTAGAATGGCTTTTACCAAAAGACAAACGATAACAAGCGTTGGCGAGGGTGTACAGAAAGGGGAATCCTTGCACACTGTTGGTGGGAATGTAAATTAGTAGAGCCATTATGCGAAACAGTATGGAGGTTCCTCAAAAAATTAAAAATAGGACTACCATATGATCCTGCAATCCCACTACTGGGTATATATCCAAAGAAAATGAAATCAGTATATCAAAGAGATATCTGCACTCTGTGTTCTCTGCACTATTATTCACAATAACCAAGACATGGAAGCAAACCTAAGTGTCCATGAACAGATGAATAGATAAAGAAAATGTAATATATATTACACAATGGAATACTATGCAGCCTTAGAAAAGAAGAAAATTCTATCATTTACAACAGCATAGATGAGCCTGGAGATTATGTTAAGCAAAACAAGCCAGACACAGAAAAACAGGTACTTCCTGATCTCACTCATATGTAGAATTTTTAAAAGTTGAACCAATAGAAACAGAGTAAAATGGTGACTACCAGAAGCTGGGGGGTGGGGGAGTTGGGGAGATGTTGGTTATAGGATGCAAAAAAGAAACAAATTAGTTAGACAGGTGGAATAAGTTCAAGAGATCTGTGGTGCATCGTGGACACTATAGTTCATAATGATATACTGTATCCTTGAAAATTGCTAAGTGTTCTCAACACAAAAAAAGTGGTAAGTATGTGGGATCATGCATACGTTAAATAATATGATTTAGCCGTTCCCCAGTGTAGACATATACCAAAACATCACAGTTTACCCTGTAAATATAGACAATTATGACCTAATAATTTTAAAAAATAAATAAAGGAATGCATGAGAAAATGTGTTTGCATTAAGGACTCCATCTCACCTACAGTGTCATACTGAAATAAAAAGTGGAGGTGGTGGTGGCCCTCATGGCTGTGATGCACCCCTCGCTTCCGGAGACTCCGAGGCTTGTCTGAAGTCACTTGCTGGTCTTCCTTGGCTGCCAAGCCATCTCCCCCTCAGACCACAGGAGTGTGTGTCCATTCCCTCCGTCTTCCCCAGCACACGCTCCTGCCAGGAAAACCCCTGAGCTGACTCACCCAGCCCCACCCCTGATGCTGTTACAGCCTTTCTGGGCTGCTGTAGCTCTTTCTAGATGTGAGCTCATTGAAAAAGACAAAGGCCAATTTTCCTCATCAGAAACTGGGGCGGCTTTATTGCTGCATGGGTGTCTGGCTGGGAACAGAATGAACTTGTCCAGCCTTGCTTGAAAATGGCCTTCTGTCATGGAGATAGAGGGTAGAAGGATGGGTACCAGAAGCTGGGAAGGGTAGTGAGGGGGTGGGGAGGAGGTGGGGATGGTTAATGGGTACAAAATAGATAGTTAGAAAGAACGAAGTAAGACCTAGTATTTGATAGCACAACAGGGGGACTATAGTAAATCGTAACTTAATTGTACATTCTAACATAACTAAAAGAGTATAACTGGATTGTTAACAGGAGGGACGAATGCTTGAGGGGATAGATACCGCATTTTCCATGATGCGAGTATTACACATTGCATGCCTGTATCAGAGCATCTCATATACCCCATAAATATATACACCTACTATGTATCCACAAAAATCAAAAATCAAAATAAATAAAAGAATGGCCATTCTGAACTAGCTGATATAAGAGGAAAAAGTTTCCCAGAGAGGCTTCCTGATGCCTCTCCAACAGGGGTGGAAGCGGGGATGGGCGACGTGGGCCCTCCATGGTGACTTTGCCATGGATTCAGAATCCCCTGCCAAGTCTCCTCTCCTTTTTGTGCTCAAGAGCTTTTGGTGTCTATGGCAGTCAGCAAAATGGGGATAATAATACAACTAACAGGGTTGTTGTGAGTTTTAAATGAGATGCTCAAAGGTGCCTAATGCACAGGAAATACTCAGTACACTTTATTTTTATTTTATTTTAGCTTTATCTTCTCCATTTCCTCTCTCTTGAGAGGAAGGTTAGACTCATCTCTGACCAATCCAGAGAGAGCTAACATAATTCCCCAGAAAATTAATATTATTCCTCCCCATGGCATCATGGATGTTCAGAGCTGCAGACAATGTGGAGGTCTCTGCCCCAGGCTGTCCCTCTTCATTCAGAAAATATCAAAGACCACCTGTCTCCAATGGCTTTCTATGGTGAGGATACTCTATCCTGCTCTTTATGGATATTATCTATTAATTTTCCCATTTGTCAGAAGGGGAACCTAAGTCTCAGGGATCATGCGACTTGCCAAGATCCCATGAATAACTAACTTGTTACCAGAACTGGGACTCCAAAGTAAGCATTTTAAACATTCCATTCTTGAGCTGGGTGTGGTGGCTCATGCCTGTAATCCCAGCATTTTAGGAGGCCGAGGTGGGCAGATTGCTTGAGGCCAGGAGTTCAAGACCAGCCTGGCCAACGTGGCAAAATCCTACACTACAAAAATTTGCCAGGTGTGGTGGTGCATGCCTGTAATTCCAGCTACTTAGGAGGCTGAGGCACGAGAACCCCTGAACCCAGGTGGCAAAGGTTGCAGTGAGCCAATATCATGCCACTGCAATCCAGTTAGCATTTATTGGGTGTGTGTTGGCTGCCATACTTTCTTTGAAAAGCTCCCTGCATATTAACTCAGTCAATCCTGATTTTGATCTTGTGAGGGAGGTACTGTTATGTTCCCACTTCCCAGGTGAGGTATTAGAGACTCAGGTCACTACTTTGTCCCCACAAGCTAATGAATGAGACACTGGTACCTATTATAACTGATGCCAAAGCCCTGGCATCCTCTTTCCTCTTAGGAATTGCATAATCTGTATTCCTATGAAGATCCATGAGCCTAGCAGGTGCAATGGTACATTCAGCCCTGTAACCAGTGGTCATGACTTGGACAGCTCTGTCCCTCTCCACTCAGCAGAGCCCACTGCCAATGCCTGGAGCTGAGGAGGCACGCACCCTATGGCTGTCACCCTGAAGATGCCCCAAAGTCTGTAGACAAGACAAACCCCAGTCTGGAACAAAAGCTGGCTGAGAATGATCCATCAGCATTCCTAAGTAGGCCACGCTGCGCCATTCACAATTCCCTCCTACCGTATGTGATAAGCTGTGACGTATGGTGTTCATTTACGCCTCCATTCCCGCAGAAATATGGCTGGCACCATCAATTTCCCTGTTTGTGCTGTGACCCACTGTTCCTGGGTTAAGCAGCCTGCCTTGTCTACATTTGTCAGTTGATACAAGCTTCTCCCTGCCATAGGCACCACTATTGATGAACGTCGTCAGAATATGGAACCTTGAACAATGTATAAAGGATTCCACATGCAAAGTCTCCCCAGGAAGGGGTGGGATGGGTGAGGGTGGGGAGAGAGAGTGTTAGATGTTTTCTCTGTTGGAGTGCCTTCATTTACAAAGCATATTTTTCAAGTCTTTTGCTAAGAGTAATGCCACGGAGCAGCCTCCCATCATTCTTGTTAATAGGACTGTCTGTGTGTTACAGTAAACAGCTATAACTCTTCCGTTGGAGCCGTTGTGCAGCAGGCAGAGTTTTTTCAGTATCCAATTAAGGGTGTCTCCAATTTGCCAGCCAGGATCATGAGAGCTGTGACTCAGCCATCAGGCAACCTGGGCATTGTGTAGGCTTCTCAAAGAAGAGAGGGCTGATGCCCTTCCTCCTCCACAGCAAGGGGACTGGAGCCTGGCTCTAGACGATCTCTGTTTTGTTTTTTTGTTTTGTTTTGTTTTGTTTTCTTTTTACGTGGAGTTTCGCTCTTGTTGCCCAGGCTGGAGCATAGTGGTGCGATCTTGGCTCACGGCAACCTCTGCCTCACGGGTTCAAGTGATTTTCCTGCCTCAGCCTCCCAAGTAGCTGGGATTACAGGAGTGTGCCACCACGCCTAGCTAATCTTGCATTTTCAATGGAGACAGGGTTTCAACATGTTGGTCAGGCTGGTTGCAAACTCCTGACCTCAAGTGATTCAGCCGCCTCACCTCCCAAAGTGCTGGGATTACAGGTGTGAGGCACCACATCCGACCTCTGCTCTTCCTCAAAGGCCACCAAATCATGCCAGCTAACTGTGCAAAGATGTTAGCCTGATAGTCAAAGCTCTTCCCAGACTCTTATAAACATAGAAGAACATAGCGGTTAAGAACATGAGCTCTGCAGCAGGATTACACGGATTCCAATCTCAGCTCAGCCACATACTAGCTGTGTGATGTTGGGCAAGTTACTTAACTTCTTTGAACCATGGTGTCTGACGTTTAAAAAGGGACGAATCATAGCACTGGCTTCATACAGTTGATTTGAGAATCAAATGATGCACGATGCACATTTAAATCATCACTATCCTCACATCATCGTCATTTCCTAGGCTTGGATACATCTCGTTCCTCACCTCTGTGTGTCTAGTTGATTAGTATTCATCTTGAAGCTCCATCTCAAATTCCACCTCCTGATGACTGTAATCAACAGGGACTCTTCTCTCCATTAATAGCCATAGTGGAGGAGTGGGGACCTACCATGTACCAGGTCCATACATCACTCTTATAACTACCCTATAAAGTAGGTTCTATCTCCTCATTTTACAGGTGAGAACATTGAGGCCTAGGGCATTTCAATAGCTTGCCAAAGGGCTCATCGTTCTCGGGTAACAGGATGAGGCCAGACACCAGGGATCCCTGGATCCATGCCCTACTCTCACCACTTGTCTTGGATCTATGAAGCCCCCAGTCCCAAGGTAAGTCCTGTCATTCTGGAGATTAATTGCAACCTTTCATGACTCTCCAATCACATCTGTGGGTTTCAAGGAAGATTATGAAGTCCTTAGAACCACAATGTGTCTCATTTTTATTCGGAATTTTATTTATTTTTAAATGTCTGAGATGCTGAGAACCTGAGATATCACTCATCTCATCTTCCTGAATTTTATGAACTAAGAAGTGAAAGCTCACCCAAAGCCATTTATAGAGTGTATGGAAAAAGAAGGACTAGACCCTGGATTCCGTGATTTACAGGTTTTTCTTCTCCTAATTTTCAATCCACTCCAAAACATGCAGAGAGATGACCTTAGCAAAGATGTTTATTGGTGTATGTTGGTGCTGTTGTTTGGGGGAGGGTGTTGGAAGGTCTTGGAATCACTTCCTACTGTGTAATCTGCAAGCTTCCCACTGCATCTTCCTCTTTTTCTTTGCTTTTTCCAGAGATATAAAGGGTGGCTGGTGCCATTCTTCCAAAAAGAAAGCCGTCATCTTCACTCACTCAGTCCTCAGCAAACTATCTGAGCACTATTTTTGTGCCTCATCTGGGAGCTGGGGAGTCAGTGATGGGCAAGATATGGTCTTTGCTTGCAAAATTCCCATAGCACATTGGAGAAGAAAAAACAGCAACCAGGTATTTGCACTACAGGGGGATGCATGCTGCAACCACCACCATCAACAACAACATGCATTGAATGCTTCATATGTATCAAGTGCTCTCTCTCCTAAGAGATATGAGTGCATTAACCCCATTTACTCCTCAAGACTAGAAGCAAACACTTTATAATTTGCTATGGACTGAAAATTTGTGTCCCCCTAAAATGTATATATGGAAGTCTTAATCCCCAATGTGATGATATTTGGAGGCGGGGCCTTGGGACATAATTGGGGTAGGATGAGGTCATGAGGGTGAAAACCCCATACTGGGATTGGTGCCCTTAGAAAGGTATAAAGGGACTGGAGCATGCAGTTTCTCTCTCTCTCTCTCTCTCTCTCTCTCTCCCTCCGCCGTATGAGCACGCAGCAAGAAAGTGGCTGTGTGGCAACCAGGAAGACAGCCTTTATCAGAATCCAGCCATATTGGTGCCCTGATCTCAGACTTTCCAGCCTCCAGAACTGTAAGAAATAGATGTTCACTGTTTAAGTGCCCCAGTCTATGGTATTCTATGATAGCAGCCCAAACTGACTAAGACATCATTTCTTTTATCAGATGAGGAAACCAATACATAGAAAGACTTTTAAATTTTCCCTAGACAATGGAAGTATATGCTAAGTGCAATAGGGGTATGAAGAAAAGAGTGTTCAGATTTTAGGGAGATTTCCAGAAAAGGCCTCTTCATGTTGGAGATGGCTTTTTTTAAATAATGGAAGGGAGTTCTCAAGGCAATGGTTGAGCAGTGGAGTGGGAGCCCACGTAAGAGTATGCAGGTGGTAGAAACAAAATATTCTAAGACACACGGGCACAAAACAGCGTGGCTTATTTGGGGAACTACAAGTACCTCTATGTTGCTGATGCCTGATGTTCTAGAGGACACATTTCAAGGCAGGAACAAGCTGAGGGCATATCTCAACCTCCCCTTCCTCAGGGGCACTCATCCTTCATCCCTTTAGCAGTTTTACTCAGCATTTGTTCTAGGATGCCAGGCTCTGAGGTAAGACAGGTGAGACTCAGCCTCTACCCTTAGAGTTCACAATCTAGTGGGAAAACTAAATTATCATAAAGATAGCATTACAAATGCAGTGCTTGACATACGCCTGGGGCACTATGAGACTGTAGGTGAGAAGCAACGAAAAGAGGCCAATCCAGAGAAGGTAGCACCTGTGCTGCCTCTTAAAGTCTGACCAGGTAATCCAGGTGTTCCCTGTGTTTGAGGTGAAGGGGCAGCAGGAGAAGATGCAACAGAAAAGCACACAGCACGAGCAAAGCCACATAGCTGAAAAACGGCTATCACCTGCAATAGCTTCTGCTGCTACAATATCTGTACTCCTCTTAGATTTTATTCCAGTATCAGCCAACAACGTGATCTGACAGGACAGTCCCAGCCCTAGGAAATGAATTATGATTTGTGCAGACCGATCGAAGTCATACCATACAGCGATGGATTTGGGCATGTGGGCCAGTTGGGATCAAGGGAAAGAAAGCATTTCCATTTTGATCAATGGGGGGATTCTGGGAAAGTCTTCTGCCTGTAGAAAGAAACAAGCCAGGAAAAACGTTCCCTTCCTCCCTGTAGACATGGCTATGAAGGGCAGGATACTGTCCAGGCTTCTTATGATGGAGAGACACACTGCGCAGGGTGGGGGAAAGGGGAAATATACCCTAAGAATGGTACACCAGAAAGATGTAAAGCATCTGTATCCTTGTTGAAATTATAGTGCCTCCCAATTAACATACCTAGAACTGTTCACCTCTGGACATTTCATTATGTGAGATATTAAAGACCTGTGTATTTGAAGCCTCTGTTGGTCTGAGTCATCACTTCCTTGCAGCCCAAAGTGCCGTGTCAGTGAGAAACTACAACCAGCAGAGGGTGGCTAAAAACGAAGGTGGTTGTGGCTGGTGGGGTTAGGCTGGGTATAAGGAAAGTTCATACTTTAAAGAAAAGTTTTCTTACAAGGTAAGCAGAGAGAATTTTGCAGGTGAGTGCGGGGCTGCAGGAAATGGAGGTTTAATGTTTGTGTAAATTGAAAGAAGGAATCTACTTGGAAATGAGAAAAAACAAGATTAAAATGGAAAACACAGTCCCAAAGCTATTAATAACCAACAGATCTAAATTGAAAAATAAAAGCGATGGGTGAAGCATATAGTTCTCAAAATGAATTCGTGTCATAAACCATTAACATCAGCCCTACCTTATTACCTGTAATTCCTGAGAGACGAGTTGCAAGCAGTGCCCAGCGGACATCTAGCTGGAGATCGGCAAGAGCTCTGTTCCCAGTCCAGCCCAGGTCTCTCTTCTTGTGACATCTGCTCTGAGCATCATTCTCTCACCCCCTTCTGGGGCCCAGTGGAACCCCAATGCTGCCGTTGGCCCAGAGAAGACCTCAAACATCAGCAAGTGCTATCGCTAAGAAATTCTGAAATCAAGATCAAGAGAACTCTTTTTTTTTTTTTTTTTAGAAGGAGTCTTGCTCTGTTGCCCAGGCTGGAGTGCAGCGGCATGACCTCGGCTCACTGCAACCTCTGCCTCTTGGGTTCAAGCAATTTTCCTGCCTCAGCCTCCTGAGTAGCTGGGATTACAGGCGTCCACCACCACACCTGGCTAATTTTTGTATTTTTAGTAGAGATGAGGTTTCACCATGTTGGCCAGGCTGGTCTCGAACTCCTGAGCTCATGATCCACCTGCCTTGGCCTCCCAAAGTGCTGGGATTACAGGCGTGAGCCACCGCGCCTGGCCTTTTCTTTTTTTTAATATACCCCCCAACAGGACTTCAAAGGTGTTCTGTCCATATTAATGCACATTAGTGTTGATGCTCCAGTCTACCATTGGGTCTTAGTAAATGTCACCTAAACCTGGGCCACTTGAAGTGGAGATGTGGGCTGCCATGCTTCCTAATGATCCCCAAGGCCTCGCTCCACCAGCACCCACACACATCAGCATGTTAGAGCCCTTAGCCTCGGATATATCACTATATGCTGTGATAATAACGATCTGCACTTTGGACACAGATGAAGATTTAAATCTCAGCTCTGCCACTTACCTGCCGTATGACAATGGCAGTGTCTCAGAATCCCTGAGCCTCACCTTCATGGTCCACACAATCCCAGAGTGTGGAGAATTAAATGAGAAGCTGTATGAACATGTCCAGCTCAGTATGTACCATGCAGTAGGAGCCCAGCCAATGTTGGTTTTCCACCACTAGTCTCCCAAACCCTCCTGGCCCCTACTCAGCTTACTCCTCCTGCTCTAGAAAGCATTTGGGGTCAGTAGGGTGCTCAAGAAGAGATCTGACATTCAAATGTGACCAATTACCATCCTTGAAGGTTTATGCTCTTTGTAAGTTGGGAGGATTCCTTGTAGAGGGGCATCTCCAGCAGGTTTGGAAGACCGTGTGTCATCTGCACAGGAGACTCAGGGTGTGTCCACAGTATAGCCATGACTCTCGCTCACCAGTTGAAGGCTGGCCCTTCTTATGTGCTCAACTGTATTTGCCCAGTGAATAATTCCGGAGTATTCTTCAACTGGGGGGAACTTCCATTAGCAATCTACCTCCAAAATACATCCCAAACTCTTTCACCACCACTGTGCTAATCCTAGGCACTCTGTTGCCTCATGTGCAGTGCTAAATAGCTCTTTAACTGGTCTCTGCTTCTACTATTTCCCCTACTACGATTCACTACTATGCAGCAGCCAAAGCCACACTTTGTCAACTCACTGCTCATAACTCTGCAACAGTGTCCCCTTGCATTTAACAGGAAATCCAAAATCTTCAATTGGCCCAAACATTCTTGAATGGTCTCACCCAATCTTGTCTCTTGCTATTCTTCTAGAGGGCACTTCTTGGTCTCTTTAAGTTGCAATTTCCTCGTCTGTAAAATAAAAAATGATGCTGGCTAACGCTGATAGCAGATTAAACAGGATAAAACACAAAGCATATTGCATGGAGCTAAACATCCCCCCTTAGGCTGGGGGATTTTCAAAAAGCAGCTCTTTAGCCAGCAAATGGGCTTTGTTTTCCATAGATGGGCACCCTCTCCTCCACTCAAATGGGGCTCTTGGCCAACTTGTTTCTCCCTCTCTCTGCCATTCATGCTTCTACACACACACACACACACACGCACACACACACACTAATAGCCAGGCATGCTAGATTAGCTCCAGGAGACTTAAGTGTACCCTAAGCACCAAGCCATCAGCAGCAAATGGATGCCCCTTGCACAGATCTGCAGTGCATATTAACAGGCCACCACCTCCCTCAATGTTCCAGGATGTGTCTCCTTACAAGACTTCTACTCGGAGTACCAGCGCCTTCTCCCACAAGGTACCCCTAGCAGCCAGCAAAAGGCTACACACTGCTCACCTGCTGGCCCCACCATATCCTCCAGGATACTAAACCAGGGCTGTCTGGGTTGCCCAGACTGACCACAAAAAAAGGTTCATGCACCTCTTTGCCGACATCTGGAACCTGAATCCCCGATTTTTTGGCTCAGGGCCCAGGAAGTGCCTCAAACAAGCACAGTTAATCTATCACTGATCTTGCGGTTGGGAGAGCTCTTAAATTCTTTCTTCAACCTCTCTACCAAATGTGAAGTTCAGTGAATTCTTGACGACGAAAGCCCTCATGTTCAGAGTACTCATTCCAGCTTTAGGCATTTCTATCCATTAGGTAATGGGTTTTGGAGGTTTGGGTTTTTGGGGTTTGTTTGTTTGTTTGAGACAGGGTCTTGCTCTCCTGCCCAGGTTAGAGTGCAGTGGTACCGTCCCGGCTCACTGCAACCTCGACTTCTTGAGCTCAAGTGATCCTACCACCTCAGCCTCCTGAGTGGCTGGGACCATAGGTGCATGCCACCACACCCTGCTAATTTTTAAAATTTCTGTAGAGACAGAGTCTTCATGTGTTGCCTGTAGGCCATTCTTGACAATACCTAAAATTTGCTTCTTGTCCGGGAAGGGTGGCTTATGCCTGTAATCCCAGCACTTTGGTAGGCCAAGGTGGGTGAAACACCTGAGGTCAGAAGTTTAAGACCGGCATGGCCAACATAGTGAAACCCCGTCTCTACTAAAAATACAAAATTAGCCAGGCATGGTGGTGGGCACCTATAATCCCAGGCAGAGGCTGCAGTGAGCCGAGATCGTGCCACCACACTCCAGCCTGGGTGACAGAGCAAGACTCTGTCTCAAAAGAAAAAAAAAAAATTGCTTCTCACTGGGGCAACAGAAGAGATCTTAGAGTGAGATCAAATGCCTCTCGACTTCGTGTCTCTCTCTCACTGGGTTTAAGCCTAGTTGATTTAGATCCCTTGTATCATCTCATATTATGCTACCTTGTTTACGTTGTCATGCATGCTGCTTCTAGCAAACTTTGAGTTCCGTGTCTTAATCTGTTGTCCTATAAGTGGTTTAAAAACAGAAACAAAACAAAAAAAACTTGAGCTATGGAACCTCACACAAATGAATTCACAGGTATGAGCTCAAACCTGGTAGCTATACCTCTCAGAAAAAAAGGACTTTATTTCTTTGGGCCACCTTTTGTGTGTATAAAATGGAGGCATTGGGCGGGGTGCAGTGGCTCACACCTGTAGTCCCAGCACTTTGTGAGGCCAAGGCGGGTGGATCGCCTGAGGTCAGGAGTTTGAGACCTGTCTGGCCAACGTGGTGAAACCCCGCCTCTACTAAAAATACAAAAATTAGCCAGGAATGGTGGCAGGCACCTATAAACCCAGCTACTTAGGAGGCTGAAGCATGAGAATCACTTGAACCTTGGAGGCAGAGGTTGCAGTGAGCCGAGACTACACCACTGCATTCCAGCCTGGGTGACAGAGCAAGACTCTGTTAAAAAAAAAAAAAAAAAAAAAAAGGACGCATTAATCCCATGTTGTTTTGTTTAATAAAGTGGCACATATAATAAGAGAAAAAAAAGAAATGAGCCATTGCTGAGTATCTACTGTTATTGCAGACACACGGCAGATGCTCTGTCAATGTTCATTCCTTCCTATCTTTGCCCAGTGCTCACTCACTTCCTCCTGTACTTCAGAAATACTCCATCCTCCATTCATTCCACTCCATTCATTGACCTTCCTTCTATGCCATGAGTCACACTGAGTACTAGGGATGCAGTGGTGAAGCCAGTACTCTTCCTGTCTTCAAGATCCTTGCAGTTTAGTGCAGGACAGAGCAAAGAAGACAGATAGGTCATAGTTAGCATTAGAGACAGGATACCATGCTGTGGACGGACAGAGATAGGACCTCTTCCACACTGGAAGTTCAGAGAAAGCACCTCAGAAAAGATAATAGCAAAGTGACAATTGAAGGTTGAGCTGGACTTTGTCACATCAAGGGAAGAGCCGAGGCATGTTTAGGGAGCTTTAAAAAAGTGGTGGATATGAGAATGCAAAGATTAGCAGAAGCCTAATTATGGTAGGCCTTATAAACCACGATTATTGGCCAGGAGCATTTTGGTTCCTATGACAAAAACTAAACTCTGACTAAGGCAAACCAGGAAAGTCATGTGTTTACCTAGCTTGCAACAATAGTAAGGTAGCTACAAAACTAGAAGAAATAGCTTCAGAACCATGGCCCCAAAGACCTAAATGATGACTCAAAGTTACCAAGGCACTTTCTCCCCATCTTTGCTTACTTCATTCTTCAAAAGACCTGTGTCCACGTGGGAGGGGAGAGTCCTCCAGGCTCTCCAAATCCTTATTCTCCCAGTTCATCAATCTCAGCAGAAAAATATATATGTTTTCAGTGTCTATATATCTTATCCAGGGCAGGACTCTCTTTGGCTCCACTTGGGTGACAAGCCTTGTCATTCCAGCACTTTTTTTGTGGCCTGGAGTCCACAAGATATCTGAGTGGCCAAGTCCAGGTCATGCACTCACCGCTGTGCAGGTAAGATTGGAGTAGCACACAGAGCCACCAAACCACGTTAAGGAGTATAGTAAGTATTTGGTGGCAGAATAAAACTTTTAAAATCTGTGACAGCTCAAGATACCATGGTTGAATCAGGCAAGAAACAAAATACGGGAAAAACAATACACAGCTCAGGGCCTATCTGGAATCTAAAACAAAAACATGCCTGAACTATGATTTTTCATTTACTGTTTTGAAGGCCTTTTCCACGGGGGATTCAAGGCTGGCTCTCTGACCTTAGAAAATCCAGCTTCTAAGAGGTTTTCTGTTTCTATGACTTAGGAAACGGGGAGAGGGGGCACACTCTTCTCTAGACCCCAGATATTAGGAGACTATGTTTTGATTCAAATCACTCTCAAGGTTGGGAAAGGACGGGTAGGTCACCTTTACCTGCGTCGTATCCTGAGTAAATCACAAGCTTTCCTTCTTCCCTTTGCCAAGAGAAGAAAAGATATTTATGCTCTACCCTGCCAAGTGGCCAAATTCCAAGGGCTGCTTGTCACTTTTATAAATTTTCTTTTTTTTTTTTTCTTCAAGCCATCTGGGGCACAAAAAAGGAGACTTACTCAGTTTCAAGTGTTTTTCCTTAAGGCAAAGGATGAGTGCCCTGGGTAAGAACCTTGCCTGGCTTCTCGAGGTCACAGGAGGTTGAGATTCTAGGTTCCTGTGGCTTCAATAGTAAAAATTCAGTGGATGATCCTGGTGTACACTATAATGTGCATGTGGAGATGGGCAGAGAGAGGACTGCATGCACCCCAGAATCCCACCCGAACCCCTCAACAACAACCCCAATATCTTCCCTTTACTCTCTTCTAGCCCAGATCATTTTGGACAAAAATCCAGACATGTAGATTCTAACTGTGGGGTCGAACAGGATTCATTTATTCTGTGATCTCAGATGAGCCTCTTAACCTCTTTGAGTCTATTTCCATATCTGTAAAATGCAGAAGAAGAATAACTCCATGTCATTTAGGGGCTTCTCTATGATCAAACACTGCATGCAGCCTTCCATCATTAAACATTTACTGAACACCTATTTTCCGCCAGAAATGGTGGATAGCAATGATGGCCAGCAAGTATTGTCTTATTACATTTCAGGCACATGATTCTAATTGATTTACATGGTCGAATGCATCGAATTCCCATCAACAACCCAGTCGTGAGCATGTCACCCTAGTCCTCATTTTACAGGAAAGAAAATGGAAGCAGTGGTTAAGCAAGGTGCCCACAATAACACAACTATGAAGCAGCAGACTGGGGATTTAAACATAGATTGCCTGGTTCCAGAGCCCGTAATTATAAATACCGAAATGTCTCTTGATTAGGGTTATAGAAAAATAAAACACAGCTACATAGCTTCTGCCTTTGAGCTTCTGTCATCTAAGAAGCAGAAAGGCTTGCGAACCATCCTCATTGTGTGAAGGAAACTTACCAGAGAATCTGTTTGGAGTGGAGATACCATGGAAACAGGTGAAAGCTGCATGGTCTGTCCTGTTTTGACTCTATTTTAATTTGGATGACTGGATATAAAGAAGAGTTTCCCAGTTGACAGCCCACAACTATTAGGACAAACAACAGAGATTCCGAGAGGTAAAAAGTCTTGCTCAGGGTCACCAACCAGGGTAGAGGTTAACCAAGGAATTGAACTCAGGTATTCCTGGCTGCAAAATTTCCGTGATTTATGCATTGGATATAATGTGCTGTAACCAGCAAAGCACTTTCACATATATCAAGAGGTCTCGAATTTGCAGTTCACAAACTAGCTGCATCAGAATCTCATGGGAAGCTTTTGAAAGCCCAGATTCCTTTGACTCATCTCTGAGATTTTGATTCTCTTTGTCTGGATCAGTTCCTGTAAATAGAAAGTTTTTGTTGTTATTGTTGGTGTTGAGCTCCGCAGGTGTTTGGGAAGCACAAACATAGGGGGAGATTTCAGGTTATGTATAAATACTTTAATACACAGATACCTGTGACCCAGCAAATTTACTTCTAGATTTTACCTAGAAAGAAACTCACGTAAGTGCAAAAAACGAGCGCTTTTAAGAATAATCAATTGCCCCACCCCTCCCCGCCGGCAAAAAAAAAGGAAACAACCTAAAATCTAAATGTTGGCTAGTTAAATAAACACCAATATTTTCAATATTTCAATTTTCATGAACTGACATGAAAACATGCCTCAGATATATTGTTGAGGGAAAAAGCAAGTTATAAACTAGCATATGCTTTTGATTTTATATATGTATAAAAACGTGTATACACATATATCCTATATTTAAATGAAAAGACAAATTCTGCAATGGTAATTCATGAAACTGATAACAGTCTTTCCCTCTGGGAAACAGCCTAAGCCTAGGGACATTGATGATCAATGAGAATATTTGTCTATAGGAGATGAATCCTCTTACTGCAATAATATATTCATGTTCACAGTTGCAAATTGTGGTCTCCTTATCATTAAAGTCTTTCATTCCCTGGAAGAATCAGAAAGCTTAAATTTATCTTTCAATAGTTACAGTCTGTGCTAATGGGGAAATATTTTTTATTCACTCAAGTATACCAAGATTGACAAAGCGCATCTAAGGTATCAGGTACGCTGGTAGGTACCAAGAGAAGTAAATGAAAAGCTATCTTTATTTGGAAGAGCTCACCATCTTGGGTGGTGGGAGGTAAGACATTTATACAATTAAATAATTCAATCTATGCAACAAATGCTATTATTTCTAGTTTTTCATCCAACAAATATTTCCTGAGCACCTGCAGGGCCCAGGCTTTGAGTCATGCACTAAGGATGTGCATGGTTAAATACTTTTCTGCCCTTGAGAAACTCACCTATGTTGCTTGTCTGGTGCATGGCCCAGGGCAAAAACCATATCTTACTTACCTCTTTACCCACTGGAGCATCCAGTACCATGCTTTGTGCATGTCAATGGCAGAAGGTGCACTGCCAGGGTGGGGGTGAATGGAGGAGGTGAATGAGAGGGAAGAGACATGAAGGCGTATAGAATTTCTAACTCGAGTGGCAACAGGAAAGTTCAACTTTGTTCATTTTTAATGTGAGGCATGTGCCTGGTAAACAAGTAGTTAGAAATATAAGTTTGGGTGTCATCTTAGGGCAAGAATTTAGAAATAAAGATTGGGGAGTCCTAAGCATGGTGTTGCAGCCATGGAAGTGAATGTGAATCCTAAGGAGTGAGGGAGAGAAGGGCTATTGATGAAGCCTTGTAGAAAACGGGATGACATTAAGTGGGAAAGTGGGACAAGATAAGGCTCAGAAGAACAACCAAAGAAGGAGGAGAAGAAATATGAAAGATAGCTTTATAAAGCCAGTGAAAAAAGCTTCAAATAGAATAAAATACTGAATAGAGGTCAAACATATAGAAAGGTAAATTAGAACTGGAGACAGCCTAGAATACTGGTTAAAAGTACACACTCGGAAGTCGGATTGCCTGGGTTTGACAACCATCTCTTGAAGTTTCAGATGCCCCATCTGTTACATAGGGAAGAGGAGAACAATACTTATATCTTAGGAGTTTCCACAGATTCCATAGCCTACAGTGTACACAGTGCTTGGAACTTAGTTGGCCCTCAATAAATGATAGAAAAATGATTATCATCACTATCAATTAGAAAATCCTCGGTGACTTAGGCAAGACCAGGTTTAATGAAGCAAAGAGGTGTAGCAGACATACCTATAACCCCTACTGATCAATGCCCTTGTATAATCCCCCCACCTTGAGTGAAGATAGACCTGTTGCTTGCTTCTAGCCAATAGAACATGACTTGATGGGGTTACCTTCCAAGGCAAAGGAGATGGGATGTCATATTGTGATTATATTTTATCACATAAGACTCTAACTTCAGAGACAACAGAAAGATACTCTCCTGGTAGCACTGAAGAAACAGACCCATTATGAACTGCCTAGGGAGAATGGCATATGGCAAGGCCCTGCAGTCAGCCTCTAAGACTTGAGGGTGACCTTAAGTCAACAGCCAGAAAGAAGCCTCAGTCATACAGCTGCAAGGGAAATAATTCTGTCAGCAACATGAAAAAGCATGCAAGCAGATTCTTCCCCATTTGAGCCTCCAGATGAGAATACAGCCCCATAGACACCTTGACTGCAAGCTGCAGAAAACCTAAGCAAGAGATCTGTCTAAATTCTTCCAAGACTCCTGAACCACAAAAACTGAAAGAATACATATGTGTGCTGTTTTACACCACTAACTCACTGAGGCAAAAAGCCACAATACAGAAGGAAGATGCCTTCTCTAGTGAAAAGAAGATGAGAAAATCTAGTTAGAGAACAAAAAATGCTGTTTCAACAGAAAGAGTCAAGGGTGGTAGTCTGAGAAAAGGGAGAATAGAGAAAATCCAGAGCAAACACGATATTTCAAATATGTCTGAAAATTGGTTTCTATTAGACCACAGAGCACTCTGGCTGATTGGCTGAGAGCTTATGAGTGAAGCATCTTCACTTCGAAGCTACTTGTTACCTTCTGGTAGTGGGATGTCAAGAGAGAAGGTGGTAAGCAACCAGTGCTAGGGAGCTGTCCACTATCTTGGTTCTAACAGCCCTTGAATGCCAGAGATTGACTTCATGAGACACATGGGGATCCCCAGTGCAACAGAGAGAACAAGGATTTGCAACATATTAGGTTGGTGCAAAAGTAATTGCAGTTTTTGCCATTAAAAGTACAAAAGCCATTTGCCATTAAAACTTATGGCAAAAACTGCAGTTACTTTTGCACTAACCTAATAGCATCCCCAGTTTTCTCTTGCAGCAGGTTGCTGGACATTGGGCAGCTTCATTACTTAACAGCATTGCGATCTTACTCGAGTTTCAAGAGCTCGCTACACTTCAGACCCCTCATCTTCAAAAATGAGAATCACTGCCCATGACAACCCATGGAATTCTTATGTAACCTAGGGAAATGATGAATGTGGAGTAGGTTACTAGGCTTGGAATTGTAATTTCATTATTGTCTCTGTCCTAAGAGGACTGAGTGGGCATTGCTTTGCCCAGAGGAGAGGGTCACAGATTTTGCTGGCATCACATTCTCTGTGTCTAACCTGAGAACCTATTACCACCACCCAGTGTCCTCAGAAGTCATGATAGTCATCATGATGCAGCTAGAGTTATAAGGACCAGAGTTTGACTCCCAGGTGAGACACATGCTACTTGGTCTTGTTCACATTGTTGTCTCTGGGCTTCCTTTATCCTCAACGTTAAAAATAAATACTAAATAATTTATTTATTGTCATCACTTTAGTAATTCAGTGAAATATTGTCTGTGGAAGTCATGTCTTTCATCTTCTTTTAAATCTCAGACTTTAATCACCTCTGCTATTATTGTTGCAATAATTCAAATATTTCAGGAGCTTAAAAATAAAACCCCCCAACCATCATCTGACTCCTGGAGCACAGCCCCAGCCCAGAGACTTCCCCAACTCAGAGCACTTTTCCTACATTCCCATTTTCATTCCAAAAAGTCAAACTTGTTGCATTGTAGAATCAAGCATCCCCGAGTCAGCCGCACACAGACCAGCTATTTCTGTGGGCTGTGAGCCAGGCTGGCTCCCAGCAAACTCCCTCAGCTGTCGGAACAACTCTCACTGTCAAAACTTTCCGAGAAGAGTCATTAGTTTCAGAGAGATGGGAGAGGAAGAATGTTTGCCTGGGGCATCTCTTTGAAAAGGTCTAACTTTCTAAAATGGTAAATAAGCCAGATTTCTTTTCTGGGGGCGCATGAAGGGCAGAAGGAGCTCAGTCAGGGTATGACCTCCGGGAGCCAGCTGGCGTCTGAGACATCATTACTTCCCAAAGTTTATCCCTTCCTTTTCTATGCTTCTGCACTGCAGCCTGGGAAACGAGCTCTGAGATCAGTCTGCACAGTTCTGATTACACAGGCTAGCACCGCACGGAGGGTTTTATTAGGAGGAAAAGAGAAAAAAAAAAGCAGAACACTAGCTGAGGGGAGAAAAGCGCTTCTGCCTTTAGATAAAGGGGAAAATTATTTTATAAGCGTCTGGAGCAGCAAAGCCTGTGAAAGGTGAATATACCATTCAGCGCTACTCCTAATCTTCAGCTTGCAGTACCCACATTTCTGAGTCAGCATGTGTAGATACCAATGTGATCAGCGAAAGTCAGATTAGACCTAACAAGATATGACTGAAAGTCTTAGATTGGCTGTGACAGCCTCAAGTTCAGATTCCCTGCCTCTCTGCTCTGTTGTCTAAGTTTTAGGGTCTAGTTCATTCTTACTGAAATCCCATGAACTCCTGTTCCCCGCCATTCATCTCTTCTCCTCCTGTTCTCTTGGAATAAAATGCTCTGGAGCCCAATATCTTCACCCTTAGTGGCTTAAGACGAACTACCAGCTGGTAATAGTCTATCCTTTTAAGAAAGAGAGGCTGGGAGAAGGGGAAGGGGGGGAATAGTTGAGCAGGAGAATCCTGCCTTGCTGGAATTGTAAAAGGTGAAAGCAGGGCACTGCTTGTGAATTCAGACCTAGTAGGCAGATCATGCATCTCAGCTTCTCCTTTCTATAGGTACGGGTGCAGCAAGCACTCACAGTTGATTACATATGGTGACAATTAAGCTGAATCGATTCTGAGTCTCCATTTCTCTCACCCTCAGCAATCCAATCTCCAAACTCAATTCACTCTGCCCCCATATTCTCTCTAAAACCCACATTTGTTTCATCCTCCCCACGGCCATTGCCTCAAGAAGTTCCATCGTCACCTCTCATCCCAAGAACTGGAATTCTTTCACACTGTCTCCTTGCATCTGTCCTCCCCCACAACACAATTCAAGGCCATTTCTCCAGAGCTGCTGCAACAGAATCTTGTCTTCCTCAAATATTTATTGAGCATCTACTATATGTCAGGCCCTGTGCTTGGCATTGGAAGAAGAAATGGAAATAAAAGACAGACACTATCTATTGTGGCTGCATTATGCCCCTCCCAACACAACAAATTCATACGTTGAGGGCCAAACCCCCAGTGCCTCAGAATATAATCATGTTTAGAGAAAGGGTCTTTAGGTAATTACAGTAAAATGAGGTCACAGGAATGAGCCCTATGGAAGGTGATGTGAAGATGCAGGAGGGGACAGTTATCAACAAATCAAGGAGAGAGGCCTCAGAAGAAACCAACCCTTGATCTCGGACCTCCAGCCTCTAGAACTGCTAGAAAACAGAATTCTGTTGTTTAAGCTGACAAGTCCATGGTACTTTGTTGTGGCATCCATAGTAAACTAGTACACAATCTCAGAGAGCTTAAGGTTTAGTGTGGGAGATAGGAATTAGTCAAATTTACTATAAACCTAAATGCAAGGCTGGGCACAGTGGCTCATGCCTGTAATTCCAGCACTTTGAGAAGCCAAGGCAGGTGCATCACTTGAACCTAGGAGTTTGAGACCCATCTGGGCAACATGGTGAAACTCTATCTCTACAATAAAAATACAGAAATTAGCCAAGTGTGGTGGCATACACCCATAGTTCCAGCTACGCGGGAGGCTGAGGTAGGTGGATCGTTTGAGCCCAGGAGATGGAGGTTGCAGTGAGCCGAGATAGCACCACTGCACTCCAGCCTGGGTGACAGAGAAAGACCTTGTCTCAAAAATAAATAAATAAATAAAATCTAAGTGTAAAAGTAAATACAAGGGTGCTGAGTGCTATGGAAGACTGTAAATGGTGAGCTATAGACATAGATATGGATACAGATATAGTGACATTTATTAGAAATTTGCATACAGGTTGAGATATGCATATAGATATGGATACACATATAGACAGTGATATCAATATAAAAATATGGATATAGGCCCGGCGCAGTGGCTCACGCCTGTAATCCCAGCACTTTGGGAGGCCGCGGCAGGTGAATTGTGAGGTCAGGAGATCGAGACCATCCTGGGTAACATGGTGAAACCCCATCTCTAGTAAAAATACAAAAAATTAGCCAGACATGGTGGCACACGCTTGTAGTCCCAGCTACTCGGGAGGCTGAGGCAGGAAAATCGCTTGAACCCGGAAGGCAGAGGTTGCAGTGAGCTGAGATTGCGCCAATGCACTCCAGCCTGGGGGACAGAGTGAGACTGTCTCTCTGTCTCTCTCTCTCTCTCTCTCTCTCTCCATATATATATAATATAGATATGGACAAAAATTAAGATAGGGATATAGATAGGTATATCAGGAAGACCAGCTCTGGTCTAGAGATGAAGTCACAAATGGCTTCCCTGAAAAAACCACAATAGAGGCAAAATAACAGAAAATGTAGGTCACCTAAAAATATATATGGGGCAGAGATTTCAAGTAGAGAAAATCATATGAAAAGTACCCAGGATTGGAAGAAGCAAGGTCATTCGCAAAAGCCCACCTGAGAACTCTCGAGTGGAAAGAGTAAGGAGACAGGATAGGGGGTGGTACAGGGGGTTGTGAAGGTGAATGCAGAGGCCAAATTCCCTGGTGGCCCCACACTTCCTCTAGAATTTTGTTATAAGTCTTTGACATAGCTTAGAAGGTCTTTTAGGATCTGGCTTCAGTCCATTACCCTTTCATCTCGTCCTACTGGTATCCCATAGAGCCAAACCAAGTTATATAAAGGTCCTCAAATGTTTCATGTTCTCTTTTGTATTTCAGCCTTTGAACACGATGTTCCTTGGGGGTAGGAGCATGCTCTCACCCTTGTCTTCTATCTCTCTCATCCTTTAAGACTCAGTTCAGAACTTGACTCTTCAGGCAGAGGCTTCTCTGAGTCCTGAAGGTAAAGTTCCTTCTTTGTTTATTCAACAAGTTTGTAGCACTCCTGTCATGGATAGAAGCCTGTGCTATCTTGGAGCAAGGGCTACAATGATGGTTTTTTAAAAAAGTGAGTGCAATCTCTTTCCTTGAAAGCTCCCACTCTCAGGCTTCTCTTCTTTCTCCCCATCATAGTATTCTGCATCTGTGTTGATACTGCATTGCCACATTACGGTAGACTTGTTTACGTGATGGTCTCCCCTACTGGACCACCATCTTTGTTTTGCCATCTCCTTCAAGAGTTCTTGAAATTTTGGTAGGCACCCAATAGATATTTGATGAATTGGTGAGTGAAAGTGCATTGAACTCCATTTTTTAAATGGGAGGTACGATTATCTCTCATTCTTTACAGCAGGGGTTGGCAAACTTTTTACAAAGGGTCAGGTAGTAAACAATGTAAACTTTGTGGAGCAAAAAGCAAAATAAATACTCTTAAATACAACCAATTAAAAATATAAAAGCCATTCTTCGTCCATAGGCCACAGTTTTATAAAACCCCAGCTTTAGAGTCCTACATCCAGTAGTCAATCAATCAATCACGATGTATGCATGATATAATCAGATGCCAGAGAGGGTAAGGGGCCTGGATAAAGTGTCAGCTCATGTTTGCACCTTTAGTTTCCCTGGCTCCTAATAATCCTACTATCTCTGTGACTCAGCCTGCCTGGTTTCAGTCACCAGTTTCACTGCTTTTCAGATGTGTGACTGTGAAAATTACATAACCTCTCTTTGCCTTAATCTGCCCCCCAGTAAAATTGGGATGATGATAATTGTAGTCATTTCCAAGGACAGCCCTAACAAATTATCACAAACTGGGTGGCTTAAAACAACAGAAACTAATTCTTTTACAGTTCTGGAGGCCAGAAATCTGAAACCATGATTTTGGCAGGGTGGTACTCCCTTCAAAAGCTCTTGGAGAGAATCCTTCCTTGCCTCTTCCAGCTTCTGGTGGCTCAAGGCATTTCTTGGCTCTAGGGGCTTCATGGTGGCACTCTCTGCCTCCATCTTGACTCCATCTGGCCTTTTCTGTGTGTCTTTTCCATCTATGTCTTCACCTCTTCTGTAAGAACACCTGTCATTGGATTTAGGGCCCATCCAGAGAATCCAGGATGACCTCATTTTTTTTTTTTAGACAGAGTCTTGCTCTGTTGCCCAGCCTGGAGTACAATGGCACCATCTCAGCTCACTGCAAAATCCACCTCGTGGGTTCAAGTGACTCTCCTGCCTCAGCCTCCCTAGTAACTGGGATTACAGGTGCCTGCTCCATGCCTGGCTAATTTTTGTATTTTTAGTAGAGGCAGGGGTTCACCATGTTGGCCAGGCTGGTCTCAAACTCCTGACCTCAAGGGATCCACCCACCTTGGCCTCCCAAAGTGCTGGGATTACAGGCATGAGACAACATGCCTGGCCTGCAGATCTTTAGCTTACTTACATCTGCAAAAACCCTTTCTTTCAAATAAAGTCACATTCCCCGGTACTGGGTGGTTTTATCTTCGGGGCCACCACTCAATGCACTGCAATAATTATATACACCTTAGAGGGCTGATACAAGGATTCTATTAGTTCATTTGGCTCAGCACAGTGTCTTGCATATTTGAAGCAATCAATAACACTAAGTATCATAAATAAAATCATTTATTGAGCATTTACTATGTACCAGCCCAGCACTGGTCATTTTGCATGCCTTCTTTCATGAATGTTCACAATAACCTCATGGAATGGGGTGCCATAGCTCCATCTTATAGAAAGAGCACCTCTCGGCCGGGAGCGGTGGCTCACGCCTGTAATCCCAGCACTTTGGGAGGCTAAGGTGGGCAGAACACGGGGTTAGGAGATCGAGACCATCCTGGCTAATACAGTGAAACCCCGTCTCTACTAAAAATACAAAAATTAGCTGGGCGTGGTATTGGGTGCCTGTAATCCCAGCTACTCGGGAGGCTGAGGCAGGAGAATCACTTGAAAGTGGGAGGCAGAGGTTGCAGTGAGCCGAGATCACGCCACTGCACTACAGCCTGGCAACAGTGAGACTCTGTCAAAAAAAAAAAAAAAAAAAAAGAAAAAGAAAAAAGAAAAAGAAAGAGCACCTCCCAGAGCAGTTCTGCTGCACCATGCTTTCTCCTGTTGTCTTTGATCATCTGTCTGTCACTCAGGCATTGCCCTTCCTTGAATACAGTCACCAGGCCTCTCAGGCACAGGTTTTGGGAGGGGTGTGCTTAATGTCATCTCCAGGAGGCTTTGGCAGCCAGGTAGGGGTGAGTTAAAACTCTGCTCATCTCATTTTATTTATTTTTATTTTGGGGAGTCTTGCGCTGTCACCTAGACCAGAGTGCAGTGCCGTAATCTCGGCTAACTGCAACCTCTGCCTCCCAGGTTCAAGCGATTCTCCTGCCTCAGCCTCCCGAGTAGCTGGGATTACAGGTGCCCACCACCACGCCCAGCTAATTCTTGTATTTTTTTTTTTTTTTTTTTTTTTTTTTTTTGAGATGGAGTGTTGCTCTGTTCCCCAGGCTGGAGTGCAGTGGCGCAATCTCGGCTCACTGCAAGCTCCACCTCTCAGGTTCACGCCATTCTCCTGCCTCAGCCTCCCAAGGAGCCGGGACTACAGGCACCCACCAGCACGCCTGGCTAATTTTTTTGTATTTTTAGTAGAGAGGGGGTTTCACTGTGTTAGCCAGGATGGTCTCGATCTCCTGACCTCGTGATCCACCCACCTCTGCCTCCCAAAGTGCTGGGATTACAAGCGTGAGCCACCGCGCCTGGCCCAATGCTTGTATTTTTAGTAGAGAGGGGATTTCACCAACTTGGCCATGCTGGTCTCAAACTCCTGACCTTGGCCTCCCAGAGTGTTGGGATTACAGGCGTGAGCCACCAAGTCCGGCCTCCATCTCACTTTAAAACTCTCCTCATTTGCCATTGTTTTTTGTAAGAAGCTATGGAGGGAAAAGAAAAAAAACAGACTTTTGAAAGTTTTAATTGCTCAAAGATGCCATTGCTGCAAGCACTCACATGTATTTTTCCACGCAGGCTCAGGAGAGAAAGTGGTGAAAGTCCATGAACCTCACAAAGCCCTGCTCCCAGTAGCCCATCGCACAAGAATATTAATTTAACTAAGCTCATAATGACAGATTTTGCCAGAGAGCTCTGAAAGAACTTGAGGTGCTTCCTCTGAATTTTAGCACCCAGCCCGGAAAAACTAAAAAGATATTACCTCCACCAACCACCATATCTAGGTGGGTTATTAGAGATTCAGGCTTGAGAGATAGAGACCTCACTGATGAAAGTGAATCTTTATTCTAAAGCCCTAAATGTGGTAGATAAAAAGGCATAGAAGACCGGGATCCAAGTCCTAGTGATGCTTCTTGCTAGCTACATGTTTTTAGCCAGTTGCTCTGAGCCTCAGTTATTGCATCTGTGAAATGGGAATAACAACAACAGCCTTGTTGATGCGCTCTTAGGATTAAATGGTACAATGTATAAGAAAATAACCTGTAACATAAATATTTAATAATTTTAATATGTTTCTCAAATGTTTAATTTCCCTTGATCTTTCATGTTTTCTTTTTCTTTTTTTTTTTTTTTTTGAGACAGACTCTCACTCTGTCACCCTGTCTATTCTCCTGCCTCTGCCTCCTGAGTAGCTGGGACTACGGCACCCGCCACCACGCCCGGCTAATTTTTTGTATTTTTAGTAGAGACGGGGTTTCTCTGTGTTAGCCAGAATGGTCTCGATCTCCTGACCTCATGATCTGCCTGCCTCGACCTCCCAAAGTGCTGGGATTACAGGCGTGAGCCACCGCGCCCGGCCATGTTTTCTTTTTTTTTTTTTGAGATGGAGTTTCACTCTTGTTGCCCAGGCTGGAGTGCAATGGCACAATCTCGGCTCACCACAACATCTGCCTCCCGGGTTCAAGCGATTCTCCTGCCTCAGCCTCCCAAGTAGCTGGGATTACAGCCATGTGCCACCATGCCCGGCTAATATTTTTGTATTTTTAGTAGTGACAGGGTTTCACTGTGTTAGCCAGGATGGTCTTGATCTCCTGACCTCATGATCCACCCGCCTTGGCCTCCCAAAGTTCTGGGATTACAGGCGTGAGCCACTGCGCCCGGCCCATATTTTCTTATATAAAAATTGAAGGAGTCGGAGTTTGCACTACCTCTGGGTACCATTCCAGATTTTACCGGTCTGAAAGACAGAAGGACATCATTAGGTCTTAACTCATTCTTTGCCCAAAAATAAAAGCCCCAAAGCATGAATGTGGAAAACCCACCCTGGCCATCGTCCCCTCCTTCTTTGTCTTTGTCTTCTAGAGTCTCTGGGGCCATTTGTTTCTTATTTGCCAGCCACATTGAACAAAGAGATTTCTCTCAGTTAAGTAGACATTTCTGAGCACCTCCTTCTGAGCACCACCCCAATATAAAGGAGAGGAAGATAAAACCATCTCAGATCATCCTATGTGAAGGAATTAGACAGAAAATTAGACAGAAAATTAGAAAATTAGACAGAAAACCGATGAAAGTTCCCAGTCATTGTTAATTTTTTTTTTTTTGAAACAGTTTCACTCTTGTTGCCTAGACTAGAGTGCAGTGGCACGACGTCGGCTCACTGCAACCTCTGCCTCCCGAGTTTGGGAGATTCTCTTGCCTCAGCCTCCCAAGTAGCTGGGATTATAGGCAACCACCACCAGGCCCGGCTAATTTTTTATATTTTTAGTACAGATGGAGTTTCACTATGCTGGCCAGGCTGGTCTTGAACTCCCGACCTCAGGCGATCTGCCCACCTTGGCCTCCCAAAATGCTGGGATTACAGGTGTGAGCCACCGTGCCTGGCCTCGTTATTAGTTTTTAAAAAAAACTTTCATTTTAGGTTAAGGGGTACATGTGAAGGTTTGCTACATAGGTGAACTTGTGTCACAGGGATGTGTTGTCCAGATTATTTCATCATTCAAGTATTAAGTCCAGTACCCAATAGTTATTTTTTTCTGCTCCTCTCCCTCCTCCCACCCTCTACTCTGAAGTACACCCCAGTGTCTGTTGTTCCGTTCTTCGTGTCTAGTGTTCTCATCGTTTAGTTCCCACTTATAAGTGAGAAAAATCGGTGTTTGGTTTTCTGTTCCTGTGTTAGTTTGCTGAGGATAATGGCCTCTGGCTCCATCCATGTTCCCAAAAAAGACAAGAACTCATTCTTTTTGATGGCTGCATAGTATTCTATGGTGTATATGTACCACATTTTCTTTATCCAATCTGTCAAGGTTGATTCCTAATGTCTTCGCTATTGTGAATAGTGTTGCAATGAACATTCATGTCCCTGTGTTTTTATGGTAGAATGATTTATATTATTCTGGTTATATATGAAGTCATGGGGATTGCTGGGTTGAATGGTGGTTCTTCTTTTAGCTTTTTGAGGAATCAAGATACTACTTTCTACAGTGGTTGAACTAATTTACATTCCCACCAACCATGGAGTAGGTAAAATTAACATGTACAAAGACAACACTGGAATTTTTCCTAAAGGAAGAAAAATCTGGGATTTTATGGAAAGGGTAACTAACTAATTCAGTAGTCATCTGCTGGTTACCTACTGTGTACTAGGAACTATTCTATACATGAGTGGTACACAGCAACAAAAAAAGTCAGAGTTCCTGATATCATGGACCTTACATTCCAGTACAGGAAAGAGGGAAGGATGTACACATAGTTTACACAATACTATGTGTACAAGTACACAATAGTGTAATTGGCTAATCTCATGTAGTGATAAGAAAGTAAAATAGGACGGTGCTTTTATGAGAGTAAAAAATAGGATCCTGTCAGAACACATGAATAGCTTCCCTGGGCTGATAAATATGGGAGAATGATACAGTCACTTCCTTCTGGTTCTGGAATCAGAGACAGAGGGCGTGATGCCTGCTCTCTGTAACCTGGGGCCCCTGAGAAGGTAGGCTGCTCACAAGCAGCCCCTGCTCCTCCACATTCCCTCTGCTGAAGTAAAAACAGAAAACAAAAACAGAGTCTTCTCTTCCTGTCAGCCTCAGCCAGAAACATCACACCAAAAAAAAAAAAAAATGAAAAAACAAACAAAAAAAAAAACACAAAAAACAATTCAAACTCGTCAAAGGGAAAGACAAAAGACAAGCTGCCTCCAGCACCTCTGTTGGTTAGTTTGCTGTAAAGTGAAACAGCTGCTAAGAAATGACAGAGCTTATTGAAATAAATTCCAACATTTATAATCAATTACCTGGCCCTGTCTGGAAACCGCTGTTTGATTTCAGAACAATTTCAACAGAAGCTGAAGAGGCAGGTGTTCATCGCTCTTTAATTCCTCCCTACCAGAACTTTCTCACCTCTTTCTTTTCTTTCTTTGTCTCTCGGTAAAAAAAAAAAATCATCTCTCATAAAGGGTATATATTCTTTTTCCTCTTTTTTTAAATGTTGTTCCAAATCCAGCAGATCATGTCACTGCTGTTTGACCTTCAGGAATGCAGGCGAGTGGTTGAATCTCCTCCAAAGGCCTTTCCTGACAGAAGGTCTTAAAATAAAGCCCTTAGGTTTTTCTCTGCACAAACTTCTGTCATCTCTGCCCAGAGGGTTAGCGGGTGGTGTGAGGACACTCATCTGAAGGAGGAACAGCCCCTAGCCTAACTGTGCCTCTCCCCTTCCTTTCCCTCCACTGCGCATTTGAAATGCCCATTCCCCACCTTTTTTTCAGTTTTAGTTTATTGTGATCAGAACACTTAACGTGAGATCTACCCTCTTAACAAATGTTTAAGTACACAATACAACATCACTGACTATAGCTACAACATGGTTGTAGCAGATTTCTAGAGCTTAGTTATCCTGCTTCACTGAAACTTTACGCCCATGGATTAGCAACTCTCCATTTGTGATGGTTAATTATATGTGTCAACATGATTGGGCTGAGGGATGCCCAGAGAGCTGGTAAAACATTGTTTCTGTGTGTGTCTGTGACGGATGGTGTTTTTGGGAGAGATTAGCATCAGTAGACTGGGTATAGAAGATTCTCCTCTCATCCATGTGGTGAGCATCATCCAGTTTGTGGAGGGCCTGAATAGAACAAAAAGATGGTGGAAGGGTGAATTCTGTCTCTCTCTGCTTGAGCTGGAACATTCATCTCTTCCTGGCATTGGACAGGTTCTCAGGCATTCGAGTTTGGACTGGAACTACATGAATGGCTCTCCTGGGTCTTCAGCTTACAGATGGCAGATCATGGGACTTCTTGGCTCCCATAACTGCATAAGCCAATTCATCATGACAAATAATAATAATAATAATATATGTATAGTGTGTGTGTGTATATATATATATGTAAAATATGTATATATATGCACTGTCTCTCAGTAAAAACAAAAGTGATCTCTCATAAACGGTACATGTTCTTCTTCTTCCTCTTTTTAAAAGGTTTCCTCAAATCCAGCAGATCATGTTACTGCTGTTTGACCTTCAGAAATGCAGTCGAGTATATATATATATATATATATATATATATTTTTTTTTTTTTTTTTTTTTTTTTTGAGACAGAGTCTCGCTCTGTCACCCGGGCTGGAGTGCAGTGGTGCGATCTTGGCTTACTGCAACCTCCACCTCCCAGGTTCAAGCGATTCTCCTGCCTCAGCCCCCGAAGGAGCTGGGACCACAGGTGAGCGCCGCCACACCTGGCCAATTTTTGTATTTTTAGCAGAGGTGGGGTTTTGCCATGTTGGCCAGACTGGCCTCAAATTCCTGACCTCAAGTGATCCACCTACCTCAGCCTCACAAAGTGCTAGGATTACAGGCGTGAGCCACCACACCCTGCTATATATATATATATATATATCTTACCTCCTGTTGGTTCCATATAAATTATCTATCTATCTATCTATCTATCTATCTATCTATCTATCTAATCTATCCTGTTGGTTCTTTTCTCTGGAGAACCCTAGCTAATACGTCATATCCTCCCACCAGCCCCTGGCAACCACCATTCTGCTCTTTGATTCCATTAATTTGGCTCTTTTCATATCTCATATAAGTGGCATCATGCAGTATTTGTCCTTTTTTGACTGCCTTGTTTCATTTAGTATAATGCCTTCCAGATTCATCCCTGTTGCAGCAAATGGCAGAGTTTCCTACTTTGTAAAGGCTGAATGATATTACATTGTATGGATATGCCACATTTTCTTTCTTCATTCATCCACGAATGGACATTTAGGTTGCTTCCAGCTACACACATAGTCTCAGTGCCATCTTTGTCCTGCTGCAGGGGTTGCTGGTCCTGGGATGGGTCCAAGGCTTTCCTAGCTGGAATTCTTCCAGAATCACATAAGCATAAACTGTGAATAGCGGAGAAAATTAAATGAAATACACTATTTTTTTCTTTTAATCTAAAGGAAATCAAAGTCAATAAAACAAGATGTGGAATAACCATAATGCTTATAAAAATGAATGTCCACTAAGTGCTTACTAAGTTCCCGGCACTGCAATAAGCAAACTACATGGATTATCTCATTTTATCCATCCTGAAATGCTGGAGTTGAGACCCTACGTAATCTAGCCTGTGCCACCCTCTCCCTCCTCAGCTCTGCTGCCCTTCTCACCCTGAGTCACTAAATCCTAGCCACCCAGGTTTTTTCTTTCAGTTCCTTGGACGCTTCATGCTTGTTCTCACCTCACACCCTCGGTTTTCTCTGTCCGGAATTTTTCATCCCATCACTGTCAATATCTTCACCAATATCCCATCTCTAGCTCTTTCTCTTTCCTTTGAACTCAACATGACTTATCTCAGAGGTCTTCCAGGACTACTTCTATCAAACAAGCCCACCTTCTCTCCATCCCTTCATTGTGGTTTATCTTTCCTCTTTTATTTACAGTACACTACAATTTTTCAGTGGTGGCTGTGTGTGTGTGTGTGTGTGTGTGTGTGTGTGTGTGTGTGTGTGTGTGTGTGTGTGTGTTGTCTGCCTCCCCTACTAATGGGAAAACAATTCCAGAGCAGGACCTGTCTTTGATTTCTCCATCAAACTGCCTGGGTTGAAATCCCACTTCTTTCACATTATAAATGCATGACCTTGAGCTCATGTTTCCTCACCTAGAAAATGACAATAATAATACAACCTACCCCATGGGCCTGAGTGAAGATTAAATGAGATCTTAGATGAGAGCTTGGTGCAGAATGAGTGTTTTATACCTGTTTTTATGGTTGTTGTCACATTTACAGCTATTTTTCCCTAGCTCCAGCCCCTGGCCTAGTATCTATCATATAGTAGTCACTCAATAAATGTTTCTTGATGAATTCTATTCTTCTGTACGTATTATCTATACTGAAAATGGCAGTGAAGTGAAACTTTCTTAATTGGCATTAATGGGGCCATAGAAAATGGCCAATGCAAACTAATATAAACACCAAATAATAATTGCCTCTGAGGGAGTCAGCCTCAATGAGTAGATAAGAATGATCTGTAATTCCCCTGATTTTCTTCTTTTGTATGGGACAGAATAAATCTCAGGTGCTTCAAAATAATTTGCTCTCTTAAATAGTGTAAACATTGCCAGGGCCATCTGTGTGCATTATTGATTTTCCCATTTAGTTCATTCTTTTTAGACCATGCAAGGGAGTCTTGAGCTGAAAAATCACCAACTCCCAAAGTAAACGAACCTTAGTGCAGATGGCCTTATACCCTTTCTGGGCACACCTTAACCAGCCACCATGCCCACCTTCAGAAGGTGGCTTTGTGGTACATCGGAAGTAAGGTGCTTTTTTAACTGGGCGTCAAAAGTGACAAGGAAGTGGAGTTGGCTCTGCCTCTTGGTTCTAATGCCTGAAACCTGTGTGCAAATCCAGCCTCCACCATTTACTACCTGTATAATCACAAATTACTAAATTATTCTGTGCCTCAGTTTTCTCATTAATAAAAATGAAAATGAGATTTACCATGGTTTCTGCCTTACAAGGTAGGTATAAATTAATGCATGGGAAGTTTTTGGCACAATGCCCACATGAAATAAGCATTCAATATATGTTAGCTGATATTATTTCTGAAACAAATAAACTTAATAATACGTGACCTAGTGGGAAAAAATTGAAGTCCAAGCCCAGATCTGACATACACTTACTAGATATGTCTTTCGGCTAGCTGTCCAATATTGCTGGGGCATAGGATCATTCATTTGTGCCATGATAGTAGTCATGTCTACTGGAAAGAGTTGTCAGGAAGATGAAATAAAATGACATATGTAAGGGTACTTTGCTAACACACACTCATTGGGAGTTATTAACAACAGTAACATGTGCATTTCATAGATTGTATTAAAGCAGACATTTCAGCCATATTACAAAGAAGGCTCCAAACTAAGTGACATAAAAATTGAAGAACTTGTGCCAGTACTTAGTAAACATCCATGGAGTAACACTGCAAATGCTTACATACATGACCTAACTTCCATCTTTGTCTTGTCCCTGTAGATGAGTTAAGAGGAAGTCAGCTGATATGGTTTGGCTGTGTCCCCACCCAAATCTCATCTTGAGTTGTAGCTCCCATAATTCCCATGTGTTGTGGGAGGGACCCAGAGGGAGGTAACTGAATCATGGGGGCAGGCCTTTGGCATGCTGTTCTCATGGTAATGAATAAGTCTCACAAGATCTGATGGTTTTATAAGGGGAGTTCCTCCAAACAAGCTCTCTTTCCTGCTGCCATGTAAGATGTGACTTTGCTCCTCCTTTGCCTTCCACCATGATTGTGAAATCTCCCTATGTAGAACTGACTCCTTGTGGAACTGTGAGTCCATTAAACCTTTTATTCTTTAAAAATTACCCAGTCTTAGGTGTATCTTTATTAGCAGCATGAGAACAGACTAATACATAAGCCTTTCTGAGAATGGTGAGGGGTGGCTAGAGACAGTGGAAGGAGGTTGGAAAGTGTAAAGAACCAATGGTGAAAAGCAAGCAGGTAGCTGAAGCACAGTGGTTGGGTTTCATAGAAAGGAAGACTGCCAGAAACATTCAGGGTAGCATTTATAGGGACTTGGATGTCAAGCAATAAGTAGGGAAGAGAGCCGACAGCAGTGCAAGCCACTGGGGATGTTTGAGTGGCATCGTTACAGCTGGACGCTGCCTTCAGCTTCAAGGCTCTTCATAGCTTGACCCTCTGCTGAATCTCATTTACCAGCATCTCTCCCTCACTCCAGATCTACCAAGGTGCAAGGGGGAAGTATAGAAATCCTAACCAAATCAGAGTAATTATCAAGAGAAAAGGAATAGATGCTAAGGAGACCACTGCAATGTTCCTGAAAGATAAG
Source organism: Gorilla gorilla gorilla (assembly GCF_029281585.2). Classification (NCBI taxonomy): domain Eukaryota; kingdom Metazoa; phylum Chordata; class Mammalia; order Primates; family Hominidae; genus Gorilla; species Gorilla gorilla. The sequence continues at coordinate 11,977,775 of NC_073242.2, forward strand.
AAATTTCATCCTCATTTTTCAGGTGAGAAAACTGAGATGCAGACATGCTAAGGTCCCTTATGGCCACAGCCATAGCAAAAGCCTGGACCCAAATCAATCTGCTTCTGTTCTAGAGCTCCAGACATACTGACTTTCTTTTTGTTCTTTCAGAACTTTACCTATATTCCTACCACAGGGCCTCTGCCTGTGCTGACTCCACCACCTTGAACAGTCCTCATCTCCTACACCTTTCACTTAGTTAATTCCTACAGCACTGGCACCACCTCTTGAAGGATCAGGGACCCAACCAGGTCAAATCCTCCTGTTGCACACAGTCCTCTTTTTATAGCGTTTCTCACAGTTGCAATTTTACATTTATCTATGTGATGATCTGATTGATGTCTTTGTCCCCCACCAGGCAGTAAGCTCTCAAAGACTGGGGCCCTGCTGGTTCTCAGCACAATGCTCTGTTCATAAAATGCATTTAATAAAAATGCATGGGAGAAGCAAACAGAAGAGTAAATGAACAAGTGAACCAATGAATGAATGAATGAATGAATGAATGAATGAATGAATATAACACCTGTGAATGTGATTGGGATTTTCTCTTTTTTTTTTTTTTTTCTGCCTTTGAGGCAGTCTTGCTCTGTTGCCCAGGCTGGAGTGCAGTGACATGATCACAGCCCACTGCAACCTCAACCTCCTGGGCTCAATCAATCCTCCCATTTCAGTCCCCCAAGTAGCTGGGACTATAGGTGCATACCACCATGCCGGGCTAACTTATGTAATATATATATATATATATATACATATATATATATATATATATATATTTTTTTTTTTTTTTTTTTTGTAGAGACGGGGTTTTGTCACTTTACCCAGGCTAGTCTCGAACTCCTGGGCTCAATCAATCCCCCCAGTAGTGCCCAGCCATGATTGAGATTTAAAAAAAAAGAAAAAAATAGAAACCTGGACACTGGACCCACCACGGATAGCTCCCCTCTTTGCCAGTGCTCAGCATATGTGTATGCACTGGGGTGCTATGGGCTGTTTCCTGGAGCTCTGGGGGTTTGTACTGCGCCAGGCTAGGTGCAGGGAGGAAATGTGTCTGACAGCTTCCTCTTCTGGGAAGAGAGGGCTGGTAGGGTGGAGGGGAGAGGGAGAGGGGAGTCACAAACAATTTGTGCTTTAATTAGAGCTCTGTCGGCTTCAGTTAGCCCGGGTGTTTGTTCCCTTGTGTGTGTCAGGGAATTTGGAACTGACCTCAAGCTTGTGAAATAATTAGTACAATAGTGCCGATCTAGCCATTTCTGAAAAGAGTAATTTACTCCCAGCGTAGCCTCATGGCAGAGCTGCTCATTAATCAAACCAGGCCGCGTACATCAAAGCAGGTCCCCCTTTCCACCGCGGCATCCATCATTTGTTGGTTAGGTGCTGCAGAAGCCTGAACCACTGTACTGCCTTTGTAGGGCTGAGACTACCTCCTGTTGTCACCAGTTGCCTAGGGGCGAGGCGGACGGTGAGTGCAGCAGACAACACTAAGTGGGGAGGGCAGGGCTCCGTGCCCCTCTGGGTTTATGAAAACCTCACCTACTTGGGATATAGACCTAAGATGATTGCCTCCTAAGTGAGATGTCCACCTTGACCACCAGAAATAAAAAACCTACCCAGCTTTACTCTTCAGTTAATCACTTTCCCTCCTGCCACCTGTGTCTGTTAGAAATTCTCTTGTTCATTTGTTCAGTTACTCTATTTTATTTTATTTTATTTTATTTTATTTTATTTTATTTTATTTTTGAGATAGAGTCTCGCTCTGTCACCTAGGCTGAAGGGCAGTAGGGCAATCTCAGCTCACTGCAACCTCTGCCTCCCAGGTTCAAGTGATTTTCCTGCCTCAGTCTCCTGAGTAGCTGGGATTACAGGCATGTGCCACCATACCCAGCTGATTTTTATATTTTCAGTAGAGACTGGGTTTCACCATGTTGGCCAGACTGGTCTTGAACTCCTGACTTCAGGTGATCCGCCAGCCTCAGACTGCCAAAGCGCTGAGATTACAGACATGAGCCACAGCACCCGGCCAGTTACTCTTTATTTTCTATCTCTGTCCCTAGAGAGCAAACATCAAGAGAACAAGCAGTTCGTCGTCTTTGCCGTTTTAGTCCCTGAACCTAGCACAGTGCCTGGCACATAGAAAAAGTTTAATAAATAATTTCTGAATAAATAAAGGAGCACCTTCTCAGACTTCCCAACCCTCTGAACTAAAGGTGCCTTTTCATCCTAAGAAACCCTAAAGCTATTTTCCTAAAACTCTGCTGGCTCTTGTAACATCCTACCTTGTAGTAGATTTATTTGTTTACATGTCAGTTTCTCTATTTAATTGTTAGTTACTTGTATTAGTTCTCTGTTGCTGTGTAACAAATTATACTAAAATGTAGGTGCTTTAAACAACAGATATTTATTATATCACAGTTTCTGTGGGTCAGGAACCTGAGTGCAGTTGAGCTAAGTCTTCTGTTCCACAGTCCAATGAGGCTGCAAAGTGTGGGCTCAGAGCTGGTGGTTTCATATGAAGGCTTGACCGGGGAAGAGGGCCTCAGTTCCTTACCACAGGGACCTCTCCAGCTGGCATCTTGCTTCAATATAGCACGTAAACTGAGAAGACAATAGAAATACTCCACTAGCCAGATGGAATTGAGAATCTTTTATAAACTAAATAACCAAATTGACATCCCCACAACATTGCCACATTTTATTGGTTAGAAGCAAGTTACTCAAGGGGAGGGGATGACACAAGTTCATGAGTACCAGAAGGAGATAAAGATTACTGGGGACCATTCTAGAAGCTTCCTATTAAGGAATAATGATCATGTATGCCCAGGAACATTTATTACTTTCTGTTTACAATAGCCCCAGATTGGAAATAATCCAAGTGCCTTTCAGTAAGGAAAGAGTTGAAAGTAAATTATGAAATTTCCATTGTGATAGAATGATGTACATTGAAAAGGAAATGATAAATGAAGTATGCACTCTGATTCAAAATACATAAGCCTTTGAACATATATTTTTATGCATATATATGCAAAAAATGTTTCTTAGAATGTTTATCAAAATGTTAGAAATGGGCTTCGTATTGGTGGGGTTTAGCAAGACCAAGGTTTGAGCCCCTTGTTCAAACTGTAGACACCTTACCATTAAGGTTATTTGATTTGTACACTTTTGATCATATTCTCAGCCCAAATGGGATTTAAAACACATTCAGCATTATCTGTTTTTTGTAGTTTAACCAGGAAAAATAAAAAGAGATTCATAAATTATATAGACTCACTTTCACAGTGAAATAATTCTATTTGGTTTCTGAATGGATGGATTTTTTTCTCCTTGTTGGATTCTAGCTTATTCCAAGAATCAATTTAACTTTGTCCTCTTGTGTCCTCTCTTTCAGCCTTCACCGTCCTTTCCTACCCGGGTGTCTGATGACCATAATCGTGACTTATTTCTTCCTCTTGTCTCCCTGTGGTCTACTACAGAATCTGGCACAATGTAATTAGACAAGTTGGAATCCAGCTTGATTTTGGTTGTGTTATAATTTCAGCCTGTGAGTTTTTAACCCCGTTTTCTATTACTAAGTTAAAACTGAAGTTTACAATGTTTTAAATTGACATACTTCAGTGAGAACCCACCACAGCAATGTATTTTTTTCACTAAAGAGGATGTTGTAGTATCTGTCTCTGAGGGGAAAAACAAGAAGGTGCGAAAAGTATTAATTATCTATTATACATAGCACTTTGTATGATGTATTTATGAGCTTCCTTTCACTTATTCCACACACAATCTCAGTAATAGAAATATTGAAATGCCTCACCTTAAAGGTAAGAAAAAGTGAAGCTCAGAGATATGAAGCAATTTGCCCAAGGACATCCAGCTGGTAAAGGCAGAACAAGAGCTTTTTAAAACTCTAAATATCACCATTTTGTATTTTATGATAATATCACCATTTTGTATCTTAATGGTGGAGAGATGATTCCATTTCATAAAAAGAAAATCCCGTGCTGAGTCTGAGATGCTATGTTCAAGATTAAAATTGCTTCAGATGTGTTTAAACTAGGGTTTTTCAACCTTGGCACTATTGACATTTTGGGCTGGATAACTCTCTGTGGTGGGAGAGGCTGACCTGTGCAGTGTAGGATGGTAGCAGCATCCCTTTAGCCACTACATGCCAGTCGCACCCCGGCCTCCAGTTGTCTATAAACATTGTCAAATGTTCTTTATAGGAGGAGGGGAGATGGGGGAGAACAAAATTGTCCCCAGTTGGGAACCACTGGTTTAAGAAAAAGGTTTTCTATAAAACTGAGCAGGATCTTAAGGAAAACATAACTAAATATTCCAAAAGCTGTATATATTGTCTAATTTATTCTTCTATAGAGCATTAAAACAAGTCTCAGATATACCAATAATTGGTGTAGTTCACTTGATTCATGAAGGAGACCTTTAATTTTGACCAAAACTATCATTTTCTCATTCTTAAAACATTATATAGGGAGACAGTAAACATATTCTGCCCCATTTTACAGATAATTAAACTGAAGTCAGAGCTGTTAAATGAGGTGTCCAATGTTACAATGAGGTGGTGGCAGAATCTACAGTTAGTGCATGATTAGGTCTTTGTATTTACCAGTGACCTCATCTGAGCAAAAACTGCATCCCGGTTTCCCACGCAGGAACTCTCCACATGAGAGGTGGTGTGATACAACAGACTAAAACTCCAGATACACGACTTGGATCCCCCAGCTGGCTCAGTGGCACCGGTATTTTCAGCGACATTTTTCAGACCTCCAAGTTTTCCTAGTATTCAGTGAGCTTATATTGGGGCAATTAATGCCACAAAATTGCCATGAATCCCAAACGATGGAAAGCCAGACATTACCTCACTTTAGATAGCCAGTGAGTCTCTCCTACTCAATGCAAACCTCCACTGGATGCTATGACAGACCCACGTCTTCCTACTGCATGAATGAAGACTGCAGTTTACTCCGTTCTACGCTAATATTTTGTATATACGTGTGGCCTCACCAAAATGAAGTTATTCTTCTCAATGCCAAGATCCACAAAAGATGCAAGACTTCTGAAATTAAACCATTCTCAGAAGGCAAATGATAATTAGGGTGGTGGAGGTGATTTTCCATTTTACCCCTAGTCTTGCTAAACTTCCAGATGTCCAGATAACCAGAACTTGAGCTTTGGGTCATAGGCGATAACTGTATGACTTTGCACGAGGTACTATGCTTCAGTTTTCTCACATATGAAATGAAAACATGTAGAGTACCTATGATATAGTGTTATGAAAATTGAATTAGAATGCAAAGTTATTAACACAGTATATAGTAAGCACTTGATAAATGGTAGTTGTGATGATTGCTGTCTCTGTTCCTATTTTCATAATTTTAGCCACATTAGGGGCCACCTAGAAGCTAAGACATAAAAAGATCCCTCTGGAACCAGAGGTTAAACCACATCTCAAAAGCCGCAGCAGCTGAAGTTATTATTACTATTGTTATTATTGTTGTTCTCATCTCATTTTCATCTTTTTATTTCATCTTGGTATTGCTGTGTTTTTAGTAGTATTCCCTTGGACATTCTGATTGGCCCAGCTGTATTAGGGATGATAAAAGAAGTGTGTTCTTTCTTCACTGCTGAGCCACTGTTCTTGGTTAAAAAAGAATAACTGTGCCACTACAGCACTTCTTTCCCAAACCTAACACTGTGATAACAGCAATGCTACAGGCAATATTGAACATTTATTGTTTACATTGCAATAAGCACTTTGCATACATTGGTTCATTTACCCATTACCATCACCCCATGAGGAAGGTGTGATTGCCATTCCCACTTTATAAATTAGGAACCTTGGGCTCAGTGAGGTTAAATAACTCTCTCAAGGTCACAAAGCTAGCAAACATGCTTCCTAGCATCCAGAAGGCACTCAAAAATGCTGACTGGGCCAGGTGTGGTGGCTCGCATGTGTAATCTCAGTACTTTGAGAGGCCAAAGCGGGAGGATCTCTTTACTAAAAATACAAAAATTAGCTGAGCATGGTGAGGCACACCTGTGGTCCCAGCTACTCAGGTAGCTGAGGCACAAGCATCGCTAGAACCCAGGAGGTGGAGGTTGCAGTGAGCTGAGACTGTGCCACTGCACTTCAGCCTGAGCAACAGAGCAAGACTCTGTCTCAAAAAATGAACTGAATAAATAAATGAATAAATAAACAAACAAACAAACAAACAAATAAATAAATAAACTGATCATGAACTGATCAGCAGGGCAGAGAACTGATCCAGGCATTTCAACTCCACAGGTGAAACCTGTAATCACACTGCTATACTACTCCCTTCTCAGTGGGAAATATCCCAAGGGAAAGCTTATATTGTCATTCTTTAAATGTCTGTGTATTTTATTTTATATATATTTATTTATTTATTTTGAGATGGAGGCCCGCTGTGTCACCCAGGCTAGAGTGCAGTGGTATGATCTCGGCTTACTGTAATCTTCGCCTCCCGGGTTCAAGCAATTCTCCTGCCTCAACCTCCTGAGTAGCTGGGATTACAGGTGTCCACCACCATGCCTGGCTAATTTTTGAGGGGTTTCGCCATGTTGGCCGGGCTGGTCTCCAACTCCTGACCTCGTGATCCACCCGCCTCCACCTCCCAAAGTGCTGGGATTACAGGCGTGAGCCACCGCACCCGGTCGTATTATTTTTATTAAAGCAGCTACTTCCTCATGGCCATAGAAGTCTTTCTTTGCAGTGTTCCTGGTGCTGTCTTCATAAATGTTGAGCAGTGATGGTTATCTCCTCCTCAATGACAAATCTCTCATGGTTATCTAGGCCTTATTGATAATAGTCCAGGTGTTCTCTGACTGTTAGTGTCTCACCTCCTTCCCCTTCACCTCCCTCACTGCACAGTCTAATTGTCTGTTTCCCAAAACAAGCTCATTTTTCTCAAAAGCACTATCAGAGACACTGTCAATCAACAGGAAACACAATAGATTTTAAAAGACGGTGGCTAAGACTTCAGGATACAAGGTGAAGTGTAAAATTAAGGGCTGCATTATTCCAGGTCAAGGGGAAGACACGCCTGTGTGGTCTCCGTTCCTCTCTCTTGGAATGCCCCTCTACTTCTAAGCTAGCCAGGTAGCATCTGCATATTACTAGGTAAACAAAACTTTGAGGGGAGCAGAGCTACCCAATTAAGGGCTCCAGGTGAAATGCAGGCGATAAAACGCTTCATTTCAGCAGGAGCGTCTTTATGGAAATGCCAGAGTTTGTTCACCAGTTGCATGTAAATGAGCTATGCAGGCACCATAATTACATCACCTGGCCGTGTTGCAGCGGAGCAGAAACTGATGGGCCTTTGGTCTGTGGACGTTTTGAGGAAGGGGCCCCGCTTTAGTCCCCAAACACCGAGAGACTGTGATCCCAACAGGGTAAACTTAGCTCAGCCTCTGAGCCTGCAAACAGTTCATTATAAACCCCAAACTGTCACATTGCTCCCCTAATGAGGGCGTACATCTTTGGCAGCCTCAGGACAGTAGTAACTTACTTAACGACACATTCTGGGAGTTTTATGTGCCTGCTCCATAAAAAAAGAAACGCGCTGTTTCCATAGCAATGCGGGGTCTTTCGGGCAGCCCCGTTGTGACAGCTAGAGCCCCTGCGTTCTTCTGGGAACTGTTCTTTCTGTTTTTCTGGAAGCTCTTAAATTGTCCCCCAAGCACCCTCATCTCCCTCCGTTTCAGAGAAGACCAAATAGCACATTCCCAGGTTTGCCAGCCGGTGATTTGGCTTAGCAGTTCCTCAAAGTGCTCAGAGCATCCATTGCAGACCCTGCTGAACCCAAAGATGAGACTCCTCATTCTTCCTGGATTAGAATAAAGACAAAAGCATTACAAAGACTAACGCATTAAAGCAGCTGGTGATATCTGATCATGTCAATCTATGGCTTACAGAGCTACAGTGGAAACACACAAGGAGTCAGAGGAGCCAACTTCTAGCGCTGGCTCTGCCATCAACTTTTAGCGAACAGTGAATGCTTCGGAGCCATGTTTTGAGAGTCACACTGACTTTGGGTTTGACAAGACCTACTGCTTTATGTCACTGGGTCATTGAAATGGTGAGAAGGGATAATATATGCAAGGCATAGTACCAAGCACTTTATAAGCAACTCAAAAATGTTAGCTGTTATTATCCCACCATCTTAAACAGATTCAACAAAACCATCCTCCCTCCACCCATGACTCAGTACTATCAACTTTCCAACTTATTTCTCCAAACTTTGTTAATAGATTTGCATGTAGTTAGAGACAAATACAGGCCCAGGCATGAGCAGATAAGGGGGCAGCAGGGGCGTGGGGGTGATTCTGTATGAAAGCTGTCACTGACCAGAAAGGTAAATTGCCCTACTCACTTCACTCCCTTAATCTGCATGCTACAGCAACCCCAGCTAAGTCATGGGCTGCTCAGAATCTAGCAGGGATCTTATTGTGCCTCAATATGAGGCAATATCCCAGAAGGAACATTCCGGCCACTTCCAAGATATGAACAGTGCATCTGATCAGAGGGTCACTCAGATTGGAACTGGTGCTCCACACTCAAGAGCAGAAGGCCCTTTATTGAGTCTACTTTAGACTACTGATATGGTTTGGCTCTGTGTCCCCACCCAAATCTCATCTCAAATTGTAACACTCGCTTGTCGAGGGCAGGACCTGGTGGGAGGAGCTTGGATGATAGCGGTGGTTTTCCCTATGCTGTTCTCATCATAATGAGGGAGTTTTCATGAGACCTGGTGGTTTAAAAGTGGCAGTTTCCCCTACTCTCTCTCTCACTCTCTCTTGCTCTCTCTCTCTCTCTCTCTGTCCTGCCACCTTGTGAAGAAAGTACTTACTTCTCCTTTGCCTTCCACCATGATTGTAAGTTGCCTGAGGCCTCCCCAGCCATGTGGAACTGTGAGTCAATTAAACCTCTTTTGTTTATAAATTACCCAGACTCAGGTAGTATCTTTATAGCAGTGTGAAAACAGACTAATACAACTATAAAGTAACATGAAGATAGCAGCTTTATTCTCATCTGCCCTTGCTTGCTCATGTGGAACCGAGAATAGTTGTTCCTTGCCCTGAACTTATATTTACTACCCACTCTCCCTCTCCCTCCATCAGACTCTTATCATCTAACCTGGAGTATTTGGACAACTTCCTCAATGGAATATCCTCTTCCTCCCTTACCTACCTCCCATCCATCCCAAACAGTACATCAGAATGTTCTGAAGTGCAAATCTGGTCATGTCACTCCCCAGCTAAAACCTTCTCAATATTTCCCCCAACAACTTCTGGAAGATAGTTCAAAGGCCTTACTCTAGCCTCGCCTCTCAGCCTCACCTCTTCCTTTACCATGACAACCCTGTTGCCTCCTTGAAGCTCCTGGTGCTTACCTTGACCCAGGACATCTAACCCAGTGCTCCTGACTGTGACTGCACATTAGAATCACCTAGTAAGCTTCTAAAGATGGCAGCATCTGACCCGACCTCCTGGAGAGTCTTACTTCATTGATCAGGGAATGCAGGTGAAGATCATTGGCTGCCAGCATTGAATGTTACACTCATCACCAGATTGGAATTGTCCCTTAATATATTGGTTCTCTAGACCCAGGGATTTTTGTTTCATTTTGTCATCTACGTTGTGGAACTTTAGGTGCAGAGATTGGCGTCATTCACCTTCCTCAGGTCCTGGCATTGTGTCATCCTTGTTCTAGGGCCAGGCTCTCTTTTGCTTCTTTTCTTCATTCCTTTCATTACAAACTGCAACATCAGTCCCTCCCTCTCCTTTGGCAATCATTCAGCTGCGTTTGCTGTGTATGCTTTCATTTGTTTAGGGTCCTATACATTGCATATCACTGCTGTGTTTACATAATTTTTAGTTATATACATGAAGAGGGCTGTAGATTTTATTCTGTGCCTTTCCTTTTTGCACCCAGCACTGTTTTTTAAGAGTGCTCTGTGTTATTTAGAATACCTGATTGTTGTTTTAAAACTTTACAGAATTCCACAGTGTGCATCTCCCACATTTACCTGTCTCCTCCCCCCTTGATCACACCCATGCTGCCTCTAACTCCACCTCCTTGATGTCAGAGGGAATTTTGCTGGGCATGGCCTTTTGGGGGCCTGGGCAAGAATTTCTTCAAGATATGTACCCAGAAATACAATTTTCAGGAAAAATGGGGCATATATATTTTTATTTTAATGGACCAACTATTAGCTAACTGTCTTCCAGAATGGCTGCACCAATCTATACTCTTAGGCCAATATTTCAGTTGTTTATTCCAATATTTGGGGGATCAGCGATCTCTTTGAGAATCTGATAAGACATTTGGAAACTCTACTTCAGAAAAAGTAAATATTATCATGCAATACTTTTTTTACAAATGTTTATTAAGAAAAAATGTTTAAATTTATGTATCAAGGTGCATGTATTAGTTTATTTAATTTTTAGAATATTTTATGTTAGGTATTACTATTTTTATTGAGATCAAGTTTACATAATGTGCAGTTAACAACTTTAAAGTGCACATTTCAGGGGCGTTTAGTGCCTTTACAATGTTATGCAATGACTGACCACCTCTCTCTAGTTTCGAGATGTTTTCGTCACCCCAGATGAACACCCTATAGCCTAAAAGTAATCACTCTCCATTTCCTCATTCCCTCATCCCCTGACAATCCATAGTCTACTTTCTTCCTCAATGGCTTTGCCTATTTTGCATACTTTACATACGTGGAATCATAGAATGTGTGACCTTTTGTGTCTGGCTTATTTGACATAGGATAATGTTTTCAAGGTTCATCCAAGCTGTAGCATTTGCAGGTACATCATTCCCTTTTATATCTAAATAATATTTCATTTTATGAACATACCACAATTTGTTAATCTATTCATCTGTTGATGGACATTTGAGTTGTATCTGCTGTTTGTCTGTTATGAGTAACGCTTCTATAAACTTTCTTTACACATTACCATGTGGACCTATGTTTTCAATTCTCTTGGGTATATACCTAGGACTAGAATTGCTGAGTCATATGGTAATTCTATGTTTAACTCTGTTTGTTTGTTTGCTTTCTTGTTTTGAGAAAGAGTCTTGCTCTGTCGCCCAGGCTAGAGTGCAGTGGCGTGATCTCGGCTCATTACAGGCTCTGCCTCCTGGGTTCAAGCGATTCTCCTGCCTCAGCCTCCCGGGTAGCTGGGATTATAGGTGTCCACCACCACACCCAGCTAATTTTTGTATTTTTAGTAGAGACAGGGTTTCAGCATGTTGGCCAGGCTGGTTTCAAACTCCTTATCTCAGTGATCCACCCGCCTTGGCTTCCCAAAATGCTGGGATTACGGACATGAGCCACTGTGCCTGGCCTTGTTTAACTCTTTGAGGAATCATCAAACTGTTTTCCACAGTGGCTGCAGCATTTTGCATTCCTACCAGCAATATACAAGGGTTCCTATTTTCCCACATTTCTATCAACCCTCAATACTTTCTGGGTTTATCATTATTATTATCATTGCCATCTTAATGGGTATGAAGTTGTATCTCATTGTGGCTTTGATTTATGTTTCCTTAGTGACAAATCACATGAATAATTTTTTAATGTTTTTTGGCCATTTGCATATTTTATTTGGAGAAATGTCTCTTCAAGTCATAAGGGGGTATTAATATTAACTTTATTTATTAATTAAGGACTTGAGACCAAACTGAGATCAGAATGAGCGTAACGAGGTGCCAGGGCCAGTGACTGGGAACGATGCCCCATTTTGTGTTCATTTTGGAAAGGACAAGGATAAGGGAGTCACCGGCCATCCTCCCTCCAAGATTCCATGGACTTCAAGTGTGGAATCCCATGCTGGACTGTGAGTCTAGTAAAAGATCAGACATACTGATTCTCAGTATATACTTGAATAAATGAATAAAGTGAGCACAAATCCCTTCAGAGCTTCCTCCACCTCAAAATATACCATTTTCTCACACAATGAGCCCAGGATGTGTAATTCAGCTCTGGATGCTATGTGCACCCCCAGGGACAGCTCCAGAGCACCCCCCTACACCACCCCCCAGCAGAGAGACAGTCTGCATAGTGCCTGATGGACACCGAGTGAATTGGAAACCTGGATGTCTTATCTGGGGTGTTATTACATCTGGATCAATTCTTAATCTTTCAGTTTAGCTTTGAGGTGCTTGGTGACCTCCGACAGATCAGATATAAATCATTCCACCCTGCACAGGTGAGAGGCGTTTCATCAGCTGTGGCCTCATGACATTTGAGGCTTTCCTGGAGGCTGGTGCCCCTCGGAAGGCAGTGTGTGGCTCTCAGCAGGGACCAGTGCAAAGGCAGGCAGATTCAGGGGGCTTTAGCGAAAGGTGAAATAAACAACGGCGTGTCAACCCTGTCTTCACTCTAGGTAGAAAGCGGCCATGCACATGCTCCACCAGCATAAGACCTCAGTTCTGGGAGTAACTTTCCAAGACACCATAGGACTGATCTACTTTATTGAACTAGTCCAGCATTTGCTTTTTTAGAATTCAGGGAGGCAGTAAGTAAAAGGTGAAAGGGGAGAAGTTACTAATGGGTGATCTCATCCTATGGGCTGGGAATTGAAAACAACACAAACATCATAAATCATTTAATCTCACCAGCAAGCCCATGCAGTGATTATTATTGTCACCATTTCACAAAGGAGGAATTATAGTTCCAAGACTTAAAATGCCTTACCAAGGTCACTTAGCAGGTAAAACGGAACACATCTAAGATCTACCTGATTTTCATTCTTATGCTCTTACTGCCTCAAAATCTCAAAAAGACTTCTGTCCTTCCCAGAAGTTTCTATCCCCAAATCCCTGTAGAAGAATGGGAGAGGCTGTGTCATTGAAAAAACCCAAGTTCAAGGCCTCCGTAGGCCAATACCTAGGTGCCACTCACCTAACCTCTCTTCATCAGTTTCCTCAACTGCAAAATGGGATCGTTCTGAGGATTCACTGAGTTAAGAGAAATTAATATAATTTGAAAACTAAATGTCAGCCAGGTCCGGTGGCTGATGCTTGCAATCCCAGCACTTTGGGTGGCTAAGGTGGGTGCATCACCTGAGGTCAGGAGTTCTAGACCAGCCTGGCCAATGTGGTGAAACCCCATTTCTACAAAAAAACAAAAATTAGCTGGGCATGGTGGCTTGTGCCTGTAATCCCAGCTACTCAGGAGGCTGAGGCAGAAGAATCACTTGAACCTAGGAGGCAGAGGTTGCAGCAAGCCGAGATCACACCATTGCACTCCAGCCTGGGCAACAGAACTAGACTCCATCTCAAAAGAAAAAAAGAAAAGAAAAAAAAGAAAAAGAAAACTAAATGTCTTATTGTTGAAAAAGTCTCTTTCATGAAGTGTTCACATTCTAAAGGAAGTTCTTAAAGATTACACAACTTCAAGGCCTAATGGGATTCACAAGTAGTGGTAAAATTTTAGATCCTGGGATGGTTTTTTAAGCATATTGGGAGAATTCACCTTAAACTACACCTCATGGCCAGCTCCTATAATACATGGATGGACAGCCATATGATAAGTTCGGTAGGGTCTAATCATTGCAGAAAGGCAATTAGTATTTTGTATGGTAGGTCATCCAGTATCTCAGGGATGAAAGCTACTGAAGTCTCAGCGGTTTGTCTTCCAGGACTCATTACCAATGGAGAAGATTGTCTAATTTCCATCTGATTTGCTTATTTTGAAAGTTATTATTTGATCGGTCTGGCTCCTGGACACAGAGAAACCCCCTTTTGGCCAACCATGGCTAAGAGAACCTGATCAGTGAAAATAGATCCACCTGCAATGCTTCGTGAGATCCAAAGTTCTCATTGAAGACAAGAAGGAGAGAGGTCAGCAGGACCTTATTTTTCTGAAACCATAACCCAAACTTAATTTTCTCTTTGATTCATAAACTCTTTTATTTTATCTTGGGCTAATTTCTCTTGATTTTTGATGTATGACTTGATTAGTCAACCAGCAAACCAATAAGTCTACAAGGAAGCATCTCACGTAGTTGTAGCAGTAATGGTGGTATTAATAGTAGAGGTGGTAGCAGGAACATAGCGGTGGTAGTAAAATAATAACTAGTCTCATCTGTGTGCTTACTATGTGCCAGGAACTATTCTAGTCTTTTAACACTTTACATTTAATCATCACAACAATCCCATGACATACTATTGGTTCCTCATTTTCCAGATGAAGAACTTCAGGCATAAGAAAGTAGGTTATTTGCCAAAAGTCATAAAGCTACTGAGTGTTGGTGCCTGGATTTAAACCCAGGCGATCTGATTCCAGATCCCTTGCTCTTGGACAGGATTCTGTTCTGTTAATAATAATGGCAACCATAACTTAGTTTTTTAAAAAAAATTTTTCTCCAACTTTTAAGTTCAGGGGTATATGTGCAGGATGTGCAGGTTTGTTACACAGATAAACGTGGGCCATGGTGGTTTGCTGCACAGATCATCCGTTCACTTAGATATTAAGCCCAGCTTCCATTAGCTCTTTTTCCTGATCCTCTCCCTCCCCTCACCATGCCCCAGACAGGCCCCAGTCTGTGTTGTTCCCTGCCATGTGTCCGTGTGTCCTCATCATTCAGCTCCCACTTATAAGTGAGAACATGCAGTGTTTGGTTTTCTGTTCCTGTGTTAGTTTGCTAACGATAAACTCAGTAAACTAGTTAGCTTCCAACTCTATCCATGTCCCTGCAAAGAACAAGATCATGTTCCTTTTTATGGCTGCATAGTATTCCATGATGTATATGTACCACATTTTCTTTATCCAGTTTATCATTGATGGGCATTTAGGTTAATTCCATGTCTTTGCTATTGCCACAGCTTATTATTACTGAGTGTCTATTATGTGCTTGGCACCCTCTCTCTTCTATGCCCACAAAGCCAACTTGATGCTTCTGGGCAATCACAAAGGACATCAAGAACTTACATGGCAGCAGACTTTCCCATTTCTCTAGCCCCGGGCCAACTCACACGGGGCTCCAGGACAATGAGCGCTTCTGTACCACCATACAATATCCCTTTCAATATCAAGTTCTGGACATTCAGAACAAGTGAGGCAAAAAGGGTTTATAAAAACTGGATTTATTGGCATTAACTGGGTCCAAACCTCAAACAAAACCACAGGATGCCAAAGAGCCACGAAAACTGAGTGCCGTGTTTTTGGACCCAAGCCAAATCCACTCACTTGGGGTCCCATCCTTTGTTGGAACACAGATACCTCCCAAACTTCTTGGGTTTCCCCCAGCATGGGACTACCCAGCCACATCTTTCACCTTCCCCAATTATTATTCAATTCATTTGCATATGAATGTCTCATTATGATATTATTAAATAAAAAGGCAATACTGTTTGCTGAGTCATATACCCACTGTGTTCTTGGCTTACCCTATTTTCAAGACTGCAAGTGATTGAAAACAAGGAAGTCTCTAACCTCTGTATTTTATTGTTGAGGGCAAATTTCACTACCCACTCATTTTACATTTATTAATGCATCATAAATCTTAACAATATGACTAGCCCTCATTTTCTTTCTATTCAGCCACCTATGCAAAATACTTAAGACATAATCCTTAAACTTAAACGTCTTAATTATGTTTTAAACTGCTTTTAAATAATGTTAGATTTATGGAAGTGTTATAAAGATTGTGCAAAGATTTTTTATATACCCTTCATTCAGGTTCCTCCAATGTTAACATCTTACTTACAAAACTAAGCTACCAACCTTGGTACCATGCTATTAGCCAAACCATAGGCTTGGTTTCATCACTTTTCCCACTGGTATTCTTTTTCTGTTCCAGGACCCAAGCCAGGATACCATGTTGTACTTAGTTACCATACCTCCTTTGTCTTCTCCAACTTACTACAGTTTCTCAGCTTTTTCTTTTCTTTTTTTCTGTTTTATCTCATATGACCTTGGCACTTTTGAAGAATACCAGTCATGAATTTCATAGGATGTCTCTCAAATGGGGTTTGTCTGATATTTTCTCATAATTGGATAGAGGTTATAGATTTGGGGGGAAAGAATGTCACAGAGGTGAAATGTCCTTCTCATCCCATTACATGAAGGAGTAGGTAACATCAGCATGACTTATTACTGGTGAAATTAACATTTATCACTTGATTAAAGTGGTACCTGCCAAGGTTCTCCACTCTAAAGTTACTATTTTTCCCTATTGATACTGTGTTCATAAGAAGCAAGTCTCTAAATCCAGCCCACATTCAAAAGGAGGGAAATTGAAATCCATCTCCTTGAAGGATGAGTATCAAAGAATTTGTAGACCATCTATTTACCACCACCAGAATTAATACATTTGAGGAGGGGAAGACATTTTAGGACTGGGCAACTCTCCTGTTTGTCCACAAAGTTACCCACTAATTTTAGTGTTCATCTGTGAATCTGGCAAGAAGCAATTGTTATTACATTGTTGTTGCAATGGTGATTTTCTATTTCCTTTGTTCCTTCTAGTTTAATTGCTTGAATTATTCTCTAAGGAAGATTGGTATCTTCTCCCACATTCATTTATTACTTCATGTATTTATTTATATCTGTGTGGACTTGTGGATATTTATTTTACCTCTGGGTTATAATTCAATATTATCATTGAATTATTTATTTTGTTGCTTAAACTGTTCCAACCTAGCCATCAGGAGTTCTGTCAGGTTGTTTCTTAGGTCCTTTTGACCTGCCCTCATCTTTTTATTATTATTTTTTCATTTTTGGCACTTTCTTATTTACACACACTACAGGATGCTTCAGGTTCAACTTCGATTATCCTTATCACAGCCCTAGACTCAAGCTTCTCTCCAAAGAGCCTTAATGCCTTTAGCTGGAGAATAATATTTAGAATCTCAGATCTAGGTGTTAATTATATTTTATCATCTATTTCTAATAATAATCCCTGCTATACTTCCCTCTTCCAATAAAATTAATTATCATTACTGCCTAAGACACTACTCAACATCAGGGCTGCTGCTAATCTTTTTATAAAAATATACACATTGGCTCAGTCAATCCTCAACAAATGCAGAAGGTAGATCCTAGTATTTATCCTTATTGTACCAAGCAAGGCTCAGAGACAATTATGTTTTTCCCTGTCACACAGCTGCTGGTAACTGGTGGAACTGGGTTTGAGCCCAAGTCTTCGTCTGAACCTCACACTCTTTTCTATCCACCTCTCCCGCCTTGGGATATAAGTTGAGTGGATTTGGAGTTAAACCAACCTGACATTGGTCCCTGGTCCTGCCATTTCCTAGCAATGTGACCTGTGTGAGTTTTAGCATCTGTAAAATGTCATTAATAAAACCTGCTCTGCAGGTTGCTATCAGCATTAGGGAGTGTGTATATAGCACACCTAAGCACTGAGCACTTAGGTGAGGACCTGTGGCTCCTGTGGGGCAGTACAAGCTTAGTAGTTAAGGGATTAGCCTCCGAAGACAATATTTAAAGCTTAAATGCTGATCTTCCACATCTAGCTGCTTAATGTCCCTGGGCCGCAGTTTTCTCTTCTACAAATGGAGTCACTCTATAAGTGGGATTATAGGGAGTACCCAATGCAATAACATCTCTGCAGAATTTACTAAAGTTTTTGATGCACAGGAAGAGCTAAAGTCATATTGATTGTTATCAGGATTATTATCTGAATCCCCAACACCTACAAGAGTGTCTAGTTTGATATATTTGAATGAGAGCTAAGCTCAGGAAGGGTAGCCCATCAAACACCCTTTTTTTGCTTTTGCTTCAGGATTAATATATGCATTCTTCCTATCTCTCTGAATGCCTCTCTGGTATTACATTCACCTGGCTGCTCAGTTCCCCACAGCTCCTCATTTCCCTAGGAAGGAGTCTCCATGTAGTGCCCCATGAAGAGGTTGCTATTGTGATGGATGGTTCTGTTGGAACTGCAGGGCATTGACAAACAACAACCCCATACATCACAGGGCCATCAGGACAGGCACTTTGGTAATGTATTATGTGAGTGCATCATCAGAACACTGTCACCTTGGTGATGGATTCATCAGTACATGGGGCTGTCATAAAACAGAAGAGAACACGGTGTAAGAGGAAGGGAAATCCTCTTAATGAAGAGGAAGTACTAATAGTAAAATACAAGGTGCACAAATCCTCTTGCCAACAGATGCTAAGAGTGACATAGTGGCAGGGAGAGATGGCAGAGTACCCCAGTGGATGGATTGTTAACCTGGAGCCCTGGAGTTTGGTCACAAGTCATCTCATGACTCCTGATAAGTCCTCCTGGCATTTTTTTGTTTTTGAGATGGAGTCTCGCACTGTCGCCCAGGCTGGAGTGCGTTGGCACTATCTCGGCTCACTGCAAGCTCTGCCTCCCAGGTTCACGCCATTCTCATGCCTCAGCCTCCCGAGTAGCTGGGACTACAGGCGCCCTCCACCACACCCAGCTAATTTTTGTATTTTTAGTACAGACGGGGTTTCACCGTGTTAGCCAGGATGGTCTTGATCTCCTGACCTCATAATCTACCTGCTTTGGCCTCCCAAAGTGCTGGGATTACAGGCATAAGCCACCACACCCGGCCCTTCCTGGCATTTTTTCATCATCTACAAAGTGAGTTTGCTAGCCCCAATCAGTGCATCACAAAACATGTTCCATAGGATGCTAGTCCTATGAGATCCTTCATGGAAATCCTGAGTTTAACATATTTACACAGGTTGATTTGCAATGAAACCTCATAGAGAATAAAATATGTCAGTGTTACCGCCAGATCCTCAATAGCATATAGAGTGAGTCCTCTTGCTCAAAATTACCTGGCCATGCAATGCTTACTTTTGATGTGATACATGTTAATCCACTCCTCTGTGAAAACATTATATTCAGTGGTCTCTGAGATCCCTTTCAATTCCAGAAATGTAGTGACATGAGCACAGGTTTTGGGACTAGAGAGACTTGGAATCAAAACCTGGCACCACCACATATAAGCCTGAGACTGGTTCACTTTTCTGTACCACTATGTTTCCATCTGTAATGCACAGGAGATAATCCTCAATTCAGGGTTGCTGTGAGAAGCACACGAAAAGACATTGTAAATTACCTACTACCCTGCTGGAATGTAACTTCTGTTCACTAACAGATAGCTCTTATTACTGATGATAAGAGCCAACACTTATTAAGTGCTGTTAAAAATGAGTCACTGTACTTTTTTCCATCAATCATCTTCCTTAATCCAAAATTCCACATGAGTACTAAAATCATCAAATTATATATATTATATGTAATATATAATTTATGTATATTATAAGAAATATAAATATAGTATATATAAATTATATATAAATATATTTATTTATATTTTATAATAAATATATTATTTATATATAATTTTTATATATTATATAAATATATAATATAAATATATAATTATATAAATATATAATATAAATATATAATTATATAAATATATAATATAAGTATATAATTATATAAATATATAATATAAGTATATAATTATATAAATATATAATATAAGTATATAATTATATAAATATATAATATAAATATATAATTATATAAATATATAATATAAATATATAATTATATAAATATATAATATAAATATATAATTATATAAATATATAATATAAATATATAATTATATAAATATATAATATAAATATGTAATTATATAAATATATTATAAAATATATATTTATATATAATTTATATATAACATATATATTTCATATATATAAGAAACTGAGGAAAGATTAAATGACTTGCCTAAGAGCAAGTATGTGGCATGCCAGAATTCAAACCCCAGGTACCACACTCCAAAGTCTATAGGCTAAATCACTATGTTATTATGCATCCCTAACATAAATTAAGGAACACTACTATCAGTTTACAAGTTCACCCTGACTATTAACTATTGACCTACAAAGTCTATTATGATATGCCTCAGTTCTAAAAGGGCAGGCTCTTGAAAACCTTGATTTTCTTGGAAGTTTTGCTCTGCAAGTACAAGGAATTCATGTGTCACCATGCTTTACAATGGTATTATTACAATGTCTTAGAATATCAACTTCAGCAAATCCTCCACAGCTTTCATGTCTGGCCTTGAATAGTGATGGCAATGAAGGAAGAGCGTATTATTGTAGTTGCGGAAAATCTTTCTACAGTGTTCAAACATCTCACCTTCTAATATGGTTTGGCTGTGTCCCCATTCAAATCTCATCGAACTGTAGTTCCCACAATTCCCACTTGTCATGGGAGGGACCCAGTGGGAGGCAACTGAATCATGGGGGTGGGTCTTTCCCATGCTGTTCTCGTGACAGTGAATAAGTCTCAAGAGATCTGATGGTTTTATAAAGGGGAGTTGCCCTGCACAAGTTCTCTTCTCTTGTCTGCTGCCATGTGAGATGTGCCTTTCACCTTCCACTATGATTGCGAGGCCTCCCCCACTGCGTGGAACTGTGAGTCCATTAAACCTCTTTCTTTTTTAAATTGTCTAGTCTTTGGTATGTCTTTATCAGCAGCATGAAAACGGATTAATACATCTCCCTTCAGACATGTTCAGCCAACCAGTTTGCTCTTACATGAAGAAGGTATGGTTTGCCCAATTTCAATACTAACCAAGCATAATACATGAATTAGAGCAACCTCCGTATTGCAGCTATTTACCCATGAAGGATAGGAAAGGCAGAAGACTATATGATCTACAGAAAGATCATGAGACCTGAAGTCAGAATACCTGGGTTATTAATGTTCACTAACCAGCTCTCCGACTGTAGGCAACACATTTTTGCTTCTCAGAGCATTGTTCTCTTGGTATTTAAAAAGAAAATATGTAAGCAGGATAATCTCTGAGGTTTCCTCCAGTTCTGTATTCTGTACTTCTCTGAATATTCGGCTGCACACTCACCTCATTTGCAAAGTCCCAGACTAGAACAAGGGATACCAAAACACTCATGGAGTGAAGTATCACATCAAGCCTCAGCCACTGGCATGCACAAAGTAAAAACGCTAACACTACAGATTTGGATATTCACCCTGGTAATGGTGAGATTTAATTTCAGTAGAGAGCTTCCATATCACATAATGGTGTATCATTGCACTACGTTTTACTTCCTCTAGCAAATAAAGTACTCAGGAAAAAAATTGAAAAGAGCATACATTGCTTTACTGTCTTGTGAAATTGCTGGGTTTCAAGCCAATAGAATGCCTTAATGCTCAAGTTCTCAAGGGTGATACAAAGTGCAGAGCATCTCTGTTTGTGAAGCTAAATTTAATAAACAGAGTAATCCCCTAGGCAGGCCCTGGGATTTTTCTAATATCCTGATAGTGTCAAGGGAGAGGGTCTTGATATGTGAAAAATAGCATAAGATCTTACAACCAAGGCTTACTAGAAAGAATGCACTTTAATTGCGGCACCTGCTTTCACATGTTGCGGTGCTGGATTGGACAGAATTGTGTGTGTGTGCTGTCCACAAGCCATGGGGTGCATGGGGTGCTGTCCAGATATAGTGGTGCTGAACCAGAAGCTTCTAAATCCAGTGTTGCCTAGCCCAGCCTTGAGACACAAAGACCACGTTCCTTTACCAGCTATGAAAACATCCTTGTTCTATACCCTCTCTCTTACAGGGTATTTTAACTACACACTGGAAAAAATTTCTGCTAAGGTATCTTACAATGTAACTGCAGCATAAACACTATCATCATCATCCTCATCATCTCCATCATTTGGGGGCACCCATTATGCCCCAGTCGGTGACAAGCATTTTATGAAATACAGTTTTTATATATGTGAATCCTATTGTGATGCTTTTTATTAAAAAAAAACACTGTCTGTCTTAGGTCAAGTTTCCTAGAAGAAAAGTCTGAGTTGGGTGGAGGGAGTTCTTGTGCAAGTGATTTACTAATACAGTACTCTCAGGAGAAGACGGATGAAGAAAGTGGCACAGAGAAGGGGGGTGGAATCTTAAGCAAGGATAAAGAGAGAAGATTACATTTGGAGCACAAACTGCACCACGGAGCTGATTCCACCTTGAGACCTTTTAGTATCCCTGTCAGTCACTGGCTGTAGACTTCCCAGGGAAAGGAACACCCTCCCAGTTGAGGTGGCTCCCATTAAGCCTGGATAAATTCTCTAAGGAAGGCTACAGTGAGCTGTTAGAAGCCAACATTAACAGGAACTGGGAGACGGATGCACCAATGGCGAAGAGAATCCGAACATGTACACAACAGCAACTACTACATTGTTAGAGCTCTACCCAGATCCTCAGATTCCTTTTACCATTTCCTTGTACCCTGTTCCAGTTACTGCTGAAGTCACCCCAAAAGCTTAGTTGTTAGTAATAAGCTGTTTAATTATTTATTTTGCTCATGATCCTGTAATTTGGGCAGGATTCAGCAAGGAAGGCTCATCTTGGTTCCATGCAGCCTTAGGTAAGACAGCTCAACTGGAAAATACACTTCCAAGAGGGCTCACTCACATGGTCAGCAAACTAGTACCAGCTGTCAGTGAGAGCTTAGCCAGGGCTGAGGGCTGGGATCCTTGGTCTCCCTACATGGTACTCTCCATGTGGCCTGATGTTCTTCAAAGCATTTGGTTGGGTTCTAAGCACAAATATTCCAAGGGAGAGAGTGAACACCCTTCATGACTCAGCCTCATAAGTTAAATAGCATTTCTTCTGCTGTTTTCTATTCATCAAGAAAGTCATGAAGACCTCAAGTCAATAGACCACACCTCCCAGTGGGAGAGAAACAAGGTCCTTGATGAGCTTATAGGATGGCAAATATTGCTGTGGCCATTTTTGAAAAATACTGTCTTAGAACCTACGTCTCCTCACCAGCTTTTGGGTCATTCTTTAGTGGCTGATGCTTGAGATTCTGTCTGAGAATCACAGAGAGACCCAGGAGTGCCTAGGAGTGCAGCCCTCCTATGGCAGCCCCAGCCAATTATTGACTGAGGGCTTTATACAAAAGCTCCTTGCTGCAACTTGAAGCAAACTCAGAGACATACTTTATATTCCAGAGCTTCTCTACAGGATTAGGCCAGAGCTTGGACTTCCCTGAAACTCACCTTCTATTTTGCTTCTTTCCCTGTCCTGCCCTAGTTTCTCCACTCCTTTACCAGTTTCTACTGGGAGCATTTTCTTAATCATTTGCACATGAATTATCATCTCAGAATCTGCTGCTGGGAATCTCACCTAAGACAACCTCCCTCTTAGGAAGTCATAATGCTTATCCACTGTGTCACTTATCTAATGTTGAGACAAGATTCACCTTGTAATCTCCTGTTTTATATTGTTTCACAAACTTTGATATCATCATTTATCTTTATCTTTGATTTCCCACACACTGCATTGTGCAGTGTCTTATTTATCTCCATTTTTCCAGTTTCTGAGAAGTAATGTGGGAAGAGAATGAATGCTGTTGAGCACTTACTGTATGCCGGGTACAGTTAACCTCTTTGCATTCATTATCTCAGCTAATTATGAAAACAATTCTTTTGAAGATTATTTTATCAACCTCGTTATATAAATAAGGATGATGATGTTTGGAAACAGGGCCATTATTCTAGACAATGTCAGTAGGAGCCTTGAACAGAATATTCTATGTGAAAGCACCCCCCAGGAATTCAGGGTGACTGACGCCCTCTAGAGTTGTGTGATATACTAGTCCTTCTCAGAAGGACACAGAAAATTCCCTAAAGCTGCTCAGCTGGAGAGTAACAGAGCACAGGTTTAACTACCTGCTTGATTCTGCCTGTTAAGATTTTTGGGTTATTTTTAATATCTTTCTTTTACCCCAAGTAGGCTTTTTAATGGTTGTATTTTCTGTGTGATGATAAAAATATTTTAACAATAGTAAAATAAAATTTTAAGAACCTAAAAAGCCTGTCTTATTCTTTGGCTGAAGTCTGTGGGGTGGGGGGTGAGGGTAAGGTCTTCACCAGATTCAACGGCATAAGAAAGAGCTGTCTTCCAATGGGAATTGAATGGGAAGTTACTAGGAAATGGATCAGGGCCCTGGTAAGCTCAAGAGAACACGAATTTTCTGTCAAGAGCAGCCACGTTTTTCTTTTCTGATTTTCTAGCTGGCTGCCTCACTCACAGCTTTCTCTTCAACGGGTGCCTCCACAATTGTGATAGAGAACGACATGCCCCAGCAAAATGCCTCAACCCCAGTGTCAACCTGCCCTTGACAGAGAAGAGAACCCCAAATGAATCTCCCAAGGTAAGTGACAGGACCTTCCAAGCAATTAAGAGCCTGATTATTGAGGGCAGCCAGACATGAGTTTGAATCCCGGCTCCCACAACTGACCAGCTATGTCATTTGAAGGTTGGAAGCCTCAGTTTCTTCATCTGTAAGATAAGGATTTATTTGATTATTACAAACATAAATAGAAGAATAAATTTAAATCACTTAAGCATTTGAAACACATTGAGCTACTGTTATTGTTGTTATTGCCAGTCATCCTTATAATTAGTCATAAGGCTATTCTAGATTCACAATTATCAGCTACACCTTTACTTGAATGAAAAGCTTAAATTAATTTGATTATCCCTTAAACCCTTTGGTTTGGTTGTAACTTTTCTTATGTCTAACATTCTCTCATCTTACAGTACCCCCCCCCCGCCAGTAAACACATATACACTCATATACATACATATACACATACGCCAAGCTGGTGGACATATTTAAATCATATTGTCCAAGTCAATTGTCACAATAAATCCCACGTTGCAGCCACCAGTGAGTGGCAGGGCTGGAGACAAAATTGCAAGGAAACTGTGGCCTAATAGGCAGCACATGACTTTTTTTTTAATAACTGCAATGCCTTACGTCTCTGTGACATGGTACTATTTGTCTTCTTCCTTGGGCATTCATTATATCACATGACCCTCTCCACCACGCTGCATGGTAGGTATAACTACTAGCCAAAATGACTTGCCCAAGGTCACCTAGCCACTAAGTGGAAGAGCTCAGAGTCAGACCCAATTGCATTTGCCTCCAAGTCTGGTGCCCTTTCCATGTTACCTATTTGCCTCCCAGTATTGTTGGAGCATTTAATAGCAGACGCTTTTCCCATAGCTGGTTGATTCTAGGGCAGATAAGTAATAACCCAGCAGGGCCCACCAGGCATTGCTGAGTTTAAGATGTTGAAACAGAAAGAGTTTGAAGGAGAGAGGCAAGTGTTCTCCCCACCGCCATTCCAATAGTCTGACACATCCCTGTGCTTACAGATGTCACCATTAATGTCCTTTCCCCCAGAAGATTCAGGCAGGAGATCTGGGCATATTCATCATGGCCCTGAACATAATGTTGATGAATGATCTCATTAACCAGGCAGCCTGTACCATGTCAACAGCAGCCCCAATCCCTTGCGTGAAGCCTCGCTCAGCATTCTCATTCTTCTTCTCCCATCCACAGTCTTTCTCCCACCTCCCAGCCCTACAATACACCAAGCTATGGCATCCCATATAATTGCTCTTCCTTCACACAAACCTGGGAGCTGGTTAATACCAATTTCAATCATACAGATAAAGACACTGAGTCTCAAAGGAATTAGATGTTCTCAAGCTCCAAGAGGCTTCAACTCAGGTCTGGCCAACCCCAAAGTTCTGCTCTTATCTCAACACTGTACTAACTTTCCTAGACTTGTTAACAGTTTGCAAAGCCATTTTTATCCATTATCTCATTCATTCACCCAACCAATCCTGTGGGGTAAACTTTCTCACAGGAGGACTTTACCAGAAACTTGACAGACCAGTATAAAATGTGAACGTGAGAATAAAATTCAAAAAATTAGGGACTCAAGGGCTGAAATAAAGGAGGAAGAATGAAGGCAGAGAAAAAAAACTTTTCAATGCAGTTTTAGAGGTGTTAGAGAGGATCATACCAGAGGTTTGGGAATCTCCCTTAAGCTGTACATGACTAAAGAGTACAAGGACAGGGATGAGAGCAAGGGATAGAGGTAGGGGGAGATGAAACCGCAAGTCCAGCAACCAACATTGCCATTCTGCATCTGTCCTTCTGACCCTCTCTTCCTTGTCCACCAGTCCCTTAGCTCAAACTCCACCAGGATTTATGACTTTGGATAACCCCGTTTTGGCACTTACTGTCTGACCAAGGGGGGGTTCTTTCCTTTCAAGCTTAGCCTCAGTATCCTTGTCTACACAATAAGAATATTAACAATTGGCTGGGCATGGTGGCTCACACCTGTAATCCCAGCACTTTAGGAGGCCGAGGCAGACGTATCACCCAAGGTCAGGAGTTCGAGACCAGCCCAGCCAATATGGTGAAACCCTGTGTCTACTAAAAATACAAAAATTAGCTGGGCATGGTGGCAGACATTTGTAATCCCAGCTACTTGGGAGGCTGAGGCAGGAGAATTGCTTGAACCCAGGAGGCGGAGGTTGCAGTGAACCGAGATCTTGCCACTGCGCTCCTGCCTGGGTGACAAGAGTGAGACTCCATCTTAAAAAAAAAAAAAAAACCATTAACAAAGTGGCTATGAGGATTCATTGAGCATTAGTTTAGCACAATCCCTGGAACACAATCAACACTCAACAAATGGAGGTAGGTGTTTCATCGCCAGTGAAGAAAAGCAAGTAGGTATGATCACAAAAGACCCCAGTTTGCCTACCAATGGGACAACCAGTTTTTTCTCTCCCAGAAGGACAGATGCATTGAAAGCAGATCCTCAAAAAATTGAGAGACCCTCTTCTCCCCAATGCTTTCCCCCAAAACCCCCAAACCTAACCTCACCCAAGGCCACTAGGTGCACTGGCCACAAACTCCCTGCAGGGCTGGTCTTTATGTTCAAATAATCTGACATCAACTTCTGCTTTGTTTGTTCAACACCTTACTCTGTAAGAATGAGAGGTTCACAAGTTCCTCTGAGCCACAGTTTGTTGCTGCCACCTGAGACTCAGTTCAACCTGATTTAAATGGCCAAACATCACTTACTACCATTGGGGCTAATTTTTACCTAGCTTTTGTTATTCACATGAAGCTGGGCTAAGAGCTTTATGTAATATTAACCTACTCATTTGATCTGCCATCTCAAGAGACCAATACTCTAGCTCTTTCCATTTTACAGATTAGCAAACTGAGGTTTGGAGAGGGTTAACTGGCCAAAGTTGAGGCAGCCTTTAAGGGGAAGCCACCCCAGCTGGCTGAAGCTGGTGCTTGTAACTAACTGTATAATTCAGGTACCCAGAAAGAATAGAAGTATCCCCAAATGGTTGTCAGGAACACCTCTGAGTTATAAACATTGTTCAGAAGAGAGAAGAAAAAAATTGGAGAGAGCTCGAAGATAAACCTAACACTGTGAAGTTTTCACATAGTCTAAGATTTTACATATTGTTCCTTCTGAGATGAGGTATGATTGGGTATGATGTGGGTAGTTCGAGTGTGAAATAGTGTGTGAGGGGCTTGTAGGTGTGTAGGAGAAGAGAGTGAGTGAGTGGAAGGGTGTGGGGGAAATATAAAGAAGAAACAATGGGTAGCATGAGAAGACTTCAAGAGAGTGAGTGTTCAGTGTGATTGTTTGCGGTATGTGGTGATGGAATAGGGAATATGTGTTTGCGGTGGGTTTGTTCACTATGACTGTGGTATGTGGTGACTGAATAGGGAATATGTGTTTGCGGTGGGTTGGCGATACACTTGGATGTGTGTTAGTCTGTGAACGGAGCCTTATAAGTGTGATGAGTGTGTTAGGTAGTGTAAGAGGAGGTGTATGAGTGATGCAGGTATGTGGTGAGAATGTGATAACACAGGAGATAAATGTGAAGACGTGCTCATAGGCAGAGCATAGGAGAGCCCAGGGTTGTAAGGGGCATGTGTGTGTGTGTGTGCACGTGCATGTGTACACTTGTGCAAAGAAGCCAACATCCCAGCCTCTTTGGCCAACATTGTGACACCACCAACCCCAAAAGCCACCAACAATTCATCAAGGCTCTGTCCCAAGTTCACAATAAGTTTCATGCCTCAACTGGGTTCCTTTGAAGGATTGATGCTGTCACTTTAAGTAGCTACTGCAGAAGAGAATGGAGCAAGGGAAAGCTGTTATCAGTCCCTGGGTGTGGGAAAACATTTGTGGCTTAAAAGAAGGCTTTGTTCGACCACCAATTACTCCTGCTTTTGAAAAATGCTTTTGCTTGCATTTGATTAGGACTTAAAAGTGCAGCTTAATATTTTCTGTCTTGCCCGGAACTATGATTTCTCTCTTGCTTCCAAATGAGTCTCTGTAAATTCAAGCATCATTTCTCTCTGCATTCTCTCACCTTTCAGGGGATCTGGGGCTGGGATTGCAAGTGAATAAGCCTGCCCTCTACAGGGTGTTTTTTGTAAATGAGAAGCCTCTTACTTGAATCCTTCAGAAAGCTGGAGTTGCTGAGTATCAACCACAGGCTAGAAGCCAAATGTGAGCGATCTGTCTAAAACACAGATCGAACTCCATCACTTCCCTGCTTACTTTCCATAATCCCCTGCTGCCCCCAAAATACAAGCACTGGCACAGCATCAGTGCCATTCAAAATTCAACCTCAATAAGCCTTGGAGGCATTGCTCCTATTTCTAACTCTACTCCATACATCCTTTGCTCCAGACACACTTTTTGACATGTTGCACCTTCACATAGCTTCAGTGACATACCTCTGCCATTGCCCTCATCTACAATACCGCGTCTCAATCCCTTCTTCAGGAATTCCTTCCCCAAAACTCCCTATGACCTGAGCTGTATAAGCCTCCTCACCAACCAGAACAAACTCAATTCCTCCCTCATCTATATATCCAGAGCACTTTGGTCATTTCGCATTTGTTGTTTCCTAAATAATGTTCATCTGCAATTTATTCAAGTTTGTCTCTTTCATTAGATCATTATCTTCTTAAGTGCATGAACTGTGTTTTATTCATTCATTTTTGCATCTAGAAAACCTAGCACAGGGCCTGGTACACAGGAGATATTCAAAATGCTGGTTTTATAGAGTAAACAGACACCATATATGATGGGAGAAAATACTTGCAAACTATACATTTAACAAAGGTCTAATATCCAGAATCCATAAGGAACTTAAACAGATCTGCAAGCAAAAAGAAAATCTAATTAAAAAGTGGGCAAAGGAAATGAACAGACACATGTCAAAAGAAGACACACACATGGCCAAAAGCATATGAAAAAATACTAAACATCACTAATCGTTAGAGAAATGCAAATCAAAACCACAATGAGATACCATCTCACACTAGTCAGAAGGACTATTATTTAAAAGTCAAAAAAAAAAATAACAGATGCAAGTAAGGTTGCAGAGAAAAGGAACACTTATATACTGCTGGTGGAAGTGTAAATTAGTTCAGCCATCGTGGAAAGCAGTTTGGCAATTTCTCAAAGAACTCAGAGCAGAATCACCATTCCACCCAGCAATCCTATTACTAGGTATATACTCAAAGGAATATAAATCATCCTACATAAAGACATATGCAGGCATATGTTCACTGCAGCACTATTCATAATAGCAAAGACATAGAATCTATCTAAATGCCCATCAGCGGTAGGCTGGATCAAGAAAATGGAATAGCAGACAGCCATCAAAGAGAATGAGATCATGTCTTCTGCAGCAACTTGGAGCTGGAGGCCATTATCTTAAGCATACTAAAATGGGAAGAAAAAAGAAAATACTATGTGTTCTCCCTTATAAGTGGGACCTAAATATTGAGTACACATGAACACAAAGAAGGGAACAACAGACACTGGGGCCTACTTGAGGGTGGAGGTCAGGAGGAGGGTGAGGATCGAAAAACCACCTATTAGGTAGTATGCTTATTACCTAGGTGATGAAACAATCTGTACACTAAACCCCACCATGACACATAATTTACCTATGTAGCAAACCTGCACATGTACCTCTGAAACTAAAATAAAATTATGAAAAAAATGCTGATTTTAGACGCAAAACACTGTTACTCTCACTGGTACATTGAATTCTAGGTTAATAATCATGAATCAAAGAGTCAGGCCATGGTCCTACAATATATGGTATAACAGGATGATTGAAAGAGAAGGGGCGATGTGATAGAGGATAAGAGAAATTCTGGGGATGGGGAGTTACTTCCCAGGTCCTCAGCACAGGTGGCAAAGAGTTTCCCCAAACTGTCCAATCAGCAACACAAGCTGACCCAACACAGCAAAGCAAGTCACCTTTGAAGAGAAAGAATGACGCTTATTTTCTCCTCCAAAGACCTACTTGGAAAGTAGACGTGGTTTACTGCAAATCTCTCCCTGCCTGCCCCAGGATGTTGTCAAGATGTATTAAATAGCAAAGGAGGTAAGTTTTAGTGACCCACACAGCTGCCACTCCGTATGTTCCCTCCTTTCTGCTAGGTGCATCCCTCTGTGGCTATAACACGTTCCTTGAAATGGGCTCCTTCTGGGCCATGGCCAAAATCTAAGCAATGTGGTTTAAGATCATTTCAATGACATCTAAGGATAAATACTTTGATATTTACCAGGTTTCTTTAGAAAAGTGTTGTTTTTTGTTTTCTGCTGGTACAGCTTGGTGTCTATTGCCTTCCAGGGGAGGAAAATAAGTTCTGGGAGATCTGCTGGTATAGAAAAGTGGGACAGTGTGCTGGGCCCTCGTCTTCCATGGGAGGCTGACAGTATGGACCACATCCGTGGGATCTCTGGATTCTGTTGAGTCTGCCAGAGAGAGTCAGGCTCCTTCCCTGATTCTCCCTATGGAAAATCACATCGGACTGGCTCTGGCCCTTGACCAAAAGTCACTGTGTTTCTCAAAACAGCCTGCTTTATACAGCTTTCTCCAGAGTTCCAGTAACTGCATCCTTCCCCTACCCTCCCGGTTCAGGGTGGTAAGGGCTCTGCTATTTCTCCTGAGCTGCAGTGTCATCTCCTATAGTTCCCTGCACCTCATTCTCTCTTGTGTAAAAGGTCACTAATTAAATATCCCTCGATGCCCCTAACCTGAATGTGTCTTAAGACCCAAACTGATACAGACAAGGTGACTGCAAATGTCAGGTGAAGCTTTGACTCCTGGTTCCAGCACTGTCAAAAGCCTTGGGAAAGAACATTTCATGTCTCTGTATCTCAGTGTTCTCAACTGTAAAATGGGAAGAAAACAACACAACTATGACGGCCTACCTGAGCATCAGATGTGTCCATGTAAGGAAAGTACCCAGAGACGTCCTGGTCATACAGTAGGAGCAAAAGGAATACAAGTCCTCCCCCTTTCATGCCATTTTTCCCCTCTCCAACACTTCCTCCTGTCTTGTAACAATGGGAGGCTTTGGACGATTTAAAGGCTCTTCTCCGTTGCATGAGTCAGAAACAAGTAACAAAACCAAGTGATAAATTTACCTGGACCACAGACAGCGGCCTTTTTGTGCTTGTCAATAAAATGTTTAAAATAGAACTTGATTTGCTTTCGCTTTAAAGAAGGTGATTAACTTGCTTAGATTTACCCAAGGAACAGAGGCAGGTGTTGTTCCCCATTACTCACTAGGTCTTTAATCAGCATCCAGGGCTCAGCAAGCCGTCGTGGTGGGGACCGCAATGGCTCAGGGGGCTGTGTAGGTGACTGGAGGGGGTGACAAGGACTCCTTGGTGAAGACGTTGATAAATGGGAGAATTCAGCTCCAGCCCCAGCTCTTCCTCAGCTGGTTTGCCTGTGTGATTGTGACCAGCTTCTAATCTCCTTCGCATTCCAATATCCCAGGTCTCAGCCTGCAAACAAGTAAAGAATCCAGGAAGATAGACTATGGCAATGCAGTAAGGGGCATTCAGAGCTATCCTTTGCACTTAAAACCAGCAAAAATGCATGCTGTTATGCCAAGCCTGGAGTACCACCACTAACGATTCATTTCCCTGATTGCATTTCCCAGAAAAATTTTTGAGATGAAAATACCAAGATCGTCTTCCTTTGAAGTTCACATAAAAATAAAAGAGAGAGAGGGCCGGGCGCGGTGGCTCACGCCTGTAATCCCAACACTTTGGGAGGCCACGGTGGGCGGATCATGAGGTCAGGAGATCGAGACCATCCTGGCTAACATGGTGAAACCCCATCTCTACTAAAAATACAAAAAATTAGCTGGGCGTGGTGGCGGACACCTGCAGTCCCAGCTACTCGGGAGGCTGAGGCAGGAGAATGGCGTGAACCTGGGAGGCGGAGCTTGCAGAGAGCCGAGATCGTGCCACTGCACTCCAGCCTGGGTGACAGAGCAAGACTCCGTCTCGAAATAAATAAATAAATAAATAAATAAATAAATAAATAAATAATAAGAGGGTAAAAAGACCAGGGTCAGACTCCTTCAGGGCAAGAAGAGAGGTAAACTCAACAGACCCAGGGTGCCTTTGCAAAGGTCAATTCGTAAGACCAGGAGGCACACAACAGCCTTCACCCAGCTCTAGCGTCTTCACACCCTTAAACGAGGGCCAGTTGTGCACTTAACTCTTCAGAGATGTTTTCATGGAGGTGTTCTCTGCCCTTTAGGGAGTTTCGCATTGGAGACGTATTTTGATTAAGTAATAGAATAATTGCCATTTTGATTATTCATTTATTCTACTGAGTGACCCTCTACCTATTTTGTGGACAACCACCCTGGTATTTGTGGAGTTCATGGTGGGAAGGCTAACAGAACAGTGACATTTCTTTTTTTTTTTTTTTAGACAGAGTCTTGCTTTGTCGCCTGGGCTGGAGTGCAATGGCGCAATCTCGGCTCACTGCACCTCCGCCTCCCAGGTTCACCTGCCTCTGCCCCCGCAGTAGCTGGGACCATAGGCGTGCACCAGCATGCCCGGCTAATTTTTGTATTTTTAGTAGAGGTGTGGTTTCAGCATGTTGGCCGGGTTGGTCTTGAAATCCTTACCTCGTGATCCACCCGCCTCGGCCTCCCAAAGTGCTGGGATTACATGCGTGAGCCACCGTGCCTGGCCAACAGTGACATTTCTTTTAAAATTGTCTCATCAAGGGAACGTGTAATGAAACATCTCAAGCCACATCGCAAAGGTAAATTTTCTCAAGAGTCTAAATGACTCATTCCCCAGCATCTCACACCCTAGTATCTTTCCCAATTCCTTCCCCATTTTTCCTTTTTTCCAGTACCTAAATATCCCACAGGCAGGATCATTATAGAGAAAAATCCTGAACATATTCCTAGTAGTCTCATTTCAAGACCCTCATATGATAAACCTGTGACTGAGCAACTTATTTAACCTCTTTAGATATCAGTTTCCTCATCTGAAAAATCAAGACAATATTACCTACTTTGTAGACTTGTAGGTATTCATGAGATATACACAGAACATTTCTTGTGCTGCCCGGAACAGAGCAAGCATGCAAAAAAGAAAATGCAAATTGTCTTTCCATTTCTAAATTGTCATTGTCATCATGATCATCAGCATTATCCTTGTTTCCATTTTTGTGGCTTCTTCACAATTTGTGACATATAGGAGCAATGCATTAATGTGAAAAAATACATGTTTCAGACACCTCACCAATATGCAACAGAGACCAAATTGCAAAAATCCTAAGAGTACTATTTAATTCCTTTGCAATCACACCCACGAAGAAGCTAACAAATGCTACTAGAGAAAATGAACTCAGCATCTCATGACAATGAGGACAGTGACAATTTAGAAATGGCAAATAAATAAATAAATCACATGTGTTCCATGCTTGCTGTGTCCCAGGCAGCACAAGAAATGCTTTGTGTATATTTCATGAATACTCACAAGTCTAGAAAGTGGGTAATATTGTTTTCATTGCATAGGTGAGAAAACTGATATTTAAAGAGGTTAAACAGGCAAATCAGTGACGACCAAAACACTAAAGAGGAACAAGAGAAAGAAAATAAACCAAGGCAAGTTTGACCATGCACCTCAGGTCCTCAGTCCCTTTAGGGAATGAGTTCATAGCTCAAGGCAAGTTTGACCATGCACCTCAGGTCCTCAGTCCCTTTAGGGAATGAGTTCATAGCTCAGACCTCTAGCTGGCTCCCTTAAGAGAGGAGGAGTTACTAGTCTGATTGTTCTGGGCCCTGTACATCCACTGAGCCACGTTCACTACTGGATGTGGTTACTGTTTCTTAATGGTTTGCTTTCTCGAGTGGAACTTTCTCTGCTTTCCACCCCCATATTGTCAGCACATCTAGACAGGAAATAGCAACCAGGGGACCTCAATGAACCCTCCTCCAGCCTGAATCCACATTCCCCATCTAGTGTTTTATCGCCATGCACTGGGGAGTACTGGGTGCTTACCCGGCTATTTAAAAGCAGTACTTTCTTTCCCATTTAGCTGTTGCTTTTTGCACATACTGTACTTTTCCTCACTCAGGACTCTTTGGGAGGGAAAGACTGAGTGTCAAGGCAGAATTGGAGCATATCTTTGTTTGGGTTCTCCCAGAAGCAGACCCTTGAGACGATAATCTGAGCACAAGTTGTTTTTCTGAAAGTTCATGGAACACTGGAAGGAAAGAGAGGAAATCATATGGGGGGGAAGGCAGCCATTAAAAGGTAAATTAACAAGCCAATTTCCACAACAGGTAACTAAAGATTAATCCCACAGGAAAACTTCGGAGAAAGGTGTGAACACATGTCTCAAAGTCATTTGAGCACATTGAAATGAGATGCTTCTTAGAAATCAGAGCATCTGTGGAGCTAGACCCCAAGAATATCTCATTTCCCTTCAAGTGTTCCCCTCTGGAAGCCTTCCCAGCCCTGCACACACAAAGCACACCTTAAGGGACCGTGGGCTCAGAGCAGGGTAACTCACCAAGTTGTCATAGCAGAGTGGTTAGAGCATGAACTCTAGTATGACGCTGTCCAGGTTGAAAGACTCTGTCTCCACCAAAAACAATTTTATAAAAAAAAATAGCTAGGCATGGTGGTGTGCACCTGTAGTCCCAGCTACTCAGGAGGTTGAAGCAGGATTGCTTGAGCCTGGGAAGTGGACAGTGCAGTGAGCTGTGATTGCTCCACTGCTCTCCAACTGTCCTCCAACAGGGAGGACAAAGCAAAACCCTGTCTCAAAAAGAAAAGAAAAGAAAATCTCAGCTTTGCTACTTACTAGCTAAATTACTAACATGAGTAGTAAATTACTTAACATCTTTGTTCTTCTGTCTCTTCATTTAACAAAGGCAGTGACAATACCTACTTGCAAGAGTGGGTATGAGTGTTGAGTGAGTTAATATCTGTAATGTGTCGAACACCTAGTCAATATTATATAAGTATTACATAAAATAAATGCATATGGAAAGAAGCCCCGTTAGCTTGAGAACCACCATGAGCCACTACCTGGTATAATCTTTGTGACAATCCTTTGAGCTATGGATGACTGTCATGATTTTACATACATGGAGACTGACTCTCAGAAGCCACATACTTATTATTGGCTTATTTGATCAATTGCAATCCTACCATACCAAATACAGCACTTAAGAAAACAATCAGTGTTATAAGAGACCAAACAAATATTACTTTCCTAATCCTTCCTGCCCCCCATTGTAACTTAAGCAAAAATTACTGAGCCAACCAGAACAATTGCATAAATATGTTTCTCTGGATGATGAATTGGTTTGATAATAGCTTCTAAAGAGTCACTCTGAAGCCCACTGAAGAATCAGGTCTTTCTCAACGAACTGGCCCAGGGCAAATTCACTCGTGTGTATCTCAGCACAATGTAAAGAAATTGAAAAAGCTTCGAGAAAAAGGAGTATCGTAGAAGAATGGCAGCATGAGTGCCTGGGTAATGCTTTCAAAGACACAGGCTGGTGGTTTTAATTCTCATCACATCTGGTAAGCTTCAGTCTTCCCTGGACCCTGGGCCACTGCATACGAACACATTTTCTTCCCATCTGGTCCCTGGTGTTCTGGCATCTTTTCTGACCATCCTTCCTTTCTCTGATATAGCTCTGATCATTTGCAGAGCAACACTCTCTGCCCTCTGGGTGTGTTGCCTTCATCAGAATTGAACTTGCCTTTTTAGACTTCCTGCTGATGGAGGAACCAGCCTTGGTGGCCACTCTGTTTACCCTGAGCTCTTAGGTATGCATGGCTTTTCACTCCCAGAGCCAAAGCACCGAGGCATCCCTGATGAGAGTCCAACTTAATTAAGACCAGATCTCTATCCACATTCCCTCGTGTTGGTGCTCAGGTACCTGGAGGTCCCGCACCTCCTCCAGAAATTCTCATGGAAGATAAATCACTTTGTATATTTCTTACTCTGCAGGACATTGATTTTGGATCAGAGAGATTTTGTGGAGTAACAAACAGAGACCAGGATACAGAGTCGGATAAACCAAGATGTAAATCTCATAATTTACTAATTCTGATTTTGGATGACTTCCTTAAATTCTCTGAGCTTCCCATTTTTAATCTATTAAGTGGGAAGAAAAACCTGGACTCATAAGGTCCTGTGGCCAGGCACGGTGGCTCACGCCTGTAATCATAGCACTTTGGGAGGCTGAGGCGGGTGGATCATGATTTCAGGAGATCGAGACCATCCTGGCTAACATGGTGAAATCCTGTCTCTACTAAAAATACAAAAAAATTAGCCAGGCATGGTGGCAGGCACCTGTAGTCCCAGCTACTGGGGAGGATGAGGCAGGAGAATGGCGTGAATGCGGGGGGTGGAGCTTGCAGTGAGCCGAGATCGCACCACTGCACTCCAGCCTGGGTGACAGAGCGAGACTCCATCTCAAAAAAAAAAATATATATATATATATACATATATATATATATATGCCTGGTATTAGAGCCTGGAGTACAGTAGTGCCTCATAAATAAATTCCTGTTTGTCTAATATACATACCTGCCACACTCCAGGCATGAGGGTAGACTGAGATTACAGTGGTGAACACAGTTCCTGTCGTCAAATACTTTTTTTTTAAGCTGGGATTACAGGTGTGCACGAGCATGTCTGAGTGATTTTTTTTAAATTTTTTTTTTTGTAAAGATGAGGGTCCCACTATAGTGCCCAGGCTGGTCTTGAATTCCCAGACTCAAGGGATCATCCCTTGGCCTCCCAAAGTGCTGGAATTACAGGTATGAATCACCATGCCCTGACAAAGAATTTTTCCTCTCAAAGCATTCCCTAAGAGTAATACTTGACAACTGTCCACAAATTGCCATGTATCCCTAGGGTAAGAAACTAATTTTAAATTAATTTTATATTATGGTCCCACCCAAATGTCCCAGTTTCTCAGCTGATCATGGCTGGTTTTGAAGCGCCTCCTCCTCGGGCACCACATTTCTCAAGACACATTTCTATCGCAAAGAGGGGCTAATTTAAGCCAGCTATTTTCTTACCCCCTAACTCAGATATCATTAGGTCAGATCTAGTTAGAAATTGATGCAGTAGCCCTTTGTTTTCACATTTGGGTGTGTTTTCCCCCCTCAATTTTTCCCTCAACTTTGGGAGCAGGGTTTCTGGCCACCATATTTATACTCAGCATCCTATCCCTCACCGCCTCAGGCAACTGGACATCAGACTAGTAAGGAACATCACAACCAATTATCCTATGTCCATAGAATGAGCAAAGAAGAAAAAAACGCAAAAAAAAAAAAAAAAAGATTTTCTCCCCTGTAGAGGGAGAAAAAATTAATCAGATATTCAGAGAGAGTCATAAACGGCAGATGATCGGAAAAAAACGTCAGTTGTTCTATTGATCTGTTACAACGGCCTTTCCTTCAGGAGACAGGACAAAAGAACTTAAAGGTATTTTTTAAGTGAATATTTTCTAAACATTTACTATGTGTCAAACAGTATTCTAAATGTGTTCTATGCATTTTCTTGTTGAATCTTTGCAACAACTCATTCTTTTCATGCCCATTTTAAATATAAGGAAGCTGAGTCATGCTGTCTCTCCAAATCCCAGTTCCTGAATCAATGAGAGGTTACAGTTCGGGACTCCCATGAGATAAGCTGACAGTAACCTTCAGTAACCCTTTGCCTCTCACTTTGTATTTTCTTATTGCAATTCCACTAAGGTTGTCCCAACAACTAAGATGTCTCCTCAAAGGCCCTGGACCCTAAAAAATAATTCATGCTTTCAACTAGGAGTCCCTGTTTCAGTCATATCACTGCGGTGGTCTCCCTTGCCCCCGTTCATTGGACTAACACTTTATCCAACATCTTCTGTTGGCATGGTCCTGAACTAAACTCAAGGGACTGAAGAGATGAATAACATCCCTCGTCAGACCAGAAGTCACCTCCATGAAGGATGTGGGGTGGGAGAAGAGTTAAGTGTCTCACATCAAGAGGCAGCATGCAGAGTCTAAAACAATTCTAATCTCTGGAGCTGGGTCAGTTTCCCACACTTTCCAACTCCATCATTTCCTAGCTTTGGCAAGGTTGCTTTTTCTCTCCAAGCCTCAGCTTCCTCATCTTTAAAATGGGCATGAAAAGAATGGGTTGTTGCAAAGATTCAGTGAGAGAATGCATAGAACACATTTAGAACACTGTTTGACACATAGTAAATGTTTAGAAAGTATTCACTTAAAAAAAAAAATACCTGGATGGGGAAAAGATCCAGAAGCCCACTCCTGAGGCTGAGAAGTGTCAAGAGACTCCATCGGGGGCCCGTGGAAGTCAGAGGAGGGAGGAAAGAGAGCACAAGTTGCCAGTTATGTCCCCAGCTGAGTTTCCTGCTGCATAGAACAAACAGACCAACTTGCTGGAGTTTGTTAACATGGCAATTGGAGGGGGAGACTTAGAGGCATGAAATTTCCTCACTCAGTACCATGTTAGTGATAATTTAGGACTGTGCAGTTTGTAAAGGAATTGAAGTTGCCTCCTCTGAAAACTTTTGGAATCATAGCAAATACTCTGGTTTTGCTTGCCCTCGACATTTATGGAAGCCACATTATTTCCCAGGAGGTAGAGGCAGAACAAAAGCTTCTGACAGCTGGTATTGCTTCTTTGCCCATAGGCTGCAGCCCCTGTCTCAGTTACAACACACCAGCCTAGGTGGTGTCCCAGGTTTCCTAACTCCCATACTCAATGGCCAAATTATTAGACGATGCTAATGATACTATTATGTAGTAACATTATTTATCATCCACATTTGTTGAGGACTTACTATGTGTAAGATATGATGTTAAGCTCTTCAACTTCCGGTTCTCAACTCTCCTATAAGAATGACATTATTATTACCTCTATCATGCGGATGAGGATTTTGAGACTTAGCCTGGGTTATAGTTACTATTGCTGCATTACAAGCAACCCTAAAACAAATTGTGTGAAACAACCATTTTTCAATCCTTATAGATTTGATAGGTTAGAAATTCAAACAGGGCACAGCAGGCATGGTGTGTCTCTGTTCCATCACACTGAGGGATTCAGCTGGGAAGATTTGACTGGCTGAGGTGACTCCAATGGCTGATATCTGGAAATAATTGGAGGATCTTCACTCACATCTGACACTTGGCTGGGGAGACTTGAAGGCCCAGATCAGCTGGAGCTGTCAAATGGAGTAATGACAGGTGGTCTCTCCAAGTATCTGAGCTTCCTCACAGCATGGAGACCTTCGAGTAGGCCAGCAGCAGATACTTTCCCTGTTACAACTTCATCTTCATTGTTCACTCTGTATTGAGCTACACTATGAGCTCTTCCCAGAGGAAAGCACTGGGGCCACAAGGGTGAACAGAACACTACCCACTGCCTGCCCTCATGGAGCTTAAAGTCTCCTAGGAGAGACAGACACTAAATAATCATACAAGTAAATGTCAAAATGCAGCTGTCACAGGTGTCAGGCAGAAGGATGCAGAGTATGATGAGAACTTACGATAAGAGATATGCTTCAATCAAAAAGATCAAGGAAGTCTTCACACAAGGAAACATCTCCTAAACCAACATCTACTTTAACCATTGGAAGTCTACCTAGATGCAAGGGAAAGGAACCTTGAGCACACACCTCAATGGACACAGCATCAGAGAATTTGAAATCCTCATTCTAACCCTCCACAGACGGGTTAAGTTCTTGCCTACATTCACATACCTAAAAAAAACCAGAGCCAAGATTCCAATGCAGGCTTTGCAATTCCAGAGCTCATCCTCTTAACCACTCCTGCACCTGCCATGGTGGTAGGTTATTCAGACATAGGGCCTCAACTTTCATTAGATATAAAAAAGAAACAGCTTCTTCTGGGTCATCATAACAGCCCCATATTATCAGCACCAGTCAGAGGAACAGAAAGAAATATAAAAACTGGGACCTGATGTTGAATCCCACATTCTCCCTGTGTGACCTTGAATATGTGACCTTGAGCATGTCTCTTCAACCCACCTCTGAGTGTCCTCACATGTGTGCAAGGAGATAATTCATAGGAAGCACTTTTATTACCTGTGTTTCTATTTCTTATTTACACATGAAGATGCCAAAGGAAAACTGCATGGGTTTTTTTGTATAGGTTGCCCCAAAATTTCCACAAGGATATGTTTTACTTCAAAGCTTCCTGCAAAGCAAGAAGGGCCAAATGGTTGATGACCCTCTTGAATGAGGCAGATGAACAAAACAGATTCTTGACTATAAGAAGCTAACATAAGGTAGGTATTATTACTAACTCCATCAGACAGATGAAGAACTGGGGTTCAGGGAGGTTAAGTAACTAAGTCAAGGTCACAGAGCATGTATCTATATATGGAAAACCCAGGCTTCTGGCTTTCAAAACTACCCTTCTAGTTTAGCTATAAATGTGTGATTGAGTAGTTCTCTTATGAAAATCAGAAATACCCTCTTTCTTCTCTATTTTTTTTTGTTTCTATTCTGGCTGAACAACCATATGACAAATTGCATATCTCATTAGGGCCAGTGAGATAAAGAGGTACATGGTGATCTTCACGGGCAGCGTTTGAGGTTAGGCCTTGAGAAGATGATGAAACACCATCACTAATCAAGTTGACGAGGTCAGCAACAGTCATTCTCTTCATTCTTTTCTGTCTTATTAGGATAATTTTACTCTTCCTGTGCTCGGCAATTGAACAATGATTACTTTTCTAAATACTACATGAGTTTTGACAAAACAAACCCCCGAGGAATCAAAATAAGTAATTTCTATTCAGCAGAAATCATTCTCAGATTAGTCTGCATGCAATATTCTACAACCCAATTATCTCAATATGCAGACATGTATAATAAATAAAGAGCACACCAACTCGCATAAGCTGTGGTTGAGCAAGAGGTAGGGGTGGAGGCATGTCTAATTAGAAGCTGTCAATTTTTAGCCTGGTACCACCAAGAAATGAGACAGAAAGAGGACTCAGACCTCCATCCTAGCAATGCTGAAAATCTTTGGTAGGTGACTTTCTACCTCCATATGTGTCATGAAGGTCCGTTTGCTCATTTATTTAAATTTTTAATGCAAGCAACATTCATTGGACCTAACATGTATGTTCAACATGGCTCTGGGGATACAAGATGAACACAACACAACTCCTGCCTCAAGGTGGTTTGTGTTGAAATTTAAACCTGTTGGCCTAGGTAAAGCACATAGTACCATATCTGGTTTGTAGTATGATACGGTTTGGATCTGTGTCCCCACCAAATCTCATGTAGAACTGTAATCCCTAGTGTTAGAGGTGGGGCCTGGTGGGAGGTGAGTGGATCACGGGGGTGGAGTTCTCATGAATGGGTTAGCACCATTCCCTCAGTGCTGTTCTCATGATAGTGAGTGAGTTATTGTGGGATCTTGTTGTTTAAAAGCGTGTAGCACCTCCCCCTTCTCTCTTCCTCCATCTTTGGCCATATGAAGATGGCTGCTCCAGCTTTGGCTTCCAGTATAAGTAAAAGCTCCCTGAGGCCTTCCCAGAAGCTGGGCAAACGCCAGCATCATGCTTCCTTTAATTGGAATCATGAGCCAATTAAATCTGTTTTCTTATAACTTACCCAGTCTCAGGTATTTATTTATAGCAATGTGTGAATGGAGTAATACATGGTAAATGTTGCTAGATGCTCAAGTTAGCACCTTCCTCTGTCTCCTCTGCAGATTCTGAGCAACACCATCCACATACCATCTTTATTCATTAATTACTGTTCACTCTATTTTGAGTTACACTATGAGCTCATCCCAGAGGAAAGCACTGAGGACACAAGGGAACAGAAGACAACCCAGTGCCTGCCCTCATGGAGTTTACAGTCTCCTGGGAGAGACAGATACTAAATAATCATACAACCAAATGTCAAAATGCAACTCTGACAGGTATCAGGGAGAAGGATGCAGAGTATGATGATGATAATTTATGATAAGAGATATGCTTCAATCAGAAAGATCAAGGAAGTCTTCACACAAGGAAACATATCCTAAACCAAGAGCTAAAGAGGGAGCAGAAAGAAGTCAACTAGGTAAATTGGGGGTGAAGAGGAGAAAAGGCATGTCTTAGTCTGTTTGGCCTTCTATAACGAAGTGCCATAGACTGGGTGGCTTATCAACAACAGACATCTATTTCTTACAGTTCTAGAGTCTGGGAAGTCCAAGATCAAGGCCCCAGCAGATTCAGTGTATGGTGAGGGCCCATGTTTTGATTCATAGATGGCCAACTTTTCACTGTGCCCTCACATGGTGGAAAGGGCATGGGAGTTCTCTGAGGTCTCTTTCATAAGGACACTAACAGCATCCATGAGAGCTCCGCCCTCATGACCTACCTACTGCCCAAAGATCCGACCTCCAAATGCTATCATATTGTGGGTTAGGTTTCAACAAACAGATTTTGTAGAGGAAGTAAATATTCAGTCTATTCACAGATCACTGAACTTGTGAATAGACTTTGTGTGCAAAGGCACAATCTCAGTGATTTTACAATAATACTAAGGGAGGGGCTAAGAATGTCCCTACTTTATAAATGAGGAAATTGAAACTTGGAGACTTAAGAAAACTCTCCAAGGTCACACTGTGAATAACAATGAAGCCAGGATTTGAGCCCAAGATGGGAAACAGCATGGGGCTACTTTCAGATCATGGCCTTTTTATAATGGATATGGCTCACTGTTTTATATCCCTTTGATAGTTGCTACCTAATAATGTTCAATGCAGAAAAAGCAGGTGGATAAAAGTAACCAAAACTTCACAGATGGTCGCTTAGACTTAACTCAGCCTTCCACGTCACACATTTTAGCCCACATGCAAGAGCCATGAGTCACCTGGTAGTGAGTCACCCGTTCATCCCTACACCAGTAGATTTACCCAATGCTGTCTGTGCCAAGCTAAGAGCAAGCACAGAGGGCTCTAGAAAAAAAAAAAAAGCCCAATAAATGTGGGAGGAAATAGGGCAGTATACAACCTTCCTGAAATGCCTGACAGATGCCTGACCTTCCAATGGCCTTGGCTATGCATGTGCTTCAGAGCTTCGCCAGTTCCATTTTCTAAGTAAAGGCTAAGGCCAAGTTTGAGCCCCTGGGTTATTTATTAGGCAAAGCGAGGCATTTAAGTTTCCAGTCAGTGAACAAAGAGACTGCAGTGAGGAGCAGTTTCTGATTAGATGTGCTCAAAGGAAGCCTTGTAAAACAGGAGCTTGGCGCTATAATTGAACAAGTGGCACCAAGCAAAGCCAAGACATTAGCAGTGAAGGAGAAAGGGCATTAGCACAGCCAACATTATC
The DNA here is from genome assembly GCF_029281585.2 of Gorilla gorilla gorilla. NCBI lineage: Eukaryota > Metazoa > Chordata > Mammalia > Primates > Hominidae > Gorilla > Gorilla gorilla. The sequence continues at coordinate 12,021,445 of NC_073242.2, forward strand.
TTTACAGAAAAAGGCCCCTGAGATCCCACCTGCATTTGTTTAATTTTATTTATTTATTTTCAGAGCCCCATCTCAACTCCACAAAGATCTGAGACACCTACAGAAGTAAAACAACACGAACATAGGTAACGTTTAAAATTAGAAAAAAGGTAATATAAAAAGTAGAAATACAGCCAGGGATAAAGTAATACACAAAATGCATAACACAAGTTCTGTGCACTTGCTAGAAGTAGGGCCAACATTTGACTTTGAGCTTCCTGGCAGCCAAAGCAAAGAGGGAAACTGTTTCCAGAAAATTATAAATTAGCCAGCTGCTTGAGTGAGGTTCCAGTCTCCTGGTACTAAAGCCTGAGAGCAGTTTATCCTGATGGGAACATCATTTTATGACCTCAATCATATCCACAATAAATCCATTAGCTGGCTTTAATTTGAATATTAACTAATTTACTTTTATTATTTCATAATAAAGCTTATTAACAAGAAATTTAGTACAACTAGTTAGAAGAAGCCAAAACAAGGCAAGCCATGTACAAAACTCTGTGGTCTGCCTTTATTTAGGACTTAGACTTTCAAATATAAACAGCATGCTTCTACAACTGGGTCATGCGGAGCAGCAGTTATCTTAAGAAGATCCACGACCAAAAAGCTCCCTGGTTAAAACTGGTTTGGCAATCGGTTTGGGGATATTCATGCTAAAGACTCTGAGTAGTTCTCTAGTTAGGAACTCTGCTCCTTTGCACAAATATATGAGCAATGGACCCTTTTATTCACATCCCAATCCACAAGTTCTGAGGATGACCAGCTTGTGGATTGGGATGTGAATAAAAGGTAAATAAGAAAGTGTCTATTAAGTGTCCGGTGTCTATCATCAGTGCTCCTCAATAAGTGGTTATTATACATATCATTATTTCCTTTAATCCTTGATAATGCCTGTGAGATGAGTAGTATGCCACCACTACCACAGTTGAAGAAACTAAAAAGCAGTGAAACTGAAAAGGACATTGCTCAGGCACACAGCCAGGATGCAACAGGCCTCTGGCTCTCCACTTCCTGTGGTGCTGGAAGAGCTGCCAATCACACTCCCTAGGTGTGAGACCCGGACCAATCCCTGATCCCACCCACAGCTGTTGTGATTGGCTCAGGGTTGCCACATGATCCCAGGCAAGGCCAATCATTCTCCCCTGAGATGAATGTTGAGATAAGGGCATTTTCTACTCCATGGCTACGGGTAGCCATCTTGCCTACCGTGGAGTGATTTCCTCTGTGAAGAAAATGGCAGGCTGTTATTTACAATAGCAAAGATATGGAACCAACCCAAATGCCCATCAGTGATAGACTGGATAAAGAAAATGTGGCACACATACCCCACGGAATACTATGCAGCCATGAAAAGAATGAGATTATGGCCTTTGCAGGGACATGGATGAGGCTGGAAGCCATCATCCTCAGCAAACTAACACATGAACAGAAAATCAAACACCGTATGTTCTCACTCATAAGTGGGAATTGAACAATGAGATCACATGGACACAGGGAGGGGAACAACACACACGAGTGCCCGTTGGGGGTGGGGAACAAGGGGAGGGAGAGCATTAGGACAAATTCCTAACGCATGTGAGGCTTAAAACCTAGAAGACGGGTTAATAGGTGCAGCAAACCACCATGGCACACGTATACCTATGTAACAAACCTGAACATTCTGCCCATGTATCCCGGTACTTGAAGTAAAATAAAAATTAAAAAAAAAAAAGAGGCTGAAGCAAGCAGAGGTGGGAGGTGGAGAGCCAGAGAGACAAAGTCCTACCAACACATTTGAGTATGAAAATCAGTCTGCAATTAGACCAGCCCTCAAACTTCTCACCTACACAAATCTCTAAATTTCCTTTTGACCAGTTTGATTTGTGTTTCTGTCACTTACAACTAAAACCATCTTGAACAAATACGGAATCCATGTGTGTTTTTTTTCTTATGAAAAAGTATGTGTGCGTCTATAATAAATATATTTACACCTGAGCCACACATGATGAGAGTGGCAATGAAGTTTATTTTGTGCAAATATCAGAACCTGTAATGGAGCTAGATTCAGAACTAGACAGAATAATAATAAGGATGAAAAAAGACATTTAAAGCAGATCTCAAAATCCCCAAAGAACTCGATTTTGTTGGGAAATGCTGACACAAGTCAAACCACAAAAGCTCAAATGGCCCCAGTATAATTAGTTTACCTTTCAATTTTATCCGAATTCAACTCCTGAGGACTTGAGCTGAGCATTTTGAGAGGAACAAAGTCATAGGCGTGGGTACCACATCAGAAGTCCCTGCAGAGGTCCTATTGACTTTGCTAAGTTTATTCTGCATAACCTCAGAGCAGCCTAAAAGATTGCTAACAGCAGCATGGAATTCCCTTATGGGCCCCAAACTCCGGATTGCACTCTTAGGGAGTCCATGTCAGCAGGCTCTGAAACACCCCAGGTGCAGGGTGTTTAATGAATGCAGAGCACAGAGCTAGTGGGGCATTTGTTAATAGAGCAAAAGAGGAGATTCATGTACAAAGCAAGCCTGAGTACAGTTTATACTACCGCTGTTTAATTACTTCAAGCTTCAGGCTCCTGAGTCCTTTGCTGGTGGAAAAGCACCAAAGTTTCCTGTGCACACACACACACACCCCGCACACAAAGAATGAAAAGAAAGAGAAAAAAATCCATGCCAGGCATTCACAGTGCAGATCCTGATTGATTCGCTAGCATCCTCCAAACCCATTGATGCCAGCAACCCAGTCTCTGCAAGCTCTCAGCTTCTGTTTTAGGAAAAAGGAAAAAAAAAAAAGAAGAAAAAAAAAAGGAATGCTGGCTCTCTTCTACCTTTGAAATGGTTATGAAATAAAATTATAGGAAGATAAGAAAATACTCTAGCCTTATATGACAGAGTAGGGAGACTGAAAGGAGAGGGGACAGTCTACCACCACATGGCCAATGCAAGTGGTGCCCCCTAGAGTTGTGCAGTACATGGCATTCCTAACGATGTGTGAGTGTCTGCCTCTGGAGAGAAGAGTCAAGGTTTAATGCCTGGCCATTTCCCTATTGCTCCCAGTGTTATTCCCAATGCTGCCACCTTCATATATATTTATAAAAATCCCTGTTGCATTGCCCCAGTTTCTTTCTCTGCAAAATGGGGCGTTGGACCAGATACTGTCTAAGTAACTGTGAAACTTTATCAATTCTATCTTTGAGATGGAAAAGATCTAGAAAAGCTGCCTGATCCTGTTCCATATGTTTCAAACTCCTACGATGAACATAGTTTATTAGTTAAGGATATAGATTTTGAAGTCAAACGGAACTGAGATAGACTCATCTCTTCTAATTCATAGTTGTATGCAATTAGACAAATTATCCTCCCAAATCTCTATTTTTCTAGTCTGTAAAATGAGGTGATAACAGAATATCAGATCTATTGGTTGTTGTGAGCATTCAGTAAAATAGAGCACACAAGGCTCTGAGTCATGCCTGACCCATGCATGGGAAGCATCTAAAAAATGTACCTCTTGTTACTATTCATATAGTGATGATGCTCTTTTTTCACACGCGGTGAGATGAGTCCCACAGCTGGTAAGGAAGCAGAAGGTAGAGAACGTCTCCCGTTTTAGCATTTCTTATACTTATTGTTGACACCATGCAACAGCAACAAGTAGAATAGAAAAAACTTTATCCTGCATGGAAAAAGTGAAATGGTAACACATCATCTCCACCCCATCCCCAAAGATCCACAACATTAGCCTTGGAATCTAAAAGAATAAATAACTGCAGATGTAGTTGAATTTTCAGGGCTCTGAGAAGGCCCCGGGTTGCCAAAAACCTTCCCCATTTAATGGAAAGACCTGAAATATCACCATTAAGTGTTTTATCATTTGGATGAAGGTTCTGATCTTTGTTAAAAGCAGAATATCCCTGGGCAAAGAATTGAGTTACTAGGATTGAAAAATGACCTGAGAAAAGTTTTTGATTGAGAGAAGGGAACTGTGAAATGCATGAGAGGAGACAGAATGCAGCTCCGAGAGGTGGGAGTAGGGAATGGGAGCTTCAACTTTGTCCAACTTCCCTTTTGCCAAAGGAATAATATGGGTCTGTAGAGGATACATAAGTAGTCACATTTTTTGGCCCTGAGCCAAAAGTAACATACGAAGAGTTTAAAGTAAACATATAAAGAGCTTAGAGAAATCTAATATTGTCCCCCAACCAAAGTAAGCCAAGCCCTGAAGAGGAGAAAATAATTGTTCAAGGTCCTATAGCAAGTTGGATAGAAGAGCTTTTTCCTCCAATTGCCCAGCCCTGAATTCTTTGCATTAAATTATTCCACCCCCTCAACTAAAGGAGAAGTAAAGGGGTAATCTGGATTTATTCAAGTGTTATGGTGCTGGCAGAGAGTTAGTACTTCAGAACTATTCCCAAGAACCTGCACCCCTCCCTCGCAAAACAGAAACAACTCCAATGACACAGGCCATGCTTTCATTGATGGTTCCTCAGATGTGGAGGTAGAGGTTTCAGATCCAAGCCCTGATCGCTGTGTGACTTTGGGCATGCTGCGAAACCTCAGTTCCTCCATCTGAGAAACAGAAGTAATGGTCTCCCTGTTTCATAGAGTTGCTGGAAGATTAACAAAATTAAACATAAAAAATATTCTGTATGTGCTGGGTCAATATTTCCATTTTTTGTTTTTCCAAAATTCCTGTATATGCCTCTGAGTCCTGACCTTATATTTATAGTAATCCCACTTCCAACCCCCCCATTTCCCCTTTTTAAATTTTCCCAGATATCCAGTGCTCCAAAGTTCTGATTAAATGAGAAGACCCACACCTGAGTGTATTCGACAAATGAATCTATTTATTTTCATTTCTATTCCATACGACGCATACCAGTCTGCAACTATCTTTACAATCATATCCTGTGAAGAACACCTGAAGGTACCTTTCTGATTGACTTCTTCAATCTATATGCAGATTTGTGCTAAGCCAGTAAATAATTTGTAACAATTTGCATTGAGTTTGTGGTTTCTCTAATCCAACCCTGATCATTTGTAAATTGTTTCTATTCATGTGCAGATCAACTGTAATAAGATTGCTAATAAAAGAGTGGTTAATAATATTTATAATGGGAAGACAAAGCATAATTTAGAGGTGGGGATTTTTGACATAAGGGCTTTTCCAGGCCATAGGCAAAAATAGATTAATAAAATTCTATTTGTTTTTATTTTACTTTCTGAAGAATACCTCATGGTGAAATGTGGTCTTAAATCCTATTTCTTCCTCCTAGCCTTCACTGCTGGTCTTGAGCAACAGTGTTTTCTCATGTCTTGAGAAACTTTCCCAGTAATGACTCAGTCTCTCTGCAACCCAGTATTGGTGGTTAGGAAGGCTATAAATGGTTTGTATGCATTTGTCTATCCATTTATTCAAGAAACATTTTTTGAGTGCCCACTGTGCTCCAGATAACGTGACAGGTCATAGAAATACCAACATGCATGAAACAAGGCTAATTCCATCAATGAACTGACCAACTGCAACAATCAAGATTTTATATGTGTTACTGATCATTAAATCCTCAATGCCTAGAAAAGTACTAATTCATAGTATGTGATTAATGAATATTTTTGAAATAAATGAATCTACTGAAAGAGTTAGGCAAGTAAATTATCCTAAAGCCATCAAACCTCATCCCACCCATCCATTACTCTAGCTCTTCATGACCAGTGTCATGAAGTAAATGAAGGCAAAGTCCATTTGGCTGAAAGAAGCATAAAAGATTTTATTGGTCATATGACATGTATCAGATCATAGGAATCAGGTAAAGCCCTAGACCAAATCTGACTCCACAGGAGATGTTTTCATAAAATTTTATGAACTCTCCTACTAAGTACCTTAGAAGTTGGAAGACTCTGGACTCTACTCTTTTATGAGTTATAGCATCCCTGCAAGTTTGGTGCTATTATTCTTATTTTGCAAATGAGAAAACCATGATTCGCTGAAATTAAGCAACTATCTGAGGTCCCAACCAGAAAGTCGCATACCTCTCTCAATTCAGAACCCATGTTTGTGAATAGCCATTCTCCTTTAGGTTTATAAAGAGAGATGCATCGACAGAGCAGGGAGAATGTCAAGGGGATTACACTAGCAAAGATTCTTTCATGAGAAAGGAAGCATTATGAGGAAGGAAGATGTGTTCCCCTTCCCCACAAAAGTGTCTTCTGCCGTGCTTTGAACATGTTTCTTCTTATTTAGTTATCTGTTGCTTGGTCCAAAATGTAGTACTCCCCCCACACCAGGGAAGATAGCCACTCCCACCCCTTTACTTGTCATTCTAATCTTCCACTCTTCATACAAAACCAGCTCAGTTCTTCCTTTTAAATTATTGTCCACCAATTCCCCAAAAGGAAGGGTGGAATTCCCTATGGGGGAGAAGTCAAAGGATATATGCTTGAGACAGAAAGTCCATAACCAGCATGGGCCTAACATGTCAAATATTTCGTGGGACTACAGCCATGTGGTCCCAAGTGGTAGCTGTCAAAGGCCTGTTGTAGGAAGATGACCTCAATTTCCCCTTCTGTCAGTCAGGCCATCTTCCCAGGCCCCATGTCTAATTCAGAAACCTCCTCTACTCTTCAAATTTACCCTGCTTTACCCCTGGGGCTTAAGGACTGAAGCCAATGGCATCCACAGCTGCCTTTCTCTTTCAGTAGTTTTTATAAAATAAGGAGTGATTGAGAGTGGGAATTGCAGATCAAAAGGAGATAGTGAAATGTCATCAGCATTACATAATTTGTACTATCACTTGTCAACATTGATCCCCTTAATACCATCCCTCTGACAGATGAATGAGTCAGGATTGTAGAATACTAACAAGTAAAGGAGAGGGATAAAAAGACAACCGCGTTTGATTACCCTCTGCAGTCGAAAGGATTTGAAAGTCATGACACTGGTTATTACTACGGTCTTCAGAGATATGAACAGAAACTTAATCTATCTAATAAAATTGCCTTGAGAAATAAACTTAATCTAAACTTTCTTTCAGCTATCTCCAAGTATAATGTAATGGATTTTTCTTGGTCTCCATTGCAGCACAAGACAGTGAGGTAGAAGACAGACCCACCACATTAATTAATCCACTTCTCTCTTGTCAAATGGACATGGCGTGTGGAATAGAAGTTGGTACTTCTGAATGGATGGGGGCCCATGTTTAATAGAACTCATCTGATAGGACAATCACAGTCTTTCAGACTAAGGAGACTGCCAGAATGGAGGAGGATGTGGCTTGCAGAACTTTTGGAGGGGTACAATGGGGAGGTGAGAGTGAAAGGGGAAGTCAGGGATAGCCAATTGCATCCTTTTAAGAATTTCTGACCTATCACCATAGAAAAGTGCTTGGGAGTGGAGAGAACTGAGTGGTTACTAAATGCTGGGAACGGGGCTAGACTTTGGGAAAACAATGGTGTATGTGACGGAGAGCCTGCCCTCACAAAGCTTACAGTCTAATGCAGAGATAATCGATTTAAAAAGCTCATCTCCTGGTGTGTAGTATATGCTAGTTGACACCTGACTGGAAGAAGGACAGCTTGGGAAAGGATGTTGAATTGGGTCGGACAACTGTGTCCCCACCTTAACAAGAGAACACACTTTTCCCAGGAAGAGCTTCATCATCCTAAGTTCTCCTAGCTGTGTCAGATGCTGTCTTCCTTTCACAGGTCAGAAATAAAACAAGCCTGCATGCACTCGGACCAGTAGTGTGCAACCCAGAGGACTGGCGAGTCTCAGAATTTTTGTGGCAGCATCTCTGCCCTCGAAGGTGAGCAACTTCCATTGGAATTTCTTCCTTAGATCCATTTCTTCCTCCGAAGGCTGAAGAGAGGTTCTTGAAATGGAATCAAATCTTATTTTAAAGCCTGCAGCCCCCACTGATGGGAATCATACAGGGATGAGTCACAACCGTTCATGTGCAAAGCAAGCAGTTTCCCTCTCCATCCTGGGGGAGAGGGTCACCACTGCTTTCTGACTCTTTCTCTAATATCTGTATCCCTTTGTCTTTATTTTTAACTTTTTTTCTTTGTAATATATGCTTTTATATATGAGATGAAGGAAGCGATATTTATGCATACTTAATATATTCCAGACCCTAGGTGATTTGGATAATTATGTAAAATACTTTTTAGCAGAAGGAGTGAGGATTCATCTTAGAGAGAGACTTGCTTTCATTGACATTATCTGATAAACCTGCTATAGGTTAGAAGCAAGGCGTCTATATCCTGGTACCAGGTCTAACATAGAAGACAGGAGATACTGTGTTTGATGGCGGGGGAAGATTTAGTATTGAAAAGCAGGTGGAAAACATGGCACAGAACTGGTCACTCCATCGGGAATGGAAGGGATGAAGAAGAGGATCTCTCCTGATGGCCTCACTGGGGTGGAAATTGGGGATGAAAAGAAAAATCAAATGGGGAACTCATTGTGTGATACGTGCCATGCCAACACTCCACTACCTCCCTTAAAAATATTCAGAAAAGGCAACGTTGCTCTTCAAAGCAACATAAAGAAGATTTACTGGGGAAAACACAATCAGAAATGGGGGAGTCCACCCTGCTTGTAAGGACACAGGAGGTAGGGAAGAAAAGCTTCATCAGGCATCTCTGCTGTAAAAGCAAACATTTACTGACTAACTCCTCCCCATAATCCAGTAAGACAGATATTTCACGTTCATCTTATAGCTAAGGAAACTCATTTATTTATTTATTCATTCACTTATTCAAGAAACATTCCGGGACTATTAGATGCTAGAGAATATGCTCAGTGCTGCATTACAATTGAGCGAGCCAAGCTTTTGGTTTTAGTTTGTTTGTTCGCCTTGGGCTTTTCTCCCTTATTTAACTTACAGTCGAATGGAGATAATCCTCCCTCCATAGTGGGGCCCACACACAGGCATGAACAATGGAGCTGGGCGTCACTAGGGTCATCTTTGGAAGCTGCTTCTCATATAGCTCGTATAGGAAGTGACCCCTCCCACTCTCTATTTTGGTAGAAATCATGTGCGCTCTAAAATCTGTGTTACTTCTCTATAAACTAGGAATGAGATGGAGTAAGATCCATCCAGCACAGTGCCTACTCAATAATAAGAACTCAGGAAGTGATAGCTACTTATGAATGGGCTGGGCTAAACCCCTTTCAGCTTTATGAATCTGACTTTCCTGGTTCTTTCTAACAGCTGCTTATCCTATAAACACCTTTCTTAGACCATTGGCTAATGATGTCCTGATCCTTTGGGTAACATTTCCTCAGCCCCTTTCCAAAAGTTATGCCTCTGCTATTGAAATAAACTCATGAGGTCACAAGTGACTGTTCATCTTTAAAGAAAACATTTCTAAGCAGATGAAGGCAATCCATTAGACAAATTCCCCTGCACATGCTAATACAGCCCCTGAATCATCTCAACAGCCTGAGGTACTATAAAACACAGTCACACCTTCTTACTTTTGTAATGGAAACTGCAAGTGGGTTTGTACCTAACCCATTCAAAATCTCCAATTTCATCCACCATCTAATCTGTTAACTCCCTTTCAAATGCCCACTTTCTGATGTTTTTCTCCCTCAACATCCATAAGAGAACACACTCTGGGTCTCCCAAAGATGAAAAAAAAAAAAAAGTCATTAAAGGCAAATCTCAAAGTTCACTTTTTTCTTGGAAAGCAGGCAGCTGATGGGACAACCAAATTGACTGGGCTCCCAAGACACGGCTTTCTCAAAGACATGGCAGAGAATTCAGTTTGGCAACAGGGAAGTTGTTGTTGCCAGGCGTAAAGATAACTTGCAGTAAACATGGAGAGGACACAGGACAAGACCAACAGGGGGAAATGCATGGAAAAGGGAAAGAAGATCCCACCAGTGGAAAATGACCACTAGGGACAGCAGCTCTAGACAGACCGACGTGGGAGTGCATGGCTTGCCGGCTCATTCTTTTATATAATTGTGCATTTTCCCCTTAAAAAAATATTTCTCATCAGTGTTATCAGCATGGCCTCAAAATGACTTTCCTCCTATTGCTTATAAACAAACCTTTATCACAGATAGCTTGCCTGCTGAATTAAGACACTATGTTAAGCAGTATATTGCTTCTGTCTGGCAGATCAGCTGTTTGCAGGAAGATAATAATACCAAAAGCAACCACAACAATCAGCTACTGTAAATTAACTTAACTGTGTGAAATAATGCCTCCCCTATCAGATTAGCTTTCTGAATGACTTTATCCTTAAATTAAAGCTTGCTGGGGCTGAAGAGTAAATCATTTAAATGGTGCCGGGTTTTTCAGGTAATGTCTTCATATATTACCGTAATTTCAATCCGTCAAGGCATGCAGATGGCTTTGGTCTCTAGCTGCTTGTCTCCAGAAAACCTCTCCTGCACTGCCATTTTGTAATTACAGTGCGGCAGCCCAGTGCCTGCTGCTACTAGATTTCCCAGGGTGCACCAGCAGCCAAGGCAATGTATCTTAAAATTATTATTCTTGTGTGGCCCTCGTAACATAAATGTAAATCTTTTATGCTAACGCTGTCAGAGGGTTAGCTCTGGGGCTCCAAGGTGTGCTGATGTAGAAATCACCCACCATCCATCAACCACGGACCATTTGGGATCTGGCAAATAACCCGCTTCTGGGGGAGGGGAAGGGACTGCAAGCTGAATATTACTTCGGAGTCTGGGTGGTATCAAACCAGTCACTGCTTTTTTGGGGGGAAAGGTGGCGGGGGTCAGCCTACAAAGCCATCTGTAGCAGGGAGTCTTACGGTTGAGCAGTGCACTCCTGGGAGGGTAGGAAAGTTTGGTGCAAATGTAGGTCACTCTCGTTTTGCAGCGATGTCTGCTGTAGATTACATTGTGGAGGAGAGATGGTAAGTAATATCTTCAGAAACCTTCCTGGAAAATAACCTCTTTGAGTTTCTGTCTTGGGTAGGCTAGCTTTAAGGAGTACCTCTCTCCTGCAATAAAAACAAGCTTATAGGTATCTGAACTTCTAATGTGTTTTGTTCGTTGTTGTTTTTTGTTTGTTTTTTGTCTGCTTATTTGTTTTTGAGACAGAGTCTCGTTCTATCACCCAGGCTGGAGTGCAGTGGTGCAATCTCGGCTCACTGAATCCTCTGCCTTACAGGTTCAAGTGATTCTTCTGCCTCAGCCTCTCAAGTAGCTGGGACTACAGGCACATGCCAACTCACCTGGCTAATTTTAGTAGAAATGGAGTTTCACCATGTTGGCCAAGCTGGTCTCAAATTCCTGACGTCAGGTGATCCACACACCTTGGCCTCTCAGAGTACTGGGATTACAGGCATGAGTCACCACACCTGGGCTGAACTTCTAACCTTTGTATCCCAATCCCCATACCCCTCCCCTCTAGGAGGGTCGAGAGACCATATGGAGGGATGGTTCCGGCAGGCTGGGATGGGAACGGGGAGAAAACGCAACAAAGAGGCCCCAAAGGCAATGAAGCAACAGGAACAGATGTTCAGATACTAGAGAGACAGGTGAGCACTAAATCCAGGGGGTCTTAAGACAGCAATCAGGGCAAGCGCCTGGGAGGCAAAATGTTTTTTAAAAAGAAGAGGAACTAAAGGGAAAACGCACATCGTAAGACCTCGAGAGAGGCGAATATGATAGTAATAATGATGATAGCAATAATAGTAACAATCATAACAGCAATACTTAAATAGTAATTATTATGTGCCAGGCACTGTTCTTAGAGATTTACATACTGTATATTCTATCTTTACCAACCAGCCTTTGGGACTTTTCTTTGTAAACTCAAGTGATAATGATAGGTGAGCAACTCACTCTAGTTTAAAGACAGACAAGAGGTGAAAGTTTTGGCTTTCCATTTCTTTTAGCATTTAAATTGGACAGTAGAAACTGAGCTTCACCCACTATCTGGCACATGGAAAGCAGTAATTAAATAAGCATTGGATTGGGTTTGTAGCTTGTCCAAGACATTTCTAGCAAAAGTGTCCCCGGTTGGTTTGATGGACTATGAAGGCAGTGGCCAAATTTCATCAGTGTGTGAATTCTTTATCCAAGAATTTTTTTTTCCTGATTCACAAGTTTATTGATAATAGTAAAAATTATGGTTCAACAGCAGAGAATTTTATTTCTGCTAGTCACCCACAAAGTCTATTACACAAATCATCTCATTTATTCCTTCCAACTACCCTATGGAAGAGAGACTAATTAACATCTTTGCTTTACAAATGAGAAGCTTGTAGCTAAAAGAGGTTAATTTCCTTGACCGCAGAGTAAGGGGTGGAGCCAGAATTTGAACCCTAGAAATTTGACTCTCAACCCTATTAACTTTAATCTATACAACCTTGGATCTGAAATATACCCAACGTGACACTTGCATAGTGAGGAAGGGGACTAACATTGGCAGAGTGCCTTCTAATGCCAAGCCTTATTTTAAATATTCATTATTTTCATTCAACTATATAAAAGCTCTACAAGAAAATGGTAGGTATCTGTATGAGACATGTTTGGGGGTACCTATCCACACTTGTCCCCCTTCCTCCTTCCTGGGAATCTGACCCCCTCCACAGCCTCTGATATTTATGTAACACCCTTGTATGTATACAGGGATATATATAGGAGATAGATAGATTAGATAGATAGATAGATAGATAGATAGATAGATAGATAGATAGATAGATAGATAAGTAGACTCCCCTATTGGTTCTGTTTCTCTGGAAAACCCTAAAACAGGCAGTGAGCATCTTACAATAATATCATCTATCCCCCATCCCCAGCCATGAGGGCTGCTATCCCCAGCTGCTTGGACTATGGGTAAGTACTCAATGCAAAGACAGTTCATCTCAGCTGAGGCCATGGAGATTCATCTCCTGGGAATTCAGAATAAGAATTTTGGAATGAGGAACTTGAAGCAGGAAGGTCATGCTGTTGACTGGAGAGGGTATGAACAGCCAAATACACTAGCGGACGAGGAAACAGGGGAAGTTCGTCTGCGGGACAAGGAGAATAAGACAGATACACGCAGAGAAATAGAAACAGGAGAGATCATGAAGCCCTGGAGGAAAGAGAACAGACTTCCTTTCAGGTGGTCTTTCAATTTGATTTTTAAGTTCTTCTAGAGTCACTGGAGTTGGTTTGAGTTTCTGCCTCTTACGAACAAAACTGCAGCCTCAGAGAAGTTAAGTCACTCGCCTGTACTCAGCTTTTCAGCGGGAGGACTGGATTTCAAATCCGCATCTCTGAATAGGTCTTGGTTTTTGTATTTATTATGGAATGTCTTGACCACCAAAAAACATAATAATAGTAAAATAAATATCCATGCTCCCATGACCCAGCCAAGAAAATAAAATTTTACCAGTGGAGCTGAAGCCTCTGTGTGCTGCGCCTGGACCCTGTTTAGCTTCCCCTCCACTGCCCCTGACCCAAGAGGTAACTACTCTTCTGAAATTGGTGTTTATCATTCCCCCACCTTTATTTATACATTTGCAAACAGTGTACATATGTTTGTGTGTTTTAAAGCATTATAAAATTGGTATCCTTCTGTATGTTTTCTTCTAAAGGTCTTTCCAACCCAAATGTGCTCATTTTCTCACAGTCACTGGTGCATCAAGGTCTGTGTTAGGATGGATTCCCCAGGGAAACAGACTGAGATTTTCAGGCAGGAGGTTTGCTGCAGAGCACCCGCAGAATCAACCCTTGCTGCAGAAAGAGAAAACCAAGTTTGAGGAAGGGGAGGAGAGACGCAGTTGCAACAAAGACCGCAGCCAATCCCTGGGGAGTTCTGAAGAGCGCATGGCTTTGGAATTTTCTCAGATTGAGGCAAGAGGGCCAGGCCTTTGTTCCCCACCATATTCACCTAATGCATTTGGGCTGCTCCTGGGAAGAGCACGTGGCCGTGGTCCATGTAGCTTCCTCAGGCCAAAATCATGTCTGGGAGAGCATACTGGCTGAACTGTGTCAACCAACAGTCCCAGCAGCAGGAGGAACAAATTCCTCAATCCTGGAAGGGCACCTGGACAGTGCCACTCACTGTCCATCACAGGTCCACGGACTGCGCTGCTCGTCTTTTGAGAGAAGTTGCTACATGTTCATTTTAAATGTAACTAGAAACTACAAGTTATTAATCACCCCCATCTCAATTATAATGTGACAGAGGGAATGCCTTGCTTAAGATTTTTAGAGTAATAGGCCATTATTTGTAAGGAGAAAAAAATCATCCCTGAGGGCCACTGACCTGCAGAGCTTTTCCATTTTTCTCCTTTTTAAAGCTTTTGCGACCTGAAGTATCAGAGCTGCAGTATTATGTAAGAAGCTCCAAGCAAAGAGATTTGAACTTGACTTGAAGTCTTTCTTTAATATTCAATAAAAAGTTGGAGATTTATTGGCCTATGGCAGAGACCAATTTCCTGTTACATGGACCAGAGAGGAGATTAAAAAAAGATTTTTAGAGCAGCGCCCATATTTCTTAAGACAGGCAAAGAACGGAGCTCACCTAATTTTGCAGATCAGGCTGCTAGCATGGTTCTTTTCTCTAGACTGATCTGAAATTAGAAGGCTGGAACTAAAATCCTGCAGTCTCCCCACAGGGATCATTTCAATTTTCCTCTGAGTAACAGCCCCATAAGGATCGTCTTCACGACTCTAAGGTCAAGGTTTCAAGACGCTGAGTGTGGAAAGATTGAAGACCATGCCACAGGCTTTCAGTGATGTACATTGGCACGCTCTCTGCAGTCAGAGGAAGGAGGAGTGATACTACCAGTTTTCTGAATTTAAAAGCTCTGCTGCAAAGATCTGGGACAGGGCCATGGGAAATACGCCAGAAAGGCCTAACAACAGGTTGGTAGGAGCTATCAATTCCCAAAGTGCACCCAGCACAGGGTCAGACTGTGAGTTGGAATCCTGGTTCTGTCCCTTATTGGCTCTGTGAACTTGGGCAAGTTAATTAACATTTCTGTGCCTCATTTGTAAAATGTAGATACCTCTATCTTACAGAGTTGAAGTGATACTGACACATAATAAGTGCTCAAAATGTCAGGTTATGACTATTATTATATTTGCCCATTGGAAAGCCCACTAAATATGCATTGAGGATGAACTATCCAGTGGTGGGCTCTGAATGGATATATCAGAGGAAGTCTCAGTGGACTTAGGAAGCAAGAGATTTAGTTCAGCCAGGCAAGTCTTTCTTTCTTTCTTTCTTTCTTTCTTTATTTATTTATTTATTTTGAGACAGAGTCTTACTCTGTTGCCCAGTTTGAAGTGCAGTGGCCAGATCTTGGCTACCTGCAACCTCCATCCACCCCCCCAGATTCAAGTGATTCTTCTGCCTCAGCCTCCCAAGTAGCTGGGGTTACAGGTGTGCACCACCACACCTGGCTTCCCAAGTAACTGGGATTACAGGTGTGCACCACCACGCCTGGCTAATTTTTGTATTTTTAGTACAGAAAGGATTTCAACTTGTTGGCCAGGCTGGTCTCAAACTCCTGGTCTCAAGTGATATGCCTGCCTCAGCCCCCAAAAGTGCTGGAATTACAGGTAAAAACCACTGTGCCCAGCCCAGCCAGGCAAATCTTAATGAACCCATGATATGCTGTACTCTGAGCTAGGCAGTGGAGATACACATATACAGAAAACATGATCTCTGCATTCCAGGAATCTACAGTCCTGGATAGGAGGTAGATGCATGAAGAGCAACACACAGATAGAGCTGCCACCCTATAAATTATGTTCAAAGCACAGAGGAAGTGCAGAACATGGAGTCATTAAGCCTGTTCAAGAGTGGCCTGCAAAGGCATCCTAGAAGGGTGATATTGGAATAGAGTTTTGAATGATGAGTAGGAGTTTAACAAAGTTAACAAAATGGGAAGAAATGCCAGGCAAAATGACAGAGAGTGAAAATACACAGCAGCCTGAAAGAATATAACATATGTGGATTTAAAACTTGAAGTTTCACCATTTGACCCAGCAATCTCATTACTGGGTATATACGCAAATGATAATAAATTGTTCTACCAAAAAAGATAAATGGACTTACTTGTATGTTCATCACAGTACTATTCACAATAGCAAAGGCATGGAATTAACCTAGATGCCCATCAATGGTGGACTGGATAAAGAAGACGTGATCCATACACACCATGTAGTACTATGCAGCTATAAAAAAGTATGGAATCATGTTCTTTGCAGCAACATGGATGTGCTGGATCTTAAGCAAATTAACACAAGAATGAAAAACCAAACATTGAGTGTTCTCACTTATAAGTGAGAGATAGAAATTGGGTACACATGGATATAAAGATGGAAACAATAGACACTGGGGTCACTGTGTGGAGCAAAGTCTGAAAAACTACCTACTGGGGGCTACACTCACTACTTGGGTGGGATCATTCGTACCCTAAGTCTCAGTGTCATGCAATAGTCCCATATAACAAACATGCACATTTACAGTCTTGAATCTAAAATAAAATTTGAAATTATGCAAACAAAATAAGTAAAAAAACAAAACAAAACAAACAAGAAAAAAACTTGAAGCTTCCAGTAGTGTGAGTTTGTGGTAAGAAACTTTAGGTAGAGAGGTTATCAGGGACAAGAGCAGGCAGGATCCAGTGAGGACTGTGAACATCCTGCAAACATCAGGAAAGTAGGGTTGTGTGTCTCCCTTGATTTCCCCTATGTGGCTCTGTTGCTCGTCTTGTCATTATCATCCATCTTTTCTTGGTGCACTCAATAGCACTTTTCATTCATTTTAATTGAAACTTTTCTTCAAGTCAGGTAGAGTGCCATCCATTGGGATGGTTTCAAAAATAAACAAGCCAGCATCTCTGTCCTGGGCAAGCTTAAAGTTGAGAAAGAAAGACACACACTTACCGTGCAACCTGATTGATCCCATGATACAGGTGTGGGATACTGCAGGAGCACAGAGGAGAAAGCCTGGAGATTAAAAAAAAAAAAAAAAAAGTGCCGGGGAGAGCTACAGAGAAGAAGTGGCATTTGCATGGGATCTTGAAGCATGAGTCAAAGTTCCATCAGCTAGAGAACATGGGAAACAACATTCAAGGCCTAAGGAAGAATTTATTCAACTGTTCAGGAGCGTGTAAATATTCAACGTGGCTGAAATTGTTAAGTGTGAGTGAAATTTCTCCCAGAATCCCAGCTTCCTTTAAGATCCCATTGGTCAGAACTGCATCACATGTTCATCCCTAAACCAATCATGAGCAAAGGGTCATGAGGTCCCCCATGATTGGCTTAGATCCCATAATGGATCATCCACTAGGGATGGAGGAGTCATCCACTTTTCCTGAACACACGCCCTGTCCCAACTTAAACCGAATGAAAATCTATTAACAGGGAAGGGAGGATAACTATCAAGTAGGAAGCCAATGGTCTCCACCACAGGGAATGGATGACTTCTCATCTAGGGAAAGTCCAGATAGAGTAGAAAACAGGACCCATGACTGATGCCTGAGGAATGTCAGTATTTTGATATTGGTAGGTGTTGGGGAAGGGGATATCAGCAAAGAATCCTTAGAGGAAACAGCCAATGAGATGGGAAGAAAGCAAGCAGGTTGTCGTGTCATGTGGACACAAAGAGGAGGAGGTTGGAAGATGAGGGTATATGAGAATGTCAATCACAAGAAGGCATAAGTAACTTGAAATGACAAAGAGTTTAGGATATTTCTATGTTCCAAAAGGAGCATCCAGGGGGAACAATGACAGCTGATGACCTGCTGAATAACTTTTGACTGTTAGGATTTTGAGTACAGAGGCACCTAGCTGAAAATCCTTCCAATCTCAACACAGAAGCAGTGGCCTCCCTGTAAGTCAGCTCCAGCTGAAGCCAAGTCCAGGAGATTTCTGACCCAGAAGGGCCGGCAGTGAGTGGCTTCAGGGAAAATGCTTCCCTGGGAGGCAGGGAGTCTTTTATCTTTCCTGAGCAGAAAGAAGGCAATCTCTTCTGGCAGTGAGGTGACAAGGGTTCCGATGGATTCCCCTCTCCCAGATCAGAATTAAACTAGAGCCTGTCAGCCAACTCGCTGAACACTCAATCTTCCATCTTTATGGGTTTAGCTGTGATGTTATTGCAGGAGTCTTTCAGGATGTGAAAGGATAGGTCATCCTGGAAGAATATATGCACAGAGCCTTCTGAGTTCTCTTTCTATGGGCTCCGGACATTTACCTGGACTTGAAAGGTAACATCTTGGAAGGACAGATGAACAGACAGACAGATGGGCAGTATTCACCGTGAATCCCAGCCACAGCCAAAGCCAACTCCATCCTTAGATACCCGATTCTCAAAAGCCAATACATTTTCTTTTGTGCCTCTGCTAGGTGTAGTTGGTTTCTGTCTTGTGTTTCAAAATAGTCCCGTCTATTATGCTATCTCTGGCTTACTCTTTCTGAGCCTTGGTTATTTTCACTCACAAAATGGAAACAAATAGCATCAGTCCCGCCTCGCTCATATGGCTGGCATGAAATTGTTCTTGCAAAATGTCAAGTGTTATAAGGATATAAATTATTTCTGGATACATGGCCCTGGCTATGTAGAGGGCTAAAGAACTCTTGACCCAGCAAAACCTGCTCTTCTCTCTTTGTTCCTCATTTCAATAAATGACAGCACCCAGTTGCTCCATGTAAAATACATGGGGTCATTTTTATGCCTCTTATTTTCCCAAACTCCACTTTCAATCTCTTAGCAAATTCTATTTACTCCGACTTCAAACTATGTACCCGAATAACATGTTTCTCACCTCCACAATGACCCTCGTCGTTGGGCACCCACAGTCGCTTCATCACTGGCCTCCTTGTTTCCACCTTTGCCATCCTACAATCTCCTCTCCATCAAGCAGCCAAGGCAGGAGGTCCTTATGAAATGAGAATCAGATCATGCTGCTGCCTTGCCTTGCCCTCAGTGCTCCAGTTGCTCCCCATCGGCTTCATAAATTCCAGGCTGCTTCCCTTGAATGGCTCCCTGGGATCCTGCATGAACACAACTCCCAGCCCTCTCCCTCAGCTCAGTCTAACCTCATCACCTGGGATTCTCTGCTACTCTTTGAACACACCAAGTACCTCCCTATCCCAAGACCTTTGCATGTTGTCTTTCTTCTGATTAGAGCTATTCTATCGAAACATCACCATGGTTCTATCTTTCTCCAACAAACTCTGCCTAGGCAGTACCTCCTTAGTAAGAGCTTTCCTGAAAGTCCTGTTTAATGTAACACAGAGACACCCAGACACCATACACAGAAACATACTGTTTTCCATGTCATATGAACCCTCTACCCTCCTCTGCTTTTTCCCCTCATTGAAGTTATCATAACCTAACATTGTATTACCTACGTATTTGTTTATCTGTTGATGTCTATCCCCCTCCAGAAAGTAAGAGCATGGAATTTGTCTGTCTTATTTATCACCCTTTCCCCCAAATTCTACATCAGTGGCCTGGGATATAGAGAACTCAAATATTTGTTGAATAAATGGATGGAGTTACTCCCCAAAATTGACTGGCTTTGGAAGACAAAAACCAACACTGATATGTGATTGTGTCTACCTCGAAATCCCTAAATTTAACTTTGCTCAGTTTAACTTAGATTGTAAGCCCACTATTTCTATCAGAGGTAAAAACCCTGTCCTTCCCAGGGTAAACAAACAGTGTTACAGGCTGGGGTGCTGTGTATTTCTCTTCTTAACCTGTTGGGAAATACAAAGTATAGACAGTCCCTGAAACCTCGTCCTGAGTTTTGACATGTGCCCTGAACTCTGGAATTCTCACACACAGTAATAATGGTTGACTCATTGTTTACTTTACTGGAAAGATATGAATCCTTACAGAATTTCAATTATTCGGAAATCTGCTCAGGTTAATAGCATTGTGATCCCATCCAAACGCAGGAGTGACTGTGGGTTATGTAAGGATATGTAAGTTAGTAAGCTATGTGCTTAATAACACTAGCTCCAGGTCAGGAGGAATTTATTTTTTAAATGGTGTATCATCAAGCAGTTTTATTGGAATGACCATGTGGCTGAATTAGGCAAGGTAGATCATTAATGGGCTTTTGAATTATTTCCATGGTTCCACTCGATTCATAAGAAAAATAAGAATTGCTAAAATCTTTAATGGTATCTTATTCTGTGCCAGGCAGTATGCTAAGCACTTTACTTACCTTGTCATCTCACTTAGGAAGACAATCACTTTCTACAGCCGCAAGGGAAATAAAATTGATGGCAATTTCCGTTTCTTACACCTGTCTTGAGGTTCAAATCTACTTTTCCAGATGCTTAACTAGGCACCCCCATCTCAATTCCTACAGGCACCCCTAATTCACCTGGCCCCGAATGAATTCATCATCTTATTTCCCAGTCTCTCCTTGGACCACCCATCTCAGTGAACGCCATCACCATGCACCAAAGCATCAGAGGCAGAAAACAAGTTACACCCCTAATATCTGCCCTCTCCTTCCTTCTTCCCACCCATTGTCTCTGTCTAATGTCAAGAGGCTCTGTCTCCTCATCTCTATTAATTTTGCTTCTGCCTGTGGTGCTCATCCCTATGGGAAGATTTTACAGTCCTGCCTCATTGAGCCCAGAAGTAACCATGGCACCTGCTTTGTCTAATGGAATATGAGTAGAAACATTGTGTGTCTCTATCGGGCATAACCTATAAGAGCCAGCTTGTGACTTGCTGTGTCTATTTTGCCCTCTCCCACAAAAGCTAAAATAGTTTAGATAAAGGCTTCTCTGTCAGTCTGGATTCTGAATGAGGATGGAAAGGAGCAGAACCCCAGTTAGCCTACAACAGACATGAATGGCCAGTGAGAAACCAGACTTGAAATCCAGTGAAATCTGTACTTGTTACTGCAGCACAATCTAGCATATCCTGACTGATACATTATCTTAATAAATATCTGGCTTTGACTAATAACAGTTTTCCACCTGCTATTTCTCAGCTTCCGGGTCATCTTCCAAACTGCTGCCATAGTGATTTTTGTAGTGTGATCACATTATTCTCAATTCTCTAACTCAGGCGTCAGCAAACTTTTTCTGTAAAGGGACAGATAGTAAATATTTTAGGCTTTGCAAGCCATGTGGTCTCTTGCCACAACCACTCAGCTCCGCTGTTGGAGTGTGAAGGCAGCCACAGGCCAAAAATAAACAAATGAGTGTGGCTGTGTTCCAGTAAACTTTATTTATGGACGCTGAAATTTGGATTACATATCATTTTCACATATCACATAATATTCTTTCAATTTTTGTTTTCAATCTTTTAAAATCGGACAACCATTCTTAGCTAACGGGCCATCCAAAACCAAGCAATGGACCCGATTTGGTCCTTGGGCCGTAGTTTGCTGACCCCTGATCCTACTGAAGCTTCCTGAGTTCTGTACGGCATTGAAAGAGCTTTGCAATATCATCTCAGTGGACTTGTCTTGCCGTACTCCTGCCCCTCTTCTGCTCCACAGATGCTAAGCCTCAGCCTTATTGAAGCTATTATCATTCCCTAAATCCACCTTGCTCCTATATGCTGCTAGACCTTTGCACATGCTGGTCCCCATGCTATAAATGCCCTTCCCCTTCTTCCATAGCAAATAAGCTTTTATTAATCCATGAAGGCTGAGCTCAAATGTCACATTCTTCATAAAAACCTTTCTAATGCATGAGGCTGATTTAGTTGCTGTCTTTCTGGGCTTCCATAGAACCTTTTTGTGCCCTTATTATAGAACTCACTTAACCTAATACAAAATAGGGTTTCTCAGCCTTGGCACTATGCACCTTTGGGGCCAAATAATTCCTTGTTGTGGGACTGTCCGGTGCACTGTAGTATGTTTAACAGCATCCTTGGCCTCTACCTACTGGGTGCCAATAGCACACTCTTCGCAGTTGTTTTTTGTTTGCTCGTTTGTTTTTGTTTTGTTTTGTTTGAGACGGAGTCTCTCTCTGTCGCCCAGGCTGGAGTGCAGTGGCGCGATCTCAGCTCACTGCAAGCTCCGCCTCCCAGATCCACGCCATTCTCCTGCCTCAGCCTCCCGAGTAGCTGGGACTACAGGCACCAGCCACCAAGCCCGGCTAATTTTGTTTTTGTATTTTTAGTAGAGACGGGGTTTCACCACGTTAGCCAGGATGGTCTCGATCTCCTGACCTCTTGATCGGCCCGCCTCGGCCTCCGGAAGTGCTGGGATTACAGGCGTGAGCCACGGCGCCCGGCCCACAGTTGTTACAATGAAAAATGTCTCCAGATATTGCCAAATTCCCTTTTCACCCCACACCCCCCACCACGACCCAGTGAGAACCACTTCCCTAAATATCTACTTAGGCATTTAAACATGGAGCTCCTTGAAGACAATGGCTAGATATTCTGCTTTATGATCATAAACATTGAGCACGTGGTCTGGTATAGAGCAGACCTTCAGCAAATATTTGTCGAATGAAGAAAATGAATGAGACATTGAAAGTCACTGGCCTCATTAGCATCAATCTAAATAATTTTTAGAAAGATCTCATTCTAGTAATTGTGCTGTGATTTTTTTCTTTACCTTTGCAGAGAAACCAGTTTTGTAAAATCTGAGCATCATAAAAGGATTTTCTAGCGCATGTATTGTTTTATTTACGCTACTCTCACAAGTGCAATAACACTGCATCTGTTTTACTAACAACCCCCTTTGTTTTATATAGTGCTTTATATTTCTCTGAATGTGTGCAGGCCTGGGCTTTCCACAATCTGCAAGTGGATAAATCGCTGCATATGGATGGGGAAAAAAGACAACAAAAAAATCTTCTAGAGTCATTTCTCCATTCTCTGGCCTATCTCAGGTTACATATGCAATTTAGTTTACAAAGCCCATCCTACTTCAAGTAGAACACAGAAGAAGAGATAATGCTTTCCAGAAAGACCATGGTATCTGGGGTCCTGTTGAATCCTTCCTTTTTTTTTTTTTTTTTTTTTAGACGGAGTGTCACTCTATCACCCAGGCTGTAGTACAGTGGCTCCGTATCGGCTCATTGCAACCTCTATCTCCTGGGTTCAAGCAATTCTCCTGCCTCAGCCTCCTGAGTAGCTAGGATTACAGGCACCCACCACCATGCCCAGCTAATTTTTTTATATTTTTAGTAGAGACAAGGGTTTCACCATGTTGGCCAGGCTGATCTCGAACTCCTGACCTCAGGTGATCCACCCACCTTGGCTTCCCAAAGTGCTGGGATTACAGGTGTGAGCCACCACGCCTGGCCCCTGAATCTTCCCTTTAATTGATGTTTTAGTAAGTGGCACTAGAGAATCTTTCCTTTTAACCATCAGAGATGCTTAAGTAACAGCCACATGGAAAAGCAGTCAAAAAGCAGTCATAAGGAGATACTCAGTGTTCAAGGAATCTGAGGCCCATTTGATCAAAGGCGATCCAACTTTAGTTTGGAAACATGTTTCGGTCCAATACCCCAGATTGGCCAAGTTGATGCCAGAACAGATTTCCTCCTTGGTTTAGATATCAAAGATGATCCAAGAGTGCTTGAACTAATATTAATGAGCATTTCACCTTTAGGATAATTAGGATAAAAAAGTTTTAGAGGCACAGAGAAAAGTGAAATGGTGAGGAGCTTGGACTATAGTGCCTGGGCTTCAAACCTGGATCTGCCACTACTTGTGGGAACTTGGGGCATGTTCCCAACCTCTCTGTGCCATGATTTCCTCTTTGGTAAAACAAGGATCATCAGAGTACCTACATTCTACGATTGTTATGAAGATTTAAAGAATACATAAAAAGAGCTTAGCAAAGTGTTTGACACATAGTAAGCACCCAAAAAATGCCATCTATTATGAACACAATTCCCTGGTGCTTGGCACAATGAAAACACTCGATTAATGGTAGCAATTATTATACCAAGTGTTTAAATTGTACTTTGGTGATCATTTGGTTCATATCTTTTCTTTAAGAGATATGCACCCTTAATCCCTGCACACACACACACACACACACACACACGCACACACATTGTTAATCCCTGCACACACACATCCCCGCACACACACACCCTTAATCCCTGCACACACACATTGTTTGAGCCCAGAGATGCTGTGACAGCCGTCAGTCAGATGAAAGAAATAAAGACAAACTTCATCTTCCATGTTGTGGGTACCTACTATGCACCAAGCATATTGTTTCACCCAAGAATGTAAGCTCCATGAAGTCAGAGATTGTGCCTGATTTATACCACACACTGTGATGACATTATGACATAGGAAGTCACAGGATGTTTGGCAAGAATAAAAATACCAAAGTTGGCCAGGCGCGGTGGCTCATGCCTGTAATCCCAGCACTTTGGGAGGCTGAGACGGACGGGTGGATCACCTGAGGTCAGGAGTTCAAGACCAGCCTGGCTAACATGGCAAGACCCCATGTCTACTAAAAATACAAAAATTAGCCAGGTGTGGTGGTGTACACCTGTAATCCTAGCTGCTCAGGAGGCTGAGGCACGAGAATTTCTTGAACCCAGGAGATGGAGGTTGCAGTAAGCTGAGATCACGCCACTGTGCTTCAGCTTGGATGACAGAGAGAGGGTCTGTCTTTAAAAAAAAAAAAAAAAAAAAAAAACCTAAGTCCCATGGATGAAGCCCCTGACAGAGATAACAACTGAGTCAAGTCTTACAGAAAAAGTAGACAAGAAAGACAAGTGTGTGTTTGCACCGCTCTTTTACTTCTTTTTTTTTTAAGCCCAAATCACCAAATCCTCCCTATACTTATGCCCTAGGGAAACATGAGCAAGACACAAATGTTAACATTGAAGACCACTTTTTATTAGTATTTCTTTACCTCTGCACTGAAGGGAAAATATATTTATTCCAAACCTTAACAAAAGCTTGGTTCTAAGCCTTGGTGAAACGTTCCTCATTCCTCCATGAGTAACCCGTTTTGATAATCGTCCCCTAGAGATCAGACCAGCTCAAAGCACAATGATTGCCACATTCTAAATTTAACTGACCGCACAGATGCATTACTAGCAAGCAGGAAAGAGCCTTTGCTTTCCTGGCTTGGAGGAGCAGGATGTTTATGACCTGTTTATAAAGTCTGCATAAAATACAGCTTCAGAGTTCTGTCTGTGAGTGGGCTACCTGCAGTCAAGTGTGTCTTTTAAAATATGATGCATCACTTACAAGAACGGTTTCTTAGTCTCTAGCCTTCCCCTCGTCAGCTCCCTCAAAACCCTTGCTCTCCCATAAATAACAATATGAAGTCATGGCTTGACCATGACTTTCATCGTGCCCCCACCTGTATGGGATGTCTTCCGTGGTGGATTTTTGTTAAGAAACAAAATACAACCTTTATTGAGATCAATAAAAGATTAAGGTGACAAAGTGATTTATTGACTATCGAGGAGGCTCATTTTTCCCTCACAACTGCTATAGCTACCAGAAAGGATGTTTTTTTTACCCTGGGTCTTCAGGATAGTTGTGAGAAGCCAAGACTCATTTATCAAGTCAAAAGAGAATGATTAAAAACCATAAAGAAACAGACAAAGAACACACATGAGAAAAAAAAAAAAAAAAAAAGCCCTATCATGGACTATTTTGCTAAAACACCCAAGTTGTCGAGTGTGAAGAGATGGAGGAAATTCATGGGGTGTTTTGTGGAATGAGGCTCAGGAGGATGTGGGGAGCAATGGATCAGAACGGCTGGGGCTGAGGTCAGAGCAAGGAAAGAAGTGAGCATTGAGAAATGGGAAAACAGGCTGAAAGTCTTGGTGTCTGCCATTCACCATAGTGAGGGGCAGACTACAGTCTGAGCACCAGCATGACACCCCGGTAGGAGGATTACCTACTATGATATGAACAAGATTCTTCCGTTGTGCAAACACCTTACTGTTCTTCCATCTCCTTGTCCTCTCCCATGCTTTCCCCTATGTCGATAATGTCCCCACACCCCACCCTCTTCCTTTCCTGGAGCCTATGTCCTCATCCTTCAAGGCAAACTCAAATGCCTCCTCCTCCACTCCAACTCTCCCAAATAGGAGGTGTCCCTTGCTACTCTCTGATGATGAAAAGTGTGAGAAACCCCCAAGTAAAGGGACCCTATTATATGGCAGACACAATGCCAAGCTAATAATATCCATGGGGTCAAAAATTTTGTAGATTTTCTTTAGGTCTTCTTCCCTAAAGACTGGAATAGCTGCATATATGGATGGGGTTTCATAAATATGTTTTTAATAAATGAAGCATGAGCTAATGAAATCCCCAGAACAGACCCATGAAGGATAGGTGTTATCATCCCCATTTTGTTTTTTTGTTTGTTTGTTTGTTTTTGAGATGGAGTTTCACTCTGTCACCCAGGCTGGAGTACAATGGCGCGATCTCGGCTCACTGCAACCTCTGCCTCCCAGGTTCAAGTGATTCTCCTGCCTCAGCCTCCTGAGTAGCTGGGATTCCAGGCATGTGCAACCACGCCCAGCTAATTTTTGTATTTTTAGTAGAGACGGGGTTTCACTATGTTGGCCAGGATGGTCTTAAACTTCTGACCTTGTGATCCACCCACCTCGGCCTCCAAAAGTGCTGGGATTATAGGCGTGAGCCACCGCGCCCAGCCTATCATTCCCATTTTACAGAAAGGGAAATAATAATCACGTCCAGAACTTCACACAGCACTCAAACGTAGCTAACATTTGAATTTCCCCTTCCTCTTGTCAGTCTGTCGCTGCAGAAAGCAACCCTACTAACCACACCCCACCCCCAAATCCAGCTGCCCTAAAAGAGGGACGATAACCTCTGGTGAGACAATAGGCAACATGAAGTCTAGAGGCATGTATTAAAGAAGTTAACACCTGGCCTGTGGACCTTTAATGAAAATTAGGTCCCATGCTATTGTGAATAGAAAATCATCCCATGAAACCCTCTGCCTTTATAGCCTCTGAGACCCATGGCAACTCCTCAAGGTGAGAAGGAAGAATGGTAGGGGCAGAGTTTCCAATATAGCAGTCATCGAAAGTCTGCATTAACTCTATAATGAGTTGACTTTTAATTTTGACATAATGATACATAGCAGCACGGTTACCCTCTGGATCAGCATGTCATGAACACCTTTTTGGGAAAGCTGAACTTGCCAAGCATTGATTTTTTTTTTTAAGTCAGCCAATACAGTTCCACATCTAGAAATCTACCCCGTAGATAAACTTGCATTTGTGAGCAATGACACAGTCATGTCTGCAAGAGCAAACTATTGGGAGCTGCCCAGAAATCCATCCATAGGAACTGGTGCAACAATATATGCATGCTCACACAATTACATAATACACAGATATTTAAAAGATCAAAGTTGTTCTTCATGTCCTGATGTGAAATAATTGCCAAGATACTAAGTAAAGAAAGAAAGATGAGACCAAGCACAGTGGCTCACACCTGTAATCCCAGCACTTTGGAAGGCTGAGGCAGGCAGATCACTTGAGGTCAGGAGTTCGAGACTAGGCTGGCCAACATGGTGAAACCCTGTCTCTACAGAAAATACAAAAATCAGTTTGGCGTGGTGATGCACGCCTGTAGTCCCAGCTACTTGGGAGGCTGAGGAAAGAGAATCGCTTGAACCCAGGAGGTAGAGGTTGCAGTGAACCAAGATTGTGCCACTGCACTCCAGCCTGGGTGACAGAGTGAGACTCTATCTCAAAAAAGAAAAAGAGAAAGAAGAAAGAAGGAAAGAAAGAAAGAAAGAAAGAAAGAAAGAAAGAAAGAAAGAAAGAAAGAAAGAAAGAAGGAAGGAAGAAAGGAATGAGAAAGGGAGAGAGAGAGAAAGAAAAAAGAAAGAGGGAAAGAAAGGAAAGAAAGAAAGAGGGAGAAAGGAAGAGAGGGAGAGAAAGGTAGGAAGGAAGGAAGGAAGGAAGGAGAAAAACTATGTATGATACTGCTACAGATGCAGAGAGATCTAAATGTAGGTCATATAGATACAGATACATATACGCACTCATTTGTTTACCTAGCATATCTCTGGAAGGATACAGGGTAACCAGCCATAGCAGTTTCCTCATGGGAGTGAAGATATGTGGCCATAGGATAGTAGTAGGAAAGAACTTTTCCTCTTGTGCCTTTTGAATTTTGTATTACACACATTGTTGTCATACATATGTCATTCAGCAGAGATAAACTTAGTGCCCGCTATGAGCTAAGTATATGGCAATTATCAACTCACAGCAATTCCTATACCCCTGCTAGCAGGAAGATAGAAAATAAGCAAGATAATTATTAAAAAGTCAAAAAATAACATATGCTGGAAAGATTGTGGGGAAAAAGGAACACTTGCACACTGTTGGTGGGAGTGTAAATTAGTTCAAGTATTGTGGAAAGCAGTATGGTGATTCCTCAAAGAATTAAAAGCAGATCTATCATTCGACCCAGTAATCCCATTACTAGGTATATACTCAGAGGAATATCAATCATTCTACCATAAAGATACATGTATGTGAATGTTCACTGCAGCACTATTCACAATGGCAAAGACAAGGAATCCAGTTAAATGCCCATCAATGACAGATTGGATACAGAAAATGTGGTACATATACACCATGGAATACTATGCAGCCATAAAAAAGAATGAGATCATGTCTTTTGAAGGAACATGGGTGGAGATAGAGGCTATTATCCTCAGTAAACTAACATAGGACCAGAAAACAAAATAATGCTTGTTCTTACTTATAAGTGGGAGCTAAATGATGAGAAGTTATGAACACAAAGAAAGAAACAACCCACACTGGGGTCCACTTGAGGAGGGAGGATGGGAGGAGGAAGAGGAGCTGAAAAGATAACTACTGGGTACTGGGCTTAATTCCTGGGTGTTGAAATAACCCATACAACAAACTCCCATGGCATGAGTTTACCTATGTAACAAACCTTCTCATGTACCCCCAAACCTAAAATAAAAGTTAAAAAAATAAGATAAATATACATATACATTTAGTATGTTTTCTGTTTTTCTGGTTTCTTTGTTTGTTTTTTTGTTTTTTGTTTTTTTTTTGAGACAGAGTCTGTCACCAGGCTGGAGTGCAGTGGCACGATGTTGGCTCACTGCAATCTCTGCCTCACGGGTTCAAGCCATTCTCCTACCTCAGCCTCCTGAGTAGCTGGGACTACAGGCACCTGCCACCACGCCCAGCTAATGTTTTGTATTTTAGTAGAGACAGGGTTTCACCATGTTGGCCAGGATGGTCTCAGTCTCCTGGCCTCATGATCCACCCACCTCAGGCTTCCAAAGTGCTGGGATTATAGGTGTGAGCCACCACGCCCGGCCCTACACTTACTACGTTTTTAAATAAATTTTATTGTGTATATTTAAGGTATACAACATGATGTTATAAGATATATATGTAGTAAAATGGTTACGATAGTGGAACAAATTCACATATCCATCATCTCACATAGTTACCCATAGTTTTTCCACATGTGGCAAGAGCAGCTATAATCTACTCATTTAGCAGAAATCTTGACTGCCATATACTGTTATTCACTAAAGCCTTCATGATATACATTAGATTTTTCAACAAGTATCAGTGTTAAGGAGAAAAAATTAGGGAAAATTAGTGGGCTGTGAATGGGTGAAGAGTGGTTGAAATTTTAGGGAGGGAAAGAGAGCTTAGCTGAGAAAATGATTGGCCAGGAGAATGTAGAGGAAAGCATTCGAGCCCCAAGGAAGGGCTGGGACCACGGCATGTTTGAGGGTAAATAAAATCAGAGTGGTATGGCCAGGCGCGGTGGCTCATGCCTATAATCCCAGCACTTTGGGAGGCTGAGGCAGGCAAATCACTTGAGGCCAGGAGTTTGAGACCAGCCTGGCCAATATGGCAAAACCCCATCTCTACTAAAAATACAAAAATTAGCTGGGAGTGGTGGCGTGCGCTTGTGGTCCCAACTACTGAGGAGGCTGAGGCAGGAGAATCACTTGAACCTGGGAGGCGGAGGTTGCAGTGAGCCAAGATTGTGCCACCCCACCAGCCTGGGCAACAGAGCAAGCCTCTGACTCCAAGAGAAAAAAAAAATCAGTGTGGCCAGAGTGAACAACGAAGAGAGCAGTGGCCAAGGAGGTGACGGTGGGGCATATCATTTGGGTCTTCCAGGAAGGAGTTTGGCTTATACTGTGAGGGTGAGGGGAGCCACTGAAGACTTGGAGAAGATAAATAGCGTGAACAGCGTGACTGTTAGTGGGCACTCTGGCCGGGTACCACGGCTAATGCTTGTAATCCTAGCTGTTTGGGAGGCTAGGGCAGGAGGATCACTTGAGCCCAGGAGTTCAAGACCAGCCTGGGCAACACACAGAGATCCTATCTCTATTGAAAAAAGAATTTAAAAAGTAACAAGACCTCGTGACACATGCCTGTAATCCTATCTACTTGGGAAGCTGAGGCAGGAGGACCACTTGAGCCCAGGAGGTCAAGGCTGCAGTAAGCCATCATGGCCCCACTGCACTCCAGACTGCGTGACAAAGTGAGACTCTGTCTTAAAAAAAAAAAGTAAATCTGGCTGCTGCATAGAGAATGGACAATCCAGGGAACTGCAGAACCAAAACAACCAGTTAGGAGGCTGTTGCAATAAGGGAGAAAACAGTGGCCTGCAGCAGGACAGTGGTGGCCACAGGGTGGAGAGAAGTTGTTGAATTCTGGATCTTTTAAAGATAAGAGTTAGCCAGACTCAATAGGGTATCACATGGAAAGTATGAGAAAATCAGAGGAGTCAAGGATGACACTGCCTTTTCAAAAGTTATTATTTTTTAAATTGGCAAGTTAAAATGTTTTATGTGTGTGTTTTATGCATGACCTCACATGTTTATCTTTTTTGCATGTGATAAAAACACTGAAAAGCCTACTCTCAGTGATTTTCAAGCATACTGTACATCGTGATTAGCTACAGTCACCATGATGTCCAATAGTTCTCTTGAATTTATTCCTCTTTTCTAACTGAAATTTTGAGTCATTTGACCAACATTTCCCCATTGTCCCTCAACTGCTCCAGCCTGACATTGATATTCTCTGAGCCAGTGGCAGGACACGTGTGTGTGTGTGTGTGTGTGTGTGTGTGTGTGTGTGTGTGTGTTTACAGGTAAACCAACAGTCAATTTGGAAGAACAGGGAAGCATCTGAGAAGAGACTGTTTTGCTGAACCAGCAGCTTAAGCTACTTCCAAAGCTCTAAGTCCATCCTCAGCACCACTGGTCCAAGGAGACTCAAGGAGGCAGACCACGCACAACTCTAGGAGCTTGGCCAGATCATGATCTCTCCACTCCATGGTGGCTAAGAATATGGGCCCTGCATCGAAAATGTCTGTGTTCTATTCCTCGCTCTGCCACTTACTGGCTGGGTGACCTCAGACAAATTACTTAACCTCTCTCGGTATTTCCCTGTCTGTTAAATGAAGATAATAATAATATCTACTTCCTCGAGTTGTGCTGAATATTAAGTAGTTTAATTCATATAAAGGACTTAGCATCACGCCTGACTTGTTGTGATGGTTCAGTCAATAACAGCTGCTGCTGGAAAAATGGAAATTATTTTACTTGTGTCATGGGTTTCACTTTTGGATTCAAGGGGGTAATGTGTACAAAGCCCTAGACCTTTGTACTTTTTACAGTGCCATGTAAACCTAAGTGGTGAATTGATGATGGTGGTGATAATGATTAATGCTGCCACCAACGTCTTGACTCTCAATAACATGATAAGGTAGAAGAATTGAGCCCTTCTAAGGAGCTCGGCGGGGTGGAGAGGTTGGGGGAATGGAGCTGGGATGCAGAGCACAGCAGAGGGCAAGCTGGTTAAAGATAAGAACTTGGTCAAAAGAACCAATAATGCTGCTTATCCTGGACACAAGAAAATTTCAAGGCAGGGAATCACCCAGAGCTGGCAGGAGAATAGATTGCTTTTGTCTCACCAGCTCTAAGCACCTTCCTTTGCAGGGACTAGAGAAGGCGGTTGTGGAGACGCTTGTGTGTAATCCTTGCTAGCAGCAGACAGGAAGGAGTCATCGGTTTCAGCACAGATAATTCTGCCCCTTTCGAATGTTTTCCGCACGCAGCTGCACAGAGCTGAGAGTGGGGACAGTCTCAGGAGGCCCTGCAAGCCACGCCTCAGACACATCGCAAGGATGGCTGCCTCTTGCCACGGAAGTCCAAGCCAATAATTCTCCTCAAGCTGGAAAATGGATGATCTAGCTCCAGCCATGGAAGAAGGCAGGACGATGTGGAAAAGATAAGTATTCACGAAACGTGCATATACACACACACACTAAACCCACACACCAAGTTAGACCCACAGGTAAGCCAGTCACAGGCACACACAAACACATACACAGACCTATACCAGCGCGGAGAGACACAAAGACACAAAGAGAGACATCCCAAATAAACACAGATAGGCGTACAGACACCGAAAGACCATGCAAAAGTGCGACCACAGAGAGGCATGCAGGAGATAATGTGTAACACAAATATACACAAATGCAAATTCAGACAGACAAGGTGACAAATACAAGATGCAGATATGCATAGACCCAAAGATGCACACATATGCATGCACACACACTTGCACGTACATATGCACACACACATGCACACACACGCGCACACACACATACACACATGCACATACACACACATGCATCACATAATGCAATAATGAAAAGCTAAATGACATCTAGGAATTAGCATTGAAAAGTAAAAAAGAACTGTGGTGAGAATTCTGTGAGTTCCCAATGTTCAAAGAGGGTGGGATAGTCTGCCCCCTCCCTCATATCCATCCGACGTGGCTCTCTGTCTGGTGCAGTTTGCTCTGAACGTAAGCAGTTCTGATTTACATGATAGATAGAAACCATTTATACAGTTAAACACGGTAGGGGTCTAAATGCTGTTCCCCGCAGAACACCAGATGTGAATAGATGAACATTTGATTGTCCTCGTGCCTGTTTCTGACAAGCTAACAGATAAGAAACCATCCCACTGAATTCCCAGAAAACTGGAGACCACAAATACAGATAGCAACACGCAGGAAGAGCTAGGATTTATTAAGGCAGATTTCTAAATATTAAAGAGATGGCAGCTGGCTGTGCTTTCCTCAGCAGACTTTGCAGGCGAGAAATCACTCGATAACAAAGATGAATGAGTAGAGCTCCTAACAGGGAATTTCAGATTCTAGAGCACTGGGAATGGCCTCATGCAGGCATTAAACAGGCATCGTGCCCACTTCTGGACTTTAGGGTATCTGAAACTGGGAGGTCCCACTGCCTGGAATCATCTCTTCCTTAGAGCTGCAATTCCATTGCTAAATGCAACCCATTCACTAGAAAGGCTTGGAGTCTCCCAAAATAATTTCATTAAAATATAAAGATAGCCAGTCATGGTGGCTCACACCTGCAGTACCAGCACTTTGGGAGTCCGAGGCAAAAAGATCATTTGAGTCCATGGGTTTGAGACCAGAGCCTGGGCAAATCATAAAGAGACCCCATCTGTACAAAAAATAAAAAATAATTCGCTGGGCATGGTGGCATGCACCTGTAGTCCTACTTATGCAGCGGGCTGAGGTGGGAGGACCCCTTAACCCCTGAAGTTCAAGGCTGCAGTGAGCTACGAATGCACCACTGCTCTCCAGCCTGGGCAACAGAGTGAGGTGCTGTTTCTAAAAGTAAATACATAAATAATTATATAAAATATATACATATATAAATACACACATGAAGATATATTCAGCATCACCAGTCAATAGAGAAATGTGAATCAAAACCACAGTGAAATACTACTCACACCCATTGGGATGGCTAAGAAAAAAAGGAGAAAATAATAAATGTTGTCAAGGATGTGGAGAAACTGGAACCCCTGTGCACTGTTGGTGGGAATGTAAAATGATGCAGTCAGTCTGGAAAAGACTCTGAAGGTTCCTTAAAAAATTAAATATAGAATTACCATATAATCCAGCAATTTCACTTCTGGGTATATACCCAAAATAAATAAAAGCAGAGACTCAAAGAGATATTCACACACCCATGTTCATAACAGCAAACAGCAATCTTCACCACAGCCGAAAGGTTGAACAAACCCCAGTGTCCATTGGCAGACGAATGAGTAATCGTCAGGGGGTATATACATGCAACTGAATGTCATTTGGCCTTAAAAAGAAGTTGTAACACAGCTACAACGTGAATGAACCTTGAAGACAATGGGTTAGTGAAGCCACTCACAAAAGGACAATTATTATATAATCCCCTTTACACTCAGTTACTAGAGTAGTTAAAGTCACAGAGAAAGTAGAATAGTGGTTTCCAGGGGCTGGAGGAGAGCAGAGAGTGTTTAATGGGCACAGAGTCTCAGTCTGATAAAATGAAAAGTTCTAGAGACATATGGTGGTGATGTTACAGAACATTGTGAATGTACTTAATGCCAAAGAACTGTTCACTTAAAAATAAAGTGGTGTCGGGCGTGGTGGCTCATGCCTGTAATTCCAGCACTTTGAGAGGCCAAGGCGGGTGGATCACGAGGTCAGGAGATTGAGACCATCCTGGCTAACACAGTGAAACCACGTCTCTACTAAAAATACAAAAAAATTAGCCGGGCGTGGTGGCGGCCGCCTGTAGTCCCAGCTACTTGGGAGGCTGAGGCAGGAGAATGGTGTGAACCCAGGAGACAGAGTTTGCAGTGAGCTGAGATCGTACCACTGCACTCCAGCCTGGGTGACAGCGCGAGACTCTGTCTCTAAAAATAAATAAATAAATAAAGTGGTAAGTGTTATGTTATTTTACAACAATAAAATATGTGTTTGTGTGTGTATATATAACATGTACATACATATATGTGTATATATGCATATATACATATAGGTATGCATATATACACACATAAACACACACATACACTGCATTATGGATTAATGCATGAAAATACCCCCTTACAGACCACAAGACCCTAAGGACTAGTTTGCATCCAGTAGAGAGGAAGATCTCCTCGGAAGAAAAGAGAAAGATCTTAGAAATGTAATCACAGAGAAATATCCCCAATGTTACAGGACATCTGAATACCTGCTGTGATGACCCCCCTCCCCAACCATGCCTATTCTCACAAAGCTGGCCTGTCCTACATCCAAATGCCTCCAGTCATCTTCACCTGAGCAAGACAGCTGGACCTGCAGGTAAGACTCCTCTGTTCCTATTGTTCCATCCCCAAAAGATCATCAATCAAGAGAGAATAAAAGAAGACAACAGCCAACCTAAAATAGCCTAGACGACTAAATATTACAAGGGCAGTAAGAATAACTAACACATTGGGCACCTTCTTTTGCACATAGTCCCTGACCTAAGCATTTTGCATCTCAACAGCTACTTGAGTTATTATCTCCATTTTGCAGATAAGGAGACCAAAGCAGTGACAGAGCTAGCAAGTGTCAGAGCCAGGATTCAAACACTAGAATCTCCACTTCCAAAGCCTCAAAGCCCATACTCTGAACCATCTATACTGGCTCCCAGCAAGAAGGGGCATTCCATGAAACATTTCCAGTATTTGTAAAAGTGTAAACAATTGTATATTGGTTCTAGGTAAAATAACTTTAGCCACCTAAAAAAAAAATCAATGTCATTACTTTGTGCTGGAATTACACCAGTGATTCTCAGCTGGAAGAGATTTTGCTCTCCTCTCCAGAAAACATTTGGCAATGTCTGGAGAAGGAATGAGGGTATCCCTGACAATGAATGAGTAGAAGCTATTCAAGCTGCTAAACATCCCAAAGCACACAGGACATCCCCCCACAACAAAGAATGATCGAGCCCCAAATTTCAATAGTGCCAAGGTTGAGAAACACTGAATTATATCAACTGTATGCGAGAATGCTGCTCGTGCATCTCACGCCATTCCTGCTTTTACCTTTCCTCCTTTCCCCCTTCCAATTCATCTGCCCACTCATTCACCCAATATGGAAAACACCCACCCATGCTGAACATTTATTTAGAGTGTTGTCATGTTCTAATTGCTCATCAGAATTTCTGATCAAACTTAGGCAGAGTGGGCATACAGAAAATGACTGCTGAAAAGAAAGCCCATGTTTCATGGAAAAACCAATGATTCAAAAAACATGGATTGGTAGACACCATTTCCCGTACCATGTACACGATGTAGAAATTATAATGATAATCATTCTGTTTTTGAGGTGCACATTAGCACCCCTGAACTCAGTGAATCTTATCAAATTGGCTTGGAGACCTAAAACTTACATCTTGTCCATTACCATATATATATATATATATATATATTCGAAAGGACACTTGGCCAAGAAAAGAACTTCATTTCTTCTTTTGAAACTATTCTAAAACAGGACCACTGCTTTGTCCAAAGCATCCGATAAATAGACTTTTTCTTCCTTTCCTTTCCTTTCTCTCTTTCTTTCCTTTCTTTCTTTCTTTTCTTTCTTTCTTTCTTGCCTTCCTTCCTTCCTTTATTCCTCCATCCTTTCCTTTCTCCCTTTTTTCTTTTTTTTCCTTTTTCCTCCTTCCTTTCCTCCTTCATTCCTTCTCTCCTTCCTTCTTTTCCAGCAGCCCAGATTAAACAGAACTGACTTGATCAACCTATGGAAGTGGGTTAGGGGGATGCAGTAACAGACTCTAAGGTGACCCCAAGGATTTCCCACCTTCCACTATTCACACCCTTGTATTATTCCCTCTCCATGAGCGTGGACAAGACCCATGACTTGCTTCTAACCAACAGAGTGTGACAAAGGTGATGGGCTGGCCCTTCCATGACTATGTCACGTGTTACATAAGATTTCATCTAGCTGATAGACTCACTAGAGACTCTTCTTTCTGGCTGGATGAAGTAAGTAGCCATGCTGGAAAAGTTCATGTAGCAAGAAACTGTAGGGTTAGGAGCTAACGGACCACCTATGGCCAACAACAACAAATTTAAGATATGGTCAAAAGGAATTGAATACTCCCAACAACCATGCAGATAAGAAAATCGGCCCTTCCTCACTTGAGCCTCCAAATGGAAACCCAGCCCTGGCTGACATCTTGATTACAGCTTCATGAGATCCTAGGCCGAAGACCCAATTAAAATGTGCCTGGAACCCTGATACATGAAACCGTAAGCTAATAAGTGTGAGTTGTTTTAAGTCTCTGCATTTGTGGTCATTTGTTATGCAACAATAGAAAACTAATAGAACTATATTAGTAAGGCATTTCTTTACACCCTTAAATTTCTCCTATTAACACAGAGCCTTCCAGAAACATGGACATTTTCCTCGGCTCTGAACCCCGTAAGATGAGAAGTTGTGGAACCACGATTCTGTCCAAGCAGCCCTAGATTTATGAATGGCTCCAACTTCCATTAGGTTGCAGGAAGGGGCCAGGGTATCTCTGTTCATGTTTAGAAGTCCATTTGTTTCCATTCCTTGTCAGCAGTTTGCATAAGTGAGTGGTTTTATTTCTTGTGAGAGAGGAGGGAAAATGCATGAGTTACCCCAGCAGTGGAAGATTTGTCAAATAAAGCTTTTAATAATGGGTCTGTTTGACAGTTTTATAGTTCTTCGACTTCCCGGCCATTTGAAGGTGGTAGGTTTTCAATAAAAATTAAGTCCTTTTCCAAGAGAAACTCGGTCCCCTGTTATTTTAAAACAACGGGTCCAGGGTGCACTGAAGCACCTTAATTCCACCACCGAAAGTAAATCTCCCTCCTTTTCCGTATTAATAACTTGGGCAATCCATCAGCCTGAGACGGACTGTGAGCTTTTTGCACTAGTATATCCAGGTGGCCTGATGAACCACATCCGTAACCAGACTTGCTGGGTGATCATTAGGCTGTTCCCGAAAATAAATGGCCTGGCCTTCTCTGCAGCTAACTTAAGTACACCAGGGAGGGGGGCAGCAGCCTGGACTTCATTCTTTAATTTCTTTGGATTCTTCAAAGGTTCTTCTGGGATCAAAGAAGTGGTTCCAAAATTAGTCCATTAGGAGGGAGGTAGCATGCTGGAAGGGACCCAGAATTGGAGCCTGAACACCTTGGTTCCTGAGCGAGCTCCATCACCCCTAATCGTCTGACCATGGGTTCACCCCCTGACTTCTCAGATTTGTAGTTTCTCCATTAGTCAACAGAAGGGTGGTAAAAAAGAAGGTGAAAGCATGGGCTTAGAAATCAGAGTTCTGGGGTTCAAATCCTGCCTCCATAACCTACCAGAACATTTGAGGGGTGTATACTTAGTCCCTCTGTGCCTCATTTTCCTCATATGAAAAATGTCATAGCACGGGGAAATGAAAATTAAAACCACAATGAGATATCACCTTTGCCCTGCAAGAATAGTCATTATTAAAAAGTAAAAGAACAACAGATATCAGTGTTGGCCAGGCACGGTGGCTCATGCCTATAATCTCAGCACTTTGGGAGGCCGAGACAGGAAGTTCACCTGCACTCAGGAGTTCAAGACCAGCCTGGCCAACATGGAACAACCCTGTCTCTACTAATAACACAAAAATTAGCCGGGTGTGGTGGCATACGCTTGTAGTCCCAGCTACTCAGGAGGCTGAGGCAG
Organism: Gorilla gorilla gorilla; assembly: GCF_029281585.2. Classification (NCBI taxonomy): domain Eukaryota; kingdom Metazoa; phylum Chordata; class Mammalia; order Primates; family Hominidae; genus Gorilla; species Gorilla gorilla. The sequence goes on from NC_073242.2 coordinate 12,059,981, forward strand.
GAGAATCACTTGAACTTGGGAGGCAGAGGTTACAGTAAGCCAAGATTGCGCCACTATACTCCAACCTGGGCAACAGAGCAAGACTCCATCTCAAAAATAACAAAAACAAACAAGCAAAAAACTAGATATTGGTGTGGATGTTGTGAAAAGGAAATGCTTATACACTGCTGGTGGAAATGTAAATTAGTAAAACCTCTATGAAAAACAGTACGAAGAACTAGAAGTAGATCTACCATTTGATCCAGCAATCCCACTACTGGATATCTACCAAAAGGAAAAGAGGTTATTTCATCAAAAAGACTGCTGCACACATATGTTTCTTGCAGCACAATTCACAATTGCAAAGATATGGAACCAACCTAAGTGCCCAGAGACCACTGAGTAGATAAAGAAAATATGGTATATATACACCATGGAATACTACTCAGCCATAAAAGAAGAATGAAATAATGTCTTTTGCAGCAACTTGAATGGAACTGGAGACCATTATTCTAAGTGAAGTAACTCAGGAATGGAAAACTGAATGCCGTATGTTCTCACTTAAAAGTGGAAGCTAAGCTGTGAGTACACAGAGACATATAGAGTGGTATGATGTACATTGGAGACTCAGAAGCAGAGAGGGTGGGAGGAGGGTGACAGATTAAAAGCTGCATATTGGTACAATGTACACTACTGGGGTAATGGGCACACTAAAATCTCAGACTTCACCACTATGCAATTCATCCATGTAACTAAGAACCACTTGTACCCCAAAAGATATTAAAATTTTTCAAAATGTGATAACAGCTTCTAGCAGTCCTTGGAGATCAAGAAGACTCATCTCTGTACAGTTTTCTTGATTCATCCTAAGTGTCCATTCAAGGCTCGTTGTTCTATTATTATACTTATTACTCTTATGATTATTGGGTATGTCATTTGCCATCACAAAATTTTATTAAGCCCAGAAACCAGAAATTCAGATTAAGTGGGAGCTCTTGCTCTGCCACAGCCCATTCTCTCTGCCCCATCAGAGAAAACATCCAGCATTCCATGGGTCCCTTGGGGGTCCCAGTGTTCCCATACAATCAGTGCCCTAGCAGAAGGCATCTGTGAATGTCCAATGCTGCTCCAGACCCAGGGGAAACAGCCAAAGGCTCTGAGGATAAAGATTCAGGGATGGGAAAAGTTGGGGAGGAGACCATCACCCTTCATTATAAGTCCTTTGTATAATTTGGATTTTTGCAATGTGCCACTACTACTTTGATTGAAAATGTTCTTTTATTATAAATGCAAAAATAAATGGCAAAAAGGGCATCAATTTTAAAGCACTAAAGAGGTGCTAGCTGTTACTTGGGTTGACCCCAGGCCTGGACATTCAAAAGCGTCTTCCACCAAGCCTGAGGTTTTCGTCATCCTCTGGGGCTGCAGAACCATCAACAACCACACAGCAGTTTCCCAAACTCATCTCCTAGGAAGCAAATACAGTATGCCAAAGTCTTCCCCTTTCCAAAGCCTCAAAGCCCCACCCACCACAGGTTCTGTAGCCTCTTGCCTCCTATTCTTCTTACTGGATGCACCCATTTTTACCTGGTACCCCAGGTTCCTACCTAGAATCTACCAGAGTCAACACTCAGGCCCAGTGAAACCTCCAAGGTATGTATCCCAATAATGCCCTTCTACCTAGAGACTATTTTTCCCAGAGGCTCTTTCTTCTCCTGGCACAAACACAGAGCCCTTGTATGTTAGGAGAATCCAGAGTTCCCAACTAACTCTCCATTCATTGCCAAGTGCAGCTATTACAGGTGTAAATGGTCATCTCGTCTTAATCTTCTTCATCATCTCTATCATTATCCTCTTTATCAATTACTCTTCTTAGGAAGTCAGTTCACAATTGAAAAATTGTGGAACCAACCCAAATGCCCATCAGTCAATGAGTGGATAAAGAAACTGTGAGATATATATATGAGATGGAATACTACGCAGCCATAAAAAGGAATGAATTAGCAACATTTGCAGTGACCTGGATGAGATAGGAGACTATTATTCTAAGTGATGTAACTCAGCAATGGAAAACCAAATATTCTATGTTCTCACTGATATGTGGGAGCTAAGCTATGAGTACGCAAAGGCATAAGAATGATACAATGGACTTTGGGGACTTGGGGGGAAGAGTAGGAGGGAGGTGAGGGATAAAAGACTACAAATATGGTGCAGCGTATACACGGGTGATGGGTGCACCCAAATCTCACAAATCACCACTAAAGAACTTACTCGCCAGGCGCAGTGGCTCATGCATGTAATCCCAGCACTTTGGGAGGCCAACTGGGGTGGATCACCTGAGGTCAGGAGTTTGAGAACAGCCTGGCCAACATGGCAAAAACCCTGTCTTTACTAAAAATACAAAAAAAAAAAAAAAATTAGCCAGGCGTGGTGGTGCCTGCTTGTAGTCTCAGACACTCAGGTGGCTGAGGCACAAGAATCGCTTGAACCTGGGAGGCAGAGGTTGCAGTGAGCCGAGATTGTGTCACTGCACTCCAGCCTGGGCGACAGAGTGAGATTCCATCTCAGAAAAAAAAAAAAAGGAACTTACTCATGTAACCAAATACCACCTGTACTCCAATAACTTATGAAAAAAATAATTTAAAAATCTAATAGTAGAGCATGGAGAGGAGAGTCCATGAGAGACCTGAAACATTTAAAATAAAAGAAGTCAGATTCAGCAATCCCACCACTGAGAATTTGTCCAAAGAAAATTATTATATCGAAGAGATATCTACACTCCATGCTCATTGCCTCACTATTCACAATAGCCAAGATATGGAATCAACCTAAGTGTCCATCAATGGATGAATGAAGAAAGTGGAGTACACAATGCAATACTCTTCAGCCATTAAAAAAAAAAATGAACTCTTGTCATTGGTGGCAACATAAATGGAACTAGAGGACATTATATTAAGTGAAATAATCCAGGCACAGAAAGTTGAACATGGCATGTTCCCACTCGTATGTGGAAGCTAAAGAAAGTTGATCTTGTAGAAGTGAAAAATAGAACAGAGGATACCAGAGGCTGGGAAGGGTGGGGGAAGACAAGGACAGGGAGAGATTTGTTCAAGGATACAAAATTACAGCTAGATGGGAGGAATAAGTTCTAGTGTTCTATAGCAAAGAGATTATGGTTTTTGCCATCGAAAGTAATGGCAAACTGCAATTACTTTTGCACCAATCTAATAGTTAACAATAATATATTATATGGTTTCGAATAGGAGGATATTGACTATTCCCCACACAAAGAAATCATAAATGTTTGAGACGCTGGACATGCTAATTACCCTGATCTGATCACCATGTATTATATGTATCACAACATCACTATGTACCCTATGAACATGTACAAGTATTATTCATCCACTTAAAATAAATAAATAAAAAGAAGTCAGAAATCCCACCCTTACCCACATATCCTTCTATGTGAGTGCCTGGGAACTACCTATTCTCTTGCTACATTGAATTTAAATAGTTCAGTATGCTCCGTTCTTAGCTCTTGTCTTTCCAAGCTGAAAATGCAGTTTGAGACCATGTTGGCCTGTTGGCCAGGCTGGTCTCAAACTCCTGACCTCCAGTGATCTGCCCACCTTGGCCTCCCAAAGTGCTGGGATTACAGGAGCGAGCCTAAAATAATTTTTTTTTTCTGTCGCCAGGCTGGAGTGCAGTGGTGTGATCTCAGCTCACTGCAACCTCCACCTCCTGGGTTCAAATGATTCTCCTGCCTCGGCCTCCCAAGTAGCTGGGATTACAAGCACCTGGCTAATTTTTATATTTTTAGTAGAGATGGGGTTACACCATGATGGCCAGGATGGTCTTGAGCTCTTGACCTCATGATCTGCCCACCTCAACCTCCCAAAGTGCTGGGATTACAGGTGTGAGCCACCACGCCCGGCCTAAAATAATTTTTTGAATTAAGTTTTTGAGTCATAGGTTGGTCTTGAACTGTTAGCCTCAAGCAATTCTCCTACCTTACTCTCCCACAGTGCTGGCATTACAGGCATGAGCCATCATGGCCAGCCAAGGCAGGCTTTTTTCAGCTGAGGTTCACCTTGGAGGATCATTGCAGCAGCCAGGGGAACAAGGCCTTCACCCAAAGCACATATCTGAATTGTGCATCACAACAAGGACACATAATGCAAAAAAAAAAAAAAAAAAAAAAGGCATTTTATTTAATGCTGAATACAAAATGTTCTACTGTCTCTCTTCTTTATGATGCCTCTGGGCCTCTCTCAGCAGCCTTTTCACCTCTGTCCCTAACCCTCGCCAGCACTTTGTCTCTGCTTTGCTGCCCTCACCATTATAAGAGTCACAAACAGTTTTCTTTACCAGATCAGCTTAATTCTCATTTTTCAGAACCTCATCCACATCTTAATTTCCTTCTTTCTTCTGGACTTTTCTCCCTTCTCTGTCTGCTCCTCTTCTGCCTTTTGTAGCAGAAATCTATTATCCCACTTGGTTCCTTTATTTTATTTTATTTTTTCTAGCTACCACTGAAAGTGTGACCTGCCTTTTCCAAAGCAAGGCAGACAGTTTTGAACCACAACCGACATAGGTTAAGCTCTGCTAAACTCTGTGACATGAGGATTATAAATTAAAGGTCAATCCATTCTTTCACATGGTTGCTATTGGGGAAAAAAAGCTCTTGAAATGTACTAAATTCAGATGAATTGGAATCTTATGTCAAGGCTACAGAAGAAAGGCTGCTGTTGGAATAAAGATCTGCTTCCAAGAGCGTATTTAGACACATCTTGCCTCTGGTGATTTGTCTCTGACCCCATCTCCTTAATCAGACATCTGTTCATCCTCCTGCCTGTAGAGTAGATGGTCATCAGAGGCCCCCACACCCATTTCTATCCCCAGCTTATAGCTCAGACCTATGGCAGGCAGGGTCTGTTTCACTTGGGGAGATTTTGCAAAGAAGTGAGTTTCCATCCTCTCATGGCAGCAGTACATAGAGTGACAAAGAGCTGACCCCCAGGTCAACAGCCAAGAGTGAGAATAGCCCTGTTAACACCAGAAAACACTAACCACGGACCTGGCTCTGCCAAGACAAGAGATGTTCTGCCACCCCAAGTTAAGCTGCTTGACAGAAATATGACATAGACCCAGCCAGGAATGCATTTCTAACAGTTACTTCCATTTGCATTTTACAAAACACCAGCATGCATATTATCTCATTTCGGCTCATCAACAATCCTGTCAGGTAGGTGGAGCTGGATTATTATTTGTATAACAATTTATTTCGTTGTGCAAGACAGCAAGTATACAATGCAGCCATGCTGTACCTATGCTATCCAAAAGCAAGCGTAGAAACATGCAATCCAAAAGAACCAGGTCTCATGCTAAGGCAATCACAAGCCTGCCCAGGATCCAGATGGTGGTGCAAAATCCACCTTCCCTTCTCCCTTGGGTCTCCTTTTAATCTGAAGAAGCCACCTCTAATTGAACCAGAAAGACCCACATTCTCATCTCCCTCCCTCTTCCTCTTATATGTCCCTACCATTTCTGCTGGTTAGTGCTTTTTCCCTACCTGTGCTTTGGTGTGGAAATTCATTTTGTTTTTGGAAGCCATAGCAAGAAAAACTCACTTCCCTGATTCCTTACAGCCCCTTCTTCACCACCCTTGCTTCTCTGTCCTGGGAGATACATTTGCCCCTTGGCCTGAGGCCAGCAAATTCCATATGCCCCACATTCAGAATAAAGTAAACATGAAGTCCAGCCTCTCTCTCAATATTTTTTATCACCTCTCATAGAATAACATCATTGGGCTGTGATGCTGAAGACCCCATCCACCAGCTGCAACAACGGAGAGGAAGGAACACCCTCTCTTTCCATGTTTGTCTACTATTGGAAATATGGAAGATGCAGAAAAGTAGGAAAGATGCTGATAATCTCACCAGTCGGTGATCATTAGCTGTTAAATAAAATTTGTAAGAGGACATTTATTTGAACTCAGCTCCTGTACTGAACCCAACAGACAAAACCAATATGGAGCCTTTCATGCTCAATGAAACTCATTAACTTGGGAGTCTACTCAGAACTGAGTTTGAGTTCCTTACAGCAGCTGAGCTTTAGTCAATTGCAGGTGGCCAGTTGATTCAAACAAGATGGAAACACGGAGCTGTAACCAATGAAGTTGTTCTTTTTCCTCACTTTCATTTTTCTGCCCATCGATGCTGTCTGACCACGTAGCAGGCAGAGCATCTTTGAACCCATCCAGTTCACTGAACCATTTATCTAAAGGATGAGAGCTCTGAGTCCAGAGAAAGGAGGTACCTTGGTCAAAGCCACATTCAGTATTTGAACCTGACCTGTTCAGTGGAAAGCCCAGACTCTTAAAAACATCACCCAAGTCATCCCAGAATGCAGAAACCTCAGACTGCCACCCCCAACTGAATTTGGGTTTTAGTTGTAGGAAATGAACCAAACTTCTTTCCCTCCCTGAGTTCTGAAAGTGACTCCTCTCATTCACTCACAATCTCATTCTCAGAACTTTCCAGAACATCCATCTAATAATACTCAGAGTTTATAAGATACCAATACTCTATAGCAGTTCTGTCTAATAAAAATATAATGTGAGCCACGAATGTCATTTTAAATTTTCTAGTAGCCATATTAAACAAGTAAAAAGAGACAGGTGATGTCAATTTTTAAATTAGTTTTGTTTAACCCAATAAGACCAAAACATTATTTCAGTATATGCCACCAACCACATTGCAAGCACTCAAAAGCCACATGTTGCCAATGGGTACTGTATTGGAAACTGTATAGGACAGTTTTATAGAATGGTGTGCAGCGTACATTAGAATAAACCAGAAATCTTGTTACATGCAAACTCCTGGGGCCCATTCTTCAAGGTTCTGATTCAGTAGGTCAGCGAAGAGATCTGCATTTTTAGCAAGTTCTCCCAAGTGACTCCAATGAAAGCATTCTGCAGAATACACACTGATGTAGGAGATTTTTCAGGGCAGAGTAGAAGGTTCACCTGACCCTCAGGCACCAGAATAACTCATAGGATCTACATCCCTAAGAGGAGGCACCAGTACAATTTTCACCATTCTCTGACTCAGTAAGTGGATTTGATGGGTGTATGTGATTATATAAGTGCCCCAGATTAATAGAACATCAGGATTTTGGGTTGGGCCCATGAATTCTTGCATCATCATTTATATTTGCACCATGATGCATTTCTTCAAATGATGCTTGAGGTAAAATATTAATGATTCTAATACACAGGGAAGGAGCTCAGACAGAATCCCATTCCCTTCAAAGCAAGACAACTTTGAACGGCTGTGTATCTACCTAATGGCTTCTCTTTGTTTTATTCAAGAGTCTACTAACTGGGTAAGGCGACTTCCTACACACAGACATGCCTCCAGGCTTGGACTCAGTTACAAACAAGGAAGGACAAAGGTAGGAATGGTCAGCCTGGGTTTTCCTTCTTGTAAGTTTCTCAAAGCATCATCTGAGGACCAGATAGACCAGACAGGGCACTGATGCTAGGCATGCAATAGACAGTCCTGCAAATTCACAAAGTCCTCCTCTAGACACAGATTCATATGGTCAGGTGTAGACTCAGAATCTCCAAGGTCCAGTACCCCCAACACCCTCTTCCCCTAGGTTATTCTGATGCAGGGGATTAGGGTGAAACTAGTGGAACCCATATATACCTTACTGGTCTCATCAGAATGAAACTACAAAATTCAGTAATACCTCTCTCTTTTTAAACTTTAATTATACATGTACTATTCACAACAGCAAAGGCATGGAATCAACCTAAATGTCCATTGATGATAGACTGGATAAAGAAAATATGGTACATGTACACCATGGAGTACTATGTAGCCATATAAAAGAACAAGATCATGTTGTTTGTAGCAACATGGAAGAAACTGGAAGCCATTATCCTTAGCAAACTAATGCAGGAATAGAAAACCAAATACCGCGTGTTCTCACTTATAAGTGGGAGCTAAATGATGAGAACTCATAAACATAAAGAAGGGAACAGCACACACTGAGGTCTACATGAGTGGAGGGTGGGAGGAGAGAGAGGATCAAAAAAATACCTCTCAGGTACTATGCTTATTAGCTGGGTGACAAAATTATGTGTACACCAAACCCCCAAGACACACAGCTTACCTATATAACAAATCTGCATATGTTCCCCTGAACCTAAAACAAAAGTTTAAAATTATGCAAAATTTATTCATATTCTAAATTTCCAATAATAAAATATTTCAACCAATACAAGGAAATTGACTAAAATTTAAAAGTTCCCTCACCTCTTCTATAAATACACTCTTCCCCAGAGGTAACCACTGTTCACAGCTAAATTTAAATTCTTCTGGCATATTTTCAATGCATTTACATACTGAAGATGTATACATATGTAAAGATGTTTTGTTTTATTGGTAGAAAAATAGGTATGTACTATACTATGACTTGCTTTGTCACTTAAGTAAAATGTCTTAGAAATCACTCCATGCCAGCTCTACAGGATATAAATGTAACTCTACCTTATTGTTTATTTGTCTGAGACAGAGCCTTGCTTGTTGCCCACGCTGGAGTACAGTGGCACAATGTTGGCTCACTGCAGCCTCCACTTCCCAGGTTCAAATGGTTCTCAAGCCTCAGCCTCCTAAGTAACTGGGATTACAGGTACACATGGCCACAACTGGCTAAGTTTAGTATTTTTAGTAGACACAAGATTTCACCATGTTGCCCAGACTGGTCTCAAACTCCTGACCTCAACTGATCCCCTCACCTTGGCCTCCCAATGTGCTGGAATTACAGGCGTAAGCCACTGTACCTGGCAACTACCTCATTGTTTTTAACCAATGCATAGTATTCTATAGTACAAAAGGTCCATATGTGATTTAACCTTTCTTCTCTTTATCGGTGAGTATTTAAGTCTGCGTGTGTGAATGTGTGTGTTGCTATTACAAGCAATGCTGCAACAAACTTCCTTGTTCAAATTTGCCATGGGCTTAGGGAATAATGAATAAAAAACCACCGATCTTGAGCCCACAGGTCCTCATTCAAACTCAGAATCTTTTAAGGAACGAATTCTCTGACTCTTTTCCAGCTGCAGGTATTTGCAGTGCAAGCTCCTGTTAGTCTGCTTCTCACCAGGATTATTCAAAAGCACTTCTCCACCTTCATGCCAAGGCCTATCTCCCCCAACCCCAGAGAGAAAAGATCTCCTTCCCTCTTCCATTTCAAGATCCACTTCATTTCTCAGTTTGAGACTTACCTTTCCCTGCCAAAACTTAACCAAGAGAACATGCATTATTTTCAGGTCTTGTAGCCCCTGCTCCACCAACAAAAGACTAGAAGCTGGCTTCATGGCTGGCACAGGTCGCTAAGTCCCTCTTCCCTCAATACACAATTACTGAGCCTTTTTTCACATGCTAGGAACCTAAGGCAGAAAGATCAACAAGACAGAACTTGATTCCTGTCCTGATGGAGCTTACAATCTAGTGGGGGAGAAACAGCCTCCACCCACCCCCCGGTAAAGCAAGCAAATAAACAAATTATTAAGTACAAACTGTCTCTGTTTATATGCAGAAAGGAAACAGAAACCAGGCTAAAGAATAGTGACTGGGACTGGGTGCGGTGGCTCATGCCTTTATCCCAGCACTTTGGGAGGCCAAGGTGGGTGGATCACCTGAAGTTGGGAGTTCGAGACCAGCCTGACCAACATGGAGAAACCCCATTTCTACTAAAAACACAAAATTAGCTGGGTGTAGTGGCGCATGCCTATAATCCCAGCTACTCAGGAGGCTGAGGCAGGAGAATCACTTGAACCTGGGAGGCAGAGGTTGCATTGAGCCAAGATCGTATCATTGCACTCCAGCCTGGACAACAAGAGCAAAACTCTATCTCAAAAAAAAAAAAAAGAGAGAGAGAGAGAGAGAATAATGACTGGAGGATGAGAGATTCTTCTTTAGATGCAGTCTTGAGGATGGAGTCTCTGGGGAGATATTTTTGCTAAGATTTCAACAATGATAAAGAGTCAACCATGCAAAAAAAGAGTCAGTAGAGTTGGAAGCAAAGAAGGTTCCAGGCAGAAGGAGTGACAGGTGCACGTGCATCTTGCAAAAGGGAACAAGGTGTATTCTGGGAGCTGATGGAACAGTGTGTTTAGAGCCAAGTGAGGGAAGAAAACTCTTGGCTTGAATTTGGAGATGGGGGCAGGAAATCAGATGATTGAGGGCTTTGTAGCTTATAAGGAGGAGTTTGGATTTCATTCCAAATGTAATGAGAAGCCTTGAGAGAATTTTCACCAGGTTTATAGTGATCTTAACATTGCTAAAGATCATTTTAACTGCTGTGGAGAACAGATTAGAAGAGGGAGCTGTAAGACTGAAGGGAGCGAACTAGTAAGAAGACTATTGGACTAGTTAATGAGTTAACCAACAGTACACAGGCCAAACTCTGCTTTTTTAAAAAAAAATCCCATTTAGGGAACCAGCAGGGAAATAGGGGGTATGCTGGGTCAGACTCCATCCATTGGTCCTCTAACATATGTCAGTATGGTCCTCCCTACCACAATTATTTCATTAGTGATTTTGGCCCATCATGGACTGCAAACAGGGCTTAAACAAGGTCATACACCTGCACACAGAGCCCAAGACAATGTCCAGGCATACAGCAGTCTATATTCAGATCCAGAAAAAAACTCTAAGATAGCTCAGTTCTGCCACTGTGTTCCTTTTATATTGCTAGAAGTAGATTTAACATCTCAGTCTGAAGCATCTGCATTATGGTTTCTTTACTATACTTAGAGATTCTCCAAGACTATTGGGAGGTGTTTGCCTGGCATCTGCACAGCTAGTTGGAGCCTCCAAAATGGTCCTTCCAGAAGAAATAAAAGGACTGTCTATAAAGCAAATTTCGAACTCCTCCTAAAAATAAAAACTAATTATCACCCCCAAATTGACAGTTAGTTCCAGACTTTAAAACTTGAACTCTAATCTTCACCTGACATTCCTGTTACTCTAAAATGCCAGTATGCTAATAAGAACAATGCAGCGTGCAGACTGGCCTTGTTTCCCTGAGCATCTTTGCAAGTGGTTGTCTTTTGCCGCGTCTGGAAAGCATTTTTATTTTGGGGCTCTGCTTTCTCAGTTGGTCTGCCCACGGTCCAGGTCTGGGATTTCAGGTTAATTTCTGGATGTGTACAACCGACTAGACTACTTTGACCCCTTCAGACGTCATGAAACATTAGCTTCACAGACATTAACCAAAATTGGGTATTCAATGCCAGCTCATTTTGAAGCCCAAAACATTGGATAATGTTTCAAGTCTATCCTTCTCTTGGCAAGACAGTGACAGGAGAGCCCTTTAGGGTAGATTTTGTAGGTTTCCAATCACTACAGTGGCCACTGCTGTATATTATTAAATAGTTTTAGGAAATATGGCATGCAATACAAGGTGGAAAGAAAAACCAGGTCTGTTACCTGGATTCAACAAAATCCTAAGCTAGCAGGCTCAACTGATATTGCAAAAACCAATTTGCAAACAGTGCTGTCTTCCTCCTCCGTGTGTTTCCAGGACAGTTTCTTGATAAACCAAGTTAGTGGTTGATGAAAGGAAGAAAAAGCTAAGGAGTTATGGAGGCACAGGTCTCCTGATTTGGAGCAGGAGTCATTGGAAGAGGTCAATTGTCAAACGGCAGCCTGATCTGGTTGCAGGCTGTCCTAGGATTCAGCCTGAATGTATTATCATCCATCATAGGGAAAGCCCAATAAATCCTTCCTCCTTGAGCGTTTGTAACACAGCTTCTGTTTCTAAATCCATAAATCCAGGAGGTAAACAGAGATAGCATCTCTCATTTCTCCTACACACACAATTCCTTTTGGCCCTGCACCAATCAGTGGGACCAGTTCACATGCTTATACTTTGCACTTCAGGTCTTTGAAATCTTTCACCATCACGCCACAGGCATCATCACCAACATCAACAATTTGCATTTACACTGTTTAAAGTATTTTACATTTATTATCGAATCTGACCCAATCAGATCATCCCCATTTTATACAGGAATAACTGGAGATCCTAAAGTCGATTTATACCAACAGCAGTAATGAGAGCGTCCACTCATCACACCCTAGCTAGGACTAGACCTTTTAATGTTTTAATTGGACAATTTGAAAGGTAAAATGTTATCTTTCCAGTTTCCAATTATGTGATGCCTATTAAAGATCAACATTTTCTTAATGTGCTTATGGGTCATTTGTATTTCTCCCTTTGGAAATTAACTTTTTATGCCCTTTGCACATTTTTCTTTCAGATTTTTTAAAGATTTTTTACATCGTAAAACTATTAATCTTTGCAATATTAATTGCAAGTCTCTCCCTCCCCCATTGCCTCTTGCTCTTTAATTTTGCTCAACATGCTTTGTCATACAAAGCTCTATTTTTTTTAATTGAATCCATTACTATTTTTCTCGCTGATTTTTTTCTGAGTTTTATGCTTGGAAAAACCCTATCTCAAACTGAGATATAGATTTATCCTTATTTTATTCTTTCTTTTTTGGTTCTTACAGATTTTTGAATATTTATCTGTTTAATTCATTTGAAATGTATTTGGGAACATAACATAATAGTGAAGATATACATTGATTGCTTCTTTCCCCCTAAATAACCAATTTTTCTAACACGACTTCTTAAATTTACCCATTTCCATTGGCCCACGGTGCCTTCCTTGTCATAGTCTCATATGATACATATGTTCAGGTTTTAGTCCATAGTGTTTCATTTCTTTCATTGATTATTTATTGTGCCAATGCCAAATTATTGTCATTGTTTCACCCTTACAAAACATTTTCTAATTTAGTTGGGCAATTACCTTTGTTGTCAAAATGTCATTGAATCATCATTTTTTTTTTTTCCAAAATGTCTTTAGTCTCACCCAGTAATTCTTTCAGGTGGGCTTTAGTACAATTTCTGCAAGATCCTTAAAAGTCTCAATAGGATTTTGATTGAAATATTGTGAACTTATATATAAATTTTTAAATAATTGACACCTTGGCAATATCTAATCCCCTCATTTTAAAAAGAGATATTTTTTTAAGATATACTCCTCAGTCAAATTGTATATATTTATCAATATATATTACTTACCATTGTGATTACTTCTAAGTGTCTGTGCGGCAGCTATGAAATCATTTTTCTGCTATGACTTACAATTAATTATTGGTGATACCTTAAAGGTTTTGCTTTAAAGATTTGTCTATCCACTGCGCTGAATTCCCTACAGATTTAAAATTTTTTTATTATCTTCAGTTTCCTAGGTGTCAATTAATATAATCTGCAAGTAAACAATTAAAAGTTCTCTATTTAATAGTTGTAGCTCTTATTTCTGTTTTCTACATTGTTACATTATCGCAAACTTCCAAATTAATTAGGGAAGAAAATGTCTTTGGGAATCTTTATAATTTTAATGGGAATGCTTTGTGTATTTCTCTATCATCAAAGATGTTGACTCTTATTTTAAATTAATATTTTATTATATTAAGAAAGTAACCAATTGCTCCTCACTTTGATTAATTTTCATGAGTAACTAGTGTGGAATTTTATCTAGTGGTTTTTTTTTGACATTTTGGTCTATCATCATATTTATTGGACTTAGAAGTGGGATGCATTACATTTAAGTTAGCTTAAAACACATTAATATATATTTCTTAAATAAGATTTTTCACTTGAAATATTTAGCATTGTGCCTAGAACATAATAGGAATGTAATAACTGTTTCCTTTGTAAAATTGCTTTTATTATCATTGATACTATTTATCAAAGACTAGAATGAAACAGCACCTGTTAACACACCAAGAGACAGAATTAGCATGATTTTTTTCCTTATTTTTATGCCTTTTTTTTTTGTTTTCTCCAACACGTCTTGTCTTTCCAAACAGGTATCGACATTCATAGTTAATTTTATTGTCAAAATATTTGTATTCTCAAGTTTTCTATTGTAAGTATCCTTCCAAGTGGCTGGAATTAATCTTGAAGCATTGCTTTAAAGGAATAGTTACATTTTTTTTTCTAAGCCATTGCATATGCTAGAACAACGCGAGCATAAAAGAGACTTTTTTTTCCCCTTTGGAGACAAAATCTTGCTCTGTCACCCAGGCTTGCCGTCGCGTGGTCTCGGCTCACTGCAACCTCCACCTTCTGGGTTCAAGTGATTCTCCTGCCTCAGTCTCCCTAATAGCTGGGATTACAGGAACCCACCACCACGCCCAGCTAATTTTTGTAGTTTTTTTAGTAGAGCTGGGGTTTCACCATGTTGGCCAGGCTGGTCTCGAACTCCTGACCTCAGATGATCCACCTGCCTCGGCCTCCCAAAGTACTAGGATTATAAGTGTGAGCCACTGTGCCCAGCCAAAAAAATTTTAAAAACCTTTTTCAGCAAGTGCTCTATCATGACAAACATCACCACCACAAAACAGAGTGAGTGGGTAGAGGGAATTTACTAACTCGACAGATATCTTTGTAGGGCACTGAACTACTCATGGATTAAGAAATAGAAGCTCAAGCTATGTTAACCGCAAAGGCAGGAGCGTTCCCAAAGATTCTCAAGATGAGAAAGCTAGAGTAACACAGTCAGAAAGAAAAAAAAACTAAAAGGAAGTGCGCTAAAACATTGGCAGTAGTTGCCATTAAGTAATGGAATTGTGGGTTGTTTCTATTTTCCCTTTATTTGTACTTGTCTATGCTTTCCAAAATTTCCACAATGCAGCTGTATTGACTTCATAAGCATAAGAACAAATGTTTTTATTGTGTCCATGAGAAAGGGAAAAGAAAATTATGGGACTGTGAAATGGAACCAGGCGTGTGGCTGAGATCATGAGCTATTTTTGTATCCTGCTCATTTTCATGAATCAAGAGTATTCCCCCATTTTATTGCAAATTCTTCACAGTATCATTAGTGATGGCTACATAACAGCATATAAATGAATGAATCATAATTGATTTAATCCTCTGTTATTATATATTTGGGAAATAAATGAGTTATTTCCATTTTCCATTCTATTGTCTGTTAACTGTGCTGAACATTTTGTAGATAAATCTCATCCACTCCACAAACATTTTAATATGCCTAATTTTCTGATTATCTAAATGCTTTGCTTTCTTACTTTTCTTACCTTCTAGAACACTCCATGATCATGAGCTAAATATCCTCAATGCCTTTTGATTACTCAGCCGTGTTAGGTCACTGTCTCCCTAAACTACTGTGGTCTGATTCCTGAGCAGGAACCCCTTCCAGCTCCAGCCAGCATTTATAAGGCCCAGCCTTCTGTTGCTTCAATTCAAAACAGCATTGTCACCAAGCTGCTCACTTCTCCCAAAAACGTGTCTCAAAACACACTTCCCCATTAGCTGTATGCATTTATCAGTGGAGCAATAAATGATGATGGTGCTGTTATTCATCAAATGGTCAGAGTAATTGTGTCACTGGCTGTGCCCAAGTTCCTATGAGTTGTCACACATCAACCCCAATTTCTTATTCTTAAATTTTTTTAGTTTTTTATTTTTCCGTAAGTTATTGGATTACAGATGAAATTTGGTTACATGACTAAGTTCTTTAGTGGTGATTTGTGAGATTTTGGTTCACCCATCACCAGAGCAGTATACACTGCACTATATTTGTAGTCTTTTATCCCTCGCCCCTCTCCTACTGTTCCCCCCAAGTCCCGAAAGTCCATCGTGTCGTTCTTATGCCTTTGCGTCCTCATAGCTTAGCTCCTACATATCGGTGAGAAGATACAATGTTTGGTTTTTCATTCCTGAGTTACTTCACTTAGAATAATAGTCTCCAGTCTCATTCAGGTTGCTGAAAACGCCATTAGTTCGTTCCTTTTTATGGCTAAGTAGTATCCCATCATATAAATATACCACAGTTTCTTTATCCACTCGTTGATTGATGGGCATTTGGGTTGGTTCCACGATTTTGCAATTGCAAATTGTGCTGCCATAAACTGAAAGTAGCTTTTTCATATAACTTTTTTCCTCTGAGTAGATACCCAGTAGTGGGATTGCTGGATGGTAGCTCTACCTTTAGCTCTTTAAGGAATTTCCACACTGTTTTCCACAGTGGTTGTACTAGTTTACATTCCCACCAGCAGTGTAGAAGTGTTCCCTGCTCACTGCATTTGTGCCAACATCTACTGTTTTTTGATTTTCTGATTATGGCCATTCTTGCAGGAGTAAGGTGGTATCGCATTGTGGTTTTGATTTGCATTTCTCTGATCATTAGTGATGTTGAGCATTTTTCATATGTTTGTTGGTCATTTGTATATCTTCTTTTGAGAATTGTCTATTCATTTCCTTAGCCCACTTTTTGATGGAATTGTTTGTTTGTTTTCTTACTGATTTGTTTGAGTTCTTTGCAGATTCTGGATATTTGTCCTTTGTTAGATGTACAGATTGTGAAGATTTTCTCCCACTCTGTGGGTTGTCTGTTTACTCTGCTTACTGTTCCTTTTGCCGTGCCAAAGCTCTTCAGTTTAATTAAGTCCCAACCATTTATCTTTGTTTTTATTGCATTTGCTTTTGGGTTCTTGGTCATGAAATCCTTGCCTAAAACACTGTCTAGAAGGTTCTTTTTTGTGTGTGTTTTTTTTTTCTACCAGGGTGGATAGGAAAGGACCATCAGGTGGGGGCAGGGCTAGACATGTCTGAGCTCAGACTCTCCTTGGGCGGATCTTGCTGCCGCTGAATATTTGGGGTGTCTCCTGGGTCCTGAGGGAGCAGCCCGCTTCCCTCAGAGGGTCTGTAGGTCCTCTTGGGATTGCTGGTTTGTTCTTGCAGTTGATCTGGAGCTAAAATTCACAATGTGAGCCTCTGCACTCTGCTCTGTCTGTCCGAGTCGGAGCTGTAATCCAGTCCTACCTCCCATCCACCATGATGATCCCCAATTTCTTTTTACAATTTATTTTTATTCTCTTTAGAGACAGAGCTGAGTTCTGACTCTGCCACCCAGACTGGAGTGCAGTGGCATGATCATAGCTCCTGGCAGCCTCAAACTTCTAGGCTCACACAATCCTCCCACTTCAACCTCCAGAGTAGCTGGGACTACAGGTGTGCACCACCATGCCCAGCTAATTAAAAAAAATGGATACAGGATCTCACTTTGTTGCCTAGGCTTCTATTGAACTCCTGAACTCAAGCAATACTCCCATCTCAGCCTCCCAAAGCGCTGGGAATACATATATGAGCCACTATGCCTGGCCACAACCCTAATTTCTCTCCTCTCTCTCTTTCTCTCTCTCTGTCTCTGTCTCTGTCACTCTGTCATTTTTTTAAGAACCATATGAGGCCGGGCATGGTGGTTCATGCCTGTAATCCCAGTACTTTGAGAGCTTGAGGTGGGCGGATCACCTGAGGTCAGGAGTTCGAGACCAGCCTGACCAACATGGAGAAATCCCATCTCTCCTAAAAATACAAAATTAGCTGAGTGTGGTGGCACATGCCTGTAATCCCAGCTACTCAGGAGGCTGAGGCAGGAGAACAAATTGAACCCAGGAGGCAAAGGTTGTGGTGAGCTGAGATCACGCCATTGCACTCCAGCCTGGGCAACAAGAGCGAAATTCCATCTCAAAAAAAAGAAGAACCATATGAATCAGCACCATTCCCAGCAGGTCACATAGGAAACAGACAAGATTCACTGATTTCCCTTTACTTGATGGGGCTTTAAGCAATTCTGGTTTTATAGGGATGTGGGGACACACAGCCCATAGGCTCTGTGCCTTGCATTATGAGAGTTCACAAAGCCTCATAAGACATGACTAGCCTTGAGCAAACTGGTCCCAGTTTGCTCATCTGATAGATTAAGCTGTGGCTTTAAGCTCAGAATCAGTGGAATCTCTTTGCTTGGCTTATAAAATGTGGTCAGTCCTCAGAATCCTTTGCTTCTTCCCAGAGGAAGCCTGAGGAGACTGACACTGTTGTAATACCAAGGACAAGCTTGGGCTCCACCCCCATATCTCTCTCTCTCTCTCTCTCTCCCCCACCCCCCTCACACACACACACACACACACACCCGCACACAACCAGGAGCCTTAAGCAAACCTTGATCTTGTAATGTTTGAAACCCTATCAGAAAACAGAGTCCCTGTGCCTTCTTATCTCAGTCTCAGTGCAGAAAGGAGGGGGTGATTGGCAAATGGATTCATGTCAATGACATTCTAGGCCTGATAAAGTGCTTCTGTGGGCCCTGGGAGAGATGGATTTCCAAAGTCGTGGGCAGGTAAGTTGGGAGAAGATGAGAGCTGACTGTTGTCTGGACTGACAATTGAGCCCTCTTGAGAGAAAGTTGTCAAAGCTTAATCAGATGCCCCCTAGTCCAACGCCTTGGGCATTCACTGTTTTGCCTTTCCAGAATCTATTTGCTTGTATTAACAGTGTTGCCACCCTATTTTCTTCTAAAGGGGCCTCTCCTCTCCCTCTTAGGTCCATGAGGTTTTAGGGACTTGACACCACCATCTCTTTGGCTCCAGAGGCAGTCAGGGCGTCCAAACCTGGCCAATGTCACCACTGCATTCCCTCCCACATGATGATTGGTTTAAGAGTAGGCACATGACTCAAACCTAGCCAATCAGGGTCCGTGAATATCACTCAGGAGCCCACAGCCAACACATGGGAAAATCAAAGAATGGGGATAAACAAGACTTTCTACCATAGTGATATGGACAGGAGACAAGAAAATAGTGGGTAGAACAGGGCAGTTCCCCAGCAAAGGTCTCACTCTCAAGCCTGGATACCTGCAGCCCTAAGTAAGAACAGGTATTCCTGTTTTCACACCCCAAAAGTTGCCTTTTGGCCAACCACGCCCCCTATCCTGTACCCATATAAACCCCAAGCCCAGGATCCAGAAGCAGACAAGCAGATGAGGAGACAAGCAGACGAACAACAGGATGGTGTGACAGAGGAAGAGAGAAGAGACGGAGCCCCTGAGCACTGAGAGGAGCTTGGCTGGGGGTGGTTGGAGAGGAGTTGGGCCACCACTGGATGGTCAAACACCAGGGGAAGATCATCTTCCCACTCCATCCCCCTACCAGCTCCCCATCCATCCTGTTGAGAGCCACCTCTACCACTCAGTAAAACCCCTGCATTCATCCTCCAAGTCCGTGTGTGAACTGATTCTTCTGGGATGCTGGACATGGCCTCAGGATACAGAAAGCTGTCACACTGGCCCTCTGTCCTTGCAGAAAGTTGGAGGGTGCACTGAGCTGGTTAACACTTAAGCCATCCACGGACAGCAAGGCTAAAAGGGCGCGCTGTAACACACACCCACTTGGGCTCCTACATGTGTCCATCTGTGTGCTCTTTCTCCCGTAAGGGATTTGAGCATCAGCAGTGACCGAAAAGACAAGCCACACCCCTGTCACACATCCTTCAGTGAGGTCAGGGAACTCTCTTGTTTCAATAGGATTTGAGCACCTAAATTTAGGATATCAAGATTTCCAAATGATGTAAGTGACTGTGCTGCCTTTTTGTTTGTTGATGGGACTTAGGTTTTCTTTTATTTAAAGTCAACGAACATCAAATACCTGCAACAAACAGACACTATGAGAAGCTCCAGACGTTGATGTGTCGCTGGCTAAATACAGTGGGTAGAATCCCAAGATGCCTCTGTGAATAGGGTTATAAGGAAATTCCAGTGACAATACACGCAGAGAAGTTTAATGAGAAAAGCATTGTGCTAAGGATCAGAAAACAGATTTGCACACAAGTTTCTAGCAATATGACCTTAGATAAGTTATTTAGCATTTGTAAGCCTCCATTCCCTTGACTGTAAAATAGGATTTATATATATGTGTGTGTATATATATATTCGGCCCTTATAATGATCTAATTATATATGTTTGTATTATATATATGTGTGTTTATATGTGTGTATATATGTGTATATATACATACATGCATACATATATGTAATTAGATCATTATAAGGGCTGAATAAGGAAAGTCTTTGCATATGCATGTGTATGTTCACTGCAGCATTATTCACAGTAGCAAAGACATGGAATCAACCTAAATGCCCATCAGTGATAGACTGGATAAAGAAAATGTGGTACACCTACATCATGGAATACCATGCAGCCTTAAAAAAGAATGAGATTATTTCCTTTGCAGGGACATGGATGGAGCTAGAGGCCACTATACTTAGCAAACTAATGCAGAGACAGAAAACCAAATACTGCACGTCCTCACTTAAAGTAGGAGCTAAATGATGAGAATACATGGACACATAGAGGGGAACAACACACACTGGGGCCTCTCGGCAGGTGGAAGGTGGAAGAAGGGAGAGGATAAGTAAAAATAACTATTGGGTTCCAGGCTTAATACCTGGGTGATGAAATAATCTGTACAACAAACCTCCAAGACGTAAGTTTACCTGTGTAACAAGCCTGCACGTGTACCCCTGAACTTAAAATTTGTTTTTGTTTTTGTTTTTGTTGTTTTTGTTTGTTTGTTTGTTTGTTGTTTGTTTAGGACAGGGTTTCACTTTGTTGCCCAGGCTGGAGGGCGATGGCACGATCTCTGCTCACTACAAGCTCCACCTCCTGGGTTCAAGCGATTCTCCCACCTCAGCCTCCCGAGTAGCTGGGATTACAGGCACACAACTATGCCCGGCTAATTTTTGTATTTTTTGGTAAGACACGGTTTCACCATGTTAGCCAGGCTGGTCTCAAACTCCTGACTTCAAGTGATCCACCCATCTCTGCCTCCCAAAGTGCTGGGATTACAGGCATGAGCCACCGCACCCGGCCTAAAAGTTTTTTTTAAATGTCTTTGAAGCACCTATTACAGTGCCTTGCATGCAAGGCAGGGAGTGTAAACGTGTTGCATAGTATTTCCCTTTCTCAGCATAGCATTAGGTAATTACCTACCCCTTGTGAACTTCCACTTTCTCATCTGTGAAATGAAGGCCTTTTCACTACATCTGTGGTCTTCAATCCTTGCTGCAAACTAAAATTACCAGGACAGTTTTAAAATATACAGATGCTCAGGCTTTCTGCCCAGAGATACTGATTTAATTGGTCTGAGTGGGGGCTCTTGGCATTCACATCTTTTAAATACTCTCAAGTGATGCTAATGTGAAGATGGGGTTGAGAACCACGGCACTGGATGAGGATCTCTTTACAAGTTAGCAACCTAAGGCTCTTATGAAGAAAAAATAAGTTCATCATTACAGCTATACATTTTCCTGCGGAAATATCCTGAAATGATGCATTTGAAAATGAGCAATTAACCCTTCAGCAGAAGATGTTTTAAAACTTTTACTCAGACTCATCAAAGTCAATCTCTGTTTAAGGAGAAAATTCATTAAGAGCAGAAAATTTTTACCACTCTGAGATTATTCGGCAAACTCTCATACTGCCTCTGCCATGCTTTTATTAGGACTGTTATCCCTAAGTAAAAAAATCTTGGGGGAAAGAGATATCAATTTTATTTTGTAAAAATATTTGATGGAGCTAATGAGTGTGTGTGTTTCTAATAGTTCCCTTGGGAAATGCTACACAGTAAATATAATTAAAAATGGGAGATGGAACTGATTATTCATCGAGCATGTATTTTAAGAACCCAATTATGAAAAGAATAATGCAACGTGGAACATGAAATGGCTGCTAACAATGCTGCATATTTTCTAAAGTGTTTTAGAGAGCTCTCAAATCCCTAAGATTGATAAAATTACCACAGTGATATCTTGCTCAGCCCTTGCTATTTGCAGTGTCTCATATTTATAAAAGAGAATAGAACACATCCTCTTCTCAAAAGAATTGGGAATAGGGAAATAAGCCATTGTCTCTAAAAATCTGGATAAAAAAACACCATATAGTATTCACATTAACAGAAATCTGCAATAACGGTGGAACAAGAACTGAAATATGGCATAATAAACTGAGATTTTATTTCAAGCTCCAACACAAATTACCTGGATAGCCTTAAAAATTTTAGGCTCTAGGGGACATCTGCTTCCAGCCAAGACGGAGTAACCGAGACTTGATTTACTCTTTTGCCTGAAACAACCACAAAAAACCCCACAAAAATATATGAAACAATGATTTTCAGGACACCAGACTTCAAGTAACAAAGGATGGCAGTCCCTGAGAGATTAAAAAGAAATGAGGTGAGGCCTATGACTTCCCTAGCATTAGCCTTGAGGGATGTCCCAGACATAATACCGGAAGGGAGAAACCAGGAAGAGCACAGTGGGCTTCCTGAGTTAAGGAGCAAGGTTGCCAAAAGCCCAAAACAGCTAGGCTTTGCAGGACAGGGTGCTGGAGAGGAGGGAATCACACAGAAGAGAACCCTGAAGATTTGCCAAAAGTCTTTCTTAAGTATTTAGCAAAGTACTGATTGGCTCATACGCATAGGGAAATTTCCAAGGCAAAGAGAGGCCATTTGAAGGATTAGAAGGAACAGTAGCAAGCATTCCCATTAACCCAGAAATCATTCCTATTCTGCAAGCCAAACTGAAAACCTCATAACTTAGAGTACTCAAGAGGGTTTTGCCTCATTAGTGGGGAACAGTTAGCCCTAAACTTAACACTACTCTGATCTCATCTAACAAGTCTTAAAAGCAATACTCAAAAGATTCAAACTGTTTCCAAAAACAATTGCATTTCAGAAAAAGAAAAATCTCTAAATGTATAGGAATGCAAAAATATCCAACAGCTAACAATGTCTGGCATCCTATCAAAGACAACCAGGCATGAAAAAAAAGAAGGAAAATACAGATTATGAGGAGAAAAATCAATCAGTTAAAACTGACCCAAAAGAGCCACAGATGTTAGAATTAGAAGACAAGGACATAAAATTAGTTATTACAACTACATTGCATATGTTCAAAAAGTTAAGTAGAAACATGGAATATATTTTGAAAGATCCAAACAGAACTTCTAGAGATGAGAACTACGATGTCTGAAATGAAATAGATACAGGCTGGGATTAACCAAAGATTTCCCCAAAAAGATATCATGAATTCAAAGAGCAGTAGGAACAATCTTGAATGAAACACAGAGAGAAAAAAAATAAAAATGAAAAAGAGCATCTGAACTGTGGAACAACTTCAAGCAGCCTGATATACATAATTAAAGGATTCAAAGGAGAGAAGGGGGAAAGAAACATCTTTGAAAAAATAATGATCAAAAAGTTTGCAAATCTAGTAAAAGGACTATGAACTCACAGATCCAAAAGATTCAATAAGTTTTAAGTATAAACAAACAAATACAACAAAACACATCATAATCAAATTACTCAAAGTCCATGGTAAAGGGAAAATATGAAAAAGAGCCAAAGCAAAATAACACGTTACATAAAGAGGCACAAAGATAGGTATGATGACAGATTTCTCTTCAGAAACAATACAAGCAAAAAGACAGTGGAGCAGTGTCTTTAAAATAGTGAAAGAAAAAAATTCAGCTAGAATATACCTAGAAAAAATATTTTTCAAAAAATGCTTTCAAAATGAAGGCAAAATAAAGACAATTGTAGACATTAAAAATGTGAAAGCTGCACTCCAAGAAAGGTTAAAAGACACCCTTTCAGGAAAAAGGAAACTTACACCAGATAGAAATATGAATCTACTCAAAGGAATAGTGAGCACTACAAGTAAATATATAAAATTTCTCTTATTATTTAAACATTTTTGAAAGATAATTGAGTTTTAACAAATTTGTAAAAGTTTGAAGTTTAGAATATGTGCATAAGTAAATATGATAAACATAGCATAAACACCAGAAGGGACCTATACTATTATATATACAAAGGAGTACAACATCCTTTGAAGATAGACTGTGCTAAGTTAGATATGTACTACAAACCTTAAAACAACCACTAAAATACAAAACAAAAAGTTATACCTAATCAGCCAATAATGGAGATAAAATAAATCATCAAGAAAATTCAATTACTCAACAGAGATCAGGACAAGAGAAAAAGGGAACAAAGAACAGATAAGACAGATAGAAAACAGGCAGTAAGATGAAAGACTCAAACCTATTGTATCAATAGTCAAATTAAATGTAAATGGGCTAAACACTTCCAATTAAAAGGAAGAGATTTTCAGGTTAGATAAAAAAAAGTAAGATCCAACTATATGCTACCTATAAGAAAGGCACTCCAAATATAAAGACACAAATAGGTTTAAAGTAAATTGATGAGAAAATATATACTATAACAACACTAGTCAATAGAAAGCTGGAATGGCTATGTTAATATCAAACAAAGTAGATTTTAGAGCAAAAAAAATCACCAGAGAAAAAGAAAGTCATGTCACAATGATAAAGGGGTCGAATCTCTAGAGGACATGACAATCCTAAATATTTATGCACCTATATGAACCTAATAACAGAGTTTCAAAATACACAAAACAAAAAATAATAAAACTTCAAGGAAAAATAGACAAATCCACAATTATATTCAGACATTTTAAATACTTCTTTCTCAATTATCGATAGAACAAGTAAACATAAATCAGCAAGTATATAAGAGATCTGAACAACACTAACAATCAACTTGACCTAAATGACATTTATAGAACAACTCTGCAACAACAGAAGAATACACATTCTTCTAAAATGCAATAGAGAATTCACCAAGATAAACAATTTTATGAACCATAAAACATGTTTCAGTAAATTTGAAAAAATTTTAGTCATTCAAAGTATGTTGTCTGACCACAATGAAGTTAAATTACAAATAAACTAAAGATACCTAGAAAGAAAGACATTTGAAAAAATCCAAATGTTTGGAGCCTAAATACACTTCCAAATAGTTCAATTGTCAAGATAAAAATTAAAAAGAAAACTGGAAGCCATTTTGAAGTAAATGAAAAGGAAATATACGTATGAAAATTTGTGGGATGCAACTAAAGCATTTACTTAGAGGAAAATGTGTAGCCTCAATGGCTATATTAGAAAAGAAAAAAGCTCTCAAGTCAATGACCTCAGCCTCTGCTTTAAGAAAGTAGAAAAAGAAGAAAAAATTAACTCAAAGTAAGCAGAGAAAGGAAATAATAAAGATAAAAGTGGAAATCAATGCAGTAGAACACAGAAAAATAATAGAGGAAATCACTAAAACTAAAAGCTACTTCTTTGACAAAAATCAATAAAATTGACAAATCTCTAGCCAGACTTACAAGTAAAAATGAATAGAAGGCATAAATTACAAATATTAGGAATGAAAGAGGTGACATCACTACAGATATTAAAAGGATAATAAGGGAATATTATGGACAATGTTATACTAAGTTCGACAACTTAGATTAAAATAAATATATAATCATTCAAATCGATATACAAAAATCAATTATATTTCTGTACTGAAGCAACAAACAATTAGAAGTTCAATTGAAGTTTTGAAATAAATATTATTTACAATGGCAGCAAAAATGTGAAATACTTAGGAATAAATCAATCTACAAAACAGAAATTAAAGACCACATAAATATTGGCCAGGCTGGTTGTGAACTCCTGACCTCAGGTGATCCACCCGCCTCAGCCCCCCAAAGTATTGGGATTACAGCCTTGAGCCACCTCACCCGGCCATGTGTGTTCTCTTGATGCAATAAAAAAGTCATGTAACCTCTCTGTACCATTTTTTTGTTTTGTTTTGAGAGAGAGTCTTGCTCTGTCGCCCAGGCTGGAATGCAGAGACACGATCTCCACTCACGGCAACATCTCCTCGCGGGATCCAGCCATTCTCCCGCCTCAGCCTCCCGAGTAGCTGGGATTACAGGTGCATGCCACCACACCAGGCTAATTTTTTTGTAATTTCAGTAGAGACAGGGTTTTGCCATATTGGCCAGGCTGGTCTCAAACTCCTGATCTCAGGTGATCCACCCACCTCGACCTCCCAAAGTGCTGGGATTGCACGTATGAGCCACTGCGCCCGGTCTGAACTTGTTCTTTGCCTTGAGTACGGGGAATAGCAATGTGCTTTAAATTGCACACCCCTGTGTTTATGTTGCACAGTGATCCAAGCACTCATTAAACAAATTTTATTGGGCATCTACTAGGTGCTGGCACTGGACTAGAGGATTCTGATGCTTGGTGGAGTGGAAAAAGACAAGATTTTTGTGCCCTGAGCCTGAGATTTGGGTGGATGGGAGCAAATAATGTATAATCACATTTGCACATTCAATAATTAATTCAGATTGCCAGAAATGTTCATAAGGCACCCAGGGAAAGAGGGGATAACTGGAGGAAGAAGATGCCTACTTTGGATAAATTTTTCACGGAAGATCTTTTTGGGGCAGGGTAACAGTTAAGCTGAAATCTAAGTAAGTGGACAAAGTTGGTCATGAGAAGAACAAGCTAGGCCGATGGAACAGAAAGAGAAGAAAAGAGAAGGGAGAAAGATGATTTAAAAATTTTTTGATGTTTTTAAACAGCTAGAAGTGGAAGTTAATCACAGGGCAAAGGCACCTCCCCCAAAATCTCTGCCTGGAAATGTGGAAGGCATACAAAGGAACCAGATGGCAAAGGAAGCTGTGCACACCCCATGACGATGTCCAGCCTTCTGCCTCTAAACACCTCCACTGTGCCCGAGAGCAATGCTGCTGGCAAAAAGGGGAAAAGAGCCTTCATTGTCTCCTCTCATCCTACTGCCTGGCTCCACTTCCAGATTAGAAATAAAAGGGAGAATCTCCAAGCCACCAGCAGGTTAAAAAGGGAAGAAGGAAAATATGATCAAGCAGCAAACGTCAACTGAACCTGCACACATAGATGTTTATGACTGTAAAAGAAAAAAATGTCTAGAAGGACATATCAAATTCCTAACACTGATTGTCTCTGAGAATAGACTCAGAATATGTTACAGCAAGCCTGTATTCCCTCTATAGTAATTATTTGGTCTCACATTTATTAAATATTTCCCAGCTGCCAGGCACCATGTTGAATGTCTAGTTTATATTACTTTGTCTCATTCTCACAGCACCTCCATAAGGTGGGTACGATTATTGATCCGTTTTGCCAATGAAATGATGGAGACTTGGAAGTTAGAAGACATCTGAAGGCCTCACAGCAGGAGGTGGCACAAAGTTCAGGGCTGTATAACTTCAAAGGTTGGTGCTTTTAACCAACACACTGCCTCCTCCAATTCAAAAAGAATAAATTAATTAAGCTTACGTTAACAGAGTACTTAGCACATGCTAGGGGCTATGTACTTAATTCTTACAACAAGGATATAAGGCTAGCGCTATCTGGGTCCACCTTTAATAGATGAGAAAACTAAAGGACAGAGACACTTACTGGCTGGTAAGTGATGCATCCTGGATTCAAACCCAGGCTGTGTGGATCCACAATTAGTGCTTCCACTACTAATCAATCTACAGAGCCTCTAAACTTAGAGTTGTGCCTGTTTTGTGCCAATCACTGGACTGGGGGTAAAAAATAAATGAGATCGTCCCTTTCTTCAAGCAGAGTCATGATTAAGAGGAAATGCTGTGCTAAAAAGATAAGTCAAAACCAGGATACAGCATGGTGGACCTTGTGCGTTTGCAACTGTGTAAAAACTCGTGCATATGCAAGTCTTTAAAACATTCGTATACTTGCAGCACATGACAAGTAATTTCACTCCTAGCAACCTATCCTAAAGAAATCAGCCGAAATGCGGTCAAAACGCATGTGCAAAAATGCTTTTTGCAGCAAAGTCTATGATAGCTAAAGTTGTCCCCCTGTGGGGATGTTGAATTAATTACAATACATCTATTTGAAGGGGTATTCTGCAGTCATTAAAATATTATGTTGTAATATGTAATGCTTTTAAAATATCTTTTAAAGCTTTTAATTACAAGGAGAAATGCTCATGATACAGGATTAAGCAAAACAAGAAAATGAAGATTGCAATTTTAGCACAATCTCGGTCATGTAAAATAATAAGATATAATTAAAATTACTACCAGTAACAATAATAATATGTGAGAATAGGCCAAAGAGTTAATAGTGGTTGTCTGCAGGTGGTGAAATTATGGATGATTTCTGTTCCTGCTTCCTTGTTACCGTAGTTTCAAATCTTTGGAAAGTCATCATATATTACTTTTACAGTCAGGAAAAGGTGAGCATAAAACTATGTGTGGGAGAAAAGGCTGGAAGAAAATATAGAAATATATTAGCAATGGTTATGATGGTAGGAGATAGTTGGCATTTTTCGTTCCTTTTTCAAGATTTTATGTGTGGCAGTGTTGTCACATTTGTAATGAAAAGTACATAAAATTAAACATGAATAATCCCAGCATAATTTATAGGAATGAAAAGTGGCTGAGTGGGATGGCTCATGTCTGTAATCTCAGCACTTTTGGAGGCCGAGACGAGAGGACTGCTTGAGCTCAAGAGTTTGAGACCAGCCTGGAACATGGCAAAACCCCGTCTCCACAAAAAATAGAAAAATTAGCAGGGCATGGTGGCACATGCCAGTGGCAGCTATTCAGGGGAGGCTGAGGTGTGAGGACTGCTTGCGCCCAGGAGGTTGTGGCTTCAGTGAGCTAAGGTTGCACCACTGCACTCCAGCCTGGGTGACAGAGCAAGACGCTGTCTCAAAAAAAAAAAAAAAAAAAAAGAGAGAGAGAGAGAGAACTTGAAAACAATATAGAAATTCAATTGAAGATTGATCAAATGAATTATGGTGTTACCTGGAAAAAAAAAGGATATTACACAGCCACTGGAAATAATGTTTGCATTGGGTTTTTAATGATGGAAGGGCATGTTTACAGTAGATGTTTAAGCCAAGATTTTGTGTTAAGGCATCTCTCAATTTTGTAATAATAATAGGGAAAATATTTAGAGGAAAATACACCTAGGTATGTAAACCAAGTAAAATGGCTGGGGCGAGTCATTCTGACTCCCTTTCATTTCTGACTCATGATTTGGAGGCTGATTTTGCTAAGGTTGAGGATGCACCCAGGAAAAAGAGAGTCAAGTCACAGTAGGATTTGTGGCCTGCACTTTTTCCAAAAAGTGTTTTAAAGACTTCAGTATTTAAAGGGGAAATAGCAGGCAGGAGGGGAAGGATGAAATTTATAAAAAGTGAGGGCAGGTACTGAGTTAAGTGGTCATCTTCTTGTGAGGCTTTGATTGGCACTCACTTAATTGACAAGTTACATGTGAAAATGGGGATAGTGGAACAGTCACTTATGCATTCGTCTTGCACTCAGCAAACCTGCATTTTACATACAATAAAGTAAACATAGAGTAGAGGAAGAAGTCAAATATGCATTTGAGGTAAGTGGACCTATGATTTCTATTCTTCCTTTCCAGCATTGTTGTAACAACAGATAATACCCATTCCATGCTAAGCATTTCTCCAAACACCGACCAAAGATAATCATGCCTATCATGTGTGTTGAGGGAGGGAGGTTGATGATTAAATAATAGAAAACATTAAAGTGCTTATCTATTAATACATGCTAGCTCCTTTTGTGTTTAGCCACCTGGCTACAGATCAAATGCATCATTTCCAGGATCATTTGTGAAGGAGATGTGTCACCTGGCTGGATCCTCACTCTCCAGGGGAACCTTAGCCTGGATACCTATGTCACAACAACAGCTGCTTCCAGAAGCAAGCGATGCCATACATTGATACTCACCATCCACATTCTTGAATCTGAAGATTTCCAGGTGGTTAAGCTAATAGTCATCAAGGAAGACCACCCATTTTTCTAATCTTTTTATCCACCATGGTGCATTTTTTTTTTCTGTCAATGGCCTTTAGAACTTCTGCTCAATAACCCTAGGTAAACTGGAATTACTGTGAACAGTACTAGGTGCGCTGGAGCAGAGTGGGAGGGAAATTGAGACAGTAAGACCTTATTCCTGAATTCAAGGAGCTTATGAGGAAGTAGCATTTGTAGCATCCTTAGAAGCAGTCCCCACAGTGGGTAAGAGCAAAAGCACTGGAGCCTGACTTCCAGCTCTGTTGCTGGCTATGTAAGTGAGCTTGAGCAAGTTTCATACATTTTCTGTGCCTCCATTTCCTCATCTGTGAAATATGGATAAGAGTAGAACACACGCCACTGTGAATAAACCTAAAACTTTGAATAGTGCCTGGAACAGAGCAAGCATTTCAACAAATTCTAAGGATTATAATAATTACTTATCTTACTGTAATTATCTGTGTCTATGACTGTCTCTCTACCAGATATCAGAGGATATAACTAGTCAGCAGTCTATCTCTTGCGTTCAAGTTGCAAGCATCTTGTATTAGGCAACCCAAGACTCATGTCTACCAACATAGTGATTCTAGTAGACAAAAATGCCTTTCTTGATAGATCCAACAGAAATATTGCAAGAAAGACTATGACTGGCCCAGCTTGGGTCACGTGCACATCCTTGTGCCTGCAGGTATGGACCATCCCATCTAATGGGATGAGTTCCCTAAAGGAAAGAGAAATTCTAGGGAAAACATGATAGGCAGGTATAATTACAGACATCCACAAAGGGAGGTCATGATAATGAAGCTGAGATAGCCAGCTGATCCCCCAAATCTATCTTTTTTTTTTTTAATTTTCTGAGCAAAACAGACAGGCTACACTTCCCAATCTCTCTTGCAGTCAGGATGGTGATTAACATGTAGGCCGTGGAATGGAAGGTGGAAGGCTGAATTCCCTTCTGAGCCCAGGCTTTTTAAGAAATGATGTGGGGCCTTCTTTTCACTGTCCTTCCCCTTACACCAGCTGGATGAAGATGATAAGTAGACACTAGAGAATGACCAGGAAACATACGTCTGTCATGTTGTTCCATTACCCGTCTGGGGCTATTTGTTACTCCCACCTAGCCTATCCTAACTCATACAGGTAATAATACTAGAACTATAAATAGGGTTCAACTCATAAAAATTTTTAAAAATCAATTGGTAAAGAACCATGAGCAAATTAAACTTCTTTTCTTATAAATTACCCAGTCCCAGCTATCTCTTTAAAGCAGTGCAAGAATGACCTAATACACGTTATTATCCCCACTGCACAGATGACGACACTGAGGAACAATGAATTAATCAAGTGCTTGGTTAAGTAGCTGATAGAGCTGAAACTTTACATTATTGTCTGTAAAGCTGAAACTTTACACCATTGTCACCCACAACCTATCAATAGCCTATGAGAAAGACAGAGAAGGACCCACAGCAAACCCTGAAACTCAAGCTCAGGGAAACAGAGTGAGTGCTCATTAAATGTTAGTTGAATGATTAAAACATCGTAATGCCGGCAAGATCCAACAAATCAAAGATGCAGGGAAACTTCACTCGCTCTACCCTCCCAAAAGATGCTGGAGAGAGACTGAGAAATGACTCTGAATCTCTGCTTTTGCCACATTGGACTTGATGAAAGAAGCTCCCTCAAGTCAGCTCAGATGCCCCTGGCAGTCCTGGGGCCAGGGAATTTATTTCAGGAAAAAAAAAATTGGTGAAGATATGCTTGCTTCATTAGCTGCCCATCGATGTGGAAGACTGACCAAAGAAAGATGTACGTTCCAACCTCTCCAGGGAAAGAACCCAACAGGTTTTGACAGATATCCCTGAAGTCCCTGTCTGCACCTTTTAAACAGTTGGCTTAACAACTGCCTTTAATTTCACCGAACATAAGTTATTGATCCTGATCTTCTGTTGCCTGGAAGCCCAATCTTGATTGCTAATTGAGCTATTGATTTGGGGCTCACATTAACCGTTCCTGAAGGGATGAATCCTGGGTAATGTGGGAAGGTGGGCTAGTGAGGTGGATAAGGTGAGGGCTCTGCAGGAAAGTGATTTTAATTAGTAATAATAGCTTCATACTTAGCCAACTGGCTTGTAATACATGCAGTGACATACCCATAGATCAGGCAGACAAACCAGTGGTCGTCCTTCTATAGGAAAATTAAATTAGGTCAATTATCTAACTGTTGGGTGATTTCAGATAGTTACTTAACTCAAAACATACCTCTTGCTGCACGTGTCAGATCCGTAGCTCAGCCCCCAAAGCTTACTCCAGTTTGTATAATTAGTCAGGTTGGCCTCTCCCCTACCCCTTTCCGATATAATATTTTAATGCTTTGAAATTTCCAACAAAAAGAGGTCATTAATAGGAGAATGGCTATATAAAAGGGCTTACATCTCTGCCATTGAATTATTATGGAGTCACTTGTTGACACCAATTAACTTGACAGAGCAGATTCCCCAATAGATGTATCATAAGTTAAAAAGCCATGTTCCAGAAAGGTATGTATAAAACCATCACAGTTCCTTAAAAAATAAACAGTAACCATATTGATTATATGAGCCAAGAGAAAGACAAGGAAAGACCCACAACAAATCCTAATATTGGATAACACTGAGGTAGGCATGGAGGTGGGTGAGGGGAACACAAGTGTACTATTTAAGATCTAGTAGGCTGGGTGCAATGGCTCTCTCCTGTAATCCCAACACTTTGGAAGGCCAAGTTGGCAAGATTGCTTGAGCCCAGAAGTTTGTGACCAGCCTGGGCAACACAGGGAGACCCTGTATCTACAAAAAAAAATTAAAAAGAAAAATTAGCCAGGCATAGTGGCACACCCCTGTAGTACCAGCTACTCAGGAGGCTGAGGCAGGAGGATCACTGGAGCCTAGGAATTCAAGGCTGCAGTGAGCCGTGATTGTATCACTGCACTCCAGCCTGAGCAACAGAGCAAGACTCTGTCTCTAAAAATATATTTAATGTACATTTATATAATGTTTACTATGTGCCAGACACTATTTTAGGTTATTTTATAAATATTAACTCATTTAATCCCCTACAACTAACTGATATAGGCACCATTAAGAAATAGTTTGGATATTTGTCCCCACCCACATCTCATGTTGAATTGTCATCCCCAGTATTGGAGGTGGGGCCTGGTACGAGGTAACTGGATCATGAAGCTAAATTTCTCATGAATGGTTTGGCACTACCCCTTGGTTTTGTTCTTGCCATGGTGAGTGAGTTCTCACAAGATCTGGTTGTGTAAAGTGTGGCTCCTCCCACCACACACACACTCACTGTCTCTCTCTCTCTCTTGCTCCTGCTTTTGCCATGTGACCTGCCTGATCCCCCTTTGCCTTCTGCCATGAGTAAAACCTTCCTTGAGCCTCCCCAGAAGCAGGCACCAGCATTATGCTTCCTGTACAGCCTGCAGAACCATAAGCCAATTAAATCTCTTTTCTTATAAATTACCCAGTCTCAGCTATTTCTTTATAGCAGTGCAAGAATGACCTAATACACATTATTATTCCCGTTATACATACGAGGAAACTGAAGAATCAAGAATTAGTCAATTGGTTGGCCAAGTGGAGTAAGTGGTAGAGCTGAAACTTTACACCACTCTCACCCACAACCTAGCAAAATCTCTGGGATACAGCAAAGGCAGTTCCAAGAGGAAAGTTCATGGCCCCAAACACCCACATCAAAAAGTCTGAAAGAGCACAAACTGAAATTGTAAGGTAACATCTCAAGGAACTAGAGAAACAAGAACAAACCAAACCCAAACACAGCAGAACAAAGGAAATAACCAAGATCAGAGCAGAACTAAATGAAACAAACAGACAAAAATACAAAAGATAAATAAAACAAAAAGATGGTTCTTTGAAATGATAAATAAAATTGATGGACTATAGCAAGATTAACAAAGAAAAGAAGAGAGAAAATTCAAATAACCTCATTAAGAAATAAAACAGGAGATACTACAACTGACACCACAAAAGATCATTCATGGCTGCTATGAACACCTCTATCCACATAAACTAGAAAACCTAAAAGAGATGGATAAATTCCTGGAAAAATACAACCCTCCTAGTTTAAATCAGGAAGAATTAGATACCCTGAACAGACCAATAGTACGCAGCAAGATTGAAACTATAATAAAAGAAATTACCAACAAAAAAAAGTCCAGGTCCAGACGGATTCACAGCAGAATCCTACCAGACATTCAGCGAAGAATTGGTACCAATCCTACTGACACTTTTCCACAAGACAGAGAAGGAGGGAATCCTCCCTAAATCAATCTATGAAGCCAGTATCACCTTAATACCAAAACCAGGAAAGGACATAATCAAAAAAGAAAACTACAAACAAATATCCCTGATGAACATAGTTGCAAGAATCCTTAACAAAATACTAGCTAACCAAATCCAACACCGTATCAAAAAGATAATCCATCATGATTAAGCAGGTTTCATACGAGGGATGCAGGGATGGTTTAATATACACAAGTCAATAAATGTGATACACCACATAAACATAATTAAAAACAAAAATCACTTGATCATCTTGATACAGAAAAAGCATTCAACAAAATCCAGCATCCCTTTATGATTAAAACTCTCAGCAAAATAGGCATACAAGGGACATACCTCAATGTAATAAAAGCCATCTATGACAAACCTACAGCCTACATAATACTGAATGGGCAAATGTTGAAAGCATTCCCTCTGAGAACTGGAACAAAACAAGGATGCCCACTCCAACCACTTCTCTTCAACATAGTAGTGGAAGTCTTAGCCAGAGCAATCAGACAAGAGAAAGAAAGAAAGGGCATCCAAGCTGGTAAAGAAAAGGGTTGAATCAAATGTACTCTCAGATGCGTTTCCATTAAACTGAATAACCTTGGCATGTCAGCTGGTTCTACAGAGCTCGGGGGGAATCAAGAGAATGTTTGAGAGGATGGAAATGCTAAATATGAATTTCATCATTACCTAATGTATATATGTATCAAAACATCTCACTATACACCATAAATATGTACAATTATTATGTGTGAATTAAAAATAAATAAATTTTTTTAAAGAATCCAGTTTATTATCACCATATTTGTTGGAATCATAGGCATTGATTTTTCTTACTAGAAAAATCTTCAGTAATTTTCCAGAAAGAAAAATCACCTGGACCAGAGTATCCATGTATGTCCCTGCCACAATCTCAGGCTTCTCCATGTAAATGTGGCGTGAAATCAGAACTGGGTTCAAATCCTACCTCCACCAGCATTTGCTAGCTTCAAACCTTCTTCTGAAAAAGAAATCAAGAAAGCAATCCCATTTATAATAACAACAAATAAAATGAAATACCTGGGAATAAGTATAACCAAAGAAGTAAAAGATTTCTACAATGAAAACTATAAAACATTGATGCAAGAAATCAAAAAGGACACAAAAAATTGAAAGATATCCCATGTCCGTGGATTGGAAGAATCAATATTCTTAAAATGTCCATACTACACAAGTACTTTACAGATTCAATACAATCCTTATCAAAATACCAATAACATTCTTCACAGAAATAGAAAAAATAATCCCAAAGTTATATGGAACCACAAAAGACCCAGAATAGCCAAAGCCATCCTGAGCAAAATGAATAAAACTGGAGGAATCACATTACATAGCTTCAAATTATACTACAGAGTTATAGTAACCAAAACAGCATGGCACTGCCATAAAAACAGACACATAGACCAATGGAACATAAGAGAGAATCCAGAAATAAGTTCATATATGTACAGTGAACTCATTTTCAACAAAGGTGCAAAGAACATACACTGGGGAAAAGACAATCACTGCAATAAATCGTGCTAGTAAAACAGGATATTCAAATACTGAAGAATAAAAGCAGGCTTATATTTCCCAACATATAAAAAAAAATCAAAACAGATTAAAGACTTAAATCTAAGACCTCTAACCATGAAACTACTACAAGAAAACATTGGGGAAACTCTCCGGGATACTAGCCTGGGCAAAGATTTCTTGAGTAATACCTCAGAAGCACAGTTAACCAAACCAAAAATGGACAAATGTGATCACATCAAGTTAAAAAGCTTCTGCACAACAAAGGAAACAATCAACAAAGTGAATAGACAACCCATAGAATGGGAAAAATGTTTGCAAACTACCCATCTGACAAAGGATTAATAACCATAAAATATAAGAAGCTCAAACAACTGTATAGAAAAAAATGAATAATCTGACTTTAAAACAGACAAAAGATCTGAATAGACATTCTTCAAAAGAAGACATACAAAGGACAAACAGGTACATATAAAAGTACTCAACCTTACCGATCATCAGAGAAATACAGATCGAAACTACAATGAGATATCATCTCATTCCAGTTAGAATGGCTTATATCCAAAGACAGGCAATAGCAAATGCTAGGGAGGATGTGGAGAAAAGGGAATCTTCAAACACTGTTGGTGGGAATGTAAATTAGTACAACCACTATGGAGAACAGTATGAAAGTTCCTCAAAAAACTAAAAACAGAGCTACCTTATGATTCCACCCCATTCCCTGGGGACATTTTTGGTAGTTACAAGTGAGGTATGAGGCAAGACTTGACTCCAGAAGCAGGGCTTGGACACTGGACCAAATTGAGGACTAGCTAAAACAGGGATAAAGTGGAAGCAGCCTTCCAGAAGACATGCCCATCCCTGTCCCATGTCAGTTTACCATTGCCATGGCAACACTCAGGATTTACCACTCCTTTCTATGACAATGACCCAATGACCCAAAAGCTCTCACCCTTTTCCTAGAAATTTCTGCATAAACCACCCCTTAATTTGCATATAATTAGAAGTAGGTATAAATATGACTGCAAAACTGTCATCAGCTGCTACTCTCTGCCCTGCTCTGCAGGAGCAGTCGTGCAGCTGTAACACTGATGCTTCAATAAAGCTGTTTTCTTCTACCCTACCACCGGCTCACCCTTGAATTCTTTCCTGGCAAAGCGAAGAACCTTCGTGGGCTACGCCCCATGTGGGGGCTTGCCTGCCCTGCATTACAACAGGAAGAGGGGAGTGCTACTGGAGTCTGGGGGGTAAAGGCCAGGGGAGCTGCTAACATCCTACAATGCACAGGACACCCCCCTCCCCACAATGCAGAATTATCAGGCCCAAAATATCAATAGTGCTGAGGTTGAGAAACCCTGCTTTAGACCAATTCACTCTTCTTTTGCTATGCTAAATAAAGCACAAAATAACCTGAGTCCACCAGTCACAGACCCACACCATCAGCATGGAAATTGCACAGATGATGTAGCATCTCACATACCCACAAGGGCCACAAAGCTCAGGGAACAACCACCAGGCAGCCACCCTGATGACCCATAATCTTCACTGAAATAAACTGGGCTGGGGAATGGCCACGAACAGCCCAGACCCCTTTCTCAAATATGAGCCCAGAGCTGCAGCTCAGCAGGAAGTCAAGTCTGTTTGACAAGTGTAAGCTCCTTGTCAATGCTGCTAAAGGTTTCAAAGCCTCTCTCTCCAAGATGGAGGTGTCCTCTGAAGGAGAAACTTCCCAGCAGTCCCAGCCAGCACGATTCAAACAGCAATAGCTTCCTGGAGCGGAGCCTGACCTTGTGCGGGCAGGAGCTCAGTAGAGGGGGGAGCAACGTTGATTTCTGAAGACTGTCAAGTGAGAGCTACTTTGGGCTGAGTTGTAGGGAACTGGAGATCTATAAACCTTTTTATGTGCAGAGAGAAAGGAGCCAGCATTGTTTCCAATGAGTTTCCCAGGCGAGAGGAGACAACCAGAGGCTGAGTGACAGTCGGACAAGGAGCAAGTTTCCCTTTTATTAACAGGCTCATAAAGCTACTTTAAAAAATAAATTAAAGCTGGAAAAATATACTTGAATTTACTGCCAGAAGGGAAGGAGGATGGGGGCTGTGCTGATCAGCCTGGCAGTGACATTGCAGGGACATGCTCTTGCAAGATCAGCTGAATGTCCGGAGGCTGCAAAGCATACCCTAGGGCAAGTAGCTCTTGAGCTTTGACCCCAGGTAATTAGCACTGGCAGTCTGCAGCCTCAGGTGAGTCCTGAGACAAAAAGCCCATCCCCAAGCCCTGGCTTTACAGTCTGGAGGAGGGGGCCTCTGAGAGTTCCTTCCGCACCATTCAGCCAGACCCTGAGATGGAGACCTATAAATCACCATCGAGCTTGAGCCCTTAGGCCTGTCCTGAGACTCCTCACTCATCTAGAGGCAAGCCCTGGAGCCTGGTGTCAAATGGATGCTCCATCCATTTTTCTTGCCTGTCCTCTGCTCCTCCTTTCCCCGACTCCAGTTTCCTTTCTGTTCCTTTTCCGCCTTCCTTCTGTTCTTTTTTCCCTTCTCAAAGGATTCCAATTGCCACTGTGTAAAGTGAGGCACACCTCATTTCTCATGTGAGCAGATATAACCATGTCATGTCACTCTACCATACATAATTCTCAGTGGCTTCCCCCTGAGGCCAACCAAGCCCCCTAGCATGGAACACAAAACATCATAGCTGATTCCAGACAGCTTTCCAGTCTCACCCCCAATACCAGTGCACGCAAACACACACACACACACACACACACACACACACAAATACATCACTTTCTGCCCTTCCCAAGCACAGCATATCATTTTAAGCCTCTACTCACAATTATAATAAGCTGACATCTAATAAATGGTTTCCCCTATGCTGGAAGCTTTCTATTGATTCATTCATTGAATTTTCACAGAAATTGGATGAGGTTAATTCTGTCATCCTCATTTTTCAGATGCAGAAACAGGGGTTTAATGAGGCTAAAATGACCATCAAGGATGATATAGTGCTACAGATGGGATTTGATCCCAGCCAGGTCCAGCAGCACAACCACAATGACCCTTGCTGCCTCCACACCTATGTCCCTGGACCTGCCCATCTCCCCCTTGGAAACTCTGACTCTTTCTCTAGGTGAAATAAAACCGTGTGCTTTTTTTTTTTTTTTCTTTATAAACTGACTCTGATATGTATGTGCCCTGAAACTGTCTTTTTTTAAATTTCCCTTAACGTATGTATTGAATGCCAAAAACCACGAGAGATACTGGCAATGCAGTAATGAATAGAAACCAACCTTGAAAATGAGGCCTCTGGATTTTAGATTCTGTGAAGCCAGGCACCAGATCTGCGTTGTTTGCTGGGTCCCTGAGACCTAGCACAGGACTTGCTATGGAGGACGCATTCAAAATCCATTGAACGCAGAAAGTGGAAGATTGAATAAATGAAGGCAAATTTAGAAGGCGGTGGCACCTCCTTGCTGAGATTCCATCTTGAAAATAACCCTGAGGCAATGTCCTTAGAGGGACGGTCCCATAGCCATAGCCCATCAGCACTACCGATGCCATCATTCATTCATTCAATAAGTGTTAATCGAACTCCTGTTAAAGGCTGTGCCCAAGGTTAGGTGCTGGAGATGACAAAGAATAAAACACAGTCCTTGCCCTTGAGGGCGTTAGCTGGCAAGAGAGCAAAAGGCAATTACAGTGTGGTGTCCTGAGTCTGCTACTGTAGGAGTCAACCACAGGTGGAGATTTTGAGAGTACAGGGATGAGTTACTAATCATATGTGAGAGATCATGGGAGGCTTCCTGGAGAAAGTGACATCTGAGCAGAGACTTGACAGATGAGAAGGAATTAGCCAGATCTAAGAGAGAGAGAGAGAGAGAGAGAGTGTGTGTGTCTGTGTGCACACCTGGGGATGGTATCAAGAAACGTGCTCCAGGTGGAGGTGTCAACATACACAGGATGCAGAGGCAAGAGAAAAGAGAAGCTGTTCATTATGGCTTGTGTATGTGTGGAACATAAAAAACTGGTAGGCAATGGCCAGGTGCAGTGGCTCATGCCTATAATATCAGTGCTTTGGGAGGCTGAGGTGGGAGAATCATTTGAGACTGGGAGTTCGAGATTAGCCTGGGCAACATAGCAAGAGCCTGTCTCTATAAAAACCTTTTTTAAAAAATTAGCCATGCTTGGTGGTGTGTGCCTGTAGTTCCAGCTACTCAGAAGGCTGAGGCAGGAGGATCCCTTGAGCCCAGGAATTCAAGGCTGCAATGAGCTGTGATCGTGCCACTGCACTCCCGTCTGAGCAACAGAGCAAAACCTGCACCTCTAAAATTAAAAAAAAAAAAAAAAGTTGGGCACTAACACTAAAGAAAGAGTTCCTCTCATGCTATGTGAAACGCTTGAATTT
The DNA here is from genome assembly GCF_029281585.2 of Gorilla gorilla gorilla. Lineage (NCBI taxonomy): Eukaryota > Metazoa > Chordata > Mammalia > Primates > Hominidae > Gorilla > Gorilla gorilla. The sequence continues at coordinate 12,099,965 of NC_073242.2, forward strand.
TATTCAGAAGGATTGTTGATCTCATTCACACAACATTAAAATAAGGAAAGAAAAACGCATGGACCTCGGTTTGATACTCTGGAAGGAGAATGGAATTCCCATTCTGCCAAGTACCAAAAAAAAAAAAAAAACTCCAAAAAATATGGCAGCAGCATAGTGGCCCTTTCCCTATGTTTCTGCCTCTGAAAAGTTTCCAGGGACCCTGGTTCCCTTCCTGGTACGCCCGCACAGAGGTAGGGGTGTGGTGATCAGTAACTCATCTGCCTCAGGGATTCCTATCCAACAGCCTCCGTTTCGTGATATTTTGCTACTTGTCACCTTTGTCAAACAAATTCCTATTTTTAAAACTTTTTCTTTATTGGATTTTATAATATTAATCACATTAAAGCAAAATTTTAAAAATGGCAAGTAGGGTGAGGAGAGAAGGTAGGAGATTAAGAGAAGGTACAGTGTCAGTCCTCATATATCACAGCTGAGTGGCAGCCTCGTCTCATCTTTGCACTCCTAGGAGCAATAAACACCAGGAATGCTTGAGCAAGGAAAAAGCAAGTTGAAGAAAATGATGTTGAGTTTGACTAGGTTATTGCTAGAGAAGCTGACACTGTTATCATCGCTTTGTGACTTGGCCTTCATTCTGCTTGGAATATTTTTCCTCCTCTCTACTCCACTGCACTTTTCAAAATTCAACACAGTTATCTTCAGTTCAGTTGACATTAATTAAGCACCAACTGCATGCCAAGTCCTGAGAAATCAGAGAAACATGCCCCATTCACTGTCATTGAGGATCTCAAAATCTTAAGCCATAATCTACTAGAATTGGATTACAGGAAATTTGCTTTAAATAGTCATTACCCTTGATAATACTCTTTGCAGCATGCTTTATACATGTGTTATCACTTCTAATCCTCACAGCAACCCCAGGAGGTAGGTTTCCACTGAGCCACGCTTTATGAATGAGGAAACAAGCTCTTAGAGGTTTAAAGACTTGCCTGAGATCACCCAACCAGGAAAGGGTAAAGGTGGGATTCTTAGTCTAAAGGTTCAATCACTACAGTATACATTTTGTAAGTGGCAGGGCTAAGTCTTGAATCATTGTCTGCAAGAATCCAAACTCTCTGCAACTAATCATCAAGTAATAGTACTATTTGGAAACTAGGTTTAATGCTGGTATGTGGCTTGAACTCCAACACCGCATTCTTCCCACACAACATAAAGATATACTCTGTGTGTGAGACTATCAAAGGAGACTTCAGTCATTCCATCCGGGACTGGAAAATGCTTCACAAAGGAGGGGACACTGAAAATCAGTCCCAATAATAGTCTCTACCATTTAGTGGGCACTTACTGTGAGCTTGATGCTGTACCAGACTTTAATACATCATCTCATTTCACCCTTAAAACAACAGTCTGTCAGCTCCATTCTGGCTGCCATAACGCAATACCATCGACTGGGTGGCTTACAGATAACAGAAATGTATTTCTTACAGTTCTGGAAGCTGGAAGTCCAAGATTCGGGTGCCAACATGATCTGGTTCTGGTGAGGATCCTTTTCCATGCTGCAGACAGTGATTTTCTCATTGTCTCCCCACCCAGAAAAAAGAGAGTGAGAGAGTTATTTGGGGTGCCTTTTATTCGGTCACTAATACCATTCACGAGGGCTCTACGCTTATGACCTAATCACTTCCCAAAGGCCCCACCTCCTGATACGATCACCTTGGGCTTTAGAATTTCAAAATATGAATTTGCAGGGGACACAAACATTCAATGCATAATACCCTCCAAGGTAAATTCCTGTGATGAAGACTTGGTTTCCCACCCAACCACCATGTACCCCCTTCCTCCTTGCTAAGACAGCTGGCATCTTCTTCATTATGCTCCATGAAGCCAGTGAACTTTGGGTGCCTTCCCAACCCATGAATCTTGACTTCTGTAAGCCAATGCCAGTGGGCTCACTGGCTTGCCAAGCAATCTTCAAAGCACAAGCACATGACTCAGCTCTGGTCATTGAAATACGATGGAAATTCTGCTGCATAACTTCTGGGAAAGCTTTGCTCACTCTGAAGAAAAAAAAAAACAAAACATGACGTGGATGTTTTCTTTGTTCTATCTGGGTGTTGTCACCTGCATATACTATCTAGATAAGCAGCCTTCATCTTAGACGATGGCGGATCCAGCCTAAGAAGAAAAGCCAGTATTCTGTAGATGTCAGCCCAGAAAAACAGAGAACAAAATCAACAAAATAAAAACCTGATGACTTGATAACATGGTTGACCTGCTGACTTAGCCAACTCTGGGACCACTGGACCCCAGCCTTTTTGTATAAGCCACTTTTAATTATGTTTTCTGTTTTCTGTAGCCAAGACCATCCTAAATAAAAACAGGATTACTGACCCCGCTTTATGGATGACCACGCTGAGACTCACAGAGACTGATAAGTGTCAGAACCAGGATTCAAACTCAGGATTTCTGGCTTCTAATCTTGTGGTCTTTCTGTTGCACACCACAAATGAGATGAAAGCTAAGAGGCAGAAAATGGGGTGGGAGGGGGTTGAACAGTCCAGGCTGGGGAAATAGTATCAGAAGGTTTGCAAATCAAAAGGAGAGGAGAGTGTGCTTGTGTAGAAAGAAGGCTGATCGGGCTGGTGGAAGCTGAGAGGTTGGGAAGGTGGATTCATTCCCAGTGGGGCTGAAATACCAAGTCAGAGTGGATTCTATTTGTTGTCACTGATGGAAGGGGTATAGAAGGGCTTTTTTTTTTCTGAGTTGGAGTCTCACTCTGTCCCCCAGGCTGGAGTGCAGTGTTGCAATCTCAGCTCACTGCAACCTCTGCCTCCTGGATTCAAGCAATTCTCCTGCCTCAGCCTCCGCAGTATCTGGGATTACAGGTGCCCGCCACCACACCCAGCAAATTTTTGTATTTTTTGTAGAGACGGGGTTTCTCCATGTTGTCCAGGCTGATCTGGAACTCCTGACCTTAGGTAATCCACCTGCCTCAGCCTCCCAAAGTGCTGGGAGTACAGCCATAAGCCACCGTGCCTGGCCTATAGAGAGGCTTTCATCTCATTGATGGTGTACAATGGAAGGAACACAAGATTAGAATTCAGAAATCCTGAGTTTGAACTCTGGTTCTAACACTACTGCTTAAGCAATGTGAACACTTTATATAGGCTGAAGGAGATGGGGGGGGGGTGGGGACCAGAGGGAGCCACTGTCACAGCCCCAGTTTGAGGGATTGGCTCTAGGGCAGTGGGGGTGGGTATGGAAATAAGGGAACAAGAGTAGAAATCACTATTGTTACACACCAATGAATTTGGTAAGTGGCTGATAGCAGTCAGTGGGAAAAAGTCAAAGTGACCTTCCATCAACACCCCTCCATCCTACTGGGGGAAACCTTTCCTCAACTATGCTGATACTTGTTCCCTCATCAGCAGGAAGGATGATTCGTGTATGCATGTCTGTTTCAGACAATGATTTCTCCAACTCTCCATGTTCCAGGAACCCCTATCAAAAGTTCTTCTTGGCGGGGTGGAATGGCTCATATCTGTAATCCTAGCAATTTGGGAGGCCAAGGTAAGCAGATTACTTGAGCCCAGAAGTTTAAGACTAGACTGGGCAATATGGTGAGAAACCCTGTCTCTACAAAAAATACAAAAAAAAAAAAAAATAGCCAGGCATGGTGATATGCACCTGCAGTCTCAGCTACTCGGGAAGCTGAGATGGGGGGATCACTCCAGGCACTCCAGCCTGGGTGACAGAAGGAGATCCTGTCTCAAAAAAAAAAGTTCTTATGCTTGCAATGGCCTGCACATCTGCCTTGCTTATGTGTTTGATGGAGTCTTCTACCACTCCCCTGCTCTCTCACTGTGTCCAGCCCAACCCGCCTTCTTTCTGCTACTCATACACAGCAAGAGGGTTCCCAGCTCATGGATCTTATCCTTGTTTTTCTTTCTGCCTTAAATTCAACTTCCAGGTTCCTTTAAAAGTGCTTATCTTCTCATCATGCAGGTCTCAGCTAGAATTTCACCTCCATAAAGAAGCTTCCCTTGAAGTCCTACCCGCCTCCCCCAGAGAACTGCAGAGAGAGAAAAAGAGAAAGAGAGAGACTGATTTTGTCTTCTGCATTTGACATTATGAGAAAATCCTGGGTGCTTTAAGAATAAACATTGTGGATGATAGAACTACCAAGTGCAAAATGCCATTTCCATGTAAATGACCCAGACAAGCAAAGCACTGACTCACCCCAAGAAGAATCTACCTGGGGGGAAAAAAAATGTTGTTTACAAGAACAATACCAGATGTTGGACTTGGAAGGCCACGTCTTGACATTTGAAGGCTACCAAGGGAGATACGGGGACTCAAGGGCAGGCAAAGAATAAGCAGCAGAACAGAGTTCATTTAGAAGTGACTTTACATATTAAGTTAATTCCCAGTATAATTCAAGAGTCTGATGGGGGATGGAGGAATAATGGAAAAAAAAAAAAAAAGGAGTCCTTTAAAAGTGCTGAAGAGGGAGCAAGACCTGTAATTCCATCTACAAGTAATGGTAGTTGAAATTGGTTGTCCCTGATTTGAATAATCTTGATGGCATCATTATTTTTAATTGTGATTAGTGGTCGTAAAGTGCTAATAAATAAGACGAGAGACAAGGTACAACCTTGCCTTGTCCCACAAACGAGTTGGAATTGAGACTGCTGGAGGCGGGCAGGCTCTGAACCTGAGGAGCCCCCACCAGGACAGGTGCCTAAGAACTAAAGGACGATTTCCGTGAGCTTTTGAGATGGGACACTTAGGAGAAAATTTCCTCTACTCTGAGATCAAGCCATTCTACCAAAAAATAAGGAAGCACTGGGCTTGGTTTTCCTTAGGGTAGCCCTTCCCTGGAAGAAAGTCACTCATGTGTCCCAAGCACCTCACTAGAAAGAAGCACTCAAAAAGCCCTTTTCCCATCTTGTTAACAATATCATCCGTCCTAGAGCAAGGCATGGGCACAGTGGCCCACTGGAAGGTTCTCCTCTAAACACTTTGAAGATATTCTCAGTGATAGGAAGTTTTTGAGGTGCTTAAGTAGGTAGGTGAGAGGTTAACTTCAGAACCAAGATGGCCAACAAGCCAGGACTCCAGCACTGGCATTATATGTGTCCCCAGTAAAATCCTAAGGGAAACATATTCGTTTCCTAGGACTCCAGGACAAAGGAGAACAAAGTAGGAGATTTAAAACAACAGAAATTTATTATCTCAAAGTTCTAGAGGCCAGGAGTCTGAAATCAAGGTGTGCACAGGGCCACGCTGCCTTCTAGATTCTTCAGATTCTTGTGAGTGCTGACAACCCTTGCTGCCTAACAGATCTCTGCCTCCACAGTCACAGGGCCATCTTCCCTCTGTGTGTCTGTGTCTCCACACGGCACTCTCCTCTGCATGTGTCTGTCTCTGTGTCTCTTCCCCTCTTCAATGACATCCATCATATTGGATTAAGGGCTCATTCTATACCAAGATGACCTCAGCTTAGCTTACATCTTAATTACTCTGCAAAGACCCTATTTCTAAATAAGGTCACACTGACAAGTACCAGGGGCTAAGATGTCAGCATGTCTTTTGGAAGAATGTAATTCAACCCACAACAGGAAGTAAATAGGTGTGATGAGGGGGAAAAGCCAATGGGAAAGACAGACAAAGAGAAAGAAAGAAAGAAAGAAAGAAAGAAAGAAAGAAAGAAAGAAAGAAAGAAAGAAAGAAAGAAAGAAAGAAAAAGAGAGAAAGAAAGAAAGGAAGAAAGAAAGAGAGAAAGAAAGAAAGAAAGAGGGAAGGAAGTAAAGAAAGAAGGAAAGAAAAAGAGAAAGAAGAAAGAAAGAAAGGAAAGGAAAGAAAGAAAGAGAAAGAAGAAAAGAGGAAAGAAAGGAGGGAGAGAGGGAGGGAAGGAGGGAGAGAGACGCAGGGAGGAAGGAAGGGAGGAAGGAAGGAAGGAAGGAAAGAAGGAAGGAAGGAAAAAGGGAGGGAGAGAAAGAAAAAGAAGGAAATAAAGCTGGTGGGAAAGAAAGAAGAGGAAGGAAGGAAGAAGGAGGTGAGAGTAAGGAAGGAAGAAGAAAGGAAGGAGGGAGGAAGGAGAAGAAGGAAGGAGAAGAAATGAGGGAGGGACGGATGAGGGTGGGAGGGAGGAAGGAAGGAAGGGAAGGAGGGAGAAGGAAGTGGGAGTAAGGAAGGAAGGAAGAAGAAAGGAAGGAGGGAGGAAGGAGAAGAAGAAAGGAGGGAGGGAGGGATGAGGAAGGAAGGAAGGAAGGAAGAAAGGAAAGAGATGCTGCAATATGGAAAGGAGTCTAATTTATATAAAATTTCGTGTGAACATTTACAAGTTTTTGATGACATATCTATTTCCATCAAGTAGATCAATTCAGTAACATTTCCTCAACTTTGGCAAGTCATGTGAGCCTCTGTCTACGTAGCGCTGCCCTAGGGTCCCTGATCAGAGTCATCAGGGGGATAGATACCAGCAGTGGATTCAGGCTACCCTAATTCGCTCCACCCGATGCTTAGAAAGGTTGTCACTTAACCCAGCTCTCATTGCTGGCAAATGGCAGATGAGATTTTAATCCAAAGACATGATCTTTTCATTGTGCTGCAATACTTCCCTGAATGTTAATCTTACTGAATGAATCTGTAAATAAATTAATGAACGAACGAGTGAAGAAACTATTCAGTCACACATGTAGTGGCCTCCAGTGCTTCTGGAGATGTTTTGGGGTCTGGAATAATACAGGAAGGTTATCTCATTCACCCATGTGATACAGAGCTTGGTGGAAATGCAACCAGCATTCTCTGTGAGGATCCAATCTCTTCCAACGCCGAGCCACTGGATTTAAAACAGCCCTTTTGTCCCGTCTTCTTCTTCTCCCTGAAACAGATGCTGAGGCTCAGCCTTGCCCTGCAACTCATCCTAATTTGCCCCTTGTCATTCATCCACTGTGGCTGGTCCACAGTAATGTTCTACTTTTAGGACCAGAAGAACCTGGGCTGCTGTCAAGGGAAGAGACTATTAATATCAAGTTAATGTGTGTAATAGGCTGGTCACCATGTTCCTCATTAAAAGATAGCTGATACGAATAGTAGCAGAAGTATTGGTATTCACATCAGCAAGATCATGACCATTTATTTGGTTGACTGTACTAGTTTGCTAGGGCCACCATAGCAAAGTCCAACAAGCTAGCTGGCTTAAACTGTAGAAATTTATTTGCTTACAACTCTTGAAAGCTAGAAGCCTGAGACTGAGGTGTCAGCAGGGTTGGTTCATTTTTAGGGCCATCAGAGATCTGTCTCGTGCCTCTCTCCTGAGCTTGCAGTTGTCTGTCTTCTCCCTATGTCTTCCCTCTATTTCTGTGTGCAAATTTCCTCTTTTATGAGGACACCGCCATCTTGAATTAGCTCACCCTAATGACCTCATTTTAAATCACCTCTTTAAAGAAACTACCTCCAAATACAGTCACGTTCAAAAGTCCTGAGGATTAGGATTTGATGATATTAGTTTGGGGAGGGTTTCAATTTATCCCACAGCACTGTTTCTACTTGCCATATGGAGACCTAAGGCAAAATCTTTTTAAAAAGGTTTTGTTTTGCTTTCAGAAAGAGATTCACTCTGTTGCCCAGGCTGGAGTGAAGTGGTACGATCTCAGCTCACTGCAACCTCCACCTCCCAGGTTCAAGCAATTCTCCTGCCTCACCCCCCCAGGTAGGTGGGATTACAGGCACCTCCCACCACACCTGGCTAATTTTTGTATTTTTGGTAGAGATAGGGTTTCACCATGTCAGCCAGGCTGGTCTTGAACTCCTGACCTCAAGTGATCCACCCGCCTCAGCCTCACAAAGTGCTGGGATTACAGGCATGAGCCACCGCACCCAGTCTAAAATCGAAGCAGAAATTACAGATCCCTACTTTCAAAGTACTCATAGTCATGGACAAACTGTAAACTCCATGTTCCTACCTCCAAGTACAAGATTGAAGTCAGGAGAAGTGAGAATGAAGTGGAAGGATCACGGCTTTGGAAAAATTATCTGGGCTTTGAAAAATGGGTAAAATTGAGGTGAATGGTGGGGGAGGAAAAAAGTGTGTGCTAGACAAGGGCTAGAACATAAATAACAGAACAGAGGTATAAAGCCCATTTTTACCTCTGTTTTTGAGATTCCAGTAGTATACATTCTCCACTCCTAGATTTGCCAAAGGAAGTACTCAGTTTGGGGTGCGCCATTCAGACTATGGTTTGGAATTCAGAGCCCTAAGAGACACTAGCTGTGTCCTATTTTGAAGCACCTCTCCGTCTTTCAAGAGTGAGTCTCCTCTTCCCATGTGTCTGCTCTGGTGTATTATCAGACACAGCTAATGGAGAGGAGTTAACGGGAAGTGTCAGGGAGTTTTATAAAATTATCATGTCAACTCTCTTCCTGTCAGTGTGCATAAGGGAAGAAGACAAGAAAATGATATTGTCGTTTAATAGTTCACTTTAGATCTTCATCTCTTATCACTCATCATTACTCCATATTAATTACTCTGTATTGGCAATCTCTGGCTGTCAGTTGTTCCATAAAAGATCTTACTGAGCTTGTGACTGGACAGCTTTCATTAGGAAGCAATTTGAGCCACATTTAACTTGAGAAGATTAACAGATTAACCGGAACCATTACCCCACCTGCCTCTCTGCCTCCAGTGAAGGTGCAGCATGGTCTTGAATCCCGGGCATAGCCACTGCCTGATTGCATTACACTGAAAGTGTCACCTCACCTCTTTGATCCCAGTATCCCAATATGCAAAATGGGGTAGTACAATCCTTTTTGGAGGACTATTGTAAGGTTTTTGTTTTGTTTTGAGACAGGGTTTCCCTTTGTGCTCAGGCTGAAGTACAGTGGCATAATCATGGCTCACTGCAGCCTCAATCTTCTGGGCTCAAGCAATCCTCCCACTTTGGCATCCCAAGCAGCTGGGACAACAGGCACAAACCACCACACCCAGCTAAATTTTTTTTATTTTTAGTAAAGACAGGGTCTCTCTATGTTGCCCAGGCTGGTCTCGAACTCCTGAGCTCAAGCAATCCTCTCACCTCAGCCTCCCAAAGTGCTGGGATTACAGGTATGAGCCACCATGCCCAACCAAGATTTTAAATAAACGTAAAAATATCTGACACAGTCATTGGTACAGAGCTGGCGCCAGTAAATGACACCTGTTAGTATTTTTAGTGAGTATAAATGGAATGAGAGAAGATTCAATGGACTTACTCCAAAATGAGGCTACCTCCCCTTTCAAAATACTGCCCCCTGCTCTCACTTTTCCCATCAAGAAGGGTTCAGTTCAGCTCAGCAATCATTTATCAGGAGTCTGCTAAGTGCCAGATGCAATGTCCACTCTAGGGATAGAGAGATTAACCTGGGATATCCCTAAGTCTTTGAGCCCAGCAGCCACAGAAGGACATAGTTTCCTCTGCCTGGAACCAGAATGGGGTCACTCTCTCTGAGCTGGGTCTACATGTGCCTTTCTCTAGGAAGCCTTGTGTGATGCTCCTGAGCAGCACCTGCCCTGCATCTTTACAGCTCGTATCACAGTGGTGCTTATATACCTATGATGTGACCGTGGGATTGCTAGCCTCTCCTGCGGATTTACAAGCTCCCACAGGGCAGGACATTTGTTCTGTTCATTGTTGAATCCCCAGTGCCTGGTGCACTGAAAGGAGGGAGGTTTGAAAGAGCTCATGAAGAAGAGTCAAATACAAAAAAAAAGAGCAAAAGGATGTAATTACACCTGAGCAGAAGCAACCCAGATACCATTAAGACATCAGCTTGTCCTCCTCTGAGCTATCAGCTTAGGAAAAGGCAGCTCTAGGCCAGGCGCAGTGGCTCACGCCTGTAATCCCGGCACTTTGGGAGGCTGAGGCGGGCGGATCACCTGAGGTCGGGAGTTCGAGACCAGCCTGAACAACATGGAGAAAGCCTGCTCTACTAAAAATACAAAATTAGCCAGGCGTGGTGGCACATGCCTATGATCCCAGCTACTCGGGAGGCTGAAGCAGGATAATCACTTGAACTAAGAGGCAGAGGTTGTGGTGAGCCGAGATCACACCATTGCACTCCAGCCTGGGCAAGAAGAGCAAAACTCTGTCTCAAAAAAAAAAGAAAGAAAGAAAGAAAGGGCAGCTCTACCTTCTATTTCTCAATTTTTCTTTTTTCGGAGAAGGTACAAGCAGCCCCAGAGTCCCGTGGAAGCAGTTTTCTCTCAATACTTGACCCACTACCTCCCCACCACCAGGAGAGAAACTCCAAGAGAGAGGGCCCTTTATTTCTCTAGTTCCTTGCCAAAGCTTCCATTTCCCAGCACAATGGGTACTTAGTAGTTCACAAAAAGTTGAATGAATGAATGAATGAATGACTAGCTCTTTACCACGGAGTCAATGGCAAACTCAACTACTTTCAGCCAAAAGAACATAAAAAAGACACTGTGCCCACCCAGGAGCAGCAGCTTATGCCTGTAATCCCAGCAGTTTGGGAGGCTGAGGCTGATGGATCACTTGAAGCCAGGAGTTCAAGACCAGCCTAGTCAACATAGCAAGACTTCATCTCTACCAAAAAAAAATAGCTGAATGTGGTAGCACACATCTGTGGTCCCAGCTGCTCTGGGAGGCTGAGATGGGAGAATCGTTTGAGCCCAGGAGGTGGAGGCTGCAGTGAGCTGTGATCATGCCACTGCACTCCAGCCTGAGCAACAGAGTGAGATCCTGTCAGAAAAAAAAAAAAAGACACTGTGCCCAAACTGGGGCTTGGCCTTTAGAGATTTGGGGAGCTTCTCCTTTGCCTGCCTTAGGGAAATCCTCACATCATGATACTCAGTCTTTTCCAGACACACAAACTCAAGGGCAAGAAAGGACTTCAGAATTCACCTCCATCACCCCCTCCACACAGATGAGGCACCTGAGACTCAATTCAGAGCCGAATAAGAAAGGAGAAGAAGTACAAAATTAAGATTCTGAAGACCTGGGTAGAGGCCTTGGCTTAACCACTGAGTCACAGTATGATCTTGGGCAAAGCACTTCATTTCTCTGAGCCTCGGGTTCCTAAGCTAGAAAATGGAAAAAAAAAAAAAAATAACACATACCTTAAAGGATGGTGGTGAGAATGAAATACAATGAGGTTTGTAAAAATATTTGAAACCTCAGCCAGGCACGGTGGCTCACACCTGTAATCCCAGCACTTTGGGAGGCCAAGGTGGGTGGATCACTTGAGGTCAGGAGTTCGAGACCAGCCTTGCCAATATGGTGAAATCCTGTCTCTACTGAAAATATAAAAATGAGCTGAGCGTTATGGCACATGCCTGTAGTCCCAGCTACTTGGGAGGCTGAGGCAGGAGAATGGCTTGAACCCAGGAGGTGGAGGTTGCAGTGAGCCAAGATTGTGCCATTGCACTCCAGCCTGGGCAACAGAGTGAGACTCTGGCTCAAAGAAAAAAAAAATTGGAACCTCTAAAGTCTAGACATCTAGGGGAAATCTTTTTTCATCGCTACTGCATCAGTGCATGGGTCTTTGGAAGGGATTTTGGATGGGATTTCAACTGATTTTGGTTCAACAAACATATGGTAGACTCCTTCAAGTTTCCAAGCACTAGGCTTTGCCATAATGGCCACAAACAACAATAATAGTAAGAGCTACCATTTGCTGATCGCTCAAGGATTCCAGGCACTATGCCTCGTGCTCTCAATGCATTGCTTCATTTATTCTCACAACCCTATTAACTGTGTACAATTATTAATCCTCTCTTTGCAGATGAGAAAATTATACCCCAGACAGTTAAAGTGACTCTTCTAGGGCAACACAGATAAGTAGAAGGACCAGAATTTGACCCCTGAACTCACCGAATCCAGAATCCGCGCTCTTATTCAGTACCCAGAATAAATAGACAAATAATCCAATGTAAAAAAGGTCAGTGATTTTAAAACACACTCTCCAAAAAAAAGAAAAAGAAAAAGTGCTCAACATTAGTCATCACGAAAATGAAAATTAAAACTAAACAAAATACCACTTTACATCCACCAGAATAACTAATTATTTTTTAAAAAAGAGGAAAATTAATGAGACGAAATGTTTATGAAATTAAGGAGCAACTGGAACTCTTATAAGTTGCTTTAGAAATACACTGCTTATACAACTCTTTCCAAAAATGCTAGCAATTTTTCTTAAAACCAAATATATACTTATTCTATGACTCAACAATTTCACTTCTGGCCGGGCACGGTGGCTTACCAGGCCTGTTATCCCGGCAGCGAGCTGTGATCATATTACTGCACTCCAGCCTAAGCAACAGAGTGAGATCCTGTCAAAAAAAAAAAAAAAAAGAGGCCGAGGTAGGAGGATCACTTGAGTCCAGGAGTTCAAGAACAGCCTGGGAAACATAGTGAGACCACATCTCTACAAAAAAAATTTAAAAATTAGCCAGGCATGGTAGTGCATACCTGTAGTTTCAGCTACTTGGTAGGCTGAGGAAAAGGAGAGCCTGAGCCCAGGAGGTCAAGGCTGCAATGAGCCGTAATCTGCACTGCACTCCAGTCTGGGTGACAGAGCAAGACCCTGTTTCAAAAAAAAAAAAAATCATATATATATATATATTTATACATTTCTAAATATTTACCCAAGATAAATGAAAATACAAGTTCACAAAAAGACTTGTACAAACAATGCTCATAGCAGCTTTATTCATAATAGCTGATGACTAGAAACATCCTACATGTCTACGTAAATAGAAGAATGAATAAGCAAACTGTGGTATATCCATACAATAGAATACTATTCAGCAATAAAAGGAAATAATCTCCTAATACATGCAACATAAATGAACCTCAAAAACATTATGTTGAGTAAGACAAGTGTTAGACAAAACAATATACATGCCATTTCATTCATTCATGTGAAATCCTAGAACAGTGCTCTATTCCACTATGGGAAGAAAAATCAGAGCAACACTTGCCTTTGGAGAGTAGCTTGGGAACCTACTGAGAAAGAGCTTGAGGAAACTCTCTGGGGTGATGATAATGTTCTATACCAAGATAAGGGCTTATAGGCTGGGCACAGTGGCTCACGCCTATGATGCCAGCACTTTGGGAGGCCAAGGTGGGCGGATCAGTTGAGATCAGGAGTTCGAGACTGCCCTGGCCAACATGGTGAAACCCCGTTTCTACTAAAAAAAAAAATACGAAAAATAGCCAAGCCTGGTGGCATGCACCTGTAGTCCCAGCTACTCAGGAAGCTGAGGCAGGAAAATCATTTGAACCTGGGAGGCAGAGGTTGCTGTGAGCCAAGATTGCACCACTGCACTCCAGCCTGGAGACAGAGCAAGACTCCATCTCAAAAAAAAAAAAAAAAAGAAAAAGATAAGGGGTTGCATTTATCAAAATTTGGCTAATATACATTTAACATTTTACTGTTTGTAAATTTTACACCAAAAGAAAAATCTGTAAAAATTTTGGAAATAAATAGTATAATCAATATCATTAATTACGGATTACTCAGAAAAGGGCCAATATTTTTACAGTACCTTCCATAGTGTGATGATAGACATCAAAGGACTATCCCAAAATGTCTCCACCAACAGACCTGCAAGAATGACTACAGTTCCAGAAATAAAGATCCATCAATTTGCAGTAGCAAGCTGTAAATACCTGTACAGGAATAAAACTGTCTGCAAACAGAGATTTCTTTCCTGACCAGCATATCTTACTGGCCCTGGGTGTTGCCCATCAACCCCCAGCCACCTTGTTTCTCTTCCTGAGCTCTTGGTATGACTCACGAGAGTTTCCCTGGCAGAGGCAGTTGCCTTGCCCTCTGGGTGCCCAGCCCACACCCCAAGCACCTGCTAATTGCAAGAAACAACATATGGCAGGCAGCCTGGTTGCAGACCCCGCGGCTCCCCTGACTTGCAGCCCAACCATGGAGGCAGGCTGCATGCTGAGCTGCTGGGATCGAAGAGGTGTCATTAGAAAATGATTCATAGCCCTCTGCCTTAATGAGGACTCACACCCGAGGGCTTCCAATTACCCAGTCGATGGCTAGAGTGCTGCTCCCAGCCAGCGGCCTCTTGTTTTCCTTTCTCTTCTTTAAAAATATTTGCAAGAGGTTTCAATGAAGTCTTTCTCTCCTCTCCTTGGCCAACCCAAGCCCAGGGAGGAAACCATCCCAGACAACCATCCCAGGAAGTCCCCTGGGACAGACTGATGAATCCTGCATGGCTCAGCCTAGAAAACAGAAAACTCCACGTGAATTCCCCACCTAGACAGGGCCAGATCTGGGAGGTGACATGTGAGCTCAAAGACTGGGAAAACAGCAATGTGCAAGGGATCAAATGCCCTGGTGTTGGAAATATCTTGGCACATCTGAGGACTTGTGAGAGGACAGTTGTGAGCCAGGAGAAAGTGGAGAGAAATGATGCTGGAGAGATGGACATTAGCTAAGAGTGAGCTGAGGGAAGAAAATACAAGAGCCTTGGACTCAGTCTGGGCATAAACCCCTGTTCCCCAACTCCCTGTGTGCATAATATCTGCATGGTGAAAATTAATTGGTGTCCACCAAAATTCATCATTCTCTTCTGTAATAACGATATATTTATAGCTGTCATATAGCTGCCCAGTCTGAAACTCACTATTTTCTAGTCTTCCCTGAAAATAGATGGAAGATCTTGCCCAAAGGATGTAAGTGAAACTGTGTACATGTGTGTGTGTGTATGCATGTACATGTACAACTTCCAAGCCTGGCCCATAAAATCTTGCATGTGTGATCATCCTGTATTTATAATTTACTACTTAATGGGAATAACATTATGACCCTAGCAGATGCCACAGCCATTGGTAAATGTAAAGAAATGAGACCAAGAATGACTGAGTGGAGCCCAGTACCTACCTTCCTGGACTCTATCAGCAGAGAGAATCAAACTTCTTTGTTCTTTAAGCCTCTTAATTTGGCAGGTTTCTCCATTGTACCAGCTTAGCCTAATCTTGGTAACATTATTTGGGAAATATTTTATTATCTGTGTATTTCAATTCCTCATCTGCAAAGAATAATTTCTTCCTCTCAAGACTTTTATGAAAAGTAAGTGAGCAGACATCAAGATGCCCAGATATCAAAGGGTCTCGGTAGGATGTCTTCCTGTCCACGCCTCTGGCCACAGCAATTTCTATGCAGGACTCTGGTGTGTGACTACACCCTCTTCTCCAACTTCGCACCCCAATACCTGTTCCATAGTTGCTTCTTCTGGCTGATTGCAATGGAGGCAGGGCCTGGCATCTCGCACAGAATTCTGCATCTTGCTGTCACCTGTTTTTCAGCTGTCCACAGCGACAGCCAGACGATGGATCTTTTTGTTCTAGTACTGCTGTGTCTCAAAGGCTCAGAACTCTTTGTTGATTTCTTTTTACTGCTGCATTCTGGAAGTCAAGTGGAAGTCACACAACTTTGGAGGACTGCCTCACAGGTCATTTTGGAAACTCACCTGTAGCTCAGCCTAATGCGGTAAAAATTAAAATGTGTGGAGAGGATACAATTGTTCACAGTTGACACCAAAAGATTCCTATTAGAACATCTCTTCCAACCCTTTGGCAATACAGATGAGGAAACTAAGAAGCAAATATGAGAAAACTATCCCAAGGTCACACAGAAAATTAAGCAATGTAAGTGCAGAGGCAATCAAAATCAGATGTCACCAACTTTTTCATTTTTAGGGCTTCAACAAATGCTGATTCACACAAAATACCTCTATAAGACAAGTAAGAGTTGGGCTGATGAGACCAGCTCCCCTAATTTAAAGAGAGAATAAGCCCTACTTCTTTTGTGAGGAGCGTTATTTCTGGGGTACCTGTGTATCTAAAATCCAGTTTCAACAATTTCTAGAAATTAGCCCTGGATGTTTACATAATAAATATCTTTTAGTCCCTCCCTCCTATGTGCCAGGCACTGTGCACAATACTTGAGATTCACTGGAGAAAAGAACTAGAAATCATCTCAGCCTTGAGGGACTCATGGCTAAGAGGAAGGCAAAGCAAAGAAACACACAATTATTAATAGAAAGTACTTCTAGGGGTAAGTATATAGAACAACGGGAATTTACAAAAAGAGGAACTGAGAAGGTGTTGGAGGCAGAGAAGCCTTTCCTAAAGAAGAGGGCTTTTGAGCTGGGAGGGCACTGCATGATCCATTTCTTAGCCTCACATTCACTCATTTATCCACTCAGTCACTCAACAAGTACTGATCAATTGCTTACTGAATACCAGGCCCCATGCAAGGCATAGGAGATACTGCACTGAACAAGACAAATCAACATCCTGCCATGATGGTTTTACACTCTTGCCGTATCTGACTCTGAGTTTCTAGCCTGCCTCCGACTGCTATGGCCAGGTTCTTCTATCATCTCATCTCTCAGGATTGGGCCACATCTGATTATATTCCTAATCATTATCAGCTTGTCTTGGCATCAGATTTGCGTGCTGCATTAGACCAGCTCCCCAATGTAAATATCCTAAGAAAAGGCAACTTTGCACTACAGTGTGAATGACTGATATCTAGATTGTGTGAAGCATGGCTGGAGGAACTGGGAGTGCCTTTCCTGAAGAAGGGAAAACTCAACTATGTGGGGTCAATGAGTTCAAATATGTTAATGGCTGTTTGGGAGAACAGAGCTCAAATGTAGTCTATAAGGTAAAAGGAACATGGAGAGATTTCAACATCACACCGCTTAGAGTTGTCTGCCAATTAAAAGGACTTCTTCCAAAGGTAGTGAGCTCCTCCTCACTGATGATATTTAGGCAGAAGCTAGATGGACACTTATTGAGACGGGCTGGCAAGACAATTTCTATGTGTCCTTCAGACTCTTAGAATTTATTATTCTATCATTGCATTCTTAACATAAGTTCAAAATTAGATTCTTTTAAAAAAAAAAAAAGAGGAGAAAGAAAGATAGAAAAACAGAGTCTTCTCACTTCCAAGATCAGGTTTTAGAAAATTAAAATATTTTTAAAAATTAAAGAAAACAAAAAACAGGGTCTTGCTCTGTCACCCAGGCTGGAGCACAGTGGCATGATGGCGGCTCAAGTGATCCTCTTACCGCAGCCTCCCGAGTAGCTGGGACTACAGCTGCATGCCACCATACCCAGATAATTGTATCTTTTACAGAGACAAGGTTTCTCCATGTTCCCCAGGCTGGTCTTGAACTTCTGGGCTCAAGCGATCCACCCACCTTGGGCCTCCCAAAGTGCTGGGATTACAGGCAAGAGCCACCATGCCCAGCCCTCAACTAGATTCATAATCTTCCTTCCAAAACCTGCTCCTCCCACAGCCTTTCCCATCTCACTTAAAACTTCAAGTTGCTCAAGACAAAATCCCTGGAGTTCTCCTTGATGTCTCTCCGTCTTTCACACTTCATATTCAACATGCTAGGAAGTCTGATGGGCTTCACCTTAACTTACATGAGCATCTGACCACATCTTGCCATCTCCACGGTTATCACACTGATGGAAGCCATCAATAACCACTTACCCTATTTATTATAATACCATGTGTGAAGCCCCAAACAGGCATAGACCTAGCCCTCAAGCTTACTGCATGGTAGAAGAAAAAGAGGCAAATTAAATGATCACACAGGTATAAATGTGTAATTATAAATAGTTTAGAGAGGGGGACTCTGGTGCTATGAGAAGGTAACTTCATTAACTCAGTGGTATCAATAGTATTTTAACTGCACCCAATAATCTTTCGTATCATTATGGAACTATAAAGTTTTTATTGGCTTTTACTAGCTGATGTAATTCTCCCAGAAACCTGGTGAGGTGGAAAAATGGATCTGGATGTCCATTTTACAGATGAGGAAACTTGGGCTTAGAGTGGTAAACTGAGTCACTGAAGGCCATATAACAAGGAAAAGAATGGAACTGACAGTCAAGCAAACAACCAGGGCTCTCTCACTGCCTCTAATGCAGGTGTATGAACACCTTTAATACCAGGGCTCTCTCACTGCCTCCAATGCAGGTATATAAACACCTTTAATACCAGGGCTGTCTCACTGCCTCTAATGCAGGTGTATAAACACCTTTAATTCAAAGGTTTCCCAATCCCACTAGAGAATGGTTAACGACTTTGGGAGAAGAGAGCTAAGGATAACCAATAAATACACGGAAAGGCATAATCCATGTTCCAGAGGTTCAGATTGGCATGGCAAGCCTCAGCCATGCACCTGTGCACTCTCCTCTCCCTATGGGTATAAACATGGAAGACCTGTTTGTTACTTTAGGAGGGTGAATAGGTCATAATAGCAAAGACATGGAATCAACCTAAATGCCCATCAATGGTAGACTGGATAAAGAAAATGTGGTAAATATACACCATAGAATATTATGCAGCCATAACAAAGAATGAGATCATGTCCTTTGCAGGAACATGGATGCAGCTGGAGGCCATTATCCTTAGCAGACTAATGCAGGAATAGAAAACCAAATACTACATGTTCTCACTTATAAGTGGGAGCTAAATGATGAAAACACATGGATACTAAAAGAGGACCAACAGATACAGGCCCTACCAGAGGGTGGAGGGTGTGAGGAGGTAGAGGATCAGGAAAAATAACTAATAGGTACTGCGCTTAATACCTGCGTGATAAAATAATCTGTACAACAAACCTCCAAGACACGAATTTACCTATGTAACAAACTGCACCCCTGAACTTAAAACTTGCAAAAAACAAAAAGAAAGAAAGAAAGAGAGAAAACAGTGGGCCAGGCACGGTGGCTCACACCTGTAATCCCAGCACTTTGCGAGGCCAAGGCGGGCAGATCATGAGGTCAAGAGATCAAGACCATCCTGGCCAACATGGGGAAACTCTGTCTCTACTAAAAATACAAAAACTAGCTGGGTGTGGTGGTGTGCACCTATAATCCCAGCTACTCAGGAGGCTGAGACAGGAGAATCACTTGAACCCAGGAGGCAGAGCTTGCAGTGAGCCAAGATCGCACCGCTGCACTCCAGCCTGGTGACAGAGCGAGACTCCATCTCAAAAATAAAGAAAAAAAGAAAGAAGAAAACAGTAAAAATAAACAAGTAAAAGAGTGAATACGAAAAAATAGAAAGGCAGCAACATTTACAATGGTCAAGGATTATATCCCTGCTAATACGTAAACCAAAAGTCACAGTTCAATGATTCTAAAATGCATTAAGGTAATCAGTCTGCTCTAGGGATAGGAGAAATGATTTGGGATAGTCTCCATGTCATTGTCAAGAATTTTGGAGGAGTTATTTCAGTTTGGATCAGAGATATAAATTCCTGATGCTCTAGGTGTCTGAACTACCTCCTAAAGTTAGACTTTTGCAGAAGAGACGTGAACCTCTGTCTCCAAGGTGAAAAATAAAAACGTTCAAAGCCTGGACTCCAAGTACATGATATACCCATCATCAAGGAGCTTGAAGGTGCCAATGCTCTAACCATTTTGTTTGCACTTTATGCAATGAATGATAAGTATCGTCAGGTCAAATCTCTTCTTCTTGAACATCGTGGTGTGATATGCGAAATAATTAAACTTACTTACTTGCTCTTTCCTTCCTTTTTTTCCCCTTTATTTTCCAGGCCCCATTCCAGAAAAGATTTAAGATGAATGCACCTAAGTCATAAAGTAGAAAATTATGAACTCTAATTAACATATTATTAATTCATAAGATGTGAGAGGGAAAAGATCTTACACGTCAAGTTCAGAGAGGTTAATCAAGTCATCAAAAGCTATAGAAAGTCATTGTTCAATAACTATTTTATTGAATGCCTACTCGGCACACAGTCTTGTATTTTTATAATAGATTTTTATTTCCTCCAATGCATATTTAATTGAGCATATATTGTACAGCTCAAAATCAAGATTAGATCTTGAGACAGAGAGGAAATAAACACATTTTGAATACTTACTGTGTGCCAAAAACTGTAACTTATGTCCGATTTTACGCACATAATGTCATTGCGTCCTCACCAAAACCCTTGGGAGAGGTAATATTGGTTACTGGTTTTAGTTCCTAACCCTCCCGTGGCTGTGGTCCTAGGGTCCTGCAAATGAGGACGGAAATGATTTTGCAGTGAAATTTACCTGTTATTGACCAGCTCACCAATGCACTGGAAGTAGGTAACATTCTAAACCAAGCTTGATGCAGAGAGGGAGGTTTTCACAAAGACTTGTCAACTCTAAAATTACAGTAACTTCCTACACTAATTCAACTACCTTTCCCACCCTCCCTAGTAACTACCCACATCTCTATAGAACTGTATGGTGAGGAAATGGAAAGAACCTTAGCAGTGAAGAAAAGAGGTAATTAATCTCTCTTCATTCTTTCCTGAGAGGTGTTATCTTATTCCTTAAACATCCAAATAAACTATTAGGTTGGTGCAAAAGTAATTGTGGTTTTTGCCATTACTTTTAAGGTACTCCGAGCCTACTTCTGCAACAACAGAATTGTTCTAAATTCTACATTTTATATACCAAATTGGAAAAGCCAAATATCTCTCACCCTTGTTACCTGTAGCCTTACTATGAAATGACTGTGTGTGTATTCACAGCTACTAGGGAGGCTGAGGTAGGAGGATTGCTTGAGCCCAGTAGGTTTAGACTAAAGTGATTGGTGACTGTACCACTGCACTCCAGCCTGAGCAACAGAGGGAGACTCTGTCTCAAAAAACAAATCTAAAAATGAATCTAAAATAGCTATAAGGATTATGGTTTGAGTCAGGCAACCCTTTTTAAGCAATTAAGAATGTGCTGGTGTGCTGATGCCAGGCCCAGGTCTAGAGGCCTATTAGCTAACAAAGGTACTCTAACTCAATTCATCGGACAGCAAAGAAACAAAGAAAAAGTCATTATGCAGACATCCAGGCACTTGAAGCCAAAGGGCCCTAAGATAATGTCAGCTCTTTAGCAGTGAATGGGGAATAGAGCTAGGTTTGGACAGCTGGCATTCAAAACTCTTTGTCTTTATTGCTCATCCTCATTTAATATGAGAACATTGCATGATCCATAATATTTTCTTCATCCATGTGTTCTCCATGTTACAATGGATGATCAAGGAGCTTAGGCAACTCTGAGGACCGACAAGAAGCAAAATTTGATTCCGAGTTGGGTCTCCATGTCTTTTTTTGCTGTAGTAGATTTCTCCCTTCACTTAGGTCTCCACCTGACTCTATGGAGACACTGAAATTCAAGGAGGCTAAATGATCCCGTTGTTCCACAGAGCTAGAATACAGGTCAAGCAATGTGGTTGCAAGTGATTTTTCCAGGACGTAACACCAGCACATTCTTTTTTTTTTTTTTTTTTTTTTTAGATAGAGTCTCACCCTGTGATCCAGGCTGGAGTGCAGTGGCGCGATCTCGGCTCACTGCAACCTCTGCCTCCCAGGTTCAAGTGATTCTTCTGCCTCAGTCTCCTGAGTAGCTGGTGCTACAGGCGTGTGCCACCATGCCAGGCTAATTTTTGTATTTTTAGTAGAGACAGGGTTTCACCATACTGGCCAGGCTGATCTCGAACTCTTGACCTTGTGATTGCCCGCCTCAGCCTCCCAAAGTGCTGGGATTACAGGCATGAGCCACCGCGCCCAGCACCAGCACATTCTTAATTGTTTAAAAAGAGTTGCCTGACTCAAACTATGATCCTAACGGCTAATGTAGATTCATTTTTAGATTTGTTTTTGAGACACGGTCTCCCTCTGTTGCTCAGGCTGGTGTGCAGTGGTACAATCACAGCTCACTTTAGCCTCAACTTCCTGGGCTCAAGCAATCCTTCCACCTCAGCCTCCCAAGTAGCTGTGAGTACACTCACGTGCCGCCACATCTGGCTAATTTTTGTTTTGTTTTGTTTGTAGAGACAGGATTTCCCCATGTTGCCCAAGCTGGTCTCAAACTCCCGGGCTCAAGGGATCCATCCGCCTCAGCCCCCCAAAGTGCTGGGACTACAGGCATGGACCACTGTGCCTGGCCATATTTTTGGATTCTTTGTCTTGGGCATTATTCTCTATTGGCTCAACTTACTCCTTTAATTGGTGCCTCTCTGGTGGTCCTGGAAAATAAATGTCTGACTCCAGCTTGATTCTATTCAGTCCCATTGCCCAGGTCAGTCTGCCTCTTCTCTCCCATAAAGGGGAAATTGGAGCGTGGGTCCACTCTTAGAAGTTAATTCACTTCTTCACCTTGGGGTAAATTCAGCATTTGGCAGTACACACTCAACAAATGAGCCTCTGAGCTCAGGGATAAAAATAAATAAGTAAAAGTCTTGCCCTTAAACCGGACAGTATGAATCGTAATTAAAAACCCCCATTATGCTGTTTCAATAGGAACAGTCCTGCCGTCATTAAGCTGAAACAGAATTCCTTCAGGGAGAAATTATTTCTCGTTTGATTTCTGTCCGAATGGCTTTGACTTTGAGGATACATCTACAGAATGGTGTCTCCAGGCTCCACCTCTGAGGCTCTGCTCAGACAAAGGAGACGTTTGCTTCGAACAGATGAAACCTGATTAAAGATTCATTTCAAATTAACTTTCCCTGATTATTTCTCTTTTGTAATCTTTATTATTACTTTAAGGGGAGGGAAAATAGAAAGATGAAAAGCAACCCTCCCTAGATCCACACGTAAATCTTCACAGTAGCCACTCAACAGTATCATTAATTGCCCCTGAATATTCCCACAATGCAAAGTAGCAGGCACTTATGCAATGGCTATTTATTGGGAAATCAAGCCCCCATCCATTCTTTGATGTTGTGTTATTAAACTGAAAAGGGAACAGCACTGGCAAGATGGATGAAGGCGACAAAGAATACAGCATGGACTAGTCCCGATGCTCTGAAGTCCTGTCTTCAAGGACATGATAGAAACAAGGTAGGTGGAAAACAAATTGACCTCCAAGGGCCCAGGTGGTGCCCAGCCCTGGGCTTTATAGCAGGGCTCTTGGCTGAGCAGAAGCTGGGCTTCAGATCACTTCCAGTGGGTGGAGATGGGAAATAGTCCTATCCATTTGCAGCTCCATAGAGGCTGAGGAACAACCTTGGAAGAGAGCCCAAACCCTGGCCAATATAAGGATCTGGGCATATTTCAGGCATATCTGAGGGGTGAGGGTGTCTCAACAGAAGTTGTCTTAGTGGAAGGAACAAGGGGCTCCTTAGGGAGCAAAGTGAAAGAGAAAGCAGAGCCTGTCATTGCAAGGTAGATGCAGGGGCAAGACATGAGCATCTAAGGGAAGGAGGATTCTAAGACAGGAGGGAAGAGGCTGTGTACTTTCCATGCACTTCAAGAAGTGACTTAAAAAATGGGCATCACTAAAGACTGTAATATCTTGAGTCTCAGGCAGCTTAACAATGTGACGCCCCAACCAAGCATAACACAAAAGGTGTATTTGTCATGTTTCACGTGAGATATCACCTCAGTCTCAGATGCTGGTATTTCCTGCCTACTGACACTGGATGTATCTGCATTCTCTTGCCCCTGCACTGAAACACCGGTGATGGTAAGGGAACAGAACCCCAGCCTTACTGTGTCACCTCCATGGGATTGGTAGGCCCAAAGCAAGGGATTTGTAACCCATCAAGAAACAGAAAAGAGTGTGAGACTTTTATTATAAAACCTCAACGAATCAAACTGTGGGGCTCCCTCACTGGACATAGCACAGAAGCAGCATTATCTTCTCACTTTTCAAGCATTACGACTTAAATCTTTAGTACCAGAATTCAAAAAAAGCATTTCCTGGCCAGGTGTGTTGGCTCATGTCTGTAGTCCCAGCACTTTGGGAGGCTGAGGTGGGAGAATCACTTGAGGGCGGGAGTTCAATACCAGCCTGGGCAATATAGAAAAACTCCATCTCTACAAATAAATAAATGTAATTTGATTTAATTAGCCGGACATGGTGGCAAGCACCTATGTTCCCTGCCCCTCTGGAGGCTGAGGTGGGAGGATTGCTTGAGCCCAGGAGATTGAGGCTGCAGTGAGCTATGATCACTCCACTGAATTCCAGCCTGGGCAAAAGAGCAAGACCCTGTCTCAAAAAAAAAAAAGGAAAAAGAAAAAAGGCTTCTCCAGTTTCTGCAGTTTTGAAGAGGAACAGAGTTTCAACTCTCTGAAACCTAGGCAGTAGAAAGCTATAACTGAGAACATAGGTCATGCTGCCACACTTTACCTAGGCTTGCATAGAGAAGAAACAAGTCTGATTTTTGGACATTCATGGGCACCATAAGGATTCTTGAAAACACTGGGGTAAGGAGCTCTCCCTACTGTCAAGAACTCAGGTTATTACTGTAATGTAGTTTTATTGTACTCACAGATGAGTGAAGCCCAAAGCATACGCATCTCATCCCACTTAATACTTAGAAACATCCTAAGAAAAGGGAATTAATGATTTTTTATTGAAAATAGGGAACAAGTTCAACCACGTTACATAAACTGCCCAAGGTCATACAGCTGGTGCAGAGCCCGGACTCACATTCCACATTCTATGCACTCTCTCTGCTTCCATATTTCAATGCTGTCTTTCAAAGTATAAAAGGGTTCATGCTATTGGAGCAATATTCAGAAGGGAAGGTCACAGGTAACAGATACATCTGGGGTGGGAGCTGGGAAAAAGGGTACCCAGACTGCTTGAGAGTTGGAGCAGCCTTAAATGAAGAGGTGAAAACTTTTCCTGGAGAATGATTGCTATTGCAGATGATGGGGACTAGAACTGATGTTGAGCTAAAGAGCTGTGATGACAACATTAAGGCCCAGACAGGTAGCCTAACTTTCCCAAAGTCACACAGCTAGTATGTGGTGGAGCCAGGATCTAAACCCAGATCACATGGATTTCCAAAGTTCATGTTCTTGAATATTATGGTGCACAGTCTTTCAGGTGGCTGCCTGTGGTTCTATGACCTAAGACGGAAGGCAGGAAAGGAGATAGGAATATCGTAGGGAAAGGAGGGCCAGAGCTTAGAGGTGGAAATCTCTGTGGCTATATTTACATCGAACCCAGAACAAGTCTCGCCCTGACATCTTCCTTGGCGCTTCTCAGTCCCTTCATCTGGTCATATCGCTTTCACCTTCATCATGACCTCCATAGGGAGACTGACACACAAGATTCAACAAGGGAGAGTAGAGGTGTTGAAGCCAAGACCAGAAACCAGGTCATGAGGAGCCTCAAATACCAGCCTGACTTGGGACTGGTGGGTTGATGGAGCATGATTGAAGAGTTAAAATCAAAGAACCTAAAAAACCACCTTCCAAGGTGATCCTGAAATTTGTCAATATTTGCAACCAGCCAGTGTGGTCGGCTTCTTAAGGTGAGGAAGAGATGGCTGCTCAGAGGATGCTAAAGATTTTGTGGACAATTTCAATCCTAGCTGTGATTTCTTTGTAGTTATTCCATAGCCGCTAGGTTGTTGAAACTGACTAATCCCTCATTTATCTGTCGTAGCATATTCTCTCTGCCCCCCTCTTATGGGAAGGCAGCTAAGTTATGCTCCATGGATCTTAAGGTTACTATCTCCCATTATTTACTCCACTCCCATTAAAGTGCCACCTTATAACTTCCATCCTGACCCCAGAAGCTGTATCTGCATCTTAACTTGGGAGAGGTTGCAGGATTCAGAGTCCATTTTAGCACTATCTGAATATCCGCTCCAGTCTATGGTAAGAAGAGAGAAAGAGAAAACCCTAAGAGATCCCTGGATCCAACTCATTCAACTTTTCAATTGGACAGAGGCCTGTATGGGTGAAAGGATTTTCCCAAAATCACCCAGACATGTTTGAGGCCTCAGAGAGCAACAGCTCAACACACACGACCCCTCCTTTCTCAAGGTAGGTTCTCTTCTCTTGCCCAGTAATTCTTCTCTTATCTTTCACAAAGGAAATAAAAGCAGCTTGATCTACTGGACAACTGTAGTTTACCCTTGACTCCTTCTCTCATTCATCCTCTTGCGGAGGAGGGAATATAAGAGAAATAACCTGATTTAGGTATTGAGATTCTGAAAAAAGGGAGGGGTTGGCTTGGATGCTTAGAAAGATGATGTCACCAACTATAAGAAAAAAAAAGAAAAGTAAAAACTGTTTTGGAAGAAGGTGATGGTGTTGACAAATACACAGACATTCTCTGGAGATGAGGAGTACACAGTTGGCTATGTTATTCCTAAGTCTTTAGGAAGGCATCTAGACTGAAGAAATGATCTAAACACTATAAAGAGTGTAAAATATAAATGGAATGAATGTGGAGTACATGAGGCTGCTAGAGTGCTGAGTAACACTGATAATAATACATGTAGAAGCTGTAGGAGAAACATATTCGAGGAAGAACCAGAAAGGAACTGGCCAGAGAGGCATGCAAATATCCAGGGGAGTCGGGTATAATACAAGCCAGGAGTCATGGTATTTCAAGAAAGAGCCAAAATCCACAGGAGCAGACATATCAGCAAGGACCAGCATAGTAGACTGGACCTAACCAAGCAGGTGAACTGAGTATCACAGAGAGCTTCACTGGAGTATTGGGAGGAGAAGCCTAATCATAATAAACTGGGGGGCAATGAAAGTGAGAAATGGGAGAAAATAACAGTAGACACCTCTTTCAGAAAATACTAGATGAGAAATGGGAAGGAGAATGGATGAAAGCTTCAGAGGGAGAGCCAATAGAAGGATATTTAGAGGCGAGAGAGACTTGAGCATATTGATACCTTGACAAGGCAGACACGAAAGGAAGGGGGAAATGGAAACTCTGGGAGAAAATCATGTGTCCTGTGGAAGAGAAGAGATAACTTATTTACTCAGCCTGCAGGAAATGAGATGATGATGGGCCAGCTGTAAATACATCTGCAGGACGCTGGGAAAGGAAGAGTCTAATGAACTCCATTTTTTTCTAATGAATTTAGGAGGCAGAATAGGCTAAGGTTTTGCTGCAGGAGAAAAAAAATGACCCCAGTATCTCAGAGGCTTAACACACTGTGTGGTAACTTGGGTCCACAGGGTGTCCTCCTCATTGCAGTCACTCAAGGACCTGGACTGCTGGCGATGCACTCCACCATAGTTAATTGCCACTGCAGTGGGAAGGGAATTCAGTAAATTGCATATCTGTCTTTAAAGCTCCTGCCCATATTTCATTGGCCAAAGCAAGCCACGTGGGCAAGCCTAACCTCAAGATTAACATTTGACCAGAAGGTACAGAGCCACAAATATTTCGTAAATGGCATAGATGGTTATTGCAAGGAAGTGAGAGATATGGTGTCTACAGTCAGGGAAATTGAGTGGGAGTGTGGAAGTCTTTAAGGGAGTTGAAAAAGGGAGATGATTTCAAACAAATGAAAGGACTGATGGGTGGCCTCGATAACCTGAGTTTGGCATCCGCAATTTATAGTGCTGCTAGTTTCACTAGTTGCAGGACTTTTAGCAAAACCCATCTCCTCTGTGAGGCTCTGTCTTCTGATCTGTAAAACAGAGGAGTTGGATCAGATGGCTTGTAAGTTTTGCTACCAAATTCCAAGATTCATCATTTGGACAGTGAATCTGATGATACTGAAACACCATGCCGTTTAACACCCGTATGCCTACCACAGGTCTTACAAGGGAATAAAATGTCCAAGATGCCTGCTGTGATATACACACTCTACATCAGCATTGACGTCATGGGGCCCTGATGCATTTGATGAGTAAAGCAGAGCCCATTCTTTCCCATCTTAACAGACGCTACGTGGATCCAGAGGTCAATGGATTTGATTTTCTTTTTCTTTTTCTTTTTCCTATTCACCACCACCACTCCCGTTCTCTGCCTCCAATTCACTGCTGGTGAACAGTGTCACACCATTGGGATGGGTAGAGGAGGAAGGGAGGGGGGAGGCAGAGGGAGGAAGGAGGGAAGGAAGAAGGGGGGAAAGGCATTAATAGAACAGAAGCAGGCAATGATGAATTAAGGGAGCAGCCATTAATTTTTCATTTTGACAGATTATCGTCCGTCAGAAGGCAGAAGAGATGGCTCTTGTGCCCAGAGAGGAGACACTTGCTCTTTGTAATACAGGCTTCTCTTTTTTTTCTGGAACTAGGTGGTGGGCACCCAAAGAATAAAAAATTTATAGTAATCTGTAATTTACATGTTAGATAAATAATGAACTAAATCCTGTCGTTAAATTGGTCCTTCATTTTTCTTAATTCCCTGGGTGATAAATCTGATTTTGCAACAGCATTTAGTATAAATTAAATTTTTTGTAACGCTGGGGGAAGGTAAACTGTTTTAAACACTTGGGATATAGATTGTCCTGGACATTGCATTGCCTGGGGTCTTAAGATACAATAGTCCTACCAATGTGGCTTTACATGAAGACTGGCATTAATTAAGGGAGGATGTTCACGGGGTATTTTGCAAACCAACACTGATTCTGTAAGGCTTTGGAGTTTCATGAGTGGAAAGGTGAAGTCCCAGCACACAGTTGGGGCTAGCTTGCACAGCAGGACAGCTGGAGAGGATGACTTTCTTGGGCACCATGAAGATGTCTTCCCTAGGTGCTGACTAATGTAATGACGTGATGGAAAAAGGCACTGCCTTTTAACCCCTCCATTTCCCCAACTGTAAAGTGAGGGCAATCATTGTTTAAAGGCATCAATTAGAGGATATATGTAAAACAAATATTGGCACAGTTGGCAGTCATCAGGGGATAGCTGACATCAATAAAGCACTGGCGTGCAATGGATTACATGTTAGTAGTTAACGATTATTCAGAGCCCGGTGTGTTCCTGACCCTGTTTCAAGACCTTCAAATGCTTTAACCCTTATATTCCTTGAACCTACCCTATGAAGTGGGTGTTACCATTTTCCCCATTTTGCTTTTGAGGTAACTGAATTATTATAGACATGCCTACCTTGGGCCAGGCTTATATTGATATATTCCAGGAGTAAGGGATATAGTGGTGCATAAAATAGAAGAAAAAATTCCCTGCATTCACAGAGCTTACATTCTTGTGAAGGGGATGAAGGCAATAACAAAATAAATAAGTACAATATGCAACCTGGAAGAAAGTGATAAGTATTTTGGGAGAAAAATAAAGCAGAGGTGGGGTGCGGTGGCTCCCGTTTATAATCCCAGAACTTTGGGAGCCAGAGGTGGGCGGATCGCTTGGGCCCAGGAGATTGAGACCAGCCAGGCCAACATGGCGAAACCCCATCTCTACTAAAAATACAAAATAATTAGCTGAACATGGTGGCACATGCCTGTAATCCCAGCTACTCTGGACGCTGAGGCACCAGAGAACCTGCTTGAACCCAAGAGGCGGAGATTGCAGTGAACTGACACTGTGCTGCACTCCAGCCTGGGCGACAGAGTGAGAGTCTGTCTCAAAATAAATAAATAAATAAAATTTTAAAAATAAAGCAGAGAAGGCCCATAGCGAATAGAAGAGGGGTGCTACACGCCAGGGCCTGTTGGTGGTTGGGGGTCGAGGGGAGGAAACTTAGAGGACGAATCAATAGGTACAGCAAACCACCAAGGCACATGTATACCTGTGTAACAAACCTGCACATTCTGCACATATATCCCAGGGTTTTTTAAGAAGAAATAAAGAAAAACAAAATTTTTTTTTAAAATGTCTCCATTGCACATCTTGGTGATGACTAGATCTCCTCTCGGTTGAAATTAGACTTAAGCTACAGCAAAAGAGGTGCAGACAAGACAAGAGGATGAACTGAGAGTGATTGTCATAATACATATTACAGGCAGGTAATAGCCCAGTGATTCCTAAACCCTGCCGAGAAGAGAGATGCTATGGCCATGGAGGCAAGCAAGCCCTCTGTCTCCAGGCCAGAATAGATTTCACCAGGACTATGATGTCAGAGGCTTCTTCTTATTCCTAAAATGCCACAATACCAGGTACTTCCTTACCATATTCTCCCAGAAGGTACTGATTTTCCTCTAACTGCAAATCTTTATGTGAAGGCTGATCCTCTCATTCACTTATTTACTTAATGTTTATTGAATGCCGACTGTATACAGGACACTAGGGATGCAGAGTTCAGCAAGACAGACTTGAGTTCCATCTCCATAAAGAGACAGGCAGCACCTACGGAGACAGAGAATAAATGAGAGACAGAAAAAAAAAACAACAGAGACAGAGAGACGGAGTAGATACACAGAAAATGTTATAGGGTAAAACCAAGAGAGACCCACAGAGAGCAGTAGGGATGCAGGGAGACACGGAGAAATTGACAGGGAGAGATATGGAGCAGAAGAGATAGAGAGAGAAAACTGATCAGCTCACAGAGACAGCAAGTGACAGAATGAGACAGAAACAGAGTAATTCACCACTGATAGTATCCATCCAGCTCACAAAGCGATTGGCCCAAGGGTTGAGCATGTGACCTAAATGGGGCCAATCAGCAACTTTCCCTAGGATTAATCTATGGCTTCTGGGAAGGAGAGGTTCTAGGCCGACTTCTACAATAAGACACAATTTCTAATGACTCCAATCAATGACAAATATCTCAAGAATTTTTTTTTCCCAAAAGGAAAGAAAAACAATGAGAAAGATAGCCACAGGAGACATGTATAAAGGCCACAGTATGGAGATACACAGTACAGTCAAGATATTGGTTAGGCACTTTTAGGCAACATCTTTTATTTTCAATGTGCCTCATCTCTTTCTTCCACAGCTCCTCACTTTGAGACACACTCGCTTGCAAGAGTCAGGAGCACAACAGAGGTCGGGAGACTGGAACAATCTCCCAGGTAACCGAAGAATAAAAGCTCGTCAATCTCCACAGGGCATCCTGGGACTCTGTTCAGCTCACCTGCCAAAAGAAAGAGGTGCCTACACCAAGGTGGGGGTGGGTGGCAAACTTCCCTTCCCTTGTTATTCTCATCCAGTGCTGTGGTTTCCTATGGCTTCCACGTACTATAACTCCCAAATGTGTACACCCAGCCACACTCTCCCTTGAGTTACAGACTCATCCAGCCAATTGCTACTTGATACTGCAACTTGCACGTATTTTAGGTATCTCAAGTTCAACATGTCCAAAATTAAACTCCTAGTTTCCTCAATTCAAAAAAAAAATTCTGTACATAAATAAACCTTCTCTAAATTCCAAAGAGGAAATTTGGAGTTGGATTATTTTATAAGTCAGTGTCTTTCTGGCAATCTGCCTTTACCCCTCCTGGCTACCCAGGAGGAAAACATCAGTACCCAAAAGTCGGGAGAATCACTAACGGTTTCTAGGAGACTCCCAGGAAATCTGGGAGATGGGAGTGCTTTCCTCCCCACCTATCCGTGGTGACACTTTTGCTTCCAGGACAGGGATGGATAAAAGAACTCACTATGTGATCTGCCTTCAAGTCTCATTCTTCAAAGGTAATCAGCCCTTAGCACTCTCTGGAGTAAAAAGGACCAATTTTTGTTGCAATGATGAGAGGTTTTACCTAAAGGGCCAATTAAACCATGAAAAATCATTTGCAGATAGATTTTGGAGGAGGGATTTCTGTTGTGTTTGTTTCTTTGCAAAGACCTCAATAATCACTAGAATTTAGTTCCATGAAAAGTAAAATAAGTATCAAAGAGCTTTTCTGGAAATTACCGTTCTGAGGGTAAGATTCGAAGATTTCTCTCCATGGCTTCAGGACCACTAGAAATTCTGCCCCACTCCAGAAGCCTTCTCCCCTCCCAGAGACTATGTAAATCTCTGAAAAGGACTCTAATTGGTCTTCTGGGGTCAACATTCACCCCTTGGACCCATCATTGTTGCTAAAGGATGGGGCTGTCTGGTTGGCCAGTTATTTGCACACGATCGTAGTGACTGTTAATGGAGGAAGAAAGATAGGAAAGATCTCTGGATGGAATTTTTTTATTATTATTATACTTTAAGTTTTAGGGTACATGTGCACAATGTTAGGTATATCTCCTAATGCTATCCCTCCCCCCTCCCCCCAACCCACAACAGTCCCCAGAGTGTGATGTTCCCCTTCCTGTGTCCATGTGTTCTCATTGTTCAATTCCCACAGCTACTGGTTTCCACCCCTCTATTACTGGATTCCTTTGATGAACACCATAATGATGATGATGATGACAATTTAATGTTCATATCCCAAACATATGTCAACACTTTTCATGCATGATCTCATTTAGATATGACAACAATCCTATGATGTAGGGCCATTGACAGATGACAAAACCAAGGCTTAGAGAAAGTAAAACACTTACCCAAAGTCATTCTGATAGGAAGGAAAATTGTTTGAAAACTACTGCCTTAATAGATGCATTGGTTATGTATTGCTATATGGCAAATTACCCCAAAATTTAGCAGCTTCAGACAACAAACATTTGTTATCTCATAATTTCTGTGGGTCAGGAATCCAGGCATGGCTGAGCTGGGTGCCTCTGCCTCTAGGTCCCTCAGAATCTATATAATCAAGTAGTCCACGAGGACTGCAGTGTGATCTGAAGGCTTGACTGCACGAAAATCCGTTTCTAGGCTCACTCATGGGGTAGTTGGCAGAACTCAGTTCCACATAAGCTGTTGGACCACGGGCCTCAGATTCTCACTGGTCATTCATCACAGGCCTTCCTTACTTCCTTGTCATGGGGGCTTCTCCATTTAGCAGCTTACAACTTGGCACTGGGCTTAATCACAGCAGCAGGCTAGAGAGTATGCAAGATGGAATTTACCATCTTTTTGGAACCTTCTCTCCGAGGTGATATCCTATCATTTTTGCCTGATCCTATTGGCTAGAAGTAAGTCACTAGGTTGAGTCACATTTAAGGGAAGATGACTGCACAAGGAAGTGGGAACTTTTAGCGCTATTATAGAGGCTGCCTACTGCAGCACTTTTCTTTTTGGATAAACAGACTGCATTCATATACAAACCATTTAGTATTGTGGAGGAGCCTTCTCCTTCAACTCTCCAAATTCATTCACTGGATTTGTTTTGCCCAAATCCTCACGGGATCACCTGATATGTTCATTCCTGAGACTAACCACACTTCTCCTTGGCTGCATTTTTTTTTCCTCTTCACATCTGCACCACTCCTGAAACATTTGAACCTGAGAAGCATCATATACTGTGATGAGCTTGGGAGCAGCTAATCTCATCCCCTCATTTTGCAGATAAGAGCACTGAGGCACAGCTAAGGAAAGGAACCCTCCTGAAACCCCACAGGAAGCCAGAGGCAGGGCTGGGACTCTGAATCTCATCTGCTCCCAGTATGCAGCACATCCTAACACACCAGGATCCTTGCTGGGAAATCAATCCAAACCAGGCACTTCAACTCTAGGGAGACTGCCAACATTTCATCAACATACAAATGAGGGAAACATTTAGGCAGTGCTTCTCCCCTCATCCCCATCCCTTTCTTCACAGGGAGCTGACTTCATTCCCTCCTGGGAGCAGGATGGACTCACTTGTTAACTGAGCAGTGAACAAGCCTTTTTGTATGAAAATCTAAGGAGCTCTTGCACTGTGTCTGATGTGGTTTCAAGGTACACAATGCCCTCTAGTCTTGAGTCAGGGTAATTCCAAGAGGAAAGATTCTGAACACAATGGGAAATTATAAAATACACAAAATCCAACACTGGATGTAATTATTCACAATAAAGCTGCCCAACTTGGCACTCCAAGGGTTCCAGGGACTCCCAAAATTCCACGTAAATCAGTCTATAATGTAAAACATTTTATGGAAAGGGTCTGTGGCTTTCATTGAATTTTTTTTTTTTTTTTGAGACAGTCTCTCTCGGTAGCCCAGGCTGGAGTGCAGTGGCACAATCTTGGCTCACAGCAACCTCTGCCTCCCAGGTTCAAGCCATTCTTATGCCTCAGCCTCCCGAGTTGCTGAGATTACAGGCATGTGCCACCATACCCAGCTAATTTTTGTATTTTTAGTAGAGATGGGTTTTCATCATGTTAGCCAGGCTGCTGTCAAACTGGGCCTCAAGTGATCCTCCTGCCTCAGCCTCCCAAACTTCTGAGACTACAAACATGGACCACCAGCTCCCACCAGCTTTCACTGAATTTTAAAAGAGTAACCATAGCTATGTCACTAAACAAAAAGGTTGAGACCCCTAATTTGGACTCTCAAACTGTTTGGAACATCTTCACTGGTGTAAAAGAAATGTCCAAAATGAGCATCAGAGCATGTGCTTTTTAGATACAAAAGTACTTTGGGAGTTTAATATCATACATCTTCTCTGTTTGGCCCAACTTTCAAAGTTTTTCATTCCTTCCTATAGACTGTCATTTGGAAGCCGACATTTGTATTTCAGGGTTCAATTTAATTCAATAGGTGTTTGCTAAATGCCTGTTCCATTCTAAGTGCTGGGGGTTCAAAAATGAACCACAGTGGGCACTAGTTAATTTTTGCCATTCAATGTTCATCTCCCATTCTTTGGCAACACCATCCCAATTTCCTCCTAAAACCACTGACTTTTCTATTCCTATTCCTGAGCCAAGGCCTCTGATCAGGCCGAGTCCCCTCAGCACCAGAGATGGAGACGCGACCAGCCATTCAGTGCATCCCATCTTCCCGCCCACAGAGATGCTTCAGGGAAGGGTCAGTCAGAGCTATTAATAAGTCTTGGAGCTGAGCTAGATCAACCCAGAAAGAGGGTCCTGCATTTACCTGCCACTGGAGTTAAATCTGAAAAGACAGAGAATAAATCTGTAGCAAAGACTGAGAAATGGAGCCAAAAGATGCAAAGACAGAATTGAGCCCTAGATGAAGCATATCTCAAAGTAGCCCAGACATTAGACATTTTTTTTCCCCTAACAAAAGTGAGTCTCACTCTGTCGCCCAGACTGGAGTGCAGAGGTGTGATCCCGGCTCACTGCAACCTCCACCTCCTGGGTTCAAGCAATTCTCCTGCCTCAGCCTCATGAGTAGCTGGGATTACAGGTGCGCACCACCATGCCCAGCTAATTTTTGTATTTTTAGTAGAGATGATGTTTCACCATGTTGGCCAGTCTGGTGTCGAACTCCTGACCTCAAGTGATCTACCTGCCTCGACCTCCCAAAGTGCTGGGATTACAGGCGTGAGCCAGCACACCCCACCAGCTTTATATCACTTTCAACAGAAAGAATTTTAGTGGTTACTCTGCCCTTGAGGAACACAGAGTCCAATAAGGTAATCAGTTTATAATTCATAATAGTACACAACAAATGCCATAAGTAAATGCACACACACATATAAATATGTATATTAAAATATGTGGCCGGGCACAGTAGCTCACGCCTGTAATCCCAGCACTTTGGGAGGCCAAGGTGGGCGGATCACGTGAGGTCAGGAGTTTGAGACCAGCCTGGCCAACATGGCAAAACCCCATCTCTACTAAAAATACAAAAATCAGCTGGGTGTGGTGGCACGCGCCTGTAATTCCAGCTACTCGGGAGGTTGAAGCAGGAGAATCGCTTGAACCCGGCAGGTGGAGGTTGCAGTGAGCCGAGATCTCGCCATTGCACTACAGCCTGGGCAACAAGAGCAAAACTCCATCTTAAAAAAAAAAAAAAGTATGTATTTATACATATATAAACCTATAATTTATATATTTATAGTTATACATTATATAATACATACAATTTATCTGTAAATATATATTTTACATAAACATATATATACAAAGTTCAGAAGAAAATGAAGGGAATATAAAACACCACCTGTAGGGAATTTTATTGTGCCTTGATGGAATAAAAGGATTTGCATAGGAAACAATTAATCCAGAGGAAGGACATTTGTAAGGAAAGAATAGTGGAGCCAGGATAGTGCTGGGTGTGTCTCAGCCTCTGAACAGGCTCTCACAGACGAGTCAAGAAGTCTCTTAGAAATTATGACTTTCCATATGTAACTGTCTCAGACCTCAGCTACATGGACCACAAAATAAAATCACCTTTTCTTTTTTCATTATTTTTTCTTAAGATATCAATCATGTGCCATACAATTTGCTCTTTCAAAATGTACAATTCAATGGTTTTTTGTCTTGTTGTTGTTGTTGTTGTTGCCTTTTAAGACAGGGTCTCACTGTGTCATCCAGGCTGGAGTGCAGTGGTGTGATCTTGGTTCACTGCAACTTCTGCCTCCCGGGTTCAAGCGATCCTCCTGCCTCAGCCTCCCAAGTAGCTGGGACTGCAGGCGTGTATCACCACGCTAAGCTAATTGTTGCATTTTTTGTAGAGACAGGGTTTTGTCATGTTTCCCAGGCTGGTCTCAAACTCCTAAGCTCAAGCAATCTGCCCACCTCGACCTCCCAAAGTGCTAGGATTACAGGCATGAGCCACTGAGCCCAGCAATTCAATCTTTTTCAGTATAGTCACAAAGTTAGGCAGCCATCATCACTATCTAATTCCAGAACATTTTCATCATCCTAAGAAGAAGCCTGGTACCCATCATCATCACTCTCCCATTGCCCCTTTTTTCAACACTAACCTGCTTTCCTTTTTTTTTGAAACAGAGTCTTACTCTGTCACCCAGGCTGGAGTGTTGTGTCACTATCACCATTCACCACAGCCTCAACTTCCTGGGCTCAGGTGATTCTCTCAAGAATAGCCGGGACTACAGTTGCGTGCCACCATGCCTAGCTAATTTTTGCATTTTTTTTGTAGATACAGGGTCTCTCTATGTTGCCAGGGCTGGTCTAGAAATCCTGGGTCCAAGCAATTTTCCTGCCTTGGCCTCCCAAAGTGCTGGGATTACAGGCGTGAGCCATGGTGCCAAGCCCTAATCTGCCTTCTATTTCTATGGATTTAATTCTTCTGGACGTTTCTTATAAATGCAATCATATAACATATGTCTTTTTGTGTCTGGCTTCCTTCACTTAGCACATCGTATTCAAAGTTCCTCCATGCCGTGGTGTGTGTCAAAACTTCATTCCTTTTTAATGGCTGAATAATATTCCTTCATGTATACAGACCACATTGTATTTATCTCTTCATCAGTTAATGGACATAGGGATTGTTTCTACCTTTTGGCTATTATGAATAATGCTGCTACGAACACTGGTGTGCAGATATTTCTGTGGACACACTTTCAATTCTCTTAGATATATACCTAGGGATAGAATTGCAGGGTGATATGGTAACTCTGTATTTAACTTTTTGAGCAACAGTCAGACTGTGTTCCAAAGCAGATGCACTGTTTTAGATTTATACCAGCAGTGTGGGAGGGTTCCAATTTGTCCACATCCTCCCCAACACTTATTATTGTTTGTCTTTTTTATTATGGCCATCCTAATGGGGGTGAAGTGGTATCTCATTGCAGTGATTTCATTTCCCTAATAACTAACATATTTCTTTCTAATGACCAAATCATGATACTGGTGTCCCTTCTAGCCTGATTACTAGACATTAGCCTTTTAAAAAGTGATCTCCAATGATTAATTTCTCCTAGTGCCTCCTGTCAGCCTGTTTGTTGCGATTACCAAGTCAAATAATTCCATTCCCGCTCTCCTTCTGCAGATCATGCTGGTGTACACCTGCTGCTCATAAACCCACAAAGGCAGACTTTACTGTGGCTACTAGTCAATGGCCATGCCAAGAACTCCTTCTCCAGCAGCCCCCCCAGCTTGCAATCCTGCTGAGTTCAGGAGAAAGGGTACAGAATGACGTTGGATTCCATTAGGAGACAGAAAATCATGTTTTTTCCACCTCTGGGGCCAAAATCAGCCTGCAGAGAGTCTGAAAATTCTTTAAAGAAATTTTCTCTAAGCTTCCGACCATCTCTCCTCTAATCAAAGGCATTCAAACCCAGCTTATAGAGCTAGGTTAGAAATGGAATGCACAGAACCAACCCATCCACCAATAGTCTCCTAAGCCCTTTCCACAAACTCCTTCCTCTTCTAGTTCAATGATTCTCAGCATTATCGACATTTGGGGCCAGATTAATTCTTTTTTTGGGAGGATGTCCTGTGTATGGCGGGATATTTAGCAGCACCCCGGTCTCTGTTTAACCACCCTCACTCATGACAACCAAAAATGTCTCCAAATACTGTCAAATGTTCCCCCAAAAAGGGAGGTTGCAAAATTGTGCCTGATTGAGAACCACTGTATTAATTTGGGGTAGGCAGAACTCCAAGAGAGACCTCGAGATCCCAGCCCCCTGATGCAGATACTCTGTGGGTGGTGGGACCTAGGAATATAATGGGCTATCACTTCCATGATTAGGTTGCACCTTCAAGCAAGAACCATCTAGTAGCTGAGCTAAAGCAACTCCACAACTGTGAGAGATTATAATAAAATTATTGTTGCTATTTTAAGCCACTCTATTGGAGTATTCTATTATACAGCAACTCCTTGAATAACATCATTTCATTCAATGTCATTTCATTATAATGTTGGTGAGAAAAAGAATCCTTTCTCAGCCAGGAGCATCGTCTATATGGAGTCTGCACCTTCTCCCCATGTCTGTTATAGATTTTCTCTGGGAACGCCAGGTTACTCCAACATCCCAAAGACGTACACATTAGGCTCATTGGTGTGTCTGTGTGGACCCAGTCTGAGTAGCTGTAGGGGAGTATGTGAGTGCACCTGGCAATGATGGGATTGGTCCTGTCCAGGACTGCTTTCTGCCTTGAACTGTGAGCTTCCAGGAGGGGCTCCAGCCACTAGAGACCCTGAACAGGAATGAGCAGTTTAGAAAAATGAATGAATATAAATTATTGTAAAAAATTCATAGAGTATATGATAATCATACAAATGCATGACAATAAATGATGCAGTAAAATAGCACTCTGCAAGCCCACCATTATTTGTAATTTTTTTTTAAATTGAGACGGAGTATCGCTCTTGTTTCCCAGGCTAGAGTGCAATGGCGCGATCTCGGCTCACCTCAACCTCTGCTTCCCAGGTTCAAGCGATTCTCCTGCCTCAGCTTCCCGAGTAGCTGGGATTACAGGCATCTGCCACCATGCCTGGCTAATTTTCTGTTTTTAGTAGAGGCAAGGTTTCTCCATGATGATCAGGCTGGTCTCGAACTCCCGACCTCAGGTGATCTGCCTGCCTCGGCCTCCCAAAGTGTTGGAATTACAGGCATGAGCCACTGCACCCAGCTTGTGATTGTTTTTTAACTGCGTGGTGGCAAGAGGTGCTCCTTTCAATTTTTCACTTTGCGAACACTTATTCCTTGATTCCTTGATTTAACCCACCAACACTACAATAGCTATCACTCACAGATTAACCAAAAATTGAATAAATAGGCTCATGGTGACTCATGCCTGTAATCCCAGCACTTTGGGAGGCCAAGGTGGGCAGATCACTTGAGACCAGTAGTTCAAGACCAGCCTGGCCAACATGGTGAAACCCCATCTCTACTAAAAATACAAAAATTAGCCGGGTGTGGTGGTGCGCGCCTGTAATCCCAGCTACTCAGGAGGAGTGAGCCAAGATCGCACCACTGCACTCCAGACTGGGTGACAGTGAGACTCCATCTCAAAAAACAACCAAAAAAAATGGATAAATAATTCTCTCACTTGTTTTTATCAATCTTTCTTAAATACATATATAGCTCACACTTATGTCAAGATTTTAGAAGCATTCTGGGTCTTTATTTAGGAGTTTGGCGAAGTTTTTGTGACCAGAAATATGCTGCAGTAATTTAACTCTTGCTTCTATCAATTAGCCTATGGTAAAATTGGTTTCTTCTTATGTCATTTC
Source organism: Gorilla gorilla gorilla (assembly GCF_029281585.2). Classification (NCBI taxonomy): domain Eukaryota; kingdom Metazoa; phylum Chordata; class Mammalia; order Primates; family Hominidae; genus Gorilla; species Gorilla gorilla. The sequence goes on from NC_073242.2 coordinate 12,139,596, forward strand.
ACTTGAGGTTGCTGTCTACAAGAACCTATCAATGACATTAAGTGAGGAGTTACCGTTTAGTAACGGATAACAGAAACAGACTTTGGTCTCTGGAAGTGGGAGGCTGCCATAACAAAACCTAAACTGCAGTAATGGCTTTGAGATGGGGGTGTGTACACATTACAAATGCTTTGAGAAATCTGTTAGCCGAGGCTTGATGGCCCTGGAGGAGGCTGTTGGTGACAGCTTAGTAAAGTCAGAAAAATGTCATGATCCTTATTATGTAATTATGAAAGGTTTAGCACCACTGTCACCTGAGCTGAAGTGGAAAATAGAAAATATACAGAATTAACTGATTAATTTGGATGAAGAGATTAGAATTCCAGACAGACTGTTGATACTATTTTCTTTTCTTTGAGCAGATAAGGATGGAGGACAGGCATGGGGGCTAACACCTGTAATCTCAGAACTTTGGTAGTCCAAGGCAGGCAGATCGTTTGAGGTCAGGAGTTCGAGACCAGCCTGGCCAACATGGTGAAACCCTGTCTCTACTAAAAATACAAAAAAGTTAGCCAGGCGTGGTGGCATGCACCTGTAATCCCAGCTATTTAGGAGTCTGAGGCAGGAGAATCACTCAAACCCAGGAGGTGGAGGTTGCCGTGAGCCAAGATCGTGCTGTTGCACTCCAACCTGGGCAACAGAGTGAGACTCTGTCTCAATCAGTCAATCAATCAATCAATAAAAGATAAGCATGGAGAAACATAACTTGAAAAAGGAACTGTTTGATTTTCAACCAAATTTAAAGAAAGTGTGAAGGATCTTGGACTGATGGGTTTGAAAATAAAGTTGTTTCTCATTTCCAGCCTCTCCACATGAAAAAAAAATTTTTTTTTTCTTACATTAAGAAATGATCTTAGAACAAAAATCAAATCCAGAGTAGAACTGTGAGACCCTTTCTTCAGGCTTTAGAAAAATTTAAGGTGGTGCCTCACAGACCCTTTCAGCAAACACAAGGTCCTCTAAGGATCTTACAGGCATGCCTCTCAGACATTCCTCACTGAACTTCGTTAAACTCATAACAGTAAGGGCAACGTTTCACAGCAGCTTTCCAGGGAGCCCAAGGTAGAGAATCGCTTTTATCAACAAGATTTGTGGGTATTGATTTTAGCTAATTGAGTGAACCCAAATAAGATTCACTAAAAATCTTCAAAGATTTTAAGAAAATTATGTTGGCAAAAACATCACCAGCTTCGTAGTTGAAGCTGGTGATGTTCTGCCAGCCTATTTTTCTGGACAGAGCTCATACAAAGCAAAAGGAAGTCTTTAGACACTCCCTCCAAAAAGTACTATGGATAGGAATCAGACTGGAAAAAAAAAAACTATTTGGCTGCAAACACCAGCTGTTTTATAGAAAAGGAAGGATAATTCAAAAGGTGAAGCAGGATTCCATTGCATAGAGAATTATTCCCAGGAAACAGAGCTAAATAGTAATTAAAGAACTAGCAACATGTACTCAGCTGCATTTCAAAATGTCTATGGACCAATGAATGCTGTGTGACTGCTATTTTCCCATGTTTTGAATGCGAGTGTCTATAATGATGTATGCCTGTCTCACCATGGTGTGTTAGTGAGACACTCAGGAAGCTTCATTCACACCTGAACTTAGATAACAAGATACTGGACCTCAAGCCCAAGATTGATAGCATAAAATGATATGGCATCAAGGTGCTTTAGAGGAGGGGTTGAGTGTATTTTGCAAGTGGAAGGACTGTGAATGATCATGACCAGAAGGCAAACTACGATTGTATTTCCAAAATCCATCATCGGCAGCAATGCTTCTGGTGCCACGTGCTACTACAGAACTTAGTTAATCTCCCATCAAGGGCTGGTGTCTATGCCCCTTTCCTTGAATTAAGGCCTTTGGGACCACCACAATAAATAGAATGTGACAGAGTGAGGCTGCATGACTTCTGAAGCTCGGTCGTAAAAGGAGATACAGCCCTGCAGTCCTCCCTCCACCCACACTTCTTTGGAGCCCTGAGGTGCCCTATAAGAAGCCTTGCTGCCCTGGAGCCACCATGCTGAAGAGTCCACAGGGAGATACACAAGGAGAAAGAAAGTGATTCCCAAGAAGCCTGCATAAGTCAGGAATCTCCAGAGGGACAGAACTCATAGGATATGTGTATATATGAAAGGGAATTTTTAGGGAGAAGTGACTCACACAATCATAAGGCAAAGTCCCATGATAGGCTATCTGCAAGCTGGGGAAGAAAGAAGCCAGTAGTGCTCAATCCGAGTCAAAAAGCCTCAAAACCAGGGAAGCCGACCATGCAGCCTTCAGTCTGTGGCTGAAGATTGTTGTTTAAGTGGTTGTTTAGAAGTGTGTAGCACCTCCCCTGCTCCCTTCCCCCTGCTCCAGACTTGTAAGATGTTTCTGCTTCCCCTTCACCTTCCACTATGATTGTAAGTTTCCTGAGGCCTCCCCAGCTGTGCTTCCTATACAGTCTGTATAGTTAAACCTCTTTTCTTTGTACATTACCCAGTATCAGGTATTTCTTTAGAGCAATGCAAGAACAGACTAATACAGCAAGGAACTACCTCTGGACAATCCAGGAAGACTTGGTAAAGCCGATGAAATTTGAGCCTGATCTTGGAGTATGTTTTCAAGGTGAAAGAAGGGGAAAATACATTGAGGACAGAAATGATACCACATGATTAAAGCACACATAAAAGAGGAAGATTTTTTCTCTGGAATTTAGATATTTTAGGACACACACATGCACACAAACACACACACACACACACACACACACACACACACGGGGGCTTCAAAAAGTTCATGTAAAAGTGGAATTAAAAGATAAAAATGGGCCGGGCACGTTGGCTCATATCTGTAATCCCAGCACTTTCGGAGGCCAAGGGAAGAGGATTGCTTAAAGCCAGGAGTTCAAGACCAGCCTGGCCAACATGGTGAAACCCTGTCTCTACTAAAAATACAAAAATTAGCCAGGCGTGGTGGCAGGCACCTGTAATCCCAGCTACTTGGGAGACTGAGGCAGGAGAATCATTTGAATCCAGGAAGCAGAGGTTGCAGTGAGCCGAGATCATGCCACTGCACTCCAGCCTGGGTGACAGAGTGAGACTCTGTCTCAAAAAAAACAAAAATAAAACAAAACAAAGAAGGATAAAAATGAAAATATAAACTTTATTTCTCAACATAATTTCCATCAAGTTCAGGACACTTTTGTAAGCAATGATACCAGCCATTAGTCCATCCCTAAAGAACTGAGAGTCCTGGGAATTCAACCATCTCAATGTAGTCTTTTTTATACTATTAACTGGAAAAAAATGAGTGCCCTTTAAAGATATTTTAAGATTAGGAAATAAAAAGAAGTCCGAAGGAGCCAAATCAGGGCTATAAGGGAGATGTCTAAGGATTTCCCATCAAAACACTTGCAAAATTGCCTTTGTTTGATGAGAAGAATGAGCAGCAGCATTGTCATGATAGAGAAGAAATTTCTGGTGAAGCTTTCTCAAGTGATTTCCTGCTAAAGCTTTGGCTAACTTTCTCAAAACACTCTCATACTAAGTAGATATTATCATTCACTGACCCTCCAAAAAGTCAACAAGCAAAATGTCTTGAGCATCTCAAAAAAGTGTTGCCTTGACCTTTGCTCTTGACCAGTCCACTTTTACTTTGACTGGACCACTTCCACCTCTTGGTAGCCATTGCTTTGATTGTGTTTTGTCTTCAGGATCGTACTGATAAAGTCATGTTTCAGGTCCTGTTACGGTTCTTTGAGAAATGCTTTAGGATCTTGATCCTATTTGTTTAAAATTTTCATTGAAACCTCTTCTCTTATCTGCAACTAATCTGGACACAACAGTTTTGGCACCCATCAAGTAGAAAATTTGCTCAATTTTTTTTCTTTTTTTTGAGATGGAGTCTCCCTCTGTCGCCAGGATGGAACGCAGTGGTGCAACCCCTGCCTCCCTAGTTCAAGAGATTCTCCTGCCTCAGCCTCCCGAGTAGCTGGAACTACAGGCTTACACCACCATGCCCAGCTAATTTTTGTATTTTTAGTAGAGACAGGGTTTCACCATGTTGGTCAGGATGGTCTTGATCTCTTGACCTTGTGATCTGCCCATGTTGGCTTCCCAAAATGCTGGGATTAGAGGTATGAGCCACTGCGCCTGGCCCCCAATCTTAATTTTTAATTCTTTTTTTTTTTTTTGAGATGGAGTCTCGCTCTGTTGCCCAGGCTGGAGTGGCACGATCTCAGCTCACTGCAAGCTGCGCCTCCCGGATTCATGCCATTCTTCTGCCTCAGCCTCCCAAGTAGCTGGGACAATTTTAATTTTTTAGTCAGAATTGTGTATGCTGAACCAATTGAGATGCCTGTGGTGTTGGCTATTGTTTCTGTGGTTAATGATTGATTCTTTTCAATTAGGGCATGAACGAGATTAATTTTTTCCTCGCAGATTGATGTGGATGCTCTGCCACTGTGGGCTTCATCTTCAACATCATCTCATATCTTCTTACAACCAGTTATCCATTTGTAAACTGCTGATTTCCTTGGGGCATTGTCCCCATAAACTTTTCATGAAGCACCTCACCATTCTTCCACTCAAGTCTCACCATAAATTTGATATTTGTTCTTGCTTCAATTTTAGCAGAATGTATGTTTCTCAGGGAGGGGCTCTTTTCAAATGAATGTCTTGTCCTTCTGAGTGTCTAAAACTGGATTGACTTCAGACATACTGTAACAAGTTAAAACAAGTTTATTTTGGTGGAAAAAAGAAACAGAAATCCAAGCATAGTTTTTTCACTATGCATGGAAAATACACATTTCCATGAACTTTCTGAAGACCCCTTATGTATATATAAAAGTTAATTGGCTGAAACACTGAGCATATCAGGACAAATGGCAGGAAACAAAGCTACAAAGGTCAGGTGGGTGCTAAGACCTATCCTACCATATAGTTATAGTCATCAGCATCCTGGTCAGATATAAATCAAGGCAGAGACCATTCAACTGTCATAATCTTAGAAGATTTTATTGGCTGCCTATTACCTTCCCATAAGTGTGAATCACAGACCAAACATAATTGTGACATTATGCAACAACTTCCTCAATTCACTCCCCTCCAATCACAATGATAAGCTTAAAGGGAAACACACCTTGCTTCTTTGAACTTCACCTTTGTCCTGAGAGATGTGAAATTCCCAAACTGACCATGGCTTTAAACAACTAAATGTGTATTTTTAACACTGGAAGCACGCATGCTTCGCCTTTTTCCATGGAAAGCTTAGTAAACACAGGTGCTATAACCGGCTCCACTGCCTGAAGGCACATTTGTTTAATCAAGGTACTCTAATACAATTAGCAGAGAACAAAGGAGAGGCATTATGCAAACAACAAACAATTCAAAGCGATCCAGACTCAGATCTCCCTCCAAGAGTGGCAGTGGAGTGGCAGATCTAATGTCCTTATATCTGTTCTCTGTATGAGCATTTATGAAATGCCATAGAAACCAAATATTAAAACACCCACAATTTTAAGAGACAAGATAGGTGATGGAAGCCACCAAGAAGCAAGGAGCTCTCTAGGGAAGTGGCAAGAAAGGAGAGAGCCATTCAGAAGCCATGCAAGCCTGTTAAGGAGCTAAGTAGTTGGAATGTCTGGATACTCCCTAAATAAACACTGAAACACTTTAAATTTGTACATAAATAAAACTAAACCACAGTAGTCAACATAGGAAAGCCAACTATGGTGTTTTGTTTTTGCTGTTAAACACCTTGAAGACATCAGTTCATTCATGTATTCTACAAATATTGGTTAAGCATCGACTATATGCCAGGCACCCTTTTACGTATTGAGGATACAGAAGTGAATACTCCAGGCAAGACCTCTGTCCTTATGGAACTTATGTGATAGAAGGAGATGGTAAACCTGTAAACAGATGGATCTGTTAATCATGACAACAATGAAGAAAATAAAATTGGGTAACTAGAGAAGGAAATTGACTAAAACAGGAGAACGGGTCAAGTTTAGCCTGGTCAGGCAAGAGGTGGCATTTAAACTGAAGAGGAGACATTTGACCTGACACCAGATGATAATAAGTAGCTAATCTCACAAAGATCTAGGGGATATGGATTCTATGCAGGAGTGACACCCTGAGATTGGAAGCAGCCTCAAAGCTTTAAAGAACAGAAGGAAGGTCAATGCAGCTGGAAGATCATGGTGAAGAAGAGTCGGGAAATATGGTTGGAGAGAAGGGCACGGGCCAGATGATGAAGGGCCTGGCAGGCCAAGGTAAAGAGCTTGGATATTATTTAAATGCAATGGGGACTGAGTGCAGTTGCTCATGCCTCTAGTCTCAGCACTTTGGGAGGCCAAGGCAGGAGGATCACTTGAGACCAGGAGTTCAAGACAAGCCTGGGCAACATAGTGAGACCCTGTCTCTTAAAAAAAAAAAAAAAAAAGCAATGTTCTTTACTTAGCCAAGCATGGTGGTGCATGCCTGTGGTCCCAGATACTCAGGAGGCTTAGATGGGAGGATCACTTGAGCCCAGAAGTTCAAGGCTTCAGCGACCTGTGATTGCACCCCTGCATTCCAGCCTGGGTGGCAGAGCAAGACCCTGTCAATCAATCAATCAATCAATCAATTATGTGATGGGAAGTCATTGGAAGTTTTTGAGAAGAAAGATGAGATCTGATCTACATTACTAATCATTGCTATAAATACTGTATGGACAATAGACTGATAACAAGGCACAAAGGAGGAAGCATAAAAACCATGGTAGTTGCCCGAGCAAAAGATAATAGAAGTTTGGACTTGAGTAGCCACAGTGGAAATTATTTCACTTACTCTTGACAATGACCCATACAGTAAGTACCAGCCTGCTCATTTCACAGGTGAAAACACTGAGGATGGGCATGGATTATATATTAATAACATGATGAGTCACACAACTAGTGAGTAGCAGAGCCAAGATTCACTCAGGTCTGCAAGAACCAAAGCCCCACACCTCCTCTCTCATACCTCTCTGCCACCAAGTGGAGTCGAGAGCTGTTAGGAGGGTCAGCAGAGTTCAGAGACATGGATTCCCAGGCCCTCAAACCCAAGATCAGCAGCACTCTCCCTGGGGAAGGAAGAAACAGTATTTGGCAATAAAAAGGTGGATGCATGTAATGCATGTCACATAACACAGTGAACCTCAAAGATGCCTCGCTGGGGATCAGCCTTTCTCAAAAAAAGAAATACTCCATGATCCCATTTACATTAAATTCTAAAAGAGGCAAAATTAATACATGGTGAAAGAAACCAGAACAGTGATTAAGTGGGGGAAGTGGAAGTTTTATACTTTAAGTATGATAATAATCAGTTTTGTCACATCATCACAAGGAAGCTTTTCTCAGTATCAATGCATAAATATACTTGAAAAACAAAAAACCAAGATCAGCGATGCAAGCATTGTTATATAAGGAAATTCTGAATGCTGAACACTGCCAGACCCATGAACTGGAGATTCGCCATCTAAGACGTTTGCCAGTTCTAGGTCACCCTTACAAATGTGGAGCATTTGCGAACTGTCAGTCTTAAAAACCAGCAAGCGGGAGACGACATGTAGAAATGGCACCTCAAAAGGGAAAGGAAAAGAAGGAAGAAAAGGTCATCAGCCTTGGACCTCGGGTGGGTGTAGGAGAGAATGTATTTGGTGTCTGCCAAATTTTTGCATCCTTCGCTGACACTTTGGTCCATGTCACTTTTGTCCGTGGCTGGAAGATGCAGCCTCCAGCTGCATCCATTTTCTGCAAAGGGCATGATTTTTGTTCTTTTAGATCTTTCTGTCAAAGAAACCCTCTGCCGTGTTACTGGTGGGATGTAGGTGAAGGCAGACCCAGATGAATCCTCACCATAAGCTGCCATGCTGGCCACCCAGGATGTGGCCCAGAGGTGCAAGGAGCTGGGCATCACTGCCCTACACATCAAACTCTGGGCCACAGGAGGAAACAGGAACAAGTCCCCTGGACCTGGGGCCCAGATGTCCCTCAGAGCCCCTTGCCTGCTCAGGTATGAAGATCCGGCAGATTGAAGATGTCACTCCATTTCCCCTCTGACAGCACTCCCAGGAAGGGGTGTCACTGTGGTTGCCCCCCTTTGAGAGCTCCTCAAAATGTTTTCTGTTAATTAATTGCTTTCCTGTAAGAAAATAAAAAGCCAACCAATATGCCCTGAGCACTAATTATATGCCAGAGCCTCTTCTAAAAGCTTGACATGTTGAATCCACCAACAACCCTTAGAAACTGGTTCCAGGATTATTCCCACTTTAGAAATGAGAACGCTACAGCACTGAAGGACTGAGATCCTCTGATTGTTTGCTTATATCCCCAGTGAGACTGGAAACTCCTTGAGTCAGGTTCCATGTTCTGTGGCTTCATGGATCCTCAGGTGCTGTGATAATGCCAGCCACAGAGTAGGTACTCAAGAAGTGGGGCAAAAAATCAAAACCACAATGAAATATCAACTCACACCAATCATAATGGCTATTACTAAAAAGTCAAAAAACACAGATGCCGGTGGGGCTGCGGAGAAACGGGAACACTAAACTTCTGTTGATGAACATGTAAATTTGTTCAGCCCCTGTGGAAAGCAGCTTGGAGAGTTCTCAAGGAACTTAACACGGAACAACCATTCAGCCCAGCAACCCCATTACTGGGTATATACCCAAAGGAAAATAAATCATTCCACCAAACAGACACATGCACTCACATGGTCATCAAAGCACTATTCACAATACGAAAGACAATACACAATAGCCAGGAAATGAACCTAGGGGCCCATCCATGATGGGCTGGATGAAGAAAATGTGCACCATGGAATACAATGCAGCCATAAAAAAGAGAAAAATCATGCCTTTTGCAGCTATATGGATGTAGGTGTAGGCAATTATCCTAAGCGAATTAACACAAAAACAGAAAACCAAATACCACATGTTTTGACTTATAAGTGGGAGCTAAATATTGAGTACTCATGGATATAAACATGGGAACAATAGCCACTGCAGACCACTGGAGCAGGGAGAGCAGGTGGGGAACAAGGATTGAAAAACTAACCATTGGATATGGTGCTTACTACCTGGGTTATGGATTCAATTACACACCAAACCTCAGCATCACACAATACACGAGGTTAAAAACAAACAAACAAAACTTGCATATATACCCCCTGAATCTAAAATAAAATTTGAAAAAAACATAAAAATGTGCAGCAAAAGAATGGATGCTGTGTTCTTAGTTCTCCCTCCTGCTCTCCCCTCTCTCTCTCTCTTTCTCTCTCTCTCTCTCTCTCATCATCCCCACCACTTCAGTCTTATTGGCCAAGTGCCTTATATCACTACCCAATTTAATTCTAACAACAACCCTACAAAGTCCTTCTCTTTCTGCCTGTTTTGTACATGAGAAACTGGGACTCTTAGAGGTTTCAAGTTTTAGAATTAATGTTTTGACTCAGGGATTTTCAACAACGATCTTACATGTTCAGCCCAAGGATGGGACTCCTCCTGAGAACCCTAGGTCTGGGGAAAACTTGCAAATGGAAACAAATAAATCCTGAGATTGTCTCTAAAGGTGTAACTACAGGGCTCCATAAATGATATTAACAGCTGTGTCTCTACGGCTCTACTAAAGTCAAAAGTGATGCTGTTGATTAAAAATAAATAAATTAAAATAAATAAAGAAGAATGACTGCTCAACCATCGGCTGAAACCATGTTGTCTTGTGCCAAGTGTCAGCTTCAGGATAGGTTTTGATATGGGAAGAGTTAAGCCTTGAGTTATTATCAGAATTAGGGTGCTTTATTGGTTCACATCGTCCAATCTTCCCTAGCCATTATGGTTTTGCTGAAACATTAAACTACTTTAAACTTTCATTTTCCTCTTAAAACTAAATTAGTTTGGAGGAAATTGTATTTTCCGAGCTCCAGCACCAGCCTCAGGCAGAGGGAGTTACAGTACAGCGCACAGATAAACAACAATCACGGCCTAATTACTAAGTGGTAAGTGCAGTGTTTCTCAACTTACATTTGCTTTGGAGTTTCTGGGGTCATGCAGGGAGGCAGCTCTCAAGCAGATTTCCTCAAGAACCTTTGGGTATTTTTTCTTTTTTACTTTTTAATTTAGTTTCAGGGTGTACATGTGCAAGTTCGTTATCTGGGTATATTGTATGATGCTGAGGTTTGGGTATGGCTGAACTTGTCACCCAGGTAATGAGCATAGATAGGACCCAACCTAGTTTGTCAACATTTACCCCCTCCATCCCTCCCCGCTCTGGTAGTCCCCAGTGTCTGTCATTCTCATCTTTATGTCCATGTGCACCCATTGTTTAGCTTCCACTTATAAGTGAGAGCATGTGGTATTTGATTTTCTGTTTCTGCATTGATTTGCTTGGGATAATGACCTCCGGCTGCATCCATGTTGCTGCAAAAGGCATGATTTCGTTTTTTCATGGCTGCATGGTATTCCATGGTGTATGTGCACCACGTTTTCTTTATCCAGCTTACCACTGATGGACCTCTAGGTTGATTCCACATCTTTGCTGTTGTGAATAATGCTGTGATGAACATACGAGAATATGTGTCTTTTTGGCAAGAATATACGTTGCCTTTTTGGCAAGATGATTTGTGATCCTGTGGGTATATACCCAGTAACAGGATTCTTGAATCCAACGGTAGCTCTATTTTTAGTTCTTTGAGAAATCATCAAACTGCCTTCCACAGCAGCCGAACTAATTTACATGCCCATCAGCAGTGTTTAATTTGAGTTATTTATATGGTGGTCTTCTACATCTCTAGCTACAGAAAGGGGAAGGACAAAGAAATTTACAAAGCACCTAATACTTTTCTGCACTACTAGGTACTAAAGTATGTTATTTCATCCTTACTAGTAGTAATAGGAGATGCCCATTTTACAGAGAAGGACTCTTGAGACTGGGTCTGACAGATGAAGGCTGATCTACTGAGGTCCTGCTGCATGCTAGAAAATAGGCTGGGCTCTTCTTTTACTATAACACACATCCATTCCTCTGTCTGCCCCGCATGTCGATTCTTTGGGGAAATGCTCTTTCTTTCATATCAACCATACATACTAGCCCCAAGAAGTCATGTGATTGAATCTGAGCCCATCGTGGGACCTTAGTCATGTGATTAAAACTGAGCCAATTATAGGAAGTCCAACAGTCATGTGATTAAAACTCAGCCAATCATAGGACCTCACCACCCTGGCCACAGTGATTGCTCTAAGAGGCAGGAACATGATAGGAGCCAACCCAATCATTCCTCTTCCTCAGGATTTTTCCACCTGGAGCTGGAAGTAGGATTCTGCCCTCTCTGGTGAAAAACCTGGGAAAAGTCTAACTTTTACCTTTTGGTGGCCATGGGGGCTAATGAAAGCCATTCTCAGAAAGACAAAATAAATGCTTGGCAGGAATATAGAAGAAAGCTGAGAGGTGGGAGGAGAAAGAACCTCTCTGTTTCTTGCTGTATTTCCATCCTGTCCATAGCTAAGTTACTATGCCCATAACCCACCTACCACCTTTTGCCCTAGCTGAATCCAGTCAGTATGGCCATTTGCAAGCAAGAGTACCGATGACAATCTCATCACCATATCTAATTTATTGGGCACATACTGTATGGCAGGCACTAATCTAAGTGTTTCTCTTGTCTTGACTCGTTAAATCCACATAATTTTTTTTTTTTTTTGAGACAGTCTTGGTCTGTCACCGAGGCTGGAGTGCAGTGGCGCCCAATCTCAGCTCACTGCAACCTCTGCCTCCTGGGTTCAAGCGATCCTCCTGCCTCAGCCTCCCCAGTAGCTGGGATTACAGGCATGCGCCACCACGCCTGGCTAGTTTTTGTATTTTTAGTAGAGACAGGGTTTCACCGTGTTGGCCAGATTGTCTTAATCTCCTGACCTTGTGATCCGCCCGCCTCAGCCTCCCAAAGTTCTGGGATTACAGGCGTAAGCCACCGCTCCCGGCCAAATCCACACAATTGTATGAGGTAAGCACCAGAGATACTTCCCTTTTACGTTTAAGAAAAGTGAGGCATGGAGATATTAAAGCGATTTGCGCAGGGTCACAAACCCAGAGTTTCTTCAACTGAAAAATGTGGAATATATAGGTCTTTTCAAAATCGGTGCCTACTTACAAACATTGTGAGTTTCTTTGCAGGAAATATTGACAAAGTCTATACTGATCTGGTGCCTCCAGCAGCTTTACTCAAGGGTTCACCCTCCTCCAGCCTCTCACCCCAGAAGGGCCATAAAACCATTCTCAGAAATAGATTCCTCTCTGCTATGGGCTAAGGACCGAATATGCCATTTCACAGATGGGAAAAACAAATATTAGAGTTTAAGTAAGAGTCTCAGTGTGGTAGAGCTAGGATTCTCACCCAACTTCAGAGCTAACACTTTAAATATCTTCCCTCTATTCCTTCAAGATGAACTCATGTTGTTAGATTTGCTCAGATGCTGCACCAGTTCACAGCCCCGAGCTGATCTCTTTTTGTTTCTGCAAATGAAAATATCTTTATTGTGTTTTCTTTTTCTGCTGAATCTGAAGATGACACAGGCTGCCTGACATTATTCTCATCAGCAGTGCCCCAGCCCACAGATGGTGAGGGCTGAAACTTCCTGTTAGACAACTGTTTCGAACTTTCAGGGCTGACTGCCCCTGGCAGAAGCAGCCCCAAACCAACCAGAGTGTTTGATGCTGCAAGAGTGTGTCAAGACTGCCCAGCTATTTGCTAGTCCCTTTTAATGTTGAGAGTGAATGGGAGAGGCTGGCTGTGCAGAACAGAGGGGAAAGCAGAAAGACAAGGAGAGAGAAGGACAAGGTGAGAAGAAATGGTGATTTTGCAAAGCAGCAGTCAAGAGTAAAACTGATACCATTATTGCTCATTCCCTCCCTGGGATCCTGATAAGACAGGACATTTGCGGTTGCTCGTGAAAATGAGGGTTTGGCCAGGGTGACCTTGTACATAAGCATGCTTCATTCGCTGAAGAACCCAAAGCTCTTCCTGATCCAGGCACTGCAGTGGACGTGGTCTGAGAGGAGTCCCTCCTGTCCCCATCAAAACCTTGTCTCACGAGTGGACTCTGAAAACTATTTATGCATGTCTGCAAGTGGCATCTTTGGAGTGGAAGGAGGTAGCAACATTATCAATTAACAGGACAGGCGCAGTGGCTCACACCTGTAATTCCAGCACTTTGGGAGGCCGAGGCAGGCAGATACTTGAGGTCAGGGGTTCGAGACCAGTCTGGCCAACATGATGAAACCGCATCTTTACTAAGAATACAAAAATTAGCTGAGTGTGGTGGCGGGCACCTGTAATCCCAGCACTCTAGAGGCTGAGGCAGGAGAATCACTTGAGCCCAGAGGGCAGAGTTTGCAGTGAGCTGAGATTATGCAACTGCACTCCAGCCTGGACAACAAAGACAGACACCATCTAATATATATATATGTGTATGTATATATATATACACATGTGGTCCTAGCATGACTGGAATGTCAAAATCGAGTCTCTTGCAGCAAATATTAGCAGTCTATACTGCTCCAGTGCCCCTAGCAGCTTTACTCGAGGGCTAACCCTCCTCCAGCCTCCCACCCTGTGAGTTCCTTAAAACCATTCTCAGAAATAGATGCCTCTGTGCTCTGGGGTATGAGGGATATTTTTGGACAAGGGCTGTATTTGCTTTCTATTGACGCTATAACAAATTACTACAAACTTCGAGGCTTCTGAACTCAAATCTATGATCTTACAATTGTAGAATCTGAAACTGATCTCACTGGGCTGAAGTAGAAATATTGGCAGGGTTGCATTTCTTCTGGAGGCTCTAGGGAAGAATTCATTTCCATGTCTTTTCTGCTTCTAGAGGTAACCTACATTCCTTGGCTCAGGACCCCTTCCTGTCAAGAAAAGACTAAATCCTTCTCATGCTCTTGTCTCCTGGCTCCCTTTCTTTTCTCTCTTTCTCCCCCTCTTATAAGAACCCCTGTGATTACAACAGACTCACCTCAATAATCCAGGATAATCTTTCCATCTCAGTGTCAGCTGATTAGCAACCTTAATTCCATCTGCAACTTTAATCCCCCTTTGCCATGTAACCCAATATGTTCACAGATTCCAGGAACTAAGATATGGATATCTTTGGGGATGGGAGGGGTCGTTATTCTGCCTACGATAATTATTCTGCTACCATGGAGGTTTTACCAAAATTCCTAATAGCACAATCAAAGCCCCTGCCCTGCTTGCAGGAACAGCAAGAAGATTCAAGCAGAGATGTAGAAATTAACCTGGCAATGTCGTTGCCTCTCTTCAGTGCATTATCCCTTCCTTTTTCGTTATCTAGAGAAATATTCATACATATACATTCATACATAGGTATTTGCTGAACTGCCATTGCTACAACAGAACTACAGAAAACCAGTTAGCAATAATGATATAGATTTATTACTGCAAATATGGAAGAATCTCCAAAACAGCATTCCCTTTATAAAACAACAATAACACGTACTTTTTATGCACACACAAACACCACACCCTCCTCTGTCCAAGTAGTGATACACACTTGCTTACACTGTGAGTGTCCTCTAAGGCTACTGTGTGGCCATAGTGTCAATATAGGTCATGGTTAGACCACCAAGATGTTGATTCAAAGGAAGCACGACAGTCACGCCAGGGGCCATCATGCCACGCTGTGACTGTGCAGCGTCAATATGTCCTTAACATGCAGGCACTGCTGGACAGCCAAAGCTGGCAGGAGGCCCTGAATAGGTTGGTGAAGACTCTTGCTATACCCCCAGGGTGTCTGTCTTCTGGGTCATTCATTGACTCTCAGGCTGTTGCTGGGAGGAATAGATTGGCCAAGCTAATGGGTTCAGCTCTTGGAGGAGCATGGATGAGATGCCAGTGCAGACGTCATTGAACTCTGAAGACCAGTGCATCTTGAGGCTGTGGGTGGGCTCTTCATGAGCGTTCAAACGTCCTCTCAGTCAGCTTAAGCCCTGGCACGGAAACTGTCAAAGTCTCCAAACTGAAGGCATTAATTTTCTTTCTTTTCTTGGGTTGAATGTCACAGTTAAAGTCACTAAGAAAGCCTCCTTTCTGTTTGTTTCTATCCTTTGCATCTCTCTTTGCACTCTCCCTGTATCTCTCCCTGACTTCCCTCCCTCCCTCCCTCTCTCTTCCTTTCTCTCCTCCTCAGTCCCAGGTCTCGAGCTCATGTCCCAGGCTCTGCCACACAATATCCTATAACAAAAACTCCAGCTAGGTTCAGTGATTCACACTTGTCATCCCAACACTTTGGCAGGCCGAGGCGGGTGGATCACTTGAACTCAGGAGTTTGAGACCAGCCTGGGCAACATGATGAAACCCCATCCCTACAAAAAATAAAAATAAAATTAGCTGGGTGTGGTGGCATGCACCTGCAGTCCCAGCTACCCAGGAGGCTGAGGCAGGAGGATTGCTTGATCCCGAGAGGTCGAGGCTGCAGTGAGCTGTGATTGGGCCACTGTTCTCCAGCAGAGAGCAACAGAGTAAGACCCTGTCTCAAAAAAAAAAAAAATTTCAGCAGCCAAGTCAGCCCCAAACATAAAGGAAGCAGAGCCTACCCTTCCACATCCAAAACGCCAGTGCGTTTGGTAGGAACCATCACTATTTTTAAGTAGGCTGCAATATTACCAGTGACAAAAGTCTGATTCTTCTCTAGAAAAGCAGAGATTGCCAGTTTCTCAACATCCCCATATGAGTGCCCTGTACCCGCTTACAGTCAGCAGTTTTATTGTTAACTTTCTCCATAAGGAAACTCACTCCAGAACTGTCTGGGAAAGAAACCGGGAGAGAGGGGAAAAAATAATAATTTTGTATCCAACTCTTGTCAGTTGCAGATTTTTTTCTTCCCATTTTATGTATCTAGTCATCATCTTGCATACATAAAACTTAAGCACCACTGCATTGTTAGCATTTTGCAGAGAGAGATTTTCTCATACAGCACTACCAATTTACTTGAAAGAATAGCTGAAGTCTGTATTTACAGCTAACGGGCCCATGCTTGTTTATAATGCTCCCAGTGAGCCAGGTGACAGATGCCATTGGCTTTCCTTCACTCTCTTCCTCATCCGTGTAAGGTGCAGGCTTATTATAAATGTGCTTTTTCTATGACAAGGACAAGAGCCACCACTCTGAGCCTCTTCTTAAGGAAGACAGCAATGGTATTGATGGGGTAAATGGATTGAACCTCCAGTGCTGGGTTTATATCCTAGATCTGTCACTTTTTATCTGCGTTACTTTGAGCAAATCACTTAACCCTCTTCAGCTCTATTGCTGATGATTTCTTATGTGCAAGATGGAAATAACGATCCTATTTCTTTGGGCTGTTATAAGGATGGCATGAAATATGGTATGCAGGTGCCCACAGCACGCACACTGTTCATGTACTGTACAATGGAACACATATCCACTCTTCCCTTCCTTCTAGGTCAAGGCACATGGCTTGGCAAATACTAGGTGCTCAATAAATGGTTGAAAGAGTATATAGCACTTTGGTAGGGGCAGGGGATAGGTGGACAAGACCAGCCTCCCTGCTTCTGGCCAATGGGAAAGCTCAGTGGAGGCCTCTGAACTGAGATTTTGAAAAGTCCCTCTTCTCTTTCCTGCTTGGTTGTTGATGGGCCTTCCCAGTTCATTTTACAATTTTAAGACTCCCAGAGCAGAAGGCTGGAGAGGTCCCTATGAGCCAGGACTCTCTTTAATGAAAGAACCCATATCAAATTACCACCAGCAGTAAAAGATAATGTTGGAAGACATAACTGGCTTGTCCCAGGGGCAGCTGCCTTCAGGCATGGCTAAATCCAGAAGTCAGCGACTGTTGTCCAAGCTCATTCTCTCTTAATTTTAGTTCTGTTTTCCCCTGAGTTCATTTCAAGGTGGCTGTCTTCATGAGGTGGGTCCTAGATTGGCAAGAATTAAGACAAGGATTGGCAATAGGTCAAATGCGGCCCACTGCTCATTTTTGTAAATAAAGTTTTATTGGAATACAGTCACACCCATTCATTGAAGTATCTATATAGTCTATGGATACTTTTGCACTAGAGGCGGCAGCACTGAGTAGCTGCAACAGAGACTGAATGGCCCAAAATGCCTAAAATATTTACCATCTGGCCCTTTACAGAAAAAAGTTTGCCAACCCCTGATCTAAGTGAAAGATCCCTACTTTTCCATGGGTGGGTGTAAACTCTCAAAGGACGTGTTTGGGACATGATTCTCTCCCTGAATCACTCTCTGGGGCCAGGGATGTAAAAATCTCTGACTGGCCAGGCTTCATCCTGGAACCATCTTTGTGGCTGGGAGCTGGAACTGGGCAGGACACCTTGATGGAAGGCCCCACCGAGGCCGCAGGGAATAGAAGAGCAGCACTTTCCCCGGGGAAAAGCAAAGCACTGTCGCCACAGAAAAAGAGAGAACAATTGCTAGAAAAATAGGGGAAGCCCGTTACAAATGAATGAATGAATCGACATAGCTTGGAATAACAGGCACAAATGACAGACTCCCTGATTTTCAAAGGCATCCCGTCCCGGAAAGTTCACTTCAAGTTTTGAGTCAACCAGCAGATGCTGATTTTCTGGAAGAAGGACTCACCCAGATTCCTAAGATCAAGAATTCCAGCACTTTTTCATTCTCACCACTGATGATTCAGCAGAGGAAAGAGAAAACAAAATAAAAAAACTATTGATCCTTCAGTTCGAGATATTGCCAAGGGCGGAGGCTGAATTGTTCATACCTCTTAAGCCATAGCTATAATCTGAAGCTGGAAATGACCCTTCTGACACTGCCAAGATCCTCCCTTGGCTCTGGTTAAAGGGTTAGAGATGCTGCCTCTTTCCGCAGTAGAGCTATGAAGGTAACCCAAGTCCAAACAATTTAGACCACAAATGCAAATACCTGGCAGGTGTCACTCCTCCCTCCATGAGTGTGGAAGGCATAGCTAATCAATCATGGATATTTTTCAACACAGCAGACATGCACTCATTACTAGTTGATATTTATCTCTTTTGGTTAGCCAGACCCCAGAGTCCTCATCTGGCCACAAAGAAGACCTTGCACTACCTTCTTCATTCTAAATACCTACCCGTTTGGGAGGATCACTTGAGCTCATGAGTTCCAGACCAACCTGGACGATATAGTGAAAGCCTGTCTCTACAGAAAAAAAAAAAAAAGTGTTTTGAATTACCCAGGAGTGATGGGGTACACATCTAGTCCCAGCTACTCAGGAGGATGAGGTGTAAGGATTGCTTGAGCCCAGAGGTGGAGGGTGCAGTGAGCTGAGATGGCTCCACTGCACTCCGGCATGGGCAACAGAGTGAGGCCCTGTCTCAAAAAAACAAAACAAAACGAAACAAAAAAACCTACCCAATACCTATTTCCTCCATCAATTCCCAGACACAACAGTCCTTGTTTCAGAAATATTAAATGAGAAACCAAATGTCCGTCAATGGATGAGTGGATTTAAAAAATGTTTTGTATGCATCTACAATGGAATACTATTCAGCCTTAAAAATAAAGGAAAGTTGGGCCGGGCACGGTGGCTCACGCCTGTAATCCCAGCACTTTGGGAGGCCGAAGCAGGCGGATCATGAGATCAGGAGATTGGGACCATCCTGGCTAACATGGTGAAACCCCATCTCTACTAAAAATAAAAAATAAAAAAAAATAGCTGGGCATGGTGGCACACGCCTGTAGTCCCAGCTACTCAGGAGGCTGAGGCAGGGGAATTGCTCAAACGCAGGAGGCAAAAGTTGCAGTGAGCTGAGATCGTGCCACTGCACTCCAGCCTGGGCAACAGCGAGATTCCATCTCAAAAATAAAAATAAAAAATAAAATAAAGAAATAAAGGAAAGTCAGATACTTGCTACATGAATGAAACTTCCCAAGACATTATGCTACATGAAGTAAGTCAGACACAAAAGGACAAATATTGTATAATTTGCTTATAAGAGATATCTAGAAGAGTCAAATTCATGGAGACAGAAGGTAAAATAAAGGTTACCAGGGCCTGGGAGGAGAAAGAATGTTGAATGGGTGTAGAGTTTGAGATGGATGGCGGTGATGGTTACACAACAATCTGAATGTGCTTAATGCCACTGAGCTGGACACTTAAAAGTGGTTAAAATGGCAAATTTGATGTTATGTATTTAACAAATATGTTTCCATTACCAGCGTGGTGTTCAGGATCTTCACTGTTCCTGTCCATCATTCCAGCTTTATCCCTCTATTTTTGATATTTGCAATGCTCCTGCCACAGGTTGGATTCCCAAAACATGGTCCACGTTTGTCTGTTTTTATCATCATCCCTTCCTCAAGCTATTTCTGCAGCCTGTGGAGCAGACTGTGGTGGTTACACGTTCCTTTTTGCCCAGGTCTTATAACCCATTCCTCCTTTTTCTTTCCTTTGCGGACTCCTTTTCCACACCACATGACCTCAATATCCTGTGAATCTCACTCTAAACCCACCTTTCTTCTTTAATCCTCATTAAAGTCCTTTGAGGCAGAATTCATCTCACTTTTCATGCTTTCCCATAACACCTTGCTTTATGAGCTCATCTGTTTGCCTTGTTCTAAGGAGGTTGTGTTTGTCTTTCTCCTCCACCCTTTCCCCTTGATAATACAGAATCACACTGAACTCAGATAATGCATGGCCATGAGAAACACACGCCATAATGCCCGTTCAGGAACAAATTCAGAACATTGTTCCCAGGCATTCTCGTGCATGAGCTCACCTAGAAGTGTCTTTCAAACGTAGGTTCTTGCCTCACCCCAGAGATCCCAGTTCAGTTTGCTCAGTGCAGGTGGTTCTTGGACCATCCTTTGAGAAACATTGTCTTGGAACCTAAGTCAAGGTAAGTTTTAAATTCCAGTCTGTGATAGTATCAGCCTGAGGCTGGGGTAAATAGCAATGAGTATTAAGGAGAAAGCTGCAGTATGTACCTAGATGTAATATTTCTTTAAATTTCACTGCATTTTTCAATTCATGACCACTCTATTTCTTACTTTGTTTCATGCAAATACTATTAAATATTGTCATTTCCGTAACTAGTTTTTCTCTTCTTCTTTTTTTTTTTTTTTTTGGCACGGTCTCACTCTGTCACCCAGGCTGGAGTGTAATGGTGATATCATGGCTCACTGCAACTTCTGCCTCCTGGGTTCAAGCAATCCTACCTCATTCAACCTCCCAGTAGCTGGGATTACAGGTGCAGGCCATGTCCATGCTCATTTTTGTAATTTGTGTAGAGACGGGGTTTCACCAAGTTGTCCAGGCTGGTCTCGAACTCCTGGCCTCAAGTAATCTGCCCACCTCAGCCTCCCAAAGTGCTGAGATTACAGACGTGAGCCACAATGCCTGGCCTTGTTTTTCTATAATAGCAGGAAGTCTTATATACAAAAGTGTCTCAAAGAGTCCATGGAACGTAACTGATCAGTATGGTTCCTTTCATCCTCAACTTTTGATGGGGCCATTCTTGAAACGTTTTCCTTGTCCTGGCACCCAACTCAAACCACATGAGCCCCCAGACTCTTCCTGGACTCCTCCAGTGGGGAATGATCTCCCCTGCTCCACATTCCAACCCACCTTCCTCATCCCCACCCTCACTGCCTCTTGGCTCCTACTGCAGCCACTTGATGGACTACTGACAAGGTAGTCCCTGTTACAACAATAGTTGCCATTTACTAAGTGTTTGCTACACACCAGGCCCTGTGTTGAGCATTTTCTATGTATTATCCCGTGTCATCCTCACATCTACCTTATATGCAGTGTCATTAACATCTCTCTTTTAGACATAAGGAAACAGAGGCTCAGAAAAGCTAAAACAGGCTAGGCAGTGGCTCACACCTGTAATCCTAGCACTTTGGGAGGCCAAGGTGGGAAAATAATTTGAGGCCAGGAATTTGAGACCAGCCTAGGTGACATAGCAAGATCCCATCTTTAGAAAAATAAAAAATAAATTAGTCAGGTTTCAAAAATAAATTAGCTGAGTAACCTGTAGTCCCAGCTACTAAGAAGGCTGAAGTGGGAGGACTGCTTGAGTCCAGGAGTTTGAAGCTGCAATGAGCTATGATTGTGCTCTAGCCTGGGCAACAGAGTGAGACTCTGTCTCAAAAAAGAGAGAGGAAGGAAGGAAGGAAGGAAGGGAGGGAGGGAGGGAGGGAGGGAGGGAGGGAGGGAAAGGAGAGAAAGGAAGAGAGACAGAAAGGAAGAAAGGGAGAGAGGGAGAGAGGGAGGGAGGGAGAGACAGAAGGAAGAAAGGAAGGAAGGAAGGAAGGAAGGAAGGAAGGAAGGAAAAGAAAGGCTAAAACACTTCTCCAAAGTTGTTCCATTAGTAAATGGCAGAGCTGGCCTTCAGACCCTTGGCCTGTTAGACACCAGCATCTACATCTTAACTACCACACTGTACCTGGGTGACATCACCATTTAACATGCTTTCTGCACATGTTTACCTTACTTTCTCACTCAAGGTTCATAATAACCCAGAAAAGGAGGAATTGTTTTCTCTCTTCTCTATCACACTTACTTCATACGTGGAAAAAAAAAATCAAGGCCCAGCAGGATAAAGTAACTTACTCAAATCTTACCTTGGTTGATGGATTTTAACCTGTGAGGCGTATGGGTGAGGAATAAGGACACAGCATTCCAATACAGCCTTTTCCCATCAACATAGCCTCTTTCTTAGAAAACAAAAATGCAGTTATCCTGGGACCTCATTGCTGGTTGTAAATGTGAAGTTAGAGCCTTATTTCTAACTCTGGAATTAAATCGTTCACCCTTGCGTTTAGAATGTGAGAATTAACAACTGTCGGTTATTTTCTTGATACATTTTCTCTAAAGGGTAAAGATGAAGGCATCTTCTCTGTGTCAGCAGGAAAATCCCCAGAAAAAGACAAAAAAAAAAAAAAGAGCTTCCTAGGCTGTCAATTAAACAAGAGTTTGTCCATGTGCATCCATGGAGCTCTGGGCCACAGAGTTGTTTTATTTTTTTTAGAGACAAGGTCTTGCTCTGTTGCCCAGGCTGGAGTGCAGTGGTGTAATCATAGCTCACTGCAGCCTCAACCTCCCAGGCTCAGGCAATCCTCCCGTCTCAGCCTGCAAGGACCAGGAAAACATTTAAAGAATGGCCCCATCAAACCATACTCTTCTCTTGCACAAATGCTGTTTCCCAGAAGGTCTTGAAATGTGTTGGTCCTAAGCACATCAAAAGAGTAGCAGGCAGGATGCCATCACGGTTCGTAGCCCAGCTCTGCCATATATTCACAGTGTGACCTTGGACAAGTGATGCTATCCCTCTGCAGATGAGAATTTTACTGGGAAAAATGGTGGTAGGAATAGCGAGCACTCACCTCACTGCATTGTTGGGTGTATTTAATGAAACTTTGGGTGCAGAGCCTTAAGTCAGGTGCTTTAGCTTCTTAAGAACTCAAGAAATAGTAGCTTCAAAAGCCAGGAGCTTGAAGACAGAGAAGAAATAGCCCAGTGAGGAAAGAATGGGAGGGCTTGGAGGAAAGTGTTGGCTTCTATACGGTGACACCAGACAGCGGTCAAGGAGGAATCAGAAAATCCTGGCTTGACTGCAAACCACACCAGTTATATAACTGGATGCCCAATCGCAACTGTTCTCAGTTTCATTGTCATGAAAGGACTCTTATGAGGATAAAATAAAGCACCACCTACAAAGTATCCAGCCTAATGCAGGGTGTTCAATAAGCCTTGAGTACCACCCTTCTCTCAACCTGCCGTACCAACTGCCTGGTATTCAGCAGTGGATACAGATTTGCCATCACTTCCCATAGCCAGAGCTGTTTCATCCTTGATGGTTTCTCTCCCCTCAGCAGCACTCCCCCTCCTCGTCCACTGTCCCTGGGCACTGCCCACACCCCAGTCCTGGCCACCATCGTCTCCCACTGAACTCATGAGGCTCCCTTGAGATTCAGGTTTCACCCTTTCTCATTGGTTCATCTCCTCATTATATATTCAACTCTGCCACCTTCTCTCAAGAGCAGTCTCAGGACACAGACGAGAATGTTTTCCATATGGTCTAATTGCACTCCAGGGAGTCTTACCCGCAATCTCATCCCTCACTGACGAACAGCAGCTCCTAAACATCTTCCCGAGCCTCCGTTCCTGTTGAGCCTGGAGAGGGGCTTCTTCTCCACCCTGGAAGTCAGGCAGCTCCTCTAAGTCATTTCTCACCCACTTTAAGAGCCCTTTGTGCATTCTCCACCCACTCATGTTGGTTCCAACGTGGGAGTGTTTGAGTGGGCTTAAAGTTCACCTCTCGACTCACCAGCACACTCAGTTGTTGAAAATGTCCCCACACACCCTCATGAGTGAACACCTCACCCTCAAACACCGCAACTGGCTGAGGTGTTGTTGTCTTTCTGAAATGGTTTCTGTGAAAGTCCAGTTCTCAGAGTGAAGGTCTTTCCAGCAGGGGTGCCGGACAAAAGACTAGTAGGATGTTTATACCCCGGGAATGAATCAGAAGACAGGGCCATGGTGGTAGCATCTGACACTTAGTCTGAGAGTGAAAGTGAGGCTACTAGGAAAAGCAATCTGAGCTGCAATACTGGACACAAATCAGAAAATGGAGTGCAAGGTGAGCTTATTAATAGACAAATGGTTCATAGGAAACTTTATGGGGTAGATATCACACCAGCATGAGAGCTGACCTTGTGATGCAGGGCAGGTGAGCCCCAAAACTGGGGCTTAGCCCACGAAGATTCTTGGCTTCACTTGGGAAAGAATTCAAGAGCAAGCTGGTGGTAGAAGAAAGCTTAGCTTTAATAAGGCAGCAGCCGTGTTACAGCCTCATGATCGCTCCTGCAGAGCAGGGCTACCCCATAAACAGTGTGTTGAAAGTAGCAGCCTAGGGTCAGGTCTGCAGTCATTGTTATACCCAATTTTAATTACATGCAAATGAAGAGGCGTGTTTTTCAGAAACGTCTAGAAAAAGATGAAAACATCCCGGTCATTGCTATGAAAAAGGGTGGTAACTTCTGGGTGTTGCCATGGCAATGGTCAACTGACCTGGCAGTGGTGGGCGTGTCTTCTGAAAAGGTGCTTTTGCCCCTTCCCTGTTTCAGCCAGTCTTCAGTCTGGTCCAGAGTAAAGTCCCACCTCCTACCTCACTTGCATATCTCTTCCTTACTTCTCAACATCACATCAGTAGGTTGAAATTAACCGTGGTGGGAGTATTTACACCACATTAAAAAACAAACGCTACGAGTCAGAGTTTAGTTGTTTTTGTTTTTGTTTTCGGAAAGCTGGTTGTTAAACATTTACCAGCACACCACTGGTAGACTAGCAGAACAGGAGGGTAGTTAAGAGCACAGGCACTGTAACCAGACAGACTGGGAAGCCTGCACATATTTAGCCTTGCTGAACCTCAATTTCATAATCTGTAAAATGGGTTGAGCCGCCTGAAAGGGATTCATTCAGCTTCAATGCTCTCATTGTACAAAGTGCTCAGCACAGTTTCAGGGACATAGAAAACCCTCCTTAAAAATGGCAATAACCATGCTGCTGGTGCCACTATGACAGGGCTCCAGGTTTCTCTTCCTGACGTTGTCTTCCCAGTCAGGCATAAGCCACTTAAAAGAGACACTCGGGGCAAAGTGAAGCTGAATATATATAGTTTCAGAAGTGCCAAAGTCAAGAAGAAAATTTCTACAACTTCTCATCTTTGCCAACTTACTCTTTGGGTGTTTGTTAAAGAAATTGAATTCAAAAAGCCCAGTCATTCTAGAAGGATTTTTCAATAATTGCCTTTTTTCCCTTCAGATGTTCAGAGATGATTTCCGCCACCATCGAGATACAGATAAAAAGGAAGTCAAGTGTTTCAGTGCCAAGCCCAGCCTGCCTCATGAGCAGGGAGGTTATAACAAGAAGATAGCTGTCTCTGAGAAAAGCTAATCCGTCGTTTTCATGTCCAACCTTTACAAATTATGCCCGTGTGGCAGAGTTTGAATCACTCTCTCTAACAGCCTCTGAAAACAAATGCAAAACCTTTCAAGTTCATTCAAAGTCATTACAGCACTTTCTAGAACTGAATCAATTACCGTAACCTCTGTGGGTGTGTAAAATATGAAAATACCAGCACCCTCACAGAGCCACAGAATTGGTAAATTAGCAAACATTGATTATGGGAGCTTTGGGAGCAGCCCCTGGTGTATTAAGTGTCTTGATGACAAACAGCAATATATTATTTGTGAGATTTTGCTTGATGAAATTGTCTTGTCCGTTAACGGTGCTTTGCCTCAGTTACAGCTGATTTTGCCATCTCAGAAATTGACATGGGGGTTGAGCTTACCATGTTGTGACTGACAAAAACAAGACAATCCAATTGTTCTGATAGAACCAGTATTTATTTTGTATCACAATCAAGATGAGAGTTCGGGCTTTCCAAATGAGCTCACCACGGTTTCTCCTCTCTGGACACTGTGGGTCATACATCAAGAACAGACTATTATTTAAACTCTTTCCATGTGGGAGAGCTGTTTGTCCTTCTCATCACTCCCTTCTCATAATCCATTTCTTGCCCTCCTTCCCCCATGTTATCCTATGGATCCACTTTCTGAGCCAGGCTGACTAAGGGCAGGATCACTGTACACTAAAAGGTCAGTGTCTCTAATCCCAGCACTTTGGGAGGCCGAGGCGGGCAGATCACGAGGTCAGGCAATCAAGACCATCCTGGCTAACACGGTGAAACCCCGTCTCTACTGAAAATAGAAAAAAATAGCAGGGCATGGTGACACATGCCTGTAGTCCCAGCTACTCGAGAGGCTGAGGCAGGAGAATCGTTTGAACCAAGGAGTCGGAGGTTGCAGTGAGCCAAGATCATGCCTCTGAACTCCAGACTGGGTGACAGAGCGAGACTCTGTCTCAAAAAAAAAAAAAAAAAAAGTCAGTCTTCCCCAGGTAGCCTTCTTCTCTTCTAGTTCCTGCTTTCTTGGTTTATGTCTTGATTTGTCTCAAAGCAAAAAGATAAGCTTCAGATTGTCTTTTCTTGGAATGGAGACAGAAAAACAAAGGAATGTGGATAATACCTCCCAACACTAGCACTCTGAGACCACTTGGGACGTCTATCTGGCTCACAATAATGACCCCACTATATATAGGAACCCTTCCTCTGCCAACCCAATCATAGCTGAATGATCCCAGGCGTGAGCACCTGGCTGGACCTGGGAAAATCGGATTCCCTACTGGGAATTTGATATTTGGAAGACCAAGATTTAGAAACTGCACCTCATTGGATCTAATGTACTCCAATGAGAAGCGTCATGGATTCTTGAGCTCATGTCCCAGAGCAGACTTGGTTTTTGCCTTTATTGATTCTTGGTTATCCAATACTTTCTGGGGCTCCTTACGCTATTATGGTACCAGAGTACTAAAGCCCCGTCTTGTTTCTCCTTCACTTTCTGCCATGATTGTAAGTTTCCTGAGGCCTCCCCAGAAGCAGAAGCTGCTATGCTTCAAAGTCATTACAGTACTTTCTAGAACTGAATCAATTACCGTAACCTCTGTGGGTGTGTAAAATATGAAATTACCAGCCCCCTCACAGAGCCACAGAATTGGTAAATTAGCAAAAATTGATTATGGGAGCTTTAGGGGCAGCCCCTGGTGTATTAAGTATCTTGATGACAAACAGCAATATGTTATTTGTGAGATTTTGCTTGATGAAATCGTCTTGTCCGTTAATGGTGCTTTGCCTCAGTTACTGCTGATTTTGCCATCCCAGAAATTGACACGGGGGTTGAGCCTACCATGTTGTGACTGACAAAAACAAGACAATCCAATTGTTCTGATAGAGCCAATATTTATTTTGTATCACGATCAAGGTGAGAGTTCGAGCTTTCACTTTCCACCATGATTGTAAGTTTCCTGAGGCCTCCCCAGAAGCAGAAGCTGCTGTGCTTCTTGTACAGCCTGCAGAACAGTGAGACAATTAAACGTATTTTTTTTATAAATTACCCAGTCTCAAGTATTTCTTTACAGCAATGCAAGAGCAGATGGATACACCCTCCAATCTAGCCACACCAAAATAATTCCCACCATCCCCTGGTCTACAAGAAAAGTTAATGAATATGAGTTAAGTTGGTGCTTTCCCACCAACCCATGAACATTTTCCTGCTACCAACACTTTAAACTTTGAACATGAAAACATGCTGAGTAGGCGGGGCACGGTGGCTCGTGCCTGTAATCCCAGCACTTTTGGAGGCCAAGACAGGTGGATCACCTGAGGTCAGGAGTTCAAGACCAGCCTGGCCAACATGGGGAAACCCCAACTCTACTAAACATAGCAAAATTAGCCCAGTATGGTGGGCACACCTGTAGTCCCAGCTACTCAGGAGGCTGAGGCAGGAGAATTGCTTGAACTCGGAAGGTGGGGGTTGCAGTGAGCCAAGATCATGCCACTGCACTCCATCCAGCCTGGGCAACAGAGTGAAACTGTGTCTCAATAAATAAATAAATAAATAAGTATTCCCTCACTGCTCAACTCATGGGCCCTTACAGCTCCTAAGCTCATGAAGCCATGAGATCTTCTCTCCAGGGAAGGGAGACAGCAGGGGAAAGTGGAAAAGCCCCAGCTTTGGTGTCAGGGACACCCAAATTCAAATCCTGCCTCTGCCTGTTAGTGTCTGTGTGCTTTGAGGCTCATTGTTTATCTGAACCTCAGTCCTCTTGTCTGTGAGATGAGCATAAAATGGACACTTCCCCGTGGATTTGCTGTGAGCACAAAATAAGATAACAACTGTAAAGCCCAAGCAAGATTTCTAGTCTGTAGTAAGATTTTTTTTTTAATCATGGAATTTTGCATGTTTTTAGCCAGACTGCATTGAAACTGTATTCTGTGCCTGTACTAAGCCCCTTTCTTGTGCTGTGTCTTTTTATTCTCACATGGGACCATAGAGGGTGGTAGTTTTGGGCCCCACTTTACAGAAAAGGAAACTATGCTCAGGGAGGTTTGGTAACTTGTCCAAAGCCACACAGCTGCAAACAGCTACTAAACAGGATCCGATTCTAAATCCACACCATGACTCTGTCTCCCCCCAGTACAGGGTGCGGAGTTTGGGTCTGTGAGCTACTTGCAAGTTATTATTTCCCCCTCCTCATCACCTAGACTGGGTCTCTATTTTCCTGATGGTTTCTTCTTTTTTTGTTTGTTTGTTTGTTTGTTTTAGACAAAGTCTCCCTGTGCTGCCCAGGCTGGAGTGCAGTGGTGCCATCTCAGCTCACTGCAACCTCTGCCTCCCAGGCTCAACTTTATTCTCCCGCCTCAGCTTCGTGAGTAGCTGGGATCACAGGCATGTGCCAACATGCCCGGCTAAGTTTTGGTAGAGATGGGATTTCGCCATGCTGCCCAGGCTGGCCTTGAACTCATGGGCTCAAGTGATCTGCCTGCCTCGGCCTCCCAAAGTGCTAGAACTACAGGTTTGAGCCACCATGCCAGAACTAGTTTCCTGATAGTTTCTGATATGAATTTGTTCACCCAAAATGCACACACACACACACACACGCACACACTCTTTCTCTTTTGAAGGAATTCATAAGTTCTGATAAATGAGGAGGATGCATCTCACATCACCCCACTCTCCCATTCTGCTGCAGAAGATGTACCTGGCTCATGCACCATGCTGTTCTACTTAATAGGCATCAACACTCTGCTGCCCCTTCTGACCTGCTCCCCCAAACACAGACAGCTGTCTCAAAGCATCCAATCACACCCTTCCTCAACCTCTCACACCAAGGGGGAGCATCTCCTGGAAGCCAGAGTTGAGGAGGGGGGCATGCTTTCACCAAGAGGAGCGCAATAGGCTTTTGACAGATCAGAGGGAATGACTCTCTCTCTCTCTTCACTCTGTTAACATAATGAGGGGATAACCCAGTATTTAAATCGCAGCCGTGGTGGTAAATCTGCATTGTCAGCCTTCAACATGATTTACAAAATAATTTAAAAATGCATGAACTTTCTTCTTTATAAAGCATGAAGGTGCTAAGTTAACTTCTAAATATTTCATAGCCCAAGGTGAGCTCTTTGCCTTCTGGCCATCACTCACTGAGCACAAGCTCTGTGTGTGCTTCTGAAGACACTCCATTACAGGATGTGTGAATTTGCAAGGCATTCTTGGTAGGGGGGATATTTTGCCTCTGGTCATTTGAGTAATGCTATTGTTTGCCATCCTCCTGGAAAATGGCTGCTGCAGGAATCCCTGGCAGACCCTAGATCTTGTCTATTTCTTTACAGCTGAGTACAGGACTATTGACTTTGAAGGTCCTTCCAGCAAGGTGGGAAAGGCACTCTCAGAAGAGGGCTTTAGAGAATCGTTCGGAGAGGACAGCAAAATCCTCAGCACCTTGGCTACCTGGAAGAGATTGCAGCTGGCTAGGGTGAGAAGCAAGGATGACCAAAAATCCTCCATCATTATGGGAAGAGAAGGACAGCTAGACTTGGATGAAGGTTATTTCTCTCTTATCACTAGCTTTCCACTCAAGGCTAGGATTATGTGTGCATCCCTGGAGCTAAAAGTTGAGTACAGCTATTCCAAAATGATTCTGACCAGGACTCCCCAAAGCCATCTGAGACCGTTGGCCTAGAGTCAGACCTCTCTCACATGCAATTAACCCATTAGTGGAATTGGCTCTTCCTTGTCGCTGGAAGCAGCAAAGTGGCAGCTGGATAACTAGCAGGGACATTTGTTGAAGAGAATTGAATATCACATGGAGAAGTGGACAGGGAGTGTTTCTACGACTGTGGTCCTCAGACCAGCAGCATCAGTGTCATCTGGGTTGTTTGTTCAAATGCTGATTCCCAGATCCCCCTTCAGATGAACTGAATTGGAATAGGTAGGCAGAGGCACCCAGGAACCTACATTGATAATTAGCTTCATTGGTGTTTCTCATGCACACTAAAATTTGAGAACCATTGGGCTTACTAGTAGTTCTGAATCCTAGCTGGACACTGGAATTCTTAAAAGAAAACTTAAAAAAAAAAAAAAAAAGTCCTGATGTCTCAAGTCTTACCCCCAGAAATTCTGATTTCATTGACAAACCGTGTGTCTTGGGCATGTGGAGAGTTTTCACATCTCCCCTAGGTGATTCTGAGGTGCAGCCAAGGTTGACCACCACTAAGCTAGAAGAATTTTAGGCTCTTGGATTTCTGTGAATTAGTATTTGCACTCAACCTGAAATTCTCTAAGTGATGGAATGCACATCACTTCACCAGGTAGTTCCTTCTTTGACTGATGGTTCTAATTGTGAAACCTAATTTTTTCAACTGAACTGAAATTTTACTCCATACCAATTCTATTTCCTGGTCCCAGTTGCCTTGAGATCAAGTCATCCCAGTTAACAAACTGTACAGTTGAAATTTGCATTAGCTTTTTCCTGCCACATCCTTTTTTTGCCTCCAATTTCTCATCTCCTTCCCACCCTCTAATCTCACCTGATAGCCAGTGCCCTAATCTCTCTCTGCCTCCATGAAAACTCACTCTCAGCAAAGTATCTGAGATGAGTTGATTGCTCATTGGCATGATGGAGTCAATTGAGGGGGTGAGTATTGCAGAGACCTGGCTCCACCTGGCTCTATCCCTGTGGGACCTTGGAAATGACCCTTTCACTCTCTGGGTCTCAGAGTTCCCATCTCTAGAGCTAGTAGGACTAGTCTAGATTAGTTCTTAAAACTCTTTCAGCTCCCATAATCTAATCTGGGAAGGACTAGACTGGGAAGCATAGGAGTAATAGCTAATATAGCCAATGGAAAGAGAATGAGAGAGAAGAAAGGAAAGAAGGAGACAGGGAAGGAGAGAGAAAGGAAGACAGCGAGGGAGGAGAGAAAGAAAGCAGGAAGGAAGGAAGAAGGGAAGATGGGACGGATGAAGGGAGGGAAGGGGGGACGGATGAAGGGAGGGAAGGGAATGTAGTTAACCATTAGAGGAGGATGGGAGGGAGGGAGAGAATTGGGATTGGGGAGGAAGTTTGGAAAAGAAGGAAGGGCCGGGCATTGTGGCTCATGCTTATAACCCCAGCACTTTGGGAGGCCAAGTCAGACAAATTGCTTGAGGCCAGGAGTTTGAGACCAGCCTGGCCAGCACAGAGAAACCCCCATCTCTACTAAAAATGCAAAAATTAGCAGGGTGTGGTGGCATACGCATATAATCCCAGCTACTCAGGAGGCTGAGGCAAGAGAATGGCTTGAACTGGGAGGCGGAGGTTGCAGTGAGCCGAGACCACGCCACTAGTGAAGTGGCAGTGGCAGTCCGGGCAGCAGAGTGAGACTCTGTCTCAAAAAACAGGACGGAGGGAAGAAGGAAGGGAGGGAGGGAGGAGGGAGGAAAAAAGGGAGGCCCATTGCAGCCTTTTGAAATCTTTCTAATGCATTAAGCAAAATATTTTGAAAATGTAGACAACAACACTACTCTTTATATAGTTACTTATTACACAGTGCTAGTGTGCTGTTTGAATCACAAATTGCATGCTAATAGCCTAATTCATAAACCATTGACATTCTTTATGAGTCCTTAGCATTCAGAAATGAAGAATTTCTGTTCAAAATATAATTTGCATTGCAAAATTCAATAATTTAGTTTCTCATATTCATTAATGCCTAAAACCACAACACATAACTTATCCCATTCCAACCCCCTCCTTGGGACACTGGAAAAAGAAGTGTTTCAGCTGGGAAATCAAGTACTGCTTTTTATGGCCACGTTTGAAACTGCTGTGAGAGTTATCACAAGGGACGCCATGTTGGTTTTCTTCAAGGAGTGGGCACTGAAGGATTCTGCCATAACAAGATAGCAGAGGTAGAAGGGCCTCTTGCACCCATGCAGAAGTTTATTTAACCTTCCCAATCTCAGGAACCCCATCTGAGACCAAAGTTCCTGCTGAAAGAGATGTGTGATTTTCGGTGCACTCATCCATAGAAAACTCAATGAAGTGACCAGTGTAACATTCAAGGTAACAATTGAATAATTCATGGGACACTCAGTTGAATAGTCTGTGGAACTCTCAATAAAATGATCAATGTGACAGTCAACAGAATAGTCCATGGGAAAATTGAATAGTCTGTGAAGCACTCAGAGGGATTGTCAATCAGATATTTAATGGAAAGGGCTGTAGAATTCTTTGTGAACTAGAAATGAGGAACATTCCCTTGGCAGATAGCTCTGTTATGAGATAGGGAACCTACCTCGTGTAGATGAGAAGTAAAGTTGAATTCATAGCAGCTCTAGCTATTTTTGTGTCCTAGTATAAGTGAGGCACTGAAAATCTGTTGGAAGAAAGAACGGAGAGTTGGATTGCTTATGGAAGAGCCAGTGGGAATGCTTACCTGGCTCAGGTGCCCCTAGTAAGGTCTTTTGTGGTACCACCTAGGGTTCAGCTCCAACACACCAATCTTGATTTGATGGGTTTTAATTAGAATGTGCTAATATAAATTTTTCTTTTGAAACAATGCGTAGGCTGCTCAGAACCCAGATCCTAGTATTGAGACAATAAAATTGAATGAACGTAACTCCTGGAGTCAAAAGTCCTGCATTTTAATTTTCACTCTGCCTCTAGCCCTCTGTGTAAACTTGTCCAAGCCACATCCTCTCTCTGGGACTTATAAATAGGGAAGTTTGGATGTCGTGATCTCTAAAAACTCTTTCAACACTAAAACTTCTAGGACTTCTGAATCTGACCCTAGTATCATGATCGAAATTGGACACCAGTCACTCCTGTCTGGGTGTGCTTGCCTCCCAGAGCTGCTATCCAAGGCCATGAAAGGTGAAAGGCCAAACACCTTACTAAAATTACATTCTAGGGGTCCATTAAAGAGAACGATGTGTCTCATTTAGTGCTATATTCCAGGTGCTCAACATACAACCTGAATATCATTAGTGCTCAAGAAATAATCATTCAGGCCGGGCACAGTGGCTCACGCCTGTAATCCCAGCACTTTGGGAGGCCGAGGCAGGCGAATCACGAGGTCAGGAGATCGAGACCATCCTGGCCAACATGGTGAAACCCCGTCTCTACTAAAAATACCAAAAATTAGCCAGGCATAGTGGCGGGCGCCTGTAATCCCAGCTACTCAGGAGGCTGAGGCAGGAGAGTGGCATGAACCCAGGAAGCGGAGCTTGCAGTGAGCCGAGATCACGCCACTGCACTCCAGCCTGGGCGACAGCATGAGATTCCATCTCAAAAAAAGGAAAAAAAAAGAAAGAAAAGAAAAATTCATTCATTCAACAGATGTTTTCTGTGCACTGACACTGTGATGAGCTACATTCTAAGCAGTAGGGATATCATGATGAACAACATAAATAAAGTCTCTACCATAAAGGTAGGGTAGTAAAAGTCCAAAAGGTAGTAAAAGTCCAAAGCTTACATTGGACTGGAAGAGACAGATAACCAACAAATAAAGCACACATAAACAAAGCAAACAAGTTTGAATAGTGATGAGAGCTGATAAAATAAAGTAATTGATGGAGAATTGTTGAGATGAAAAGATTACTTTCGATTAGTTCAAGAATATATCCTCAGACTTTTGATAGAACATTTGAGTTGAGACCTGGATGACATCAAGAAGCCAGCCGTGGGAAGATCCCAAGGCAGAGCATTCTGGGAAGAGAGAGGAGCAAGTGTCAAGGTCCTGGAGCAGAAACATGCTCTGTGAGTTCATGGAAGATGGGCCAAGGCCTGTGTGGATGGAGTATTGTGAGGGGCGATGAATGGGCGAGGTGGTTATGGTTCATGTCGGAGCCTTTGATACATGGTCACGGGTTAGTATATTATTCTAAGTGTAATAGAAAACCACTGAATATTTTTAAAAGGTAAATGGCATGATCTGGTCCAGAGCTTTAAACAACCAAGTGGATGCTTTATGGAAAATTGAATTGTTGAACGAATGGAGTATGAAGTACCAATTGAATGTTACATTGATTATTTCACCGAGGGTTCCAAAGACTATTCAACCGAGTGTCCCATGAACTATTGACTTGTTACCTTGAATGTTACATTGGTTACTTCATTGAGATTTCCATAGACCAGCTTACCAAAAGTCACACATCTCTTTCAGCAGGAACTTTGGTGTCAGATGGGGTTCCTGAGATTGGGAAGGTTAAATGTGCTCCTTGGAAGAGAGTCATCCCGGGAAAGCGACACCTGTCCAGGAGAAGGACGCAGTCAGGCATTTCAGAAAGCAACTCCAGTGTGACTCCTGCTGCTGTGACATCTGACCACGAAAGCCACCCCTTCTGCCTGGCACCCAGTACCTCTTTGTGAAGCCTCAAAGTGGCTCTCGTTTTGAGATTTGCTTCACTTCTCCCTCCTTCTGTCCCTGCAAAACTCTATCCCTGCAGCCTTGCCATGAGAACAAGTCATTCTTCAGAAAATCTGAAATATTTATTGTGCATATTTTAAAGGCCAAAGTGCTACATCATTGAGCTCTGCCCAGATGGGGACAAGGTTTCAAAGTGTGATGACTGGGGTAAGGAAGTGTCGGACAAAATTGCAGACAATTAATCTGTGCAAATGTAATTCTTCAAAGGGGACCAGAGGACTCGCTTAAGCACCAAAGACAAACCAGTCCATAATGACCATCATTAAAATTTAATGCAATTTGCTTATTTGAAAAAAAAAAAAGGAATTCTTCATGTCCTTTATAGCTATCACTTATCATACTCCTACAGGGATAATGTGAGAAGTGGGAGCAGGTGGAGGGTGTAGAATTGCTTTGAGGGCTAATCATGAGCCAAATTCTGGTGGAAGGGTCTCTCCAGTGCAACTACATCCGTAGACATCCCTCTCTCCTGTTCCCATCACTACTTTTCCTTTGGCAGTGAAAGCAAAAGTAGTAATGGGGTGGTACATCAGATGGGATGACACACGCAAGTGCTTGGTGGGGGTGCTGAAGGCAGAGGTGCTGGTGGATAGGTGAGCAACGTGGTGGTTGTTACTGACTTTGAGCAAGTCCTTTGATCCTCAGGACTCTCACTTATAAAATCTACAAATGTACTTGGCACATGGTCAACATTGAATTCATGCAACTATCATCAGAGTTATCATCGCTATGGTTGTACTCCTAGATACTGGCTGTGGGCCTTTGGGCAAATCTCCTAAGATTTTCATAAAGCAGAATTATTACTGTGTCTTCCCCACTGGGATCTTGGGAAGATTAGACAAAGTAACATGTGCCCAGCACTTATGTCCCTGTACAAGTTCAGAGAACAGCTACTCCTGTCATCATCACCTTCTCCATCAGTCTCAGTGATTGACTTTCTCCTAAGGTCAAGACTCGCTTTGGAACTGGGGCTGGTGCTGAGATGCTATGGTGGGGAGTGGTGGTGGAGGGGTGTGAGTGGTGGGAAGTCTCACCATCTGAGTGTCCTCTGTGCCTAGTCTCTGAGTCTCTGTGTCCCCCATCAATAAACAGGAGCACATATTGGAACCACATAGTTCATAAGCCTTGTTTTGAAATAAAATGCAGTCATAGATACTAAGGCACTAGGAAGGGTTAAAAAGCTCTATATAAATATAAGGTGTTGATGGTTATTGTTTATTAAGTAGCAAGGACTTTTTTATTATTATTTTGATTCCTCTAGCCCTGAGATAGCAGATAAATCAGAAAAATGTCAAGTCAGAGTGAAACACAGATCTCCAGGAACCAGGGTACAGAGCTTCATCGGGATTTTTTTTTCTTCTTACAATCTTCGCTGAAAGACATTTGAAGGGAAGTTAATAATTGAAACGTAATGAATAATTGCAGTTTGGGGTCCATAGCACAATCATAATTGCCAGTTTATTACTTTTTTAATACATTTGCCAAGTATTAATAATATTGAAATAATGCAAGAAGATCATGGGAAATAAATGAAATATATCATTTGTCAAGGAAAAAGGATTTCCAAACTGTAGGCACTGATCTTATGAGTTCTGTGATGAATGTGGCATTGCAGCAAATCCTTCATCGTGGGAACGTCACCTGCAAATTTTGGTTCCTGCATAATTCTCATCAAGTCAAATAGAGGTGATGGTATGGAAGACTCACTGCGTAGGGAGCCCTGCCATGTTTCATGTGCTGCCTGGGGTGTGTGGAACACAAAGGGCTGAGAATCACAATACCCATGTTTTAGCCCCGGCTCTTTGGTTCGATCCTGAGCAAGTGTCTTATTAAGTCCTCATGGTCAAAATGAAAGATAAAAGCTTCAAAAATGAAGGGAGTGGGGAGGGCACGGTGGCTTACGCCTGTAATCCCAGTACTTTGAGAGGTCGAGGCGGGCAGATCGCCTGAGGTGAGGAGTTGGAGACCAGCCCGGCCAACGTGGTGAAACCCCGTCTCTACTAAAAATACAAAATCAGCTGGGTGTGGTGACGTGCACCTGTAATCCCAGCTACTCGGGAGGCTGAGGCAGGAGAATCACTCGAACCTGGGAGGCGGAGATTGCAGTGAGCCGAGATAGCACCACTGCACTCCAGCCTGGGTGACGGAGCGAAACTCTGTCTCAAAAAAAAAAAAAAAAATGCAGGGGTTGAAACACGTCCTGAATCCCAACTCTTTCATCTCTAACAACCCATTTTATTATTTTTAGCCCCCAGGTACTTGCATGTTTTGAAAGCTCTTCATATAATAATTTGTACATAGCTAACTTCACCACACCTTGACGTCTTCTTCGGGAACTTTGAGGGACTGAACATCCTTGTCTCTAAAATGAGAAGGTTGACTGGAGTGAAGGCTTGTAACCTCGGTATCTCAACATTAGGAAATAATGACTAGCAATGGGGAGAGTCACAACTAATTTATTACTAAAATCAGCTCAAGTAATGGAGTCTTCAATAAATTGCTTAAACAAATTAAAGTGGATTCAAAGGTCCCTCTGACAAAGCCATTCTTGCACCCTTAAGTTCAGATGCTTATTCTTTTTCTTTTTTTTTCTATTTTGGTTTGTTTTTGTTTGTTTGTTTGTTTTGGGTTTTTTGCTTCCATGTTTTAATCATGTACCAGGCATTTAGCTCAGGAAAAGGTGAGGACTCCCAGTTGAGGCACTGGGAATCACCACTGTTCATGGTCTAATTATCCACCCTTAGTCAGTAGTAAAAGGCAGAGCAGGTGTGAAGGGCACTTGTTTGTTTCAAAATAAAGATAATATTTCCTTTGTCATGGCTGGAGGAATCACACATTTTTACTTTTATTAAAAATACAGGCCAGGTGCAATGGCTCACACCTGTAATTCCATCAGGTGTGAGCCAAAGTGGGAGGATCATTTGAGCCCAGGAGTTGGAGATCAGCCTGGGCAACAAGATGAAACCCTATGTCTACAAAAAATTTAAGAATTAGCTGGACTTGGTGGTGCATACCTGTAGTCCCAGCTTCTTGGGAGACTGAGGCTGGAAGATCTCATGAGCTCAGAAGTTGAAGCTGCAGAGAGCTGTGATTGCATCACTGCAGTCCATCCTGGGCAGCAGAGTGAGATCCTGTCTCAAAAAACAAAAACAAGCCAGGCATGGTGGCTCACACCTGTAATCCCAGCACTTTGGGAGGCCGAGGCCGGCAGATGACCTAAGATCAGGAAGTCAAGACCAGCCTGGCCAACATCATGAAACCCCGTCTCTACTAAAAACACAAAAATTAGCCAAGCGTGATGGCACATGCCTGTAGTCCCAGCTACTTGGGAAGCTGAGGCAGGAGAATGGCTTGAACCCGGGAGGCAGAGGTTGCAGTGAGCCAAGACCTCACTATTACACCCCAGCCTGGGTGACAGAGAGAGACTCCATCTCAAAAAAAAACAAACAAACAAAAAAACAAATATATATTTATATATGATAATAAATCTGCCACCAGGATATAACTGATGCTAATATTTTAATAAACATTCTTCCCAATTCATATAGCTATTCACATATACGTACAGATTCTATTTCTCATAACCATGATAATATCATATGATATCATATGGTATGAAACTACAATCTGGTTTTATCCCCCATTCTGTTTTATACCAGGAACTTCTTTCCATGACAGCAAAGCCCTACAGAAGTTTTCCATTCTATTGGTTTACTGTTAATAATTCACCATTGACATCCGTGGAGCTATCAAAAAGCAGCTGTAAAAAAGAACAAGAAAGCTTATTGTGTACTGATATGAACCACCTCCAAGATATGTACAAGCATAAAAGGCAAGGTTAGAACACTGTTTACTTTGCTCCTATTTGCGTAAAACAAGAGAGAAACGAAAAAGGAAAGGTGTCATGGCAGGGGTGGGTGGGGGGCAATATTTAAACATTTTTGCCCTGAGACTGGGCGCGGTGACTTACACCTGTAATCCTGGCACTTTGTGAGGCCAGAGCAGGTAGATTTCTTGAGCCCAGGAGTTCGAGACCAGCCTGGGCAGCATGGTGAGACTGTCTCTACAAAAAAAAAAAAAAAAACTTAGCTGGGCATGGTCGTGCCTGCTTGTAGTCCCAGCTACTCAGGAGGCTGAAGTAGGAGGATCACTGGAGCCTAGAAAACCATGATCCTTCCACTGCACTGTAGCCTGGGTGACAGAACAAGATGATGTCTCAAAAATAAAAAAAAAAAAAGACAGACATATTTGCTCTGGAGGGGAAGCCAAAGAATTGATGGTGCTGGTTGTGCTGGGAGATAAGCCAGTGGGCAGATAGAGACCTGAGGCAGGAGAGAGAAGTGTCATCGTGTTCCCTATTGTACCCATGGAATTTTGGACCATATGACTGTATGAACATAGACAAAGAATGTGTGTGCTGTGGTTTTTTTGTTTGTTTGTTTGTTTTTTGTTTTTTTTGAGACAGAGTCTTACTCTGTCGCCCAGGCTGGAGTGCAGTGGCGCGATCTCGGCTCACTGCAAGCTCCGCATCTTGGGTCCACGCCATTCTCCTGCTTCAGCCTCCCGAGCAGCTGGGACTACAGGCGCCCGCCACCACGCCTAGCTAATTTTTGTATTTTTAGTAGAGATGGGGTTTCACCGTGTTAGCCAGAATGGTCTCGATCTCCTGACCTCGTGATCCACCCGCCTCGGCCTCCCAAGGTGCTGGGATTACAGGCGTGAGCCACCGCGCCCGCCCGGCCGTGCTGTGTTTTTATGTTGTATATACTTCATTGCATATGTGTGTGGATGTATGTATTTAATTTGAATACAGTAGATAAATTTGTGTTATATTTAAATTATATCATTTATAATGTATCTGTTTGTGACTTTGAGAAAACAGTTTATCACTGTATCCTCCATCTCTAGTCAAATGCCTGGAATAAAAGGAGCTCAATAAATACGTACTCAATAACTTGATGTTTGAATGAATAAATAAATTCTGATTATTAAATAGCATATTTGTGAGTTGTGATTTTTTTTAGTTACTTCCACTTTTTTCAATTTGGGTGTTCGGTCACAATCTGGGCATTGCCATGGAACATGTGACCCCTATGAATACCGTCTGCCTGATGTGCGGTGCTGAATAAATGTTTGAGGATCCCTGGGCCAACTGCCCTCAGGGTGCTTCCAGCTGATATAATCTTGAATTCCAGAATGCGATCTGGAAGACACAAGATTCAGGAGTCCTTTTCCTCTGAGAAGAGAATTGAGGGGTGGGAGGTAGAGAAGCTAGAAGCAGAATCCCAACCCAAGACCCACTTACCCAGAATACTTGCCCCTGGCCCGAGTGACTGCTCCAGCTCCGCAAAGCCTCCTTCTCTCTCTGACCCTCATCAGACCCAGAGGAGGGCTCTGCCTCCTGCAAGCAGGCTCACATGCCTGGACAGATCTTCCGCACAGCCTCACACCACCCTCTCCTTCCATCCTCCCATGCTCCAATTCCCTTATCCAAGGAAAATGACCCCTGAAGCTTCACTCTTCCACATCCCATCCTGGGATTCGGGGTTGTATCAGCTGGAAGCACTCTGCGTGCAACTGGCCCAGGGATCCTTAAATATTTATTCACCACCACAAGCAAGACAGATGTTGTTCATATAGATCACATGTCCCATAGCAATATCCAGATTGTAACAGAAAACCTAAACTAAAAAAGAAAAAAAAAATGGAAGTAACTTTAAAAAATTACAACTCACAAATATGCTATTTTTTTAATTGTTTTTTTTTTTTACACAGAGTCTCGCTCTGCCACCCAGGCTGGAATGCAGTGAAACAATCTCTCCTCACTGCAGCCTCCACCTCCCAGATTCAAGCGATTCTCCTGCCTCAGCCTCTGGAGTAGCTGGGATTACAGGCACGTGCCGCCATGCCTGGCTGATTTTTGTATTTTTAGTAGAGATGGGGTTTCACCATGTTGGCCAGGCTGGTCTTGAACTCTCGACCTCAGCCTAAGGTGATCCACCCGCCTCAGCCTCCCAAAGTGCTGGGATTACAGGCTTGAACTGCTGCCCCGGGCCACAAATATGGTATTTAATAATAAGAATGTATTTATTCATTCAAACATCAGGTTATTGAGTGCATATTCATCAAATTGCTATAAATATATACATAGCACTTGGCTAGAGATTAAGGATACAGTGATGAACTACTTTTTCATAAAATAGTTTATAGGAGGAATAGAACAGTCTCAGATAGAGGTAGGAGCTCTGGACTCCAGCCACCTGAGCAGGAATCCCAGCTGGTCGCTCGCCTGCTGGGTATCATTATATCAACCTCAGTTTCCTCATCTGTGAAATAAGAGTGATGATGATTGCATTGAATTCATCAGATTGTCATAAGTCTTCAATGAAATAATGCAAGTAAAATATCTGGTATACAGCAAACACTCCAAAAATCTCAGCTATTATTACTGTTATAATAGCACCCATTTTATCCAAGGTTGGATAGTCAATGAAAGATACAGAAAAAGACAGGGAGACTTGGGAGTTGATAAGAACAGGTGAAGTAGAACAGGTGAAGTAGAATTCAATTCATTCACTGAACCAATTTTTATTGACCACTCACTATAGCTCAGCATTCCACTAGGTACTGGGAACCAGTGGTAAGCAAAGACAGACATAGTTCCTATCTTCTTGGAGCTTACAGACTGGTGGGAGAGATGGACATAAACCAAAGAATCACACGAATAACTGCTGAATTTTGACAATGACAATTGTTACAGAAGAGAGATGTAGGATGTTTCAAGAGCTGACAACAGGAGGACTTGATCTAATCAGAGATATCAGGGCAGGCTTCCCTGGAGAGTCAAGTTTGAGCTGAGATGGAACTCAGGTTAAAAGATTAAGCAGCAGGTGCAAAGTCCCTGTGGCAAAGACATACGCATGGAACT
This sequence comes from Gorilla gorilla gorilla, assembly GCF_029281585.2. NCBI lineage: Eukaryota > Metazoa > Chordata > Mammalia > Primates > Hominidae > Gorilla > Gorilla gorilla. The sequence continues at coordinate 12,180,933 of NC_073242.2, forward strand.
GAAAGAAGTCCAGAGTTGCCAGAGAGAGGCTACAACGGGGAGTGTAGAGTGAGGTGAGGCTGAGAGCAAAGTCTGGACCAGTCCCATGCAGGGTCTAATGATAATAATGACCACAAATAGAGTGGCAGCAATCATATATTCATCTCTTGCTATATGCCAGGCATATTATATCATATCATCTAAACTCATGACAATACCATGAAGTTGGTGCTATTATTTTCTGCATTTTACTAATGGGGAAACAGGCTTGAGGACATGTGGCTACCAAGGATGTGAACCAGTTATGTCTAACTCAAGAGCCCTCACAGTCTTGGACTCAGAGCATCATACTATTTGTCATACAAATGAGGACAGTCCAGGGTTACATTATTAATAATACTAAGACCACAGACGTAAACCAGGACCTCCCCAAGCTCTACTGGATAAGATCTCAGGATAAAAAAAAAATGAAAGTACTTTGTAAACAGTGATATCTACTAAGAGATCAGAGACAATTCATCTGACCATAAGGTTCAGGAAGGGGAAAGATCTCAGTGTAACCAGGAGATCATTTTCTTGATCCAATGCCTCATTCTGCTACAACATGAAGCTTCATTCCAGTCCCACATCTTCAATATATTTGACATTTTGAAAAATAATTAATTGTGTCAGTTTTATTAATGTTTTAAAATACAAATTAAAAATGTGACAAATGAGTGAGAAACAGCAGTCTGTTTTAATGAAAATTTCATATCCTCCATCAATAAATCATAAACTAAAGAGAACCCAACATAAGCCACTATATTCCTTGCCTGTCTGTGTATGGGGTTACTTGGCAGAGGGTTCCACTTGGGAACTGGGAAGATTCTAGAATTCTGCAGGGCCCAAGAGTTCAGGCTGGTGAGGATCAAAGGGGTCTGGCTTAGAAAGACGTAGCACAGGCTCCAATTCCCCTGTTCTTTCCAAGAACAAAGGGCTTAGAGAGATGTAGCACAGTGGCCCCATATGAACTTTACCTCTAAGGGATCCACCACCCTGCGAGGCAGCTTTCACCAGGACAGCATGGTGATCAAGAAAAAGCACCCCAACATTAGGTTGAAATGCAGCAGAAGCATACCATTGTGCTGGCTGGAGAAGTCATCCCCCATCACCCTCCCTGGCTGAGATGTTGAGGATGATTCAGGGCGGGGGGGTCCCTTGACCAAGGAGGATGTGAAACCAGGTACCCCTTACTTCCTCTGCCAAGATTTCTCCTGCTTCAGACTCTGTTCCAACTGTAGGGCTCATTCCCAAACTTTGTGTCTAGAACCTCTACTGAAATGTTCTTTTCCCTGTTTTAACATCTTACAAGAGATGTTTTATCCTATCTCTGGGTAGCAGTAAACCAATTCCATCTATTTCACATTTTTAAAGAAACCCAGATAAGGAGATGCGAGGGTCTCCCTTGGTCATCCCAGGTCATTTTAAATTCCCAAGTCTGCTCCTCCAGCACCATCTTGGAAAACTTTCATATCTGATTTCAGGTTTGCAAAGGATTGGGCCTGATTGAGCTAGATCTGCTTTTCAAAAATTCTAAATATGTAAGAACGATTTGGCACGGAGTGGTTGGAAATGCAAATTCCTTGGCTTTATAATGTTCTAAATATTGATTCTGTGGGTTTGGGGTGGGGGAGGCCAGCAACAGGGGTAGGAGTGTACTTTGTAAATAAGCAACCGAGGTGCACTATTCAGAAGCACTACACTAAATGAGCCTTGGAAGGAACAGGGGAATTGGAGCCTGGAGTTAGTGGGTTATCTGAGGGAACTGGGATATTTCCAACCAGAATCTCCTCAGTCTCAACTCCCCAGTCCTCCCAGCTCTTCCCCACATCCTCCCTCTGCACCAGAGTTTAGCAAACGTAGTCTTCTTAGGCCAGATTGAAATGCCAGAATGTATGGAGATTAATCACAGAATAATACAAACTGCCGCTTATCATCTCCCATATATTTGACATAATTACCCTACAAGCAACATGAAAATGTTATACCGTAATAACTCCTAGCCAGGAGAAAAGGCAGTGTTGCTGATAACACGAAAATAGACAAGTATACAGAACACAGCCCTTCGAAAACTTTTAATTAATTTTTCCCCCTTTCAGCATAATTGATGTCAGTTCAGGCTTCCGTGTTTCTGAAGTGTTTGGCCTCATAGCAAAGAAACTTAGGATCAGGCAGATTGACTACAGATCAAAGCTGGGCCCCAATGGGGGACTAAGGAGAGACGGCATGAGGAGCATTTGTTCATTTTTAAACACATAATTTAGACTACGTCACTTTTCTATTTAAATTATTTTATAGTTCTCCCTTGCCCTGCCCTGCAGAACCCAAAGACCAAGGTCCTTTGGTGTCACTGGGGATAATTCATGGTGTGGCACTTGCTTGTTACCTTGTCAATTTCACCTGCTTCCCCTACCCACCAAGTGCCCTAGTGTGACTGAGTCACTTGCATCATGCAATGGTGCATCTTGCACCATGCTTCATTCCTCCAAAACTTTGCACTTGATGTTCTATCTACTAGGACACCCCTCCCACCGAAACTTCATCTGGCCAACCCAACTCATTCTTTAAAACTCAGCTCAGATGTCATCTCCTCCCCAGAGCCTTCCTTTCTCAATGACAGCCAAGGTTTCTGCCTTGGGCTCCTAGAGCCTCCTGACCTTCCTTCTAACATGGACTGTATCACCCTATATTGCATGAACCCAGCTGTCTCTCTCCTCCTGTAGAATGTGAATGTATCATTCATTTCTATAGCCCAAGATCCACACAATGTCTAGGATAGAAAACGTGCTGAAAGAATATTTGAAGAATGAACAAATAAATATTCTCTATAGCTACTAGAGTAACCTAACGCTTTGTCAATGTCCATAACATAGGAACCTACACAGTAAATTCCTTGTGTAAAAAACCATGCATCTCTCTTCATAAACCACTGTGATTCATTGGTCAAACTGGCTTATGTAATCCAATATTTTCCTTTTTGCCTGGACTGCCAGGAAGCTCGACGCTAAATGCCATGACAAGTAATAACAACAGCATTAGCCTGGGTTTTGTTTTTGTTGATTGATTTTCTTTTTCCTTCACTGTGATTTTGTTGCTGTTTTCGTTTTCTGTTTCCCATTTACTGACTCATCAGTAGCAAGCAACTTTATATAGGCAAGCTGCAAAGACCAAGTAAAGCATATATGCAAGCCCTCTCATGCTTGCTTTATGTCTTGCTTAACAGATAAGCACAGCTTTTGGATAAATAACAAGTATAATTTGTCTAAGTGGTAAACGAATACTCAACAAATATTTGTTGAGCATTAACTGAGCCAGGCACCAAGCTGGGTCCTGTGCATATAGAGAAGAAAACATACGGTCTCGTCATTCAAGGAGTACCTTGTTTTCTGGGAAGTAAAGGGGGTGATATTTGAGCAGGGTCTTAATGGATATGTAGGGGTTCACCAGTAGAAGAAACAAAACCTGCTGAATTTTAAGAACGTCAAGTGACTTGATATTGCTACAGGATACATGTGAATGAGCAGTCGGTAGACGACCAACCTGTTGAAATGAGGAAGGGTAGCTCATAAGACTCTTAGGAACAGACGTTGCTGATAAGTTTAGACTTTACCCTACAGGCCGCTGGTCTATAACTGTTTTACATAGGGGAACCCCTTTTCAGTGTTCAGAGATTTCATGGCAGTAGTCTCAGTGCAAATTGACTGAGAAAACACATGACAGCAAAAGTCACAGTAAGTTCAGTGATGCGTTTAAATTAATTTGTATTTTGTTCAACCCAATCAAATTTACAGACATTTGAAAAATAGCTGCACCCAGCAAAACATACACTGCTCCCCTCAGAGATATAAATAAAATAAGAATGTGTCTATTCCAAGTGGTTACTCTTCTCCTCAACATCTTTCTCTCTCTCTCTCTCTCTGTCTCTCTCTCTCCGCCCCCCCCCCCCACCCGCCCACCCACCCCGTAATATCTTATCTTGTGAGGCTTGGCATTGAAATGCAGTTTCCACAGTGCATGTTTCCAGTGTGGTTATTACTTGCGGACCTGTTTTATCAGATGCTCCTGTCTTTTGTTTAATCAGGCCCATATTGCACCCTTTCTCTTTTCTTTCTAGTTGTTCTTTTCTTTCTCCTATGTTCTTGATCACTAGTCTATTGTTGGCCAGGCTCAGTGGCTCACACCTGTAATCCCTACACTTGGGGAGGCCAAGGTGGGAAGATTACTTGCATCCAGGAGTCCAAGACCAACCTGGGCAACATAGCAAGAGCCCTTATCTACAAAAAATAAAAAATAACCAGGCATAGTGGCACATGCTTGCAGTCCCAGCTATTCGGGAGGCTGAGGCAGGAGGATTGCTTGAGCCCAGGAGGTTGAGGTTGCAGTGAGCTGTAATCATACCACTGCACTCACCCTGTGCAACAGTTATACTCTGTCTCAGAAAATAATCAACATCATCATCATCATCACCATCATCATCATCTATTGCTATCAAGTTACATTTTGATGTGTTAATCTAATTTTGTGGTCCTTAAATATTCATGTGTATCAGAACCACCAAGAGGGCTACTCAAATACAGATTGCTGGGCATCATTCCCAGAGTTTCTAATTCAGTAGATCATTAGTGGAGTTTGAGAATTTGCTTTTCTAACAAATTCCCAAATGAGGCTGATGCTGCTGATCCGGGGGCCACACTTTGAGAATCAGTGAGCTACCTTATCTCCCTTCTCCAACTATATTACCATTTCATTTATGGTTTCATTGGTTTCTTACATATTTTACCCTTCTTAAAATTCTCAAACCTTTGATTTCATAAATAAATGCTCAGCCAGGCATGGTGGCTCATGCCTGTAATCCCAGCACTTTGGGAGGTTGAGGGAGAAGGATTGCTTGAGCCCAAGAGTATGAAACCAGCCTGGGCAACATAGCAAGACTCTATCTCTACAGAAAATTTAAAAATTAGCGCTGGGTGTGGTAGTGTGTGCCTGTAGTCCCAGCTGCCTTGGAGGCCGAGGTGGGAGGATCACTTAAGCCCAGGAGATGGAAGCTATAGTGAGCTATGATCATGTCACCACGCTCCAGCCTGGGAACAGAGCAAGACCGTGTCTCAAAACAAAAAAAGAAATGTTCAAAATGAATAAAACAATTATATTAGGAGCATAAATGTTCATAAATACATACAATCCTGAAGAACACTTTTACACGCACCACGATGTTTCAGACTGATTGTGTATACATTATAGAATTTCTTAACTCATTTCATACTGTTAAGTAAATCAACACATATAATTTGCATTCCTTCTAATTGTCACCTGTCAGTAATTGTAAACATGTATAAATGAGGAGCCAAGACTTTCATGTGATCTCTTTAAGTTTACATGTTTACCTGAGAGACTGAATGTACCAACAGTGGCCGGATTCTATAAAAAGATGAATCCTGACCCAAAAATCTGCAGCGACCAGCCTGGACATTATCTACAGGAACCAGCCCAGGGTGCCAGCCTGCTCTCTGTAAGTCAGACTTGTAGGAAGTCCGGCCACGGTCTCTAGCAACTGGTTCAGGAAGCCAAGCAACAACCCCAGTAACAATCAGTCCCAAATGCCCAGGGTTCAAATAATAACTGACAGCTTCCCTAAAATTTTTGTCCCTGCATCCAACTGGGGATAAACCCAAGAAAGCTAACCAGATACCCCTACCAGATCACAGCAGATGACCACTTGTAATTAACCCACCTTCAGGTTCCCCATGACAACAGCTCCAATCAGAGCACACCAAGTCTTCTTTTTCTTCTGCAATAAAGGTTTCGCTCTCCTCTATCTACCTTTGAGTGTCTGCCAAAACGCAAGTGATGCTGGCTGACTCCCTTGCTACGGCAAGCTCTGAATAAATAGCTTTTGCTTGTTCTTATTTGGTTGGGCTGCGTTTATTTCGAAAGCTAGCTGGGAGGACAGGGGAAAGCCACAGCCAACTGAGCCTTGGGTAAATGTATCTAAGCATTACATAAAATACCTGTATGTACAAGACCCATTAGAATGTTTATCCAGTCTGCATATAATGGTTGCTGCAGGTAAGTGTTCTCAGGCTCTTTTCCGGAATTCTGTTGAGGGATCGTGTGGTCTCATTGACAGCAAATACAGCTGGGGGAAAGGGGGAGTCGTCAAGGAATTTTTGAGCTGAAAGTTGTCATGATTTTTGCATTAAAGACACCATCCCAGCAGCTGTGTGGAGGATGAGGAGTAAGGAAGGGCAGAATGCATCAACCAGGATTTCTCCAAAGGGGTTAAGCAAGAACTCTAGACCAGATTCTGTCTCTGTGGAGGCCCTTCCTTGTCCTGAAATGCATTCCCATTGCCCCTGAAGAGACGCGCTTTCTTTCTTTCTTTTTTTTTTTTTTTTTTGAGACGGAGTCTCACTCTGTCACCCAGGCTGGAGTGCAGTGGTGCAATTTCAGCTCACTACAACCTCTGCCTCCTGGGTTCAAGCTATTCTCTTGCCTCAGACTCCTGAGTGGCTGGGATTACAGGCACCCACCACTACGCCCGGCTAATTTTTGTATTTTTAGTAGAGACAGGGTTTCACCATCTTGACCAGACTGGTCTTGAACTCCTGACCGTGTGATCCACCCGCCTTGGCCTCCCAAAGTGCTGGGATTACAGGCATGAGCCGCCGCACCCAGCCAGCACACTTTGTTTACTGAACACAAAGGTTGGCAAGGTTGTCTTCTCAGGCAGGAGGAGGTCCTTGCGTGGCCTCTGAGTGAAGTCTCGGGGAAGTGCGGACCACAGTCATGGTTATTTAATTACCATGAGAGACTCTCATCAGGATGCCAACAGGCAAGTTCACAGCTGAGAAACCCCTCTTAATTGCTGGGCTTGGGAGGCCCATCATTCCTTTGATGGGCCTGTGGCTTGCTCTTTTGACCTCCAACATCTGGATTTGCTGGGGCTGTGGAAATGATTCCCAGTCCAGGTGTTAGAAACGTCAGAAACAAGACTCTGGCCAAAACATTTGGCCAGACTTTGTTAATTTCATGAGGAAGGGGAAATGCAAGTTTCACGCTCCTGGAACGGCTGCAAGCAAGACCCTCTAAAAAGCCTGTTCTTCAAATAAGTTACTTAGACACCATGAGTTTGAATCTAAGCTCCAGCCCCTAGTAACGGTGGGACCCTGACTGAGCAAGGGGCTTAGTTAGCCTCTCCACCCCCGGATTTTCTCATTTGTGAAAATGACATAATATGAGTTCCTGCCTCTCAGGGTTGCTGTGAAATGATGCATTTGAAGGGTTTGGCAGTGTGCCTGACCCATAGCAAACTCTGGCAATTATAACGCATGTTTCTTGAGTGCCGGGTGGCACCTCTATAGTTTTCTACAGTCAAGGTCAATGATTCTCAGATACTAGCCATGTACAGCGTGGCTTTACAACCTTTTACTATTATTACCTCCCTGATGAGTCTTTTAAACTTTTTTTCCTAATCGTCACCCCACACACACCCTTGAAATAATAGCACAGGTGCACTGTGTATCTGTTTCTGTACTGTGACCTTTTGCAGGGCCACGAACCATTGTAGTATCCTAGACCTTTTTCACCCCCTAAGAGCAAATTATCTGAGCAGAGATGAAATCTTATATGCATTTTTTGTCCTTTTCTTGCCCATAGAGAAGTGAGCTAAAAATTGCCATGTATATATATATATATACAGAAAAAAATACACCCATATATGGAAAATACTTTGTTTTACTTTAACTGACAGAAATGACCATGTGAAATATTTCAATTTTACGTAGTTGTTGGAGGAGCTAGTGTTAAAAAGAAATAAAGCATCTTCCAATCTAATAAAGAGAGTGAGAGAGAGAGATCCAGTTGTTGCCTGGGTTAAGAATGCATGATCTCGCCGGGCGCAGTGGCTCATGCCTGTAATCCCAGCACTTTGGGAGGCCAAGGCAGGTGGATCACAAGGTCAGGAGATCAAGACCATCCTGGCTAACACAGTGAAACTCCAGCTCTACTAAAAATACAAAAATTTAGCCAGACATGGCAGCATGTGCCTGCAGTCCCAGCTGCTGGGGAGGCTGAGGCAGGAGAATGGCGTGAACCCTGGAGGTGGAGCTTGCAGTGAGCCGAGATCGCACCACTGCACTCCATCCTGGGCAACAGAACGAGACTCCATCTCAAAAAAAAAAAAAAAAAAAAAAGAATGCATGATCTCAGGTTGGGGGTGGTGGCTCACACCTGTAATCCCAGCACTTTGGGAGGCCAAGGTGGGTGGATCACCTGAGGTCAGGAGTTCGAGACCAGCCTGGCCAACATGGCAAAACCCCGTCTCTACTAAAAATACAAAAATTAGCCAGAAGTGGTAGTGGGCACCTGTAGTCCCAGCTACTCGGGAGGCTGAGGCAGGAGAATCGCTTGAACCCAGGGGGCAGAGGTTGCAGTGAGCCACGATTGAGCCACTTCACTCGAGCCTGGGCAACAAGAGCAAAACTCCGTCTCAAAAAAAAAAAAAAAAAAAAAAAAGAATGCATGATCTCAACGTGAGATCTGTGTGAACTGAGAAAAATAAGAAAGTTCACATACATTCTGTCTAAAGTTCAACCTTTTATTCCAAGATATCATATTTTCCTTCATGTGTGTGTGCATGTGTGTGAGAGACGGTTGTAATAGGAAGTGGTAGTGATTATCTTTTTGTATGCGGGGTTCTGTGTCTGTGTGCTCAGGTGGTGGCTGAACTGATAGACTTACTTGCCATGATGAAGAGTAAGTAACAGAACTTCTACCTGTATTAGTCAGGGTTCTCTAGAGGGCAGAAGTAATAGGCTAGATGTAGATATATATAAAAGGGAATTTATTCAGGAGAATTGGCTCACATGATCACAAGGTGAAGTCCCACCACAGTCCATCTGCAAGCTGAGGGGTAAGGAAGCCAGTAGTGGCTCAGTGCGAGTCCCAAAACCTCAAAACCAGGGAAGCCGACAGTGCAGCCTTCAGTCTGTAGCCAAAGGCCGAAGAGCCCCTGGCAAACCACTGGTGTAAGCCCGAGAGTCCAAAAGCCAAAGAACTTGGAATCTGATGTTCCAGGGCAGGAAGCATCCATTATGGGAAAAAGATGAAGGCCAGAAGACTCAGCAAGTCGGCTTCTTCCACCATCTTCTGCCTGCTTTTTCTAGCCGTGCTGGCAGCCAATTGGATGGTGTTTACCCACATTGCGGCTGGGTCTTCCTCTCCCAGTCCACTGACTCAAATGATAATCTCTTCTGGCAATAGCCAGAAATACCCAGATACATCCAGAAACAATACTTTGCATCCTTCAAGCCAATCAAGCTGACACTTAATATTAACCATCACAGTACCCTAGAATTTTGTTCCTGTTCTCTGGAATCTAAAATCTGGTCCCTCCTGGCCGGGTGCGATGGCTCACGCCTGCAATCCCAGCACTTTGGGAGGCCAAGGCGGGCGGACCAGGAGGTCAGGAGTTTGAGAGCAGCCTGACCAACGTGGTGAAACCCCATCTCTACTAAAAACACAAAATTAGCCTGGTGTGGTGGTGCATGCCTGTAATCCCAGCTACTCTGGAGGCTGAGGCAGAAGAATTGCTTGAACCCCGGAGGCAGAGGTTGCAGTGAGCCGAGATCACACCATTGCTCTCCAGCCTGAGCAACAAGAGCGAAACTTCGTCTAAAAAAAAAAAAAAAAAAAAAAAAAACAAGCAAACAAACAAACACTGGTCCCTCCTAACACTCCAGCTCTTGGGGCTCTGAAGGTTCACCTCCTGCCCACTCCCATATCCACACATGCTTGTGGCTGCTAGAGAGATTCATCCCCTTCCTCACCCTGTGGTCCTCGCTGAACCCACAGGATAGAACGTCCACTGCTCTCCTCCTGAGAGAACCGCCGTAGAAGACTGAGCAAAACATTACTGGGCACAGGTATTCTGCACCTCACCTTGTACTTGATTTGCAGAACTACAAAGATGAATGATACATGGTTCTAACCATAAAGGAGTTCAAAGTCTAGCAAAGGTGACAGAGGTCTCCCGCCATCCTGTTCGCTCACTCTTCCTTGTTCTACTGAGCTATGGGTCTCCCAGGAAACGTGCTGCGGTCTCTGGCACTGGAGGATTTTTTTCTCCAAAGAAAGGATCCCCTAGAATTCTGGTTTTTACCAGAACCAAGAACCAGGAACAAGACTGTGGCCAAAACATTTGGCCAGACTTTGTTAATTTCATGAGGCAGGGGAAATGCAAGTTTCACGCTCCTGGAACGGCTGCAAGCAAGACCCTCTGAAAAGCCTGTTCTTCAAATAAGTTAGTCAGACACCATGTGTTTGAATCCAAGCTCCAGCCCCTAGTAACGGTGGGACCCTGACTGAGCAAGTGGCTTAGCCTACACTGTGTAGCCTTCTCTACACTGTTATAGTTAAAAATAATATTTAAGGTAAAAAAACAAAGATGAAAATGTCAAGGCCAAATTAGGTGAGCATTACATAAGAAGAGAATTCCAAAAATAAACAGTTGGCCCCAAATTCAACTTCCTCTGGCCAAAGCAAAGAGAGAAAGTCCATCAGTGACAACATTCCCAGTATCCTCAGATTTAACCATGCTAAAGTTTGACAAGAAACATTGACTTTCCGTCTGTGAAGCAGGACAAAAATTCATCTTTTCATAACCTTTCATAGAGTAGCACAATTGATATTATGAGAGCATCTCAAACAATACTCTGAAATAAAATTTAACAGTGTGTTTCTAGGGGTGTTTTATTAAACTTCTCCATTCAAGCTCGTGTATCAAATGTAAAACCCATGGTCATAATTGTGCAAAACTGAGAGCCACCCAAATGTCCTTCACTAGGTTACTGGATACACAAACTATACTACATCAGAACCATGGAATACTACTCAGCAATGAAAAGGAGCAAATGCAACAAAGTGGGTGGATCTCAAAGGTATTATGCTGAGTGAAGAAAAGCCAGTCTCCAAAGATTCTATATTGTATGATTCCATTTATATAACATTCTCAAAATTACAGAGCTCCAAAGCTAGAGGACAGAGGAGTGATTGACAGGGGTCAAGCAAGGACTATAAGGGGGACCAGGCACAGCGGCTCACACCTGTAATCCCAGCACTTTGGGAGGCTGAAGTGAGAGGATCTCTTGAAGCCAGGAATTTGAGACCAGCCTGGGCAACACAGCAAGACCCTATCTCTGCAAAAAAAAAAAAAAAAAATTTAATATTAGCCAGGCATGGTTGTGTGCGCCTGTAGTCCCAGCTACTACGGAGGCTAAGGTGGGAGCATCACTTGAACCCAGGAGGTTGAGGCTGTAGTGAGCTATATTCACTCCACTGCTCTCCAGCCTGAACCACGGAGTGAGACTCTATTTCTTTAAAAGAAAAAAAAAAAGACTACAAAGGGTATCTACATAGAGCTCCTTTGAGGTGATTGAAAAGGTCTGCTTCATGATTGTGCTGCGCAAAAAACTATACATAGCAGAAATTTGCACAAAACTGTACACACACACACACACACACACGCAAAGATAACATCTGTAGTTTAACTAACAGTATTGCAATGTGGATTTTCTAGCTTTGATATTGCACTGCAGTTATGTAGGATGTGACCACTGGGGAAAGGTAAGTGAAGGGTTCAAGGTACTCTATGTACTATTTTTGCCACTTCCTGTGAGCCTATAATTATTTCAAAATAAATAGGAAAAAAAAAAAGGACAATGGCTGTGCTCTAAGGTCCTACCTGCTCCTGAATTCTCTAACTCAGGGACCCTGGCCTTCCGCCCTGAAGGTGAAACCTTGCTGTTTCTGCACAAACCCCTCCCCTCCCCTCCCAGCAGCCCTTGATTCTTGGGCTTAACAGCTCCCAGGGCCCGCCGAGCTTTGACTGTGAAGTCGTCTTTGATCACCCACTTTAGGTCTCTTACCACTTAAGCTGCCTGTATTTAAACTTTCCGCGAGTGATCTCCATCCTTTTATCCAGGTCCTTTGATGGCTTGGCTCTGGTCACTTGCTAATCCAGCCGAGGTTCTTGCTTCCTGCCAGGTTTTTCTTCCGACTTCTCATCCTCCCCTTTGTTGCTCACCCTTTGCTTGGCGAAGAGGCCAGGATGGAGATGACAGGAGAGCACAGGAGTGCCGATCGCAGCCGTTTCATTCCTCTGGTCTGAGAAACACTCAGCTGGCCCTGGGGCATCAGCTCAGTGCCCCTGCTTTCCAGACCAAGAATCAAGACCTGTGATTTAATGGGCATTCTTTCATATCACTTTGAAATTGAGGTTCTGGAAAATCTGGCCATGGGTGGTCCCTGTGGGTGTCTGTGGCCAGAGAAGTCTTTCAGGAGAATGAAAATAGCTGTAGAGTCCAAAGAATCAGGAGATGGAGATTCAAGGACTTGAATCTTTTTTTTTGAGACTGTGTCTCACTCTGTTGCCCAGGCTGGAGTGCAGTGGCACTATCTAGGCTCACTGCAGTCTCAGCTTTTCTTTCTTTTTTTTGAGACGGAGTCTCGCTGTGTCACCCAGGCTGGAGTGCAGTGGCACGATCTCGACTCACTACAAGCTCCACCTCCTGGGTTCATGCCATTCTCCTGCCTCAGCCTCCCGAGTAGCTGGGACTACAGGCGCCCGCCACCACGCCTCCTATTTTGTATTTTTAGTAGAGATGGGGCTTCACTGTGTTAGCCAGGATGGTCTTGATCTCCTGACCTCATGATCCGCCCACCTCGGCCTCCCAAAGTGCTGGGATTACAGGCGTGAGCCACTGCGCCTGGCCAATCTCAGCTTTTCAAGTTCATTATCTTCCCACCTCAGCCTCCCAAGTAGCTGGAATTACAGGCTCACACCACTACAGGGCCTGCCCACTCATGGGGTTTCCCTCCCCTCTCCTCCCAGGTCTCTCCTTCACAGTAACCTTTGTGGTTTTCTCTGGTTTTGCCCATGTGAGTTGGTGTTTATCATGCACATTTCCTGAGCTCTTCTCTCTTCGCATGTGATGCTGACTTTGCTGACTTTCTGAGCACCTCATACATCCCAAAGGTATGCACTACTGATGCAGGGTAGGTTCTTGGCTTAGCCCAGGAAGGAATTCAAGAGCAAACCTCTGGTAGAAGAAAACAGCTGTATTGAGGAGGTGGCAGGGTTGCAGCTCCATGACTGCTCCTACAAGAGCAGGGCTACCCCACAGGCAATGTGCTAAGAGTAGCAGCTCCGGGCAGTTTTGCAGTCGTCTTATACCCACTTTTAATGATACACTAATTAAGGAGCAGCCTTTCAGAATCAGCTAGAAAATGAGCAGTAACTTCCGGGTGGTGGGGAGGTGTTGCCATGGCAAGGCAAGGGGCAGTAACTTCCGGGTGTTGTCATGGCAATGGTAAACTGTCATGGCGCTGGTAGATGCGTCTTTTGGTGCCTCTTCCCAGCTTTCACCAGTCTTCAATCTGGTCCAGGGTCCAGTTGCATCAGCTGCCTATCTCACTATTGTTTTCACGTAGATGACTCCCCATGCATCTGACCAGGTAATTCTCAACCAGGATAATCGTGTCTTCCAGGGGACACCTGGCAATATCTGGAGAGGTTTTTGGTTGTCATAACTGCAAAGAGGGGATGCAGTTGGCATCTACTGGGTGGAATCCAGGGATTCTGCCAAACAGCCTCCAATACAGAAGGCAGCTCCCAAGAACAAAGAATATCTGGCCTCAAATGTCACTAGTACCAAGGTTGGGAAAGCCTGGTTGACCTAACCCTAAGAAGTATCTCCAACTGCCTCTTGGACGTATCCCTCTTGGATGTCCCCACATTGTCGCAAGCACTATCTTCCAGAATGAATTTACTATCTACTCCCCTCCTTCAACACCACCTGTCGGCATGCCTCCTGGCATTTTCCAGCTCTGTGAATCATAATACCATCCATACTCATATTTCATCTGAGAACCCGGTCTCTTCTTCCTGCATCCATCACTCACCCAGTCCATCAATTCTACCTCGTAAATGCCAAGTCTGAATTCTTCTCTCCTTCCCGCCAGCTCTGCCCACATTCTCTCATCTACACAAGTATCAGCCCCTCTGCCGGCCTTTGTCCCTGCAGTTATACCAGCCCCCGCTTCTCCAGCCCATCACTCAAGCTATAGACAGAGATCCTTCTAGGGCACAAAAGTATCGCCTCCTCCATAGAACTCCCCACTGGGTTTTCTTTTGGGTTGAAAAGGGGTGAAAACATTCATCCTTTTCATCCTTTGGGGATGAAAATGTTCTAGAACTAGATGGTGACAATGGTTGCATGACTTTGTGCATGTACTAAATGCCACTGAGTTGTGTGCACTTTATTTGTTGTTGTTGTTGTTGTTTTGAGATGGAGTTTGGCTCTTGTTGCCCAGGCTGGAGTGCAATGGCGTGATCTTGACTCACTGCAACCTCCGCCTCCCGAGTTCAAGTGATTCTCCTGCCCCAGCCTCCTACATAGCTGGGATTACAGGTGCCCGCCATCTCACATGGCTAATTTTTTGTATTTTCAGTAGAGATGGGGTTTCACCATGTTGGCCAGGCTGGTCTCGAACTCCTGACCTCAGGTGATCCACCCGCCTCAGCCTCCTAAAGTGCCAGGATTATAGGCATGAGCCACCGCACCTGACCCGTGTGCACGTTAAAATGATTGAAATGTAAATTTTATGTCATGTGTATTTTATCACAATTTTTTAACACCCTTCACATTGATCTCAATGCTCCTCCCTGTGGCCTTCCGTAATGTGGCCCCTGCTGACCACTCCAGCCTCTGTTCTTGCTAAGGATGCAGATAAATAGTTGGATTTTGCTGGGGACCAGAGCTGGAGGTGTCTGAGATCCCATGGAAGAAATAATGAGTCGGTGAGGCTTGAGGAAACAGGATACACTCGGAGAGGTAGCAGATTGTACTTTCTAAAGGTGGCTCTAGCAGCTCTCCAATCCCCCATGCCCTTGTTAGAATATGACCTTGATACTTCTCCCAGGGAGGTTGAGGTCTATGTTCCCTCCTTGTGAATCAGAACAGGCTGTAACTGTGGCAGAAGGGATGCTATATGACTTCTGAGACTAGGTCACAAAAGGTAACACAACTTCCACCTTGCCCATGGGAGCACTAGCCCTGGGCCCAGGAACTGCCATATAAGCCTCCCAACAGCCCTGATACTACCATATTGTCAGGAAGCCCAGTCTAGCCCATGGGGAGAGCCATATGGAAAGGCCCCGAGATGATGTAAAGAGAGAAGTGCTCAGCCTGCCCCTAGCTGCTCCACTGCCTGCTGTTCCAGCTCCAGCTACTGCATGAGAGAGGCCAAACCACAATTGCCCAGCTGAGTCCTTCTGCAATTCCCAACTCTCAGAGACCACAAGCAATATACAAGGGTCACTAGTTTTAGCCACTACATCTTCGGTAATTTGTTACGCAGCTACGAAGAAATGTATGTGGCCCTTAAGAACACAGGTGCTGGTCAGCAGCCTTGGTCCCTTTTCCAGAACCAACTTACCCAGGGCATGAACTCAGGTAATTATTTCCTGCCTCTGAGCCTCAATTTCCTTATTTTGGGAAAGATAATAACAGCACCTACTTCACAGACATCGTGGGAAGACTGAAGAAGATAAAGCGCCATCGTCATCTGGTAAAGTCAGCTGTTATTAACACTTTGATCTTTAAAATAATCTTGTGATATAGTGACTTTAGTAACTTCTTAGAGCTGCCCTAACAAACCACCACAAATTAGGTGGCTTAAAACAACTGAAATGTATTCTCTCACAATTCTGAAGGTCCAAAGTTCAAAATCAGTCCAGGCTGGCACGGTGGCTCACACCTGTAATCCCAGCACTTTGGGAGGTTGAGGCAGGCGGGTCACCTGAGGTCAGGAGCTCAAGACCAGCTTGACCAACATGGTGAAACCCCATCTCTACTAAAAATACAGAAATTAGCTGGGTGTGTGGTGCATGCCTGTAATCCCAGCTACTAGGGAGGCTGAGGCAGGAGAATCACTTGAACCTGAGAAGCAGATGTTGCAGTGAGCACACGCCACTTCACTCCAGCCTAGGCAACAGAATGAGAGTCTGTCTCAAAAAGAAAAAGAAAAAAACAAAGTTCAAAATCAAGGTGTCAGGTGGGCCATGCACTCTCTGAGGACTCCAGTGGAGGATCCTTCTTTGCGTATTCCAGCTCCTGGTGGCTCCAGGTGCATCCTGGCTTGTGGCAGCATCACTCCAACCCCTGCCTCTGTCTTCATGTGGCCTTCTCTCTGTGTATCTCTCCATCCTCACATGGTCTTCTTAGAAAGACACCAGTCATTGGTTTTAGGGCCCACCCTAATCCAATATAACTTCATCTTAACTACAGTAATTACACCGGTAAAGACCCCTTTTCCTAAGTAAGGTCACATTTATAGGTAGTGAAGTTACAATTTCAACATGATCTTTTTGGGGCACATGCTTGAACCTCCAACAGTCCCCTATTTAGGCAGGCAATTACAACACCCACCCTGAGCATTTCACCCCACCTCTCAGGGCCCCATTGACAGAAGGTGGAAGATCAGATGCCAGTATGATTGCACCCAGTTCTTTTTTTTTTTTTTTTCGAGATGGAGTTTACTCTATCACCCAGGCTGGAGTGCAATGGCGTGATCTCGGCTCACTGCAACCCCTGCCTCCTGGATTCAAGCAATTCTCCTGCCTCAGCCTCCCGAGTAGCTGGGACCGCAGGCACGTGCCACCATGCCCAGCTAATTTTTTTTTGTATTTTTAGTAGAGACGGGGTTTCACCATGTTAGCCAGGATGGTCTCAATCTCCTGACCTTGTAATCCACCCGCCTCAGCCTCCCAAAGTGCTGGGATCAAAGGCGTGAGCCACTGCACCCGGCCACTTTTTATTTTTCTTTTTGAGATGGAGTTCGCTCTATCACCCAGGCTGGAGTGCAGTGGCATGATCTCGGCTCACTGCAACCTCTTCCTCCCAGGTTCAAGTAATTGTCCTGCCTCAGCCTCCTGGGTAGCTGGGACTATACGCATGCGCCACTACGCCCGGATGATTTTTGCATTTTTAGTAGAGACGGGGTTTCACCGTGTTGGCCAGGCTGGTCTCCAACTCATAACCTCAAGTGATGCGCCCTCCTCAGCCTCCCAAAACGCTGGGATTATAGGCGTGAGCCGCCGGACCCTGCCTTAATTCCACCCAGTTCTGAGACTAGCTGCTTCCATCGCACAGATCAGGACCAACGTCCCAGCTGTGGAGAAAAAACAACGGCTACTTCAAGCATTACAGGTGAATCCTCGGCCCGCCATGGGCTCCCTGAGCTGCTACTTCCAAGCAAGGACCCAGCAATCCAGTGGGTGCAGGAGGGAGCAAACTCCACCAAGGAACAAAGGTGGAAGGAGATAGGGGAGTCGGCTTTTTCAATGCATGAATATTTTATCAGTCATCAAAGCGTTGTTTCTCTTGTGGGGCTCTGAGTACTCTGTTAAAAGAAGCATTTCACTGAGGAAATAGAAATGAATGTGGGACAGACGTCGATGTTCTAACAGAATCCCCATGCCACCCTCACAAGGAGAAGGTGGCTGAGCCCTGCAGTTGCGATGCTGCCGACTTCGTGCTGCTGATGATGGAGGAGCTGTGTGTGCGTGAAGCCCAGGTTTCCATGACACAGAAGCTGCAGCACCAGGACAAGGACTGTGCTCCCCATGGGGCTCTTTAGACCCCAAAGGTGAGAAGTCGGGAGCCTGGGGTGGCTGAATGGGAGGCAGAAGTGGGCGGCTTAGCTGGGCACTCAGAAGACAGGGCTTTGAGTCTCCGTTCTGCAAACTTCTGGCTAACGATCTTGTTGTGGTTGTTGTTGTTTGAGATAGGGTCTCACTCTGTTACCCAGGCTGGAGTGCAGTGGTGCCATCACAGCTCACTGCAGCCTCGATCTCCTAGGCTTAATTCCCCCACCTCAGCCTCCTGAGTAGCTGGGACTACAGGTGCACACCACCATACCCGGCTATTTTTTATTATTTTTTTTTTGTAGAGATGGGGTCTTGCTGTGTTGCTTAGGCTGGGCTCAAACTCCTGGGCTCAAGCGATCCTCCTGTCTTGGCCTTCCAAATTGTTGGGATTACAGGTGTGAGGCACTGTGCCCAGCCTGCCCAGTGATCTTGGATGCATCCTTGACCTCCCTGAGTTTCTGCTGGCTTGTCCATCAGTGGGAGCGAGGGTGGGCATCCTCTCCTTGGACAGTGGCAAGGGTCAGATGAGCCTTGGAACTTGCCCTGGAAACTCTAAAGTGCTTGGCCATGTTTACAAAAGTTTGCATGCCAGGGTGGCCCATCCTCAGCGACTAGGGGCTAGGCACAGAGGAGGCACTTCCTGCTGGCTCCAAAAGGCAGGTTGTTTATTCTCAAGGAAGAAAAGGAGGGAGGTAGCCTGGGATGTCAAAGGGAGATTCTGAGGCTGGAGTTCGAGTCTCACCCTGGTTTCTCTCACTATCAGCCTCTACCAGAGCAAGTCTTCTCCTTCTGTGGGCCTCAGGCTCCTGTCTGTCATTCAGGGCATGAGAACATGCTTGGCAAGTTTCCAGGGGGCCCTCACTATGTCTGGGATCCCCCATCAGCCCCAACGTTCACCTCCAGGAGAAGGCACCAAAGTCAGCATTGGGGACTGAGGCTGGGTGTATTAGTCTGTTCTCACACTGTTGGTAAAGACATACCTGAGACTGGGTAAATTATAAAGAAAAAGAGATTTAATGGACTCACAGTTCCACGTAGCTGGGGAGGCCTCACAATCATGGCAGAAGGCAAAAGACACGTCTTATATCACAGCAGGCGAGAGAGGGAATGAGAGCCAAGCAAAAGAGGGAAACCTCTTAAAAACCATCAGGTTTCTTAAAACTTATTCGCTACCACGAGAACAGTATGGGGGAAACTGCTCCCATGATTCGATTATCTCACACAGGGTCCCTCCTGGAATTCTGGGAACTGCAACTCAAGATGAGGTTTGGGTGGGGACACAGCCAAACCATAACACTGGGTTTTCAATCTACTCCTGTCTGTCCAGCCCTAGGGAGATTCCCCTTCCCTTGCCTACAGCACAGTCTTGGGCAACACTTATTGAGCTAGTTAATCAAGGCAAAATTAGGAGGAAGAGTTGCTGGTCTCTCAAAAGACTGGACAGGACATTATTTTCATTGTACAACACACTCTTCCCTGCCACCTTCTCCCCATGTGCTTTATAGAACTTCTTACCAGGAAGCATACCCCGCATTCCACCAGCCATGTTTACTGTCTGTCATACCCGTGCACTCATACACACAAGTGCACAGACCCCAGAATGTCAGCTTCAAAAGGCAGGTTTTGAGTCACTTTTGTTCACTGCTAAATCCTTGGTGTTTCAAACAGCACCTGGCACATCAGGCATCAAATAAGTCACTGTTGAATGAATGAGTCGATGAGCATATGAATGAGTAAGTGAATGAATGAATAACTATATGAACAAGTGAGTGAGAAAGTGAATGAATGAGTGAATAAATGAATGAGTGAGCGAGTGAATAAATGAATTAGTGAATGAATGAGGGAGGAAGGCAATGAGTGGGGGAATGAATGAATGAATGAGTGAGTGAGGTAATGAGTGAATCAGTGAATAGTGAATGAGTGAGTGAAGGAGAGAGTGAATGAGTGAGTGAATGAATTAGTGAATGAATGAGGGAGGAAGGCAATGAGTGGGGGAATGAATGAATGAATGAGTGAGTGAGGTAATGAGTGAATCAGTGAATAGTGAATGAGTGAGTGAAGGAGAGAGTGAATGAGTGAGTGAATGAATGAGTGAGTGAATGAGTGAGTGAGTGAATGAGTGAGTGAATGAGTGAGTGAGTGAATGAGTGAATGAGTGAGTGAGTGAATGAGTGAGTGAGTGAATGAATGAGTCAGTGAATGAGAGAGAGAATGAGTGAGTGAATAAATGAGTGAGGGAGGGAGGGAATGAGTCAGTGAATGAGTGAGTGAGTGAATGAGTGAGTGAGGGAGGGAGGGAATGAGTGAATGAGTGAGTGAGTGAATGAGTAAATGAGTGAGTGAATTAGTGAGTGAATGAATGAGTAAGTGAATGAGTGAGTGAGGGAGGGAGGCAATGAGTGAGTGAATGAGTGAGTGTGTGAATGAGTAAATGAGTGACTGAATGAGTGAGTGAATGAGTGAGTAAATGAGTGAGTGAATGAGTAAGTGAATGAGTGAATGAGTAAGTGAATGAGTGAGGGAGGGAGGGAGGGAATGAGTGAGTGAATGAGTGAGTGTGTGAATGAGTAAATGAGTGACTGAATGAGTGAGTGAATGAGTGAGTAAATGAGTGAGTGAGTGAGTGAATGAGTGAGTGAGTGAATAAGTGAGTAAATAAGTATGTGAATGAGTTAGTGAATGAGTGAGTTAGTGAATGAGTGAGTTAGTGAATGAGTGAGTTAGTGAATGAGTCAGTGAGTGAGTGAATGAGTCAGTGAATGAGTGAGGGAATGAGTGAGTGAGTGAATGAGTGAGTGAGTAAATGAGTGAGGGAGGGAGGGAATGAGTGAGTGAGTGAGTGAATGAGTGAGTAAATGAGTGAGTGAATAAGTGAATGAGTGAATGAGTAAGTGAATGAGTGAGTGAGGGAGGGAATGAGTGAGTGAATGAGTGAGTGTGTGAATGAGTAAATGAGTGACTGAATGAGTGAGTGAATGAGTGAGTGAGTGAGTGAGTGAGTGAATGAGTGAGTGAGTGAATGAGTGAGTAAATAAGTACGTGAATGAGTTAGTGAATGCGTGAGTTAGTGAATGAGTGAGTTAGTAAATGAGTGAGTTAGTGAATGAGTCAGTGAGTGAGTGAATGAGTCAGTGAATGAGTGAGGGAATGAGTGAGTGAGTGAATGAGTGAGTGAGTAAATGAGTGAGGGAGGGAGGGAATGAGTGAGTGAGTGAGTGAATGAGTGAGTAAATGAGTGAGTGAGGGAGGGAGGGAGTGAATTAGTGAGTGAATGAATGAGTGAGTGAATGAATGAGTGAGTGAGGGAATGAGTGAGTGAGTGAATGAGTAAATGAGTGAGTGAATGAGTAAGTGAATGAGTGAGTGAATGAGTGAATGAGTGAGTGAATGAGTGAATGAGTGAGGGAGGGAGGGAGGAGGGAATGAGTGAGTGAATGAGTATGTGAATGAGTAAATGAGTGACTGAATGAGTGAGTGAATGAGTGAGTAAATGAGTGAGTGAGTGAATGAGTGAGTGGGTGAATGAGTGAGGAAATAAGTAAGTGAATGAGTGTGTTAGTGAATGAGTGAGTTAGTGAATGAGTGAGTGAGTGAATGAGTAATTGAGTGAATGAATGAGTCAGTGAGTGAATGAATGAGTCAGTGAATGAGTGAGGGAATGAGTGAGTGAGTGAATGAGTGAGTGAGTAAATGATTGAGTGAGGGAGGGAGGGAATGAGTGAGTAAATGAGTGAGTGAGGGAGGGAGGGAATGAGTGAGTGAATGAGTGAGTGAGTGAATGAGTGAGTAAATGAGTGAGGGAGGGAGGGAATGAGGGAATGAGTGAGGAAGTGAGTGAGTGAGTGAATGAGTGAGTGAGTAAATGAGTGAGGGAGGGAGGGAATGAGTGAGTGAATGAGTGAGTGAGTGAATGAGTGAGTAAATGAGTGAGTGAGGGAGGGAGGGAATGAGTGAATGAGTAAATGAGTGAGTGAGCAAATTAGTGAGTAAATGAGTGAGTGAGCGAATTAGTGAGTAAATGAGTGAGTGAATGAGTGAGTGAGTGACGGAGGGAATGAGTGAGTGAGTGAATGAATGAGTGAGGGAGTGAATGAGTGAGTGAGGGAGTGAATGAATGAATGAGTGACTGAGTGAGGGAATGAGTGAGTGAGGGAATGGGTGAGTGAATGAGTGAGTGAGTGAGTGAGGGAGTGAATGAGTGAGGAAGTGAACGAGTAAATGAGTGACTGAGTGAATACATGAGTGAGTGAATGAGTGAGTGAATGAGTGAGTGAGTGAATGAGTGAGCGAGTGAGTGAATGAGTAAATTAATGACTGAGTGAATAAGTGAGTGAGTGAATGAGTGGGTAAGCAAATGGATGGATAATGATGGATGGGTGGATGGATGCATGGATGGATGAGTGAATTGATTAATGGGAAAATGTATGAATAAATGAATGAATAAGTGAGTGAATGAATGAAGCATGGGACAGGTATAAGCAAGTGAACTTATGAATGAACAAAGACTGAGTGTGTGCATGAATATATAAATAAGTGAAGAAATGAGTGAGTAAATGAATGGATGGGTGTATGGCAAGTGAATAAATGAATGAGTGAATAAATGAATGGATCTTCTTTGCCAGATAGTGCGCCTTCTCTGAGAGAAAGAGAGCGGCCAGTTGTTTGCCAGGGGTTCCAGCCAGCTCTGGACCTGAGGGGACAAATCCTGGCTGAGCCTCCCCAGCAAAGGGACAGGCGCCGTAGTCCCACTTCCTCCTCCTGTTTACCTTCTCATGAGCATAAATCCCCTCCTCTAACCCCCGGTTAGTCCGGCACACCTGGATCTGACCACACCTCCACCTGCTCCGAGTTCTTTCTCCTCTCATCTGGCCCTGGGAGGCCCCTCCCTGTACTTCCTGCAACCACTCCCACCCCTGCAGGCCGGTCCGTTCACGCAACAGACCTAAGGGTCTTAGAGCAGCGGTTCTTACCTCCCCTGCACAGCAGAATCACCTGGGGAACTTTGTGAAAATAACAATGCCCAGGTCCGCCCTCGAGGGTCTGATTGCATTTGGCTCCACTGGGGCCCCAGTGCTAGCAACTGGTTGTTTTTTAAATAGGACCCCCACGTGATGCTAATGTAGCGCCAGGGTTGAGAGCCACTGTCTTAAAGGCATATCACTCTCAAGAGAGAGTCCAAGTGGAATAAGAAAATAGAAGAGGAGAGGACAAGACTGAATGGAACAGAACAGATCAGAACAAAATGGATCAGAATAGAACAGAACCGATCCAAATGGATTGAAATACAGCAGGACAGATCAAAACAGAATGGATCGGGCCAGGCACGGTGGCTCACGCCTGTAATCCCAGCACTTTGGGAGGCCAAGGTAGGTGGATGATGAGCTCAGGAGATCGAGACCATCCTGGCTAACACTGTAAAACCCCATCTCTACTAAAAATACAAAAAATTAGCCAGGCATGGTGCATGGTGGTGCGTGCCTGTAGTCCCAGCTACTGGGGAGGCTGAGGCAGGAGAATCACTTGCACCTGGGAGGCAGAGGTTGCAGTGAGCCGAGATTGAGCCACTGCACTCCAGCCTAGGTGACAGAGCTAGACTCAGTCTCAAAAAAAAAAAAAAAATCAGAATAGAACAGAACAGGTCAGAATAGAATGATGGATCGGAATAGAAGAGAACAGATCAGAATGGATCAGAACACAACAGAATGGATCAGAATAGAACAGATCAGAATGGATCAGGATAGAACAGAACAGAATAGAATAGAACAGCATCCCAACCCCACTTAATCGTCAGCACCTCCTTACCACGGGCCATGGGCACCGCCCACTGCCTTCTCCCTCCCTGCCTCTACCTTCACCCCCTATTTCTCTCCATCAACCCTCCCTCTTCATTTCCCTCTAACACAGAAGCTTCCTCCCACCTCAGGGCCTTTGCGTCTGCTGTCACCTGCCTGGTCTGCAGTTTCCCTACCTACAGGTTCTTCATGCGGGTCTCAGCACAATGTCACCTCCTCCAAGAAGCCCTTTCTAATTGTCCTTCCTGGAGTCACATCTCTACCAGACACCTTTCATCCCATCACCCTGTTTTTTTTTTTATTACTATTTTTTTGAGATGGAGTCTCACTCTGTCACCCAGGCTGGAGCGCAATGGTGCGATCTCGGCTCACTGTAACCTCCACCTCCTGGGTTCAAGTGATTCTCCTGCCTTAGCCTCCCAAGTAGCTGGGATTACAGGCGCGTGTTACCACATCTGGCTAATTTTTTTTTTTTTTTTTTTTTGTATTTTTAGTAGAGATGGGGTTTCACCATGTTGGCCAGGCTAATTTCGAACTCCTGATCTCAGGTGACCTGTCTGTCTTGGCATCCCAAAGTGCTGGGATTACAGGCATGAGCCATGGCGCCCGGCCTCATCACCCTGTTTTGTTTTCTTCATAACACTAATCACGGTCTGAATCTCTCAGATAGATTATTGGTTCATGTGTTTATCATCTGTTCCCATGTGAGCTAGGAATGGTGGAGATTTTCTTGGCCACCCCCATTAATGTGTCCCCAGGCCCTGGAACAGTCTCTGACACAGTAGGTATCTGGCAAGCATTTATCAAATGCGTGAATGGATGGGCGAATGAATGAGCTTATTCTATGTTGTCAGTTCCTGAGGTGCACACATGTTTTGGTTTGTTATTGTCCATTATTGCTCGCTTAGCAGAGTGTCTCAGCATGTCCCAAGGTGGCCGTGTGGGACCAGATGTCCTGAGCATGATAGCACGTCAAGGAGCATCCCTGGCCTCTTCCCACTGGAGTTGCCGGTAATACCACTCCCCACACGCACTAAGAACAACCAAAACTGTCTCCAAACACGGCCAAATGTCAGGTGGGGGAGAGAATCGCCCCAGCTGAGAACTCCGGCCGTGCAGTATTTAATCCAGCACTTGGGCGCTAGGAGGGCTGAAAACGTGTCTTTTGACGAATTTGGGGATCAAATCCTGCCTCTGGAGCAGTTCCACAATATGACCAGCAGGTGGAAGCAGAGACCGCCCTTTCGGTAGCATGGTTGCCCTCACTTTGCAAAAACTTTGTTTACCCCAGCATAGTAACTGATTTTCCAACAGCGCTCATTTAGCCCCATGTGGCCGTGTGAGTAACCCACTCCTTTTGCGCCTTTCCGGATGAGACACGGACGTCGCAGCAACGTCCTGAAAGGAGCAGACAGCCAGTAAAGAAGTGCAGGCGTTGGTGGAAGTAGGGGGAGGACCATCTTGGGATCAGGCAGTTCTGAAGTTTACTCCCAGTTGCGTCCCTTTCTCTCCTTATGCCCTTAGTCCAGTTATGTTAACCTGCCAGTGCCTCAGTTTCCTCATCTGTACCCTGCTTTGCTTATCTCCTAGTCATCACCACGGGCTACGTATTTCATATGCCTCTCTCTCCTCAATCATGTGGCACCCCAGAGAGCAAGGTCTGGGTCTGCAGGAATCATTGCCCCCCCAGTTGCTGGTGTGTACTGGCCTTCCTTTGAGTGTTTGTTGAATGACTGACTGACTGACCGACTGGCATGGAGAATAGCACAGGTGCATAGATGTGGATGTCAGCTATAATGATGACAATGCTGATGTCATGGTGGTGGTGATGTCATGGCATGGTGGTGATGATGTCATGATGTTTGTTGAATGACCGACTGGCATGGAGAATAGCACAGGTGCATAGAAAGTACTCAGTGGGTGTCAGCTATGATGATGACAGTGTTGATGTCATGGCGATGATGATGTCATGATGAAGACGATGATGCCATATTGTTGATAATCGTGTTGTCATCTTTTAATCCACACCAGTATTCCCCAAACCATCAGCACCTCCCAGAGTTTCCTAAGCCAAAGGCTCCTCGGCCCTCCCCTACATCTCATGACTTGGAATCTTACAGGAACAGAATCTCAGCCAGGGTTTTGGGTTAGAATAGGCTGGAGAGCTCTTAAAAAACACTGATGCCTGGACACCAGCCCTAGAGAATATCAGATCAAGGATGTAGACAGCAGCAGGATTTTTGGAAGATACCCAGGTGATTCTAAGAGCAGCAAGATGACAACTCTTGTCTGTCACTTAATAAACGCCCCACCTCGGCATTTATGCAAACAGTGGCTCTGGGCCAGAAGCCTCGGCATCGCCTGGAAGCCTGTTAGAAGTGTGAGTTCTTGGGCTTCATCCAGGCCTCCTGGCTCAGACACCCTGGGGGTGGCATCAGCCCGTGAGTATCAACAAGCCCATAGAGTCTGGGGCACGCTAAATGTGAACAGCACTGCCCCAGGGGACCCGGATGGGGAGCCCATTCCCAGGGGCAGAACACCAGGATGAAAGGAGGGATGGATTTTTCTGGGGGAGGATGGAAAAGGTATGATTAGTCTTGAAGAGTGCTTTATCAATTGGCCAACCCCTTAGGAGTCTCGCAGCTTCATATTGTAGACCTAACCCGACCCCGTAGAAAGCCAATGTCATGCCAGAGTTACTTTAGAGCAAAAGGAACTCCAGGCCGAGCTCCCCAGAGAGAGCTGAACGCATTACAGGGCCCAGGAGGTAGGGCACTCTCTCCCTTTCCCAGACCCACCAAGGAGCTGATCCAAGGGACACGGGTGAGGAGGAAATGAAGTTGGAGGGGGCGTGAGGACTTTGCAATCTGTAAAGCTCTGTGTGTGATTAAAGGATCGTTTTTATTTCTCGCGAAGCGGTTTGGCACTCCCTCAGGCTCCTCCAGGCCACACGGACACACACGGACATAAGCACACAGGTACTAGGATAACAGCCAGGCTCCAAGCTTAGTCCGCGGGGATTTGTGGGGGAAGGAGGGGGGGTGCCTGGCCTCCCCGAGTGGCCTTTGAGGCAGAAGAGGCTGCAGCCGATGGAGATGGGTCGGTGAAGCTCCGGGGCCAAGCCCCTCCCTCCCCTCCACGACCCAGCGCCCAGGCTCATATGGCCTGGTCCTGCCTCTGTCTCAGGCTGAGCTCGCGGGCTGCTGCCAGGAAGGCTGCCCCGGTGAGCAGCTCGGCGATGAAGCTGATCCAGCCCAGGGCCAGGGACCAACCGAAGCGGATGTCCACCTGGTCCAGGAGGGCCTTCTCCTCCAGGAGACACAGCGCCTCCCGGAAGGCGGCGGCTGAATACGCTATGTAGACGCTGATCCCAGCGAGGGTCACCATGGCTGCAGGGAGGGCAAAGGGAGAGCAGATCAATCCCTCACCCCGCCCCAGCACTCCCCTCCTCCTCCTCGCCCTGCCCAGCCACGCTGCCCAACGTCCAGCGTCCTCGCTCCTTCCTGCTGCGGGACCTTTGCGCGTGCTGGTCTCCCCGCTGGGTGCATTCACCCCTGCTTCTCTGCCTGTCATCGGCAACTCCTACCCTTCCCACACATGGCAGCTCACGCTTCGATTCCTGGACTTGCCTGAGCAGTGATTCCACAGCACCATACAGCTGCCCATCACTGCCCAGGTCACAATTGCAACTTTGCATTCTTTTGTGTAATTTTTTTTTAGACAGAGTCTCGCTCTGTCGCCCAGGCTGGAGTGCAGCGGTGCGATCTCAGCTTGCTGCGATCTCAGCTTGCTGCAACCTCCGCCTCCCGGGTTCAAGCTATTCTCCTGCCTCAGCCTCCTGAGTAGCTGGGACTACAGATGCCCGCCACCACGCCCGGCTAATGTTTGTATTTTTAGTAGAGACAGGGTTTCACCATATTGGCCAGGCTGGTCTCAAACTCCTGACCTCAAGTGATCCGCCTGTCTCTGCCTCCTAACGTGCTGGGATTGCAGGCATGTTTGTGTAATTATTTAACTAACATCTGTCTCCCCCAGTGGCCTGTGAGTGTCCAGAGGGCAGACATGCTCCTGTTGGTTTTGCTCATTTTCAATTCCCCAGCACCCAGAACGGTGCCTGGCCCACGGTGGTTCTCCACAGATATTAGATTTGAGCCGCATGGTCCAGTACAATAGCCACTGACCAGTTACACATGGCTATTTAAATTTAAGTTAACTAATTTAAATAAAGTTAACAGCTCAGTCCCCCATCAGCACTCACTGCCCTGGCCTGGTTTGCAGCTCCCGATGCTCGGCATGGATTAGGGAACTTCTCCACCATCACAGAAACTTCTACCAGGCAGTGCTGGTTTCGAGAATTTGTCATTGGGTGAACTATTAATGCTAATAGTAATAATAATAGTGAGTGATTAGAGGAGATGAGAACTTTGCAATATTTTCACCTCCAGACATCCCTTTTGTTTTTTTCCCTCCGTGGATTCCAAGGGAGCATGTCATCACTGCTTTTTTTTTTTTTTTTTAAAGGAACATTTCAAATACACAAGGATACAGACAGCCGTAAGGCAGCCAGCCACGTGCCAGGTCCCATTTTTCAAAACCTCTGGTCCACTGAACCAACCAGTGGTGTTAACCTAGCCATTGTCTGTCCACCTGTTGTTTTGTTTCGTCTTGTTTTTGTGTGTGCTGCTGTTTAATTGACAAGTAAAAATTGTATGCATTTATGGTACACAGCATGAGGGTTTGATATGTGTGTGTACACTGTGGAGTGGCTCAGTCAAACTATTCAACACAGGCACGGCCTCACATACTTAGCATTTCTTTTGTGTGTGGTGAGAACTAAAATCTACTCTCAGCGATTTTCAAGAACACAATAGGCTGTTGTTAACTGCTGTCACCATGATGCCCAATAGATCACTGAACTTCCTTCTTTTGAGCTGAAATTGTGTGTTCTTTGGCCAACATCTCCCCACCCTCCCCTGCCCCACCCCCAGCCTGTTCCATTCTCTCTTTCTGTGAATTTGACTCTTCCAGATTCTACATAGAAAGGAGATCATGAGGTGTTTGTCTTTCTGTGCCTGGTCATGCCCGTTTTTTAGTCGATCAAAGCAGTATCTATCAGAATGGCTGATCAGCAGGATAGACCGAGGGTGGCTGGAGCGAGGGTCTCCTGCCAGCGCACAGCCCTAAAGCTTGAAGCTATCATGAGTTTGGGCAAAGGTAATACATGCGGCTTCTTTGGTGAAGTAATGAAAAGGATTCTTGGAAGCTGCTCCCTCTGCACTGCTCCTGTCTTGGAACCAGAGACTAAGTGATTCTGGGCTGGAAACCACTCATCTCTTCCAACTGATATCCCAGAAGGGGAAACTGAACCCCACAAGGCCCTGGGATCCCCCTCGTTTGCTGAGGGTTCATACACAGTACCCATTGCCCAATCCCCAGACCACAAGCCAGAGCCCTAGGCAGGGTGGGCACCTACCTCCAAAGAGGAAGAGAATTCCAGTGAGCAGGAGGAGGAGGTAGGCTCTGAGGAGGAAGCTCAGAAACCCCGTCATGCCCCCAAAAACCATCAGGATCAGGCTGAGCGGCAGCAGAATCACAAATGTCCCATGCATCGCTTAGAAGAGACAGAGAGGATACCAGGCAGAGGACAGTTACTAACATTCTTCAATCAACAAACACTTCCCGAGCACCTACTAGAGCTGGGGAAAATCCACAGTGTCACTGCCCCTATGACGATTACTTCTACTGTTTCTGATGATGATGATGACCATGACAACAGTGGTTGAGGCTCATCTCGTGCAAGGCTGTGTGCTTTGTTGTTGTTGTTTTGTTGTTGTTTGTTTTGTTTTTGAGACAGGGTCTTGCTCTGTCACCCAGGCTGAAGTACAGTGGCACGACCATGGCTCACTGCAGCCTCAACCTCCTGGGCTTAAGGAAACCTTTCACCTAAGCTGCCTGAGTAGCTGGTACTGCAGGTGTGCACAACCACACCCAGCTAATTTTTTTATTTTTGGTAAAGATGAAGTCTTGATATGTTGCCCAGACTGGTCTCAAACTCCTGGGCCCAAGCGATCCTCCTGCCTTGGCCTCCCAAAATGCTGGCATTACAGGTGTGAGCCACTGTGCCTGGCCAGAGCTGGTTTCTAACAAGAGAGAAGCCACAATGCAGATGATCACATGCATCCTTAATTATTCATTACAAGAGCCGGAGTGTTAGGAAGAACTTGGGACTGGGGGATGGCTGGCAGCGGTTTGGGCCTTGGCTCTGCCTCCACCGCCGTGGGACCTTAAGAGATCTAAAAACCCCTGTGGTCCTTAGCATGGCATTTTGGGGACAGCACTTGCTGATCATTTGGAAGTTATCCTTCTCTCAAGGCTGGCTTCACTGACTGGAGTGCCGGCCCCGTTCTCTGCAAGAACATATTTGTCACCACAAGGAGGAGCCTCATGCAAGCTTTCTGGGTTTTGTTTGGTTTAAAGTTTTTGCCAGCACCTTGATTGCATCATGCAAGCTTTTGGGATGGGAAAAAGCTTTTTGGGGGAGCAGGGACTGTGTGGATGAAGGGCTTTGGGCATTGAGAGAACTAACGGGGACACTGTTAATCTCAGGGCTTGAAGACCACGTGATGTGTGTGATAACCAAAGTGAAGGGGGAGATGCTGCCCCCGGGTTGCAGAGCCAAATGGATCCACCGGGAGAACAGTCCTGCATTGAATGTATTTCTCTTGCCTCCTCTCTAGTAGGATCTGGGGCCATTTCTAGAGAACTCCCAGGCCCAAACAGTCAAAGATAAATAATAATACAACCTATAAAATCAGCAAGTGGAAAAGACGAATGACAAGAAAGTCAAGACCCATGATGAGGGGTGAATGGAGGAGGAGGAAGTCTAAGGTTTCAGGGTCTGTACCTCTGCCACTATTTGACTCTGAGCTTCCCAGCAGCCAAAGAAAAAAGGGAAACAAGTGCAAAGTTATTTTTTTATCCATCCTTCATTTACCAAATGTGTATTGGTTGTTTACTATAAGCTGGGTGCCAAGCGTCTTTAAATCCTTTTGGCAATAGGATAGGTATGAAAATAAATACTTTCCTATCCTTCAGTGCAGGCTAAGCATCATTTGTTCTGGGAAGTCTTTCCTTACACTGCATTCACCACTGTCCACCCAGTCAAGTGCCCTTCCTCTGTGCCCCCTCAGCACCCCATAGGGACAGGCATTTATTACCTGGTGTTGAGGGCATCTGAGTCACTTTTACGTCTCACCTGACAGAACATGAGCTCTTTGGCAAAGAGGATCTTATTTCCCTGTGCACAATTGTATCCCTGAGTTTCTAGCAGAGGTTCTGTTCTGGGACATGGTAAGTGCTGAAGAGATATGTGTTGACAATGTAGTGAATGAATGAGTGAGTGAATGAGTGAATTTTGAGCTAGACAGTGTGGCTCTCAGGCAGGAAAATATGTCAGTTTCTAGGAAATAAGAAAAAAACTGAGGGAGCCCAAGAGATGACCTCATGGCGATGAAAAATATAGACGTCAGAGCCGGATTATTTGCACTCTAATTCAGGCTGACTGTGGGGTCCTGGGCATGTCATTTAATTACTCAGAACCTCCATTTCCACTTCTTATGAAATGGAGGTAAAAGTATACGGCTCACAGAATTATCATGAGAATAATACTTGTAAAGATCATTGGGCAACATGGGGCAATGTAGTAAGATGTGCAGTGTTGCGTCCCGTAGAGCAGGCACTAAATAAATCATAACTCTATCAATAATAAAGATGATGGTGATAATCATAACTTGGCCCGTGACCTCCACTCTGACCAAAACGTTTTGCCTTCAGTCCCTCAATTGGCACTAACTTTGGTGAGTCAAGAAAACAAGACTGAACTTCCTCCCAAGGCTGTCCTGGGATAAAATATGATTACAGGGGATGAGACCTGTGGTCTTTCCTTTCTTTCTTTCTTTCTTTCTTTCTTTCTTTCTTTCTTTCTTTCTTTCTTTCTTTCCTTCCTTCTTTCTTTCTTCCTTTCTTTCTTTTTCAGGGAAAAGTCTTGGGCAGGGAAGTACCACAGCTCATGCAAAAACTTAGTCCTTTAAAATCCATCCCCCACACACCATTGTCTCAGACTGTGGCCGAGAAAGGAAATCATTTCTCGTTCAGAAATTAATGAGGTTTCCCAGAGTTGATGCAGCCGTGGCAGCCCCATGTGAGTTCCCCAGTCATGCTGCAAGCTGCCTTGATGTCCACATTCGATTAAACGCCTGGGTAAGAGCAAGCCACCCAGGAGAGAGCTATAAAATCTCCTGCTGAAATTTGGTTTAGCTTTCTTGGTGTGTGTGCCCTATTCTTTGCTACATTTTTTTCCCAGGATTGTGGTTTTGGAACATGAATATTGATTCCAAGTTCTGTTCTACTTGGACATGTTCCCATCGCTAGCCACATCTCTGAATGCACTTGGGGAAGATAGTCCCCTTTGGAATGTGGATATGATAAAAATAATCATCACCACCAATTTTGTGGGGGCTGGGTTACTTGGGACGTGGTGGATATGTAGTTTCAGAGTGAGGGGTTACAGTCAAAATACCACTGAAAAAGAGTCTGTGACATACAAGCTGTGTGACTTTGGACAAATGACTGGACCACTCTGAGCCTCGTTGGCAAAATAAGAGTGAAAACACCTGCCCACTGATCTAGAACTTATTAAATTCAGCAAACATATTAAGAGTGTCTGCTGTGAGTCTAGCTCCACGCTGAGCACTGGTATGAAGACAAAAATAAACAAGTCACAGACAGTTCCTCTCTTGCACGCATGTTGACAGAGTACCTGTATGATTGACCATCCAGATCACACTTTTGAGAATCAAACAATCATCAACTGTATTAAATTATCTACCATGACCATAGGTGTCTACAGGGACCAGGCAGGATAAACCAGGACAACTGGTCACCACACTTCTCCGTTTGTTGTTTCAGTAAACATTGATGCAACACCTGCCACCTATGCTCACCAGGGTTCCAATGTCAGCCCTATCACTTCCAGCTGAGGGTCTGTAGGCAAGTTACTTTATAACCTTCAAGCCTCAGTTTTCTCATCAGCTAAATGGGAATACTAAGAGTATGCACTTCACAGGATCGTGTACTGACGAAGAGGTAATATGGACAAACTTCTTAGAATGGTGCTTGTCACATCATAAACCTAATACAAGTGTTCATTGTTATTGTTTCTCAGCTTGGTATTGGGCTACCTAAATGAAATAATATGCATGAAATCTTGTAAACCTTTTGCTAATGTGGAAAGCCTGTTACAACCAAACACAGATATCTCAGGTCAGGAGACCTGATTCCCATTCATCAACAAGCCTCTAATGAACTCCTGTGATGGAGAGAAAGAAAGAAACAGTTTTCAGCTTCTGGGAACTGGCATGGCGCTCATAGCTAGGCTGCGGTGTTCTGCTGGATATAATCTCTTGGAACTCCGACATCAGACGAGGTCATCTGAGACCACAATACAATGAGACCCAGCAAGGGCACCTCACAGGCTGCCCAAGCAGAGGTGTAAACAAGGTCTCTGTGCCACCCACAAAATATCAAATGCCTCCTTCTCCCAGCTCATATGACTGTCCCTACTTTCTCAATCACAGCCAGTCTGCCTCCCTATAGATAAGATGGAGATATTTGTCACAGAATTGTCTCCACTTCCTGATATTACCCAGTCCAGAACAAACCTCCACATCCTCAGACCCTCCAAAGACACCCCATCAAAGCCCGAATCCGTAAGTCCTTCCTAGCAACCTCTTGCTGAGATACCCCACAGCTCCCCATGGAGTGTGTTCTCCTTTGCTGCAATGAGTAATAAACCCCAACTTGAACTGCAGGGGTGTCCCCACTGGTCTCTGGCTGGAGGGAACTGGCAGGGGCCAGGGGCTCTCCCAGGCACTGGCAAGCGGGAAAGGATATGATGGAGCAGGACAGAGGTGGCAGGAATCAAAGGCCAGCAGGACCTGGAAAATTTCTTCTTTCTTGTGATGTATTCTTGCACATCCCTGAATGCCCAATAACTTGCAACACAGAACCTAGAATGTAGTACATGCTCCCTGCGCAATGGATGGCTGAGTTAATGAATGAGAGCGGGAAGGAAGGAAGGAAGGAAGGAAGGAAGGAAGGAAGGAAGGAAGGAAGGAAAGAAAGAAG
Organism: Gorilla gorilla gorilla; assembly: GCF_029281585.2. NCBI lineage: Eukaryota > Metazoa > Chordata > Mammalia > Primates > Hominidae > Gorilla > Gorilla gorilla. The sequence goes on from NC_073242.2 coordinate 12,214,635, forward strand.
AAAGAAAGAAAGAAAGAAAGAAAGAAAGAAAGAAAGAAAGAAAGAAAGAAAGAAAGAAAGAAGGAAGGAAATTGAGCATTTACTGAGCATCTAATAGGTGCCTTATTTTGGGATGGGTATTGTAGAGGTACAAAGTTGGATCAGACATAAATCCCACCTCCTTGGAACTTATAATTCAGAAAGGAAGTTCACATGTAGACATAAATTGCTGTAATGTCAGGTGAAAGTGGTGCCTTAAGAGACTCAGACAGCCATGTGTCAATTCAGAGATGCCAGGCTAAGTCCACATGATCATAGACCTTCCATTTGAGGCAGTAAATTTTAAAGGAAAGCATGGAGTATTTAGAGTCAGACTTGAGCGTGGTTCTTACTAGCCATGTGACTTCGGAGGAGCTGCCTCATTGAGCTTCAATTTTCTCATTTGAAAAATGGAAATGGACCATATTCATCTTGACATGAGGACCATAGCAGATGACTTGGGCTCAAGCCCTCAACGAAAGCCACTTCCCTTCCCTCTACTCTGCATATCTAATTGGCCCTTTCCTTCTCCCACAGCCCCTGAAGCTGTTAAAGGTGTCTCTGCCTTTAACAGCTAGAGAGGGATGATGTGGGGACAGCTACTGCGTTGGACTCAAAAGCAAACTTTCTGAACCTTGGATTTCCATCTCAGTTCTGTCATTCCCTGTTGATGTTCTTGGGAGAGAAGGATCTTGGGTCTGAGGCCAGCCAGATACTCTTACTCACCATGTGACCTTAGGTAAGTCCCTTCACCTCTGTGAGCCCTCATTTCCTCATTTATAAAAAATATTTAAGACCTAAGACCTCCCTGCAGGGTTGTTTTCCTGATTGGCAATGTTTTCTTTTTTCTTTTTTGATTTTTTTTTTGTTTTTTGTTTTTTGTTTTTTTGAGATGGAGTCTCACTCTGTCACCCAGGCTGGAATGCAATGGTGCCATCTCAGATCACTGCAACCTCCACTTCCTGGGTTCAAGCAATTCTCCTGTCTCAGCCTCCTGTGGAGCTGGGACTATAGGCACCCACCATCACTCCTGGCTAATTTTTGTATTTTTTTTAGTAGAGACAGCATTTCACCATATTGGTCAGGCTGCTCTTGAACTCCTGACCTCAAGTGATCCACCCACCCTGGCATCCCAAAGTGCTGAGATTACAGGCATGCCACCAGCAGTGTTTTCAAAAGCACTGAACTCAATCCTGAGCGCATGCATTCATTCAGAAACTAATGCCTTGGGGTCCCCAGTGAGGGCCAAGCCCTGTCCTAGGGCCTGGGGACACCTCATTGAACAAGGCCACTGCCCTCATGGAGTTCAAAGATGGGCACAGGAGACAGAGTAGCCAGGAAGCAAGGAAACAAAGATCATTGCAGGCTGTGACGTGTCACAAAGGAAATAAGTGTGATTATGCAGAAAAATAGGTGGGCAGTGGTGGTGGGGGGGCCTTGTTCTTAGATCAGGTGGTGGTATGTGTTTCCTGTGGCCACTGTAACACATGAAGGCAAACTGGGTGGCTTCCAAGCAACAGGAATTTAGTCTCTTACAGTTCTGCAAGCCAGAAGTACAAAATCAAGATATCAACGGGACTGTGTTCCCTTTGATGGTTCTAGGGGAGAATCCTTCCCCGCCTCTCTTATGTCCTGGGAGCCGTTGGCAATCTGTGATGCTCCCTGGCTTGTGGCTACATCACTCCAATCCCTACCTCCATCCACACGTGGCCACCTTCTCCTCTTCTCATAAGGACACTTGTCATAGGATTTAGGGCCCACCAAGTTAGTTCAAGATTATCTCATCTCGAGAGTCTGAATTACACCTGCAAAGATGCTCTTTCTGAATAAGTCACATTCGCAGGTACTGGGGCTTAGTACGTAAGCATATCTTTTTAGGAGTGACACCATCCACACAGTACCACGTCTTGGATGGCATACAGTAGGAACTCAATAGATGAAACCTGTGATTATTACATGGAATTACTAGTAATATTAAAATGTTGGCTGGGTGTGGTGGCCCACACCTGTAATCCCAGCACTTTGAGAGGCTGAGACAGGCGGATCACCTGAGGTTAGAAGTTCAAAACTAGCCTGGGCAACATGGTGAAACCCCGTCTCTACTAAAAACACAAAAATTAGCTGGGCTTGGTGGCACAGGCCTCTAATCCCTGCTACTTGGGAGGCTGAGGCAGGAGAATAGCTTGAACCTGGGAGGCGGAAGTCACAGTGAGCTGAGATTGTGCCACTGCACTCTAGCCTGGGTGACAGGGTGAGACTCCATCTCAAAAAAATAAAATAAAATAAAATATTGGCAGGCCATTGTTTCATCAATGGTAAACGTGTGTGCCCAAGTGCAGAGATATTTTAGACGCAAAAATGCTTTGCTACAAGTCAAGGGAAAAGCAACCCCAGAAAGAAGCAAAGATGTTCACACCAAAAACAAACAGCAAAAGTGTTTGTGACTGCTCCATTATCATGCTGTTCGAAGAGCTGCTCAGTTGGGAAAGCAGTCTTCCATGATGCTTGTGAGGTCAGGAAGCCCCGAGCGGTCAATCCTCTAACGCAGAGCGGGGGATGTCTCTTACCCCAGGAACATCAAAAGCTCTGGCAAAAGAAGAAGGTCTCAGGATCCACTTACTACAAGGAAGAAATTTCACCGCCTTTATTTCCTAACCTTGTCAGTGTGACTTTGAGACTTCAGGAAGAGCTCAGAGCTATGCAGTCCTGTTATGCCTGGTAAGGCAGTAGCTTTTAAAATTTTATATATATATGTGTGTGTCCTTGAGTCTGTCCTGGAGGATGGGGGCTGCCTCTTCATGGTCTCCAAGAGGTATTGTTAGGATATGGAAAGAGCAGGAATCTCTGAGCAAAGACGTGGGTTCAAATCCTGACTCCGCCTGTTACCCAAGCAAACCACATCATTGCTCAAAAGCCTTGTTTTCCTCACCTGTCAACTGGACTCTGAACTTGCAGAGCTGTGGGCACTGAATATGAGAATACTTGTCTCTTTCTCATCATCAACTTAGACTCTACCAGGTAGGAGTTTTTAATTCCCATTTCACAGGTGGGAAAATTGAGGTTCAAGGAACTTATATCAACTACCCCAAGATCCAATGGCCATGAAGTGTCAGAGCTGGAATGAGATTACAAAAGAAGTGGACAAAGGGGTCGTGGGACTGCAGACATGGACACGTACTCCAGCTTGAGAAGTTAAAGCCTTCCTGAGTGGGGAGAGGTCTCAGCTGAGACCTGGAGACAAGACAGTGAGGCGTTAACTGGGCTGAGAAGTAGGAGAGGGATTCCCAAAAGTGGGGACAGAAAATGCCAACATCCAGAAGTAGGAGACATCCAAAGTAGCAATATCTCAGCTCTTGCAGCTGGAGAGGTGAGCCAGGGTCACAAATAGCCCTACAAGCCACACTAATGAGAAATCCAACCACAGAGGCAGCCCTCTTGGAGCTTGCTTTACATCAACACATGATAACATTCTTCTTAGAAAAAATTAAAACAAGGCCCGGCACGATGCATGCCTGTAATCCCAGCACTTAGGGAGGCCAAGGCAGGCAGATCACTTGAAGCCAGGAGTTTGAGATCAGTGTGGCCAACATGGCGAAAACCCGTCTCTACTAAAAATACAAAAATTAGCTGGACGTGGTGATGTGCACCTGTAATCCCAGCTACTCGGGAGGCTGAGGCAGGAGAATCACTTGAACCTGGGAGGCGGAGGCTGCAGTGAGGCGAGATCACACCACTGCACGCCAGCCTGGGTGACAGAGAGTGACTCCATCTCAAAAGAGGTAAAAAAAGAAAAAAAAAGGAAACAAGACCCTCTTGGCCACCCCAAGCCCTGTGTCTTCCTCTCCTTTCCAGAGTGACTCTCTGTAAATGACTCAGTGTGCATCTTCCCAGTTTTTGTCCATATATTTATAATTTTTCTATATATTCACATATTCCTCAAATTCTACAATGCACACTTGATTATACTTTGTTTGTTGTTTGTTTTTGAGATAGGGTCTCACTCTGACACCCAGGCTGAAGTGCCATGGGCCTTATCTCGGCTCACTGCAACCTCCATTTCCCAGGCTCAAGCAACCCCCGACTTCAGCCTCCCAAGTAGCTGGGACCACAAGTGCATGCCACCACGTCCGGCTAATTTTTTGTATTCTTGGTAGAGACAGGGTTTCACCATGTTGCCCAGACTGATCTAGAACTCTTGAGCTCAAGTGATCCACCTGCCTCGGCCTCCCAAAGTGCTGGGATTACAGGCGTGAGCCACCATGCCCAGCCTTTATCATACTTTAACAGATCTGAAAATAGAGTATGGCCATCCACTGCATCTCACAGTCATAATTGGCAGTATATTTGTCTATCTTAATGGCACATAAGGTAAACGTGCATCTTAAAATTTTGTTATATACCCACAGAAAAGGTGTAATATTGGGGAGTTTCTTTGAGGGGGGATAATAAATGACATCCTGCTGCCCATAACACTCTGTAACTTGCTTTTTTCATTCCACAGTACATCTTAATATATTCTTTCTATAGGCTATGTAATATTAATACTAATATGCATTAGTATATTCTTTTTATAGGCCATATAATATTCCACAACATGAATATACACCTATAAATGTCTAGCCATCTCTCCATCTGTGGGCAGTGAGGCTATACAGACCTTGTTTTTCACTGTTTCAAACTGGTATGGTGAACTTCTTAGAAGACTCACATGGCTGATACTAAGAAGTGGACTTGTGTGTGTGAGAGACAGGGTCCCACTCTGTTGCCCAGGCTGTAGTGCAATGGTGTGATCTCGGCCCACTGAAACCTCTGCCTCTTGAGCTCAAGCAATTCTCGTGGCTCAGCCTCCCAAGTAGCTGGGACTACAGGCGCATGTCACCATACCTGGCTAATTTTTGTATTTTTAGTAGAGACAGGGATTTGCCATGTTGGCCAGGCTGCTCTCAAACTCCTGACCTCAAGTGATCCGCCCACCTTGGCCTCCCAAATTGCTGGGATTACAGGTGTGAGCCACTGCGCCCAGCCAGAAGTGGACTTACTTTAAATATGAACTTTCGTTAGTTTAAAATGTGGCCTTTATTTTTTAATGGGCACCTCAGAAAGGCAGCCTGAAGCCCAGGCCCTTGTGCCCAGAGGAGCGAAGATCCACAGGCACCTGCTCCTTCCCTGACTGTCTGCAGCACAGCTATGCATAAATCACACTGAGAGTTCCTCCCTCCTGGGCTCAGGCAGCCTCTTCAAGCATTTATGTCCCCAATCCTTGCTCTGTCCCTCACCTCCTCCACTCTTGCAATTTGCACCGGGCATCGTGGGTGGGCTGGTTTTAATTTTCCATGTCACTGCAACAGCCCAGCACCCAGAAAAACTGGAAATCCAATCTTGTGATTTTTCCAACCTCGCCTCCTCAGAGGACAGCCTGGCCAGGCCACTTCCTCTCAGTTCAGCTTCCACCGCGGGCATGCTGTGTTGGACAAGGCATTTGACCTCTCTGGGTCTGGTGTCCTCATCTGACCAGCCTGGCCTCTCTCATGGGCTCTTAGGAGACACAGCTGAGGTAACACATAGAAAAAACAAACAGGAAGTGCCCTGAAGAAGCATTTTCCACACCACCCTCCAGAAACACCAGCCTTCCTGCTATTTCTGGAACATACCAAGCTCAGTCCTGCCTCATGGCTCTGAACCTGCTGTTCCGTCTCGTAATGCAGGTCTCTGGTTTCCTGTCTGAAAGAGGCAATGTTGGATAGCAGGACTCTGAACCCCAGAAACAGGCTAGGAGCTCCTCTGGGCTACCATGACCTCTAATCTTAATATACACACATTACACTGAAACTATACTCAGAGTTGCATTGCTTCAATGGAGTAGAAACAAACTGCTGAGTAGGCTGGGTGCAGTGGTTTATGCCTGTAATCCCAGCACTTTGGGAGGCCGAGGCGGGTGGATCACTTGAGGTCAAGAGTTCGAGACCAGCCTGGCCAACATGGTGAATACCCCATCTCTACTAAAAATACAAAAATGATCCGGGCATGGTGGTGCACATCTGTAGTCCCAGCTACTCAGAAGGCTGAGGCAGGAGGCTCAGGAGAATTGCTTGAACCCAGGAGGTGGAAGCTGCAGTGATCCGAGATCTCAGCACTGCACTCCAGCCTGGGCAACAGAGTGAGACACGAAAAGAGAAAGGAAGGGCAGGGAAGAGCAGGGAAGGGCAGGGAAGAGCAGGGAAGGGCAGGGAAGAGCAGGGAAGGGTAGGGAAGGGCAGGGAAGGGCAGGGAAGGGCAGGGAAAGGCAGGGAAAGGCAGGGAAAGGAAGGGAAAGGAAGGGAAAGGAAAGGAAACTGCTAGGGTTCAAATCCTAGAAGTTCCAGTTACTGTGCAAACTTAGATATCATACCTGACTTCTCTACATCTCCATTGCCTCATCTGCAAAGTGATGATGATAATAATAGTGCCTCTTGGGCTGTTGTGAAGATTAAATGAGTAGATACAAGTCAAGAGCTCAGAATGGTGTCCAGCACACAGCAACTGTCTCATCATGTTCTACACCAGGCAGCTGGTCCAGTACTGGGGATGAAATCAATATGTACTGAGCAAATAAGTGCATCTGGTGGGTCTGCGATGATTAGCTCTATTTCATAGATGAAAAGCTTGAGGCTCAGGAAGGTAATGTGAATTAGAGCAGGAAGAGGAGGCAATAAGTGAGCTCCTACTATGCACAGAGTCCAGGGCTGGCCGCTTTGTTTATGTGATCTCATTTCATCTTAGAACAGCCCATTTGTGGATGCAGGTGACTCATCAGAAGTCACACAGCTGGCCGAGCACAGTGGTTCAGGCCTGTTATCCCAGCACTTTGGGAGGCCAAGGCAGGAGGGTCGCTTGAGCCCAGGAGTTTCAGACCAGCCTGGGCAGAATAGTAAGACCCCCATCTCTACAAAAAATAATACAAAATTAGTCGGGTGTAATGGTGCACATCTGTGGTCCCAGCTTCTTGGGAGGCTGAGGCAGGAGAATTGCTTGAGCCTGGGAGTTCAAGGCTGCAGTGAGCTATGATTGTGCTACTACACTGCAGCCTGGGCAACAGAGCAAGACCATGTCTCAAAAAAAAAAAAAGTCACACAGCTAGCAAGAAGGCCAGGGTTTGAACCCCAGTGATGTAGGCACATGTGGGTTTTGCCTGCCCCTACACCTAATGACAGCACCTTGAGCTGCCTGTGATCATGTGACCAATCCTCCTCACCTTCCCACCCTTATCTGTGGAGCTGATCCCAACCCACTCCAGTTATAAGTGGGCACATGACTCAGCCCGGCCAATCAGCATATTCCATCCCCTTGGCTGGAGGGACTGGCTCAGGACTGAGCATGTCACCCAATGTGGTCCAGTGGAAAACCTAGCTGAAAGTTTGGTGGAATTCATGAGAAACAGAACGTCACCCTTTTTAGGGTTGCTAAGGTGGGAGAGGATTTAGCTGAAAGCAGAACCCAAACAGAAGAAAGCAAAGCCCAAAAAGAAGAGGAAAGAAATTGAGTTTAACAGTGGATTCCAGCAGACGTGAGCTTTTCAGTTACATGAACCAGTAATTTCTTTTTTTATTGAAGCCAGTAAGATTTGAGTTTCTGTCACTTGCCACCAAAAAGTTCCTGGCTGATACAGCTAGACTGGATCATTCTAGACCACAGCTCTTTAATCTACACTGTGCTGAATTTGAAGACCTCCTTTCCACCAAAAATAATTCCAGTCCCTAGCCCAAGAAACAAACCCACGACTTCCCCAGAGCTAACCTGGAAGACGAAACATTTCAGCAAAGTGGATTTTGCTGACAAGGAACCTGTTTCATTGAAAACTTCTCTCTGTGGCTGAAAGAGTGGAGGTTATTGGGATGTACCTGTTTAAGGACCTGATATTTCTGCTCAACTCCACTCTCCCAAGGTAGCTAAGCAGAATTAAGGAGGTGTGTTAGTCTGTTTTCATGCTGCTAATAAAGACATACCTGGCTGGGCGTAATGGCCCACCCTGTAATCCCAGCACTTTGGGAGGCCGAGGCAGGCAGACCACCTGAGGTCAGGAGTTCGAGATCAGCCTGGCCAACGTGGTGAAACCCCATCTCTACTAAAAATACAAAAATCAGCCGGGTGTGGTGGTGGGCACCTGTAATCCCACCTACTTGGGAGACTGAGGCAGAAGAATTGCTTAAATCCAGGAGGCGGAGTTTGCAGTGAGCCGAGATCGCACCATTGCACTCCAGCCTGGGCGACAAGAGTGAAACGCCGTCTCAAAAAAAAAAAAAGAAGAAGAAGAAGAAAAGAAAAGAAAAAGAAAAAGACACACCCGAGACTAGGTAATTTATAAAGGAAAGAGGTTTAATGGACTCACAGTTCCACATGGCTGGGGAGGCCTCACAATCCTGGCTGAAGGTGAATGAGGAGCAAAGTCACATCTTACATGGCGGCAGGCAGGAGGGTTTGTGCAGGGGAACCCCCTTTATAAAACCATCAGATCTCGGGAGACTTGTTCACTACCACAAGAACAGTGTGGGAAAGACCCGCCCCAAAATTACCTCCCACCAGATCCCTCCCACAACACATGGGAATTAAGGAAGCTACAATTCAAGATGAGATTTGGGTGGGGGCACAGCCAAATCACATCAGGAGGCAAGTTAGATCATGGGACTTCCCTAAGGGTCCTCCATCTGCCAGGTGATTACAGCAAATTACTTGGCACTGAAGTGGTCTCTCTGTGAGGGTTTTCTTAGAGGAAAAATCAAGCTTTCTTCCCATACACCCCTACCAGGATTTATCTAGGAGGCTGAACTTAGAGAACATGCTGCTTGTCGAACGTGCTGCTTGTCAGCTAGCTTCTCCTCTATGGCCTCTGCGGCAGGTCCTTAAAGGAATGAAACATCTTCATATAATAGAAGAGCTTGGACCAAACTCAAAATTCATTTTGGAAGAAAAAGAGATTATGCGGAGAAAAAAAAAAAGCTCTTTCTGGGGGTGATTTACAAGGAGTACATGGTATGAAGGGGCAGCTTGTCCTTTTTCCTGGATGATATAATGGGAATAATAGCAGCTACCACTTACAGCACACTTACGGAGGCCAGACACCACATTAGGCTCTTTAAATACACTCTCCTGTTTTAGCCTTACAATAACCTTAGAAAAAGAGATGACAATTATCCTCATTTTGCACAGGAGGGAACTGAGGCTTAGAGAGGTATAAGGAAATAAGGAAAGGCCCATGGCCACGTGCCTACTTGGTGGTGAAACTGCGGGTTAGCCCTAGGACTGAGGGTGAACGAGTGAATAGACTGTGGATGTGAGTTCTGCTCTTTCTCAAAATCCTGAAACAAGCAGGGTTGTTGCACTGTCAAGACTGAAGAGGAAGCCAGCCCAGTGCCTATTGTGGTTAGCCATCCAATTGACCCATGGATGTGATAAGTCGCCTGAATGTGCACACCCAGCTTGGCAAAGGATCAGCACTCCATAGATGTTACCACCTCTAGAAGGAGGCTGGAAGGAAGGGCAAAGGGAGAGCTCATGCTTACTGAGCACTTACCATATGTCTGGAAACTCGATGTCAAGTCATTCCTTTCTGACAAGTCTGGTCATTCCTTTATGACTGGTCCTAGGCAAGGTCCGTTTTGTTCATCCATTTTTATTCCCTCTCATGGAAGTCTAACCATATCCCTCGATGGTGTCCACATCTCGTTTTGACGGATGTGAACATTGAGGCTCAGAGAGGTTAAGACACCTATCCCAGGATCACGGAAGTCCTCTGTTTTGTAGGGGTTTTACCTGGGACGTGACCCTCATCTCCCTCAGTTCCATGACCAGAATTCTTATCATTCTTTTTTTTTTTTTTTTTGAGAGAGAGAGTCTCACTTTGTTGCCCAGACTGGAGTGCAGTGGTGCAATCTCAGCTCACTGCAACCTCTGCCTCCCAGGTTCAAGCGATTCTCATAACTCAGCCTCCTGAGTAGCTACAGTCATGTGGCACCACACCGGGCTAATTTTTGTATTTTTAGTAGAGATGGGGTTTCACCATGTTGGCCAGGCTGGTCTCAAACTCCTGACCTCAAGTGATCTGCCTGCCTCGGCCTCCCAAAGTGCTGGGATTACAGACATGAGCCACCACGCCTGGCCGAATTCTTATAATTCTTGAAACAGTGCTTCAAAGACACTCGCAGTTTCCCCTTGTGCAGTTTGGGGCTCAGAACAGAGCACACGGTACCTCCACCTTTCCTCAACTCCCACACATTCCAGGTGTCTAGGGTATGTCTCCTTTGGTGGAACTTAACTCAGTGGTGTGCTGGAGCTGACTCATATCAACTCACAAGAGCCAGTTAAGCTTTTGAGAATTTTGTGAGCCAGGTAACATCATGTTGGTATCTTGAAATTGGCCATGGTGGAAGTATTTGCACCACAGAAATTGGCAAATGCTACAAACCAGGGCTTTTTTTTTTCTTTTAATTTTGCAGAGATCCAGTTGTTCAATATTTCCCAGCATGCCTCTGGACTTTAGAGAAACAGTTCTGGTTCACCATAAACCCATATATTCATATAATAAATACATATATTGAGCTCCACCTACAATATAATATAATTTGCATTCACTAACATGTTTGTTCAGCAAACTTTGACTCATGGGCTACTATGTGCCAGGTTCTATGCTAAATATTGGGAATTCAGCAGTGGCAAGATAGACATGGTCCTTGTCCCCATGGAGCTTTCAATCTAATGAGGGAGTCAGATTTAAACCCCCCCCAAAAAAGTCATACAATTTGCACTTAGGAGTTAGCCAAGTCAAGTTGGTGGGATAAAAGCAGGGAGATTCCAGGTAGAGGGAACAGCATGTGCAAAATATTTGTGGCAGGAGGAAACTTGGCATGTTCCGAGAACTGGCCAAGGCCAGCACAGCTGGAAAGAAAGGAGTAAAGGGGAGAATGGGGCTGGAGAGGTCTGGAGAGGGACCCTACCAAGCCTTGTGGGCCATGCTAGGCACTTGTCTTTATTTTTTTATCCCCAGCCTCAGTAAGTCTATCAAAAACTGCTCATGCCTATAAGCTCAGCACTTTGAGAGACTAAGGCAGGAAGATCGCTTCAGCTTAGGAGTTTGAGGCTGCAGTGAGCTAAGACGGTGCCACTGCATTCCAGCCTGGGCAACAGAACAAGACCCTGTTTCTCTGGGTAGGGTTGAGTGGAGGGAGAAGGCCAGGCACAGTGGCTCACACCTGAAATCCCAACACTTTGGGAGGCCAAGGCAGGAACATCACTTGACCCCGGAGTTCAAGACCAGCCTGGGAAACATAGTAACTATGTTTCCTATCACTATTTAAAAAAAACCGATACCAATGCAGTGGCTCACACCTGTAATCCCAGCACTTTGGAAGGCTGAGATGGGCAGATCACCTGAGGTCAGGAGTTCGAGACCAGCCTGGCTAACATAGTGAAACCCCATTTGTACTAGAAATACGAAAAATTAGCCCGACGTGGAGGCAGGCACCTGTAGTTTCAGCTACTCAGGAGGCTGAGACAGGAGAATCGCTTGAACCTGGGAGGAGGAGGTTGCAGTGAGCCAAGATTGTGCCACTGTACTCCAGCCTGGGGGACAGAGCAAGACCCTGTCTCAAAAAAAAAAAAAACCTGCCCACATTTTCAAAGTCTATGAAACTCAGTCTTCATTTCCTCATCAGATCCTCCTACAGAACCTCTCTGGGCCTCCTCATTGGAAAAATGAAGGCAGAAAGGATGATACTAATAACTTCATAGGGTGTGGCTGTGGGAATCAAATGAAGACATAGATGAAAAGCAGTTCGCTCCATGTCTGGCTTATCTCAAGCATCAATGAATTGAACTGTTAGGTTTATTTCCCTCCCTCCACAAATGCTCATTCATCCCATTTCCTTTCTTGCTTTCAGTCCTCACAACTTTTACTGAGTTCCAGGCACTGAGCTGGGTACTAAGAACCAACCAGGAATAAGAGGGACACAGTGGACCTGAGAGGAGGGGCTGTTCCCACCTCCTAATTGCCTGGCTCCAATCATATATTTATATGCAAATTGTTATCGCACCCCACTACTGCAAAGCCCTTGTTCTAGGCAATGTGAATACAAACAACAGCTGGCATGGAATCTGTGGAATGAGACCTCTCTTTCACCATTCACCTCCCGAGGCTAATTTAGATCCCTGCAGGGTCTTCCCACCTTCCCTTCCTCATGCTGCTGGACTCTAACTGCGCGTCTCCACATTTGTCCCAGCACCACTGTGAGCCCCTTGAGGGGATGGCCTGTGTCTTAACCATCAATCAAAACGGTGCAAAGAAAGCCATTAGTCAACGTGAGCTGAATGAACCCTAAACCACAAAACGTTACAGGTGGATCAGGAGAGACCCTGCCCCCAGGTCTTAAGCCCACTCCATTCTCAGGCTGGGCTGTCAGAGGCCACCCCAGCCGCCCCCTCCGCAGGCCCCGAAGCCCGGCTGTTTGGGGAAAGGCTCCAGAACCCACGGCTAGGACCGGGGCGCTCCCTCCATCCTCACCCTCCCCGGACTCACTGAGAAGTTGCCGGCTCGATTCGCTGACTGTCACGTTCTCCAGCCTGAAGGGGTTCATCAGCGGTGTGCACGGGCTCTGCACTGGATAGGACAGAGGAATCCATGGGCGCAGGACCCCGGAGTTCTGTGCAGCACCCTCGTCTGCTGCTTTGCCCCCATGCTCACCCTAAGTGCCCCACCCGGGGAGGGCGCGGGGAGAGCTAGAGCAGATGGGATCACAGCCGGGTGCCTCTCGGAAGGGTTTTCGCAGCCCCGGCCTTCTGCTCACCTTCCCCCCGAGTCCCTAGACATTGTATTTTAGGGACTTGGGGGAGGAGTGCGCGCCAAGCAACAGGTCCCAAGCGAGCAGGGCACCGCGCAAGGGGCGTTCGCAGCCACAGCTCCCAGCCACGGGGTGCACCCTTACCCCGGCAGGTCCGCCAGAGGCCGGAGTGGGAGCTCAGAGGCTCGGGCTGGCTGCGATTGATGGACCCCAGCAGGTCCTGCGCCCCCGGGCCAATCCTCTCCAGCCGCTCGGTGTCAATGATATACCAGAAGTCCGTGCCGATGGCGGCCGCCAGGAGCACAAAGCTGAGCGCCCCAGTCAGCGCAGCCGCGCCGGCCAGCCCGCCCAGGTGCACCCGCATCGCCGAGCCCAGGACCAGCAGCCGCGGGTTCCAGTGGCCGAGGCGCGACCCCTCTGCTCCTGCTCCCGTCCCCAGCCGGCCACCGCGGGCTCCCAGCTCCACCGCCGGAGCCGCCGAGCTCAGATCTGAAAGCCTTTCCTTTGGACCCCGGGCCCTAGCTTAGACCCTGGCTCCTCACCTGCCGGCTCCGACCTGCACGCGCGCCCCGCTCAGCCGCCGTCCACGTTCCCAGCCCTCCAATGCCAGCTCTACCTGCAGACCCCCTCACTCTCACTTGTGCTGTCCGACCTCCACCTCCGCCTTCAGACCCTCCTGGAAGCTCTAGTCCTTCCCCACCAGCGCCTTAACCCCCCTCGTCTCTCAGCCCCACTCCACCCTCGGCTCTCCACGCCCAGCCCAAGCGGACTGTCTCACTTCAAAATCCTCACTTTCCCCGGGCTCTTACTCCCTCCATTCCCCTGCCTCACTCTCCACGAACCCTCCCCACGATCCCAGATGCTCCCCTCTCTGCCTCTGTCTCTGGCTTTCCGCCCCAGCCCTTTTTCTTGGCCCCACACTGCCAGCTCCCCACTCCCAGCCCTGCTCTCCAGGGTCTTCCTGCAGCTCCTGCTCTGGCCGGGGCGCAGCTGACCCTCTGCGCCCTCCTCCTCGCCGAGGAAAAGCTCGGAGTGCGCACGCAGCATGGACGGGGGCGGTCCCCAGCCCTGGAGCGCTGGAGGCTGCCGGTGTGGAAGGGCAGGCGGCCTTGGGACCACCTGGGGCAGAAAGAAGAAGGGGTGTGGCGGGCCTCACAGTCCCGCCAGGATTTGCAAATCATCTCCAAGAGCCCCTCCAGCTCCAAGTACCCTTTCTCCAAAATCCACCTTCGAGTGTAGTCTGGGCTGACTAGAATGTGAAAAGGCACATTAATTTTTCATAAAAGTTCTCTAAGGCACTGAGGTAGTCCAGGTCCTCAGAATCTATCATTTCTACCCCCAAAGTCTTTCTTCATTATCATACCCACCACCATTGCCACCATCATCACCACCACCACCATCACCATCATCATCATCACCACCAACAACAACACAATCATCACTACCATCACCATCATCATCACCACCATCACCAGCAGCAGCATCACCATCACCAACAGCACCACCATCACCATCATCATCATCACCAACACCGTCATCACCACCATCACCATCATCATCATCACCACCATCAACACCAGCAGCAGCATCACCAACACCACCACCATCACTATCATCATCACCACCACCACCACCATCACCATCACCACGGACAACACCACCATCACCACCATCACCACCATCACCATCATCGCTATCACCACCATTGCCATCGTCATCACCATCATCATCACCACCACCATCACCACCACCACTATCATCGCCATCACCACCATTGCCATCGTCATCACCATCATCATCACCACCACCATCACCACCAACCACCACCGTCACCACCAACCATTACCACCACCATCATCACCACCATCACCATCCTCATCACCACCATCATCACCACCATTACCACTATCACCACCATCATCATCACTACCATCATCGCCACCATTACCACTATCACCACCACCGTCATTACCATCACCACCACCACCATCACCATCACCATCACCATCACCATCACCATCACCATCACTACCACCACCAGCACCAGCACCACTCTCCTCTTTATCATCACCATCACTCTTATCAATTCCACCATCTTCTTCACCACCATAAAACCTTTTACTCCTTCAAGAAATACTTCCGGTACCTTCTATGTGTCTGATGCTATAGTCTATGTTAAGAATACAGGCATGAACAATCCAAAAACAAGTCCTGCCCTTAAGAAATATAGGATTCAGGCTTCCCAGACTTTTACAAAGCAGGGGACACAGAGAAAATACCTATATTTGCATGGCTCATTAATAGAAGAGGCTTCCAGATACTGGGGATGACCAATCCTCAGGAGTTACAGCTACTAAAGGCCCCTCAATGCTGACCTTATGGCTGAGGAAGCAAAATCTTGGCACTCCTGTGATGCATTCTTAAGGGACCATTGTATCAAGGTCCAAAAGTTGGTAAGTGCTGGTCAGGTTGGAAGAGAATCATCAAAGCGTGCTTACGACAGGGTGCTATGAGAGAAAGTACCAGAGGGGAGATCTCACTGGGCTTCTCTGAGGAAATGACATTGATGCTGAGACACGAAGGTTATAAAAGTATCCATGTCTAGAGAATGGCTTATAGAGGGGTTTGGTCCATTCTAGAGAAATCGAAAGAAGGGCCATCAGGCTAGAATGTAGTAAGGGAAGAGCAACCAGAGGGAAATGAGATTGAGGGTATAATAATTGGTCAGGTCATGCAGATCTTGAGATCCATGATAAAGAGTTCAATTTTATTCCAAACCACTGAACCATTTTCAGCACAAAAGTAAAATGTTCTAACTTACGTATTAAAAAATCTCACTATGCTTGCTGTAGTGTGGAATATAGAATATAGAGAGACAAGAAAGGGAACAAGAAGGCCAGTTAGGAGGACATCATAGAAGAAGCAGAAAGATCCTGCTGACTTGGGCTAGGGTGGGGGCAGCAGTGAGCAGAGAGTGAAGTGGATAGAGTTTTTAAAAGTTGAGGGAGTACAATTGATAGGGCTCGGTAATAGGCTGGGGTTGAGAGTTATCCTTTCCCTTTATTCTTCCTTCCCAATACCACCTTAATCTACATCACTGTCATCCTCATCTTCATTATCAAGGGCATCAGCACCCTGGCAGAGCTATCACCAGCAAGAATACACTCTCCCTTGATTCTGCAGACCATTCTGTTTCATCACCCCTCCAACACTATCTTGATGAAGATAGATCTTTTCCAAAACCATCATCACTGATAATTTTGCTGTCACCTCCATCACACTACTACTGTTATCTTTACTTCCACCATCATTAAAATAGTCCTCACCATCGACTTGAGAGATGTAGGTAAAATTCAGTTGAGGCTGATCCCAGGAGGCCTTCCAATGTTTTTGAGATTCAATCTCTTCCCTCTTTCTCTTCTTCTTGCCACCTCTCAGTTGTTTTCCTCATGCTTGACTTCACTTTTCAAGCAGGCTCTCATTTGTTCAATCATAGGAGCCAGTTTCACAGCTTAGGAGCTCCAAGAAAAAGAAATAATCTCTCTCTCAATAGTGCCACATCCCCAGAATTAAATCTCACTGGCCTGTTTTTGGTCATGTGCCCATCTCTGAATCAATCTCTATCATTCAAAGGGACCAGATGTGCTAATTGGCCAAGCCTCGGTCACCTGTCTACTCTTGGAGCCAGAGTGGGAGAAGTCAGACCCACCCTAAATATTTGAGTCCAACTATGATAGCAAAGATATAGAATCAACCTAAATGCCCATCAATGGTAGATTGGATAAAGAAAATGTGGTATGCTACACCATGGAATACTATACTGCCATAAAAAAAGAACAAGATTATGTCCTTTGCAGGAACATGAATGGAGCTGGAGGCCATTATCCTTAGCAAATTAACACCGGAACAGAAAACCAAATATTGCATGTTTTCACTTACAAGTGGGAGCTAAATGATAAGAACACATGGACATGTAGAGGGGAACAACAGACACTGGGGCCTACCTGAAGGTGGAGAGTGGGAGGAGGGAGAGGATCAGAAAAAAAATAACTAATAGATACTAGGCTTAATACCAGGTGATGAAATACTCTGTATAACAAACCCCTGTAACATGAGTTTATCTATATAACACACCTGCACATGTACCCTTGAATTTAAAATAAAAGTTTAAGTCATTTGAGCTGAAATACGTTACGATTGCTAAATGTGGCAAATAAAAATATAGGAAATCCAGTTAAATTTTAATTTTAAATAAATGGTGAATTATTTTTCAGTGTATGGCCCATGCAATACTTGAGGTATACTAGAAAAACTTCATGTTGTTTATCTGAAGTAAAATTTAACCAGATGTATCCAGCAAACCTAGCTGGCTCCCGCAAGAAAAAGCGAGGTGCCATTATGAGAACCAAGAGAATGGACAATGGCAGGCCAAAACCGGGGATGCCTCCTGCACCCACCATGGGCCTGTCCCTTCACTGGGTCCCACGTTCCTCATCTATACAAGGAGACCTTCTTCCAGGCTCCTAGACAAAGATAACCTTATAGGTTTCGAAATTGTATTTTCCCTGAGGGTTTTAATGTACTCCACCTAAATCATGCTCAGTCACTCTAAAAGGAACAGAAAGTAATTTTTTTTTATGATTCTGGGGAGGAGAGGAGCACGTCAAACATCATGTAATATCATTACTCAGCCAGTCAGCTGAAGAGGCATGATAAAACCTGAAAGCTCCCAAGGCCAGATCCAAACAAGCCACGGCGTTTAAGATTAAGGCTACACCAGGCACCGTGCTATCTCACTACGGCATGGGGGAGCACAACGTTCATCAGGGATTGCAGAGGCTGGTTTTGAGTCTTAAATCAGCATCTGACAGCTGTCTGAGCCCAGAGAAGTTATCTATTATCCGGGCGTGGTGGCGGGCACCTGTAATCACAGCTACTCAGGAGACTGAGGCAGGAGAATCGCTTCAAACCAGGAGCCAGAAGTTGGTGTGAGCTGGGATTGCGCCACTGCACTCCAGCCTATGTGGTAGAGTGAGACTGTCTCAAAAAATAAGATAAGTGGAAAGCACTTTCAGAAGTGTGGAGGGAAATGCACGTTAAGAATGAAAAGAGGAAATATTAAAAGAAAGAGAAGGAAAAGGCTGGGAATAGTGGATCATGCCTGTAATCCCAATGCTTTGGGAGTCTGAGATGGAGGGATCACTTGAGGCCAAGAGTTCCAGAACAGACAGGGCAACATAGCAAGACTCCATCTCTACTAAAAAAAAAAATTAAAAAATTAGCTAGGTGTGATGGCACACCTGTAGTCCCAGCTACTTGGGAGGCTGAGGTGGGAGAATCGCTTTAGTCCTAGAGTTTGAGACTGCAGTGAGCTATGGTCATGCCACTGTACTCCAGCCTGGGCAACACAGTGAGACCCTGTCCCTAAAAAAATAAAAAATATTTATTTTTTAAAAAGAAGGAATAAAGGAAGAGGGAGGGAGGTATCAGGGTGTAGGGAAGAAGGGTTACCTCTTATTATGAAGCACTGAGGCATCACAGGGAAAAAATGATATTTAAAAAACAATTAATGAGACCTGGGTTTGGCTGTCAGCTCTTTTACTGACCAACATGTGAATTTGAGTAAGTCCCTTTTTCCTGGAGCCTCAGTTTCCCTATTTCTACATGTATCTTAAATACAGAGTTGCAGAGGGATTCAATAAGACAATGTATAAAAAGCGTCTGAAACATAGTAGATGTTCAATAAGTCCATGAATTCCCTTCCCCTTTCCCAGTTCCCAGAAAGCTCTGTGGCCTAGACAGTTTGTCCTAGCCCAGATTGAGCCCAGATGGGTCATCAGGGAAACCTGGGGGCATCAATTAAGCGTCTAAGGCAGAGCACATTGGCTCACACTTGTAATCTCAGCACTTTGGGAGGTCAAGGCAAGAGGATCACTTGAGCTCAGGAATTTGAGACCAGCCTGGGCAACATGATGAGACCCCTGTCTCTACTAAAAATGCAAAAAAAAAAAAAAAAAAAAAAAAGCCAGAAGTGGTGATGTGCACCTGTGGTCCCAGCTACTCAGGAGGCCGAAGTGGCAGGATCACTTGAGCCTAGGGGGCGGAGGTTGCAGTGAGCTGAGATTGCGCCACTGCACTCTACCCTGGGTGATAGAGCGAGACCCTATCTCAAAAAAAAAAAAAAAAAAGCATCCACCCCAGGTCATTGCCACACCCACAAAGTCCTCACAACTATTCAATCAGAGAGATTATGCATGCCCATTTTACAGATGCAAAAGCTGAGGTTCAGAGTCTGAGCAGCTTGCCCAAGGTCAATAACTTTGCAGAGATGGAATAACTGTCTGACTGAACAGACGACCACCCATGAGTGCCGTGAGAACTGAACTGTTAATCTCCTTCTCGATCTCAGGGCATTACCTCCTCAGGAGACAGAGCTATCATCTCCTCTGTTGCCTTCACAGAAATATGGAAGCCATTCAGCGCTCTTCTCACCCGAAAGGCCCACAACCAAGACATCACCAACTCCTATCGGTTCTACTTCCAAAATGTATTATGCATCTGCAACTCTCCATCTTCACAGTCATGTCATTAATACCAACCATGATTGTTTCTTGCCTGGATGCTACAAAACCTCCTACCTGGTTGTCACCAACTGTCATTTCCAAACATGGTAGCAACAATATTGCCCATGCCACAGACTCTTCTCCAGTGGACTTTGCCACTCTCCAGCAAAATGATGACTGTACTTCTCCACTGCCTCAAAGCTGAGGAGGCCTGTGCTTGTTTTCACCAATAGAATTCGGCAGAAGGGATGCTGGGCCAGTTCCAGGCACCACCCTTAACTGGCCTGGGAGCCTCCATTTTCAATCTCTTGGAAGTTGGCTACCACATAAGGATGGAAATTCCTGGAGACCACCCTTCTGTGAGAAGCCCAGGCCATGAGGAAAGGCTGGAGGATGAGATGCCAGAGAGTGGGTGGGTGGGGCCAGGGAGTACCAACGTGCCAGGCTTATGAGTGGAGCAGCCATCTTGGAAGTAGACCCTCCAGCTCCAGCAGCTCCATCTGCTGCCACATGGATTAGAGATGAAACACCCAGCTGAGCCCTTCCTGAATTCCTAAACCAGAAAAGCATTAACAAAATAAAACAGTTGTTTTAAGCCAGAGAATTGGGGGGTAGCTTGTTACACAGCTATTGATAACTTGAACACTGGCGTCCCTGCTTCTGCTGGTGTCTGCCATTGCCACACTGCCACTATGACCATCCATTCTTACAAGAGCCTGCATGGTCATCATGAAACACAACTCAGAACATGTCATTCCTTTTCCCACAGCTCCTTTATGGCTTCACATTTGCTAAGGCAATCCTACCTGAGGCCTGTCCCCACTCCCAGCCTGTGTTACTTCAGGTCTTCTAAGAAGCAGACACAGACAGGGTTAGATCTACAAGGCTTTCACTAGGAGAAATACCAGTGTGAAAGGGAATAGAGTGGAGGATAAATAGCCCCCAGTGATCTCACCCGTTAGGGCAGGGGAAAGCTCTGAGCATGTTCTACTCTGGCTCCCAGAGTTTCCCAGGGAGACTAAGTTGCAGCTCCCCAAAGTGGTGACCTGCTCAATAGCACATCTTATATTGATTTCCTTTTCTTCTCCCTCCTGCATCTCAATTCCCCACTCCTGTACCAGGGCATCCTAGGATAACCCTCCAAATAAAATTACTTGCCCTCGGCCAGGCATGGTAGCTCATGCCTGTAATTCCACCACTTTGGGAGGCCGAGGCAGGTGGATCACTTGAGGCCAGGAGTTCGAGAACAGCCTAGCCAACATGACAAAACCCCATCTCTACAAAAAATTAGCTGGGTGTGGTGGCACATGCCTGTAGTCTCAGCTACTCTGGAGGGAGGCTAAGGCAGAAGAATCACTTGAATCTGGGAGGTGGAGATTGCAGTGAGCCAAGACCAAGCCACTGCACCACAGCCTGGGTGACACAGCGAGACTCCATCTCAAAAAAAAAAAAAAAAAATTACTTGCCCTTAAATCCTTATCTCAGGGTCTACTTCCAAAAAACCCAACCTAAGACCTGTTATCTAGCACTCTTACACCTTCAAAGAGACCTTCCTAATAGTGATTAACGAATACTTAACAATGAAGTTATTTGCTAGCTACGTGTCTGCTCCTTTGGACTATAAACCTCATTCAGGCAATATGGTAGATACTATAGGATGGCTCACTCAACACCATTCAGATTCACTTCCCTTTCACATTTCACGATACGTTCCAGCCAGTAGTGGCCATGTGACATAATTCAGACCAATCAGATAGACACAGAGTCTATTGGGAATGGCTCCCCCAAGCAAAACGACAAGGCCTTGGGAGAAGGCTTTTTGTCCATCTGGAATGTAAATGTGATGTCTAGAAGTGCAGCAGCTATTTTGCAAACATGAGGATAAACCATCCGTGATGGCAAAAACAGAAAGCGGCAGAGACCTGAGCACCCAATAGTATCATTGAACTTTGCAACTCTCCATTGAGTGAACATATGAACACCCAATAGTATCATTGCCCCATCTTTGATTTGCCTACCTCCAGAATTTTTGTTACAAGATAAAAATGAACCCTTATCTATTAAGCCATTAACTTAGAGTTGTCTGCTATTTGCAACGGAATGCATTGTGAATTGATGCGGACAGGGATTGCATTGGTGCTATACAATGGGCGTCATTGGCTTTGGGGTTAGTATGTGACGTGTGTAATAGAAATTTGTTGATTTAATAAACGAATCCTGCAAAAAGTCTCTTCTTGCAAGCACAGATCTTATTTTGTGGGGCTGTAAGGAACTGTAAAGAACCAGCTGAAGGCTTTAGAAATATAGCTGGGATGTGGTACAGTTATTAAGATTGCTGCACTAGAGAGAAATGCCTCCTCTCTGTATTAGGTTTCATGATGTCATGATGTTCTGCTGGTGAACTGGACTCCCTGGACCTGACCTGTGCATAACCATTTAAGTGTAAAGCCTTTATCCCTCCATTAAGGACATCTAGAAGAGCTAGCTGCCACTCTCCATACCCTAGGTGATGTAATTAGCTTAGAATGAAAAGAGATCAGTAACCCACTGGTCTAATTTTTCCATTACCCACCTGGCATAACACCAAGAGATTGAAACCTGGGTCTGAGCTCTCTTTCTTTCAGGAAACTTCTTCCCAAATTGGAATAAAAATCCTCAGCCAGAGAGAAGCTTCTTTCAGGTATCATGCAGCTGAAGGGAAAGAATTTAGACCAGGAACCAGGACAGCTGGGTTCCAGCACCAGCTCTGCCACTAGCCTGCTGAAAGGTCCTGATCTGGTTACTTCTCCTTTCTGGGCCTCAGTTTCCTCATCTGTAAGAGGGGCTAGTAAAAGCCCTTCTCTAGGAATCTATTCCACTGATAGCTGATATGTACTGGATTGTGACAATGGGGCAGGCACATCAGGCACATTCCTGTTTGAACCTTCACATCAATTTTGGGAGAAAGGTATGCCTAATGCAACCATGTTACAGATAGGAACACCAAGGCTCAGAGAGGTTGAGTAAGTGAATCAATATCACACAGCTATTAAGTACAGGATCCAGGATTCAAACACAAGCTTGTCTAACTTCAAAGCCATGCTTTGAATGTGGGATTGGTTTCATGCATTTCTGTAAAAGAGCATAAAGCAAGACTAACATGTAACAGATACTCAGTCAATATTTATTTATTTATTTAGAGACAGGGTCTCGCTCTGTCGCCCAAGCTGGAGTGCAATGATGTGATCTCGGCTCACTGCAAACTCTGCCTCTGGGGTTCAAGTGATTCTCCTGCCTCAGCCTACCAAGTAGCTGAGATTACAGGCACCCAACACCACATCCAGCTAATTTTTGTATTTTTGGTAGAGACAGGGTTTCACCATGTTGGCCAGGTTGGTCTCAAATTCCTGGCCTCAAGGGGTCCACCCGCCTCGACCTCCCAAAGTGCTGGGATAACAGGCATGAGCCACGGGGCCTGGCCTCAGTCAATATTAACTCATATGGCCTGACAATAGCTTGATATGAGAGATATAGTGGAAAGAATTGAAGTATCAAAGAAACCTCACTTCAGATGCCACCCCCGCCCCTTATTTGCCAAGGGACACTGATCGACAGTTTTAGTTCTCTGAACTTCATTTTCCTCTTCAGAAGAATGAAAGTAATGATACCAAACTCACAGAGTTATCGTCGAAATTAAATTAGACAATATATGACAGGCTGGGCATAGTGGCTCACACCTATAATCCTAGGATCTTGGAAGGCCAAGGCATGGAGGATGGCTAGAGCCCAGGAGTTTGAGACCAGCCAGGGCAACATAGTAAGACCCCCTCTCTACAAGTAAAAAATTTAAAAATTAGCTGGACGTGGTGGTGAGCACCTGTGGTCCCAGCTACTTAAGAGGCTGAGGTGGGAGGATCACTTGAGCCTAGGAGGTCAAGGCTACAGTGAAAGAAGAGAAGACATAAAGATAATCCTGACTGTGAGATTATAAGGACATGACCTGGAATCACTCATGCCAAGTCCTGAGCAGAGTCTCAGGCAGCCCATAAAAACCGCTAGTAAACATTAGCTCCAGCTGTTAGCTCAAGTCCCTCTCCTACGAAACGCCATACGGCAGCTCAGAGTTTGACCCAGCAAGGTCACACAGCTAATAAGGCATGGACTTGGCATTTAAACACAGGCCTAGCTCCAAATTCAAGGATGTTGTTGCTACCTGGGTATTAATCTGAACAATTAGGTCTGACACCTTCTTCTGTGTCCAGCGCCACAGACAGCAGACAGCCTACCCATCTCTTCCACGCTGAAAGCATTTGCAGTTTGCCAGGAGTCAGCATCTCTACAGATTGTTAAAGCCAGAATTGCCACATCAATGCCCAGCGTCAGCCTCCAGCCAGCTCCGCCCACCCCTGCGCGCCCTCCGTGGCCAGGGCATACAAAGGCTATGCTGGAAATTCACTGACAAAGATTCTGAACATCACAGGGGATGGTGGGTGTGGGGACAGGAGTCAGCCAGGTGTCCCCAGTCATGTTGCCTTGAAACTGCTTGCTGCTGTGGCCACTGGCACCCCGCTCCCCCAGCCCAGGCCTGCAATGACAGCCTTTGAGAGACAGATTTTGTCCTTCTCCCTACTGTTGCTTGGTGGGGATCCAGGAAGGGGCCAAGCACTAGAACCACAGAGCTGGGAGAACCCTTAGCATCTGCCCATCATATTACAGAGAAGAAAAGTGAGACCCAGAAAAGAAACAGTTACTCAAGCCCTCACCAAAGACAAGAAGAAAGGTTTCTTGGTTCAGCCCAGCCACAGCCTGCCTCCAGAGCCCATTGTGCTGACTGTAGACCCCACAGCTCCTCTGAGAGAAACAATATCTGCCTCCCAGGATTGTTGGGTTCATGAAAGATGATGGCTGCAACCAGCGTCTGACACATAGCAGGCATTCACGTCTAGTAAGTGGTGCTGTTGTGATGACTATCACTGTTATCAACCCCAATATTGTCATTGCACCATCATCATCGTCACCTTCATTCCTGAGCTGTTCTCATCCTGTTCCCTCTTGTTCAGGCCTACGTAAGTCAGACATAGACGTCTAAAAATCTGTCCATGTATTTAAAGCACTTCTTTATTGAGCAACTACTATACGCCAGGCACTAAGGATACAACAGGAATAGGACAAGGTCTTCTGCATCCTCCAGGGAGCTCACAGTGTCCTGCAGAGAACAGAAAAGGAAAGAAATACATGTAACAATGTGTCACACCTGTAGTCCTAAAAATAAGTCAAAATAATACAATTTGATGATAACCACCATTTGCTGAGTGCTGAAATAAAAAAGGGCTTCCCATGCCAGGGTGTTCACATAGCCCCCACTCCTGCCTTCATCCCAGTGACTCTCCCCCATAACCTGTGAGATTTCATCTTCACACCAACCCTATCTTAGTTTCTCATGGCTGCTGTGTCAGATTATCACACATTTTGTGGCTTAAAACAACACAAATGTATTCTTAGAATTCTAGAGCTTGGGAGTCTGAAATCAGGCTCCCTGGGCTAAAGTGAAAGTGTGGGGAGGGCTGTGCTTCATCTGGAGGCTCCAGGGGAGAAATCATTTCCTTGCCATTTCTGGCTTTTAGAAGCCACCTGCATTCCTTGGCCTGTGGCTCTTCCCTCACCTGCAAAGCTGACCTCTGCTTCCACCCTTCTATCTTCTTTTTCTGACCCTCTTACCTGCCTCTTAGAAGGTACCTTGTGATCACACCAAGCCCACCTAGTTAGTCCAGAATAATTTCCCCACCTCAAGATCCTTAACTCAATCCCACCTTAAAGTCACGTTGCCACGTAAGGTAACAGAGTCACAGGTTTGGGGGATTAAAATGTGGACATCTTTGGTGGGCCATGACCGTACCTTCCACAAACCCTAATAAGGTAGGGACTCTCGATCACTCCTGCACTAGAGATGAGGAAACTGAGGCCTAGGGAGATAATGTGGCATGCAAAGTCACAAAAGCAGCAGGGATTGGAAACCAGGTTTATCTGAGCTGTGAGAGTTGGGTCTGGTTTCCACTGGGCTACAAAAGGCAATGCAGAAGTCAAGAGCAGGCCAGAGAAGAAGGCTTCCAGGAAGACAGGGACCCGAGACAAGTTCTGTAAGATAAACAGGGCATTGCAGGGTGGCAGTGCTACACTCTGGCTCTCCAGAGTGACATCTATGCATGCGACGTCCCCAAAACACACCAGGCCAGGTTCCCCTGTAATTCCATAATGTCAAGGCAAAAATACTAGGTTCAGTAAGGGCTTCAACAGTTCAGCTGGTGATCTCCATTCCGGAATTCATTTTAATGTTTGGGACCTTTCTTGAAGATCAGTCTCCTGTCTGAAAACTGGGCATTATTAATGCCTATTAATCCAAGCACATTAGCCATCCTCCTCTACCTGCTTTCTTTCTTCTCCCTGACCCTGGAGAGGGTTTTTTGTTGTTGTTGTTGTTGTTGTTTTGTTGTTGTTGATGTGTGAGACAAGGTCTTACTCTCTTACCCAGGCTGGAGTGCAGTGGTGCAATCTTGGCTCACTGCAACTTCTGCCCCCAGGGCTCAAGCAACCCTCCCATTTCAGGCCCCCTGAATAGCTGGGACTACAGGCACACCACCACACCCAGCTAACTTTTATACTTTTGTAGAGACAGGGTCTCACTATGTTGCCCAGGCTGGTCTTGAACTCCTGGGCTCAAGCGGTACTTCCACCTTGACCTCCCAAACTGCTAGGATTACAGGCGTGAGCTCTCTCGCCTGGCCTTGTTTTTGTTTTTGTTGTTGTTGTTGTTGTTGTTGGTTGGTTGGTTGTTTTTGAGACGGAGTCCTTCTCTGTTGCCCAGGGTGGAGTGCAGTGGTGTAATCTCGGCTCACTGCAACCTCCCCCTTCTGGGTTCAAGCAACTATCCTGCCTCAGCCTCCTGAGTAGCTGGGATTACAGGCGTCCGCCACCATGTCCCGCTAATTTTTGTTTTTTAGTAGAGACAGGGTATTGCCATGTTTGCCAGCCTGGTCTCGAACACCTGACCTCAGGTGATCTGCCCACTTCGGCCTCCCACACTGCTGGGATTACAGGTGTGAGCCACAGCTCCCATCACTTGTTTGTTTTTTAATAATTTTTTTTATTTGTATAAATGTAAGAGATCCAAGTGCAACTTTGTTACATGCGTGTATTGCCTAGTGGTGAAGTTTCGGCTTTTAGTACACTCATCACCCGGGTAATGTACATTGGATCCATTAAGCAATTTGTCATCACCCACTCCCCTTCTGCCTCCAGTCTTCCAAGTCTCCAATGCCTGTCATTTCACACTCTGTGTCCATGTGTACATATTAGTTAGCTCCCACTTACAAGTGAGAACATGCACTATTTGGCTTTCTGTTTCTGAATTTTGTTTCGCTTAAAATAATGGCCTTCTGTAATCCCAGCTACTCGGGAGGATCACTGGAGCCTAGGACCAGCCTGGGAAACATAGTGTGACCCCATCTCAAAAATAAATAAATACGTAAACTGTTTTTTAGAAAAACTTTAGTTTCAGAGAAAAACTGAGCAAGATACCCAGACTTCCTGTGTACCTTCTTCCCATCCCTGTATGGCCTCTCCCATTATCAGCATCCCCCACCATCTGTTGCAATTGATGAACTCACACTGATATATTATGATCTCCCAGAGCCTGGGGTTTTGTTCAAAAACATTTTCCAGTATTAAGGAGCATCTTGTTTCTACAGCAGGAGAGGGAAATAAACTGTCTAGACACAGGCCAGACTAGCCTGGCCTTTTCCAACCTTAGCCATTACTTAAAGTCTGAATAGAATCCCCCAGAGAACTTGTAAGCAGAGACTCCTGGGGTCGTCCAGGCTGGGAAGGAGCAAACATACTTATTATAAAAATAGTATGTAACTTTTTTAAACTTTGCGGAAAATAAGAAAATAAAAGTCACCTATGATCTCACAACCAGAAAAGACTCTATTAACATGTCAGGTGCATTTCTTTTACAATGCTTTTTCTATGAATAAAATAATGATAATAGCATCTACTGAGCTTATTCTGAATGCAGGGCCCTGTTTTAAGTGTTTATGTGCTTGGTCCCAATCCTCACTGCCATCCTTCCAGGCAGGGACTATTATTATCTCAGTTAACAGGTGAAAATATAGAGGCAAAGAGAGATGAAACTATAAAAGGATGGATAGATGTAAATATATATGAATGGAAATGGAAGCCAGGATGGTGGATAAGAGTATGGTCTTTGGAAGAAGACCGCTTCCTATTTTTCTCTAATTTTATGTATTCCTTATATGGTAATATTGACACAAGTTGTAAAATGCATGTGTTTTAAAATTCAACAGGTACAGAATGTCATACTGTGAAAAGTCCCCTTCCCTCTCCTGAGCCCAGCTAATCAGAGGCAACCACATTTAGCAATTTCTTTGTATCTTTCCAGAGTTGTTTTACGCAGACAAATATAGCTTTGGAGGTGTGTGTGTGTGTGTGTGTGTGTGTGTGTGTGTGTGTGTGTATCTGTCTGTGCATACATTTCTCTCCACACAGGTGACAGTATAGTCTACGCTTTGCTTTGTTATAACAAAACATCTCACAGGTCATTACATGTCAGTCAAGAGTGGTTTCTAATTTTATGAGTTGCATGGTGTTGAGAGGATATTTGACGAGTTCCACCTCCATTTGGGTCATTGTGAGAAGTAAATAAAATAATGCAGGTAAAACACCTACCCAGAGCCTGTTACATAGTAAGTACTCACATGTAAGATATGATTATTAGAATTTTCACCATCCTGCATGTAGGGTTTTCCATTTTGTGCTTTATGACTAAAATTATGTCATTCCATTGGATATCACTTGAAAAAGTAAAAATAAACCTCTGTTCTTACCTTGTACCATATAGAAAAATTAACCGTAAATGGATGCCAGATCTAAATGTAAAAGCAAAAGCTATAGAGCTAAAAGAAAAATAGGAGAAAATCTGTGTGACCTTGAGTTAGCAAGGATTTCTTAGCTAGGACACAAAGAGCACAATTCATTAAAAAAAAAAAAAAAAAAAGTGGTAACCCCCAAGTGATCGCTCATCCTGGTATTCATCCCCTCTTTCTGAATGTGTGGTTGAGTTCTGTGACTTGATTCTATGAGTAGAATGCAGCAAAGTTGATGGGATTTCATTTCTATGATTGTGTTACATGGGCTTGTAATTGTCATCTTGCTAGCGGTCTCTGTCTATTTGCCTTCTTAGGTTGTTCACTTCATGTTGGACAGGCCAACATGGCTAGAAACTGAGTCTGGCCAGCAAGGAACTGAGACCCTCTGTAAGCAGCTCTGGAGGAACTTAATTCAGCAACAACATGAGTGACTTGGAATTCAAAAGGTACAGAAAATTCCAAAGGTACAGAAAGCTCCTTCCCCAGTTGAGCTTTCAAATAAGACACTGGTCCCAGCTGACAACTTGATTGCAGCCTCATGAAAGATGGAGAAGCAGAGGACCCAGACAAGATGCTCCTGACCCACAGAAACAGTGAGATAATTAATGTGCATTGTTTCAAGTGACAAAGTTTATGGTGATTTGACCCACAGCAACAGGTAACTAACACAACTGGTATGATTCTGGAGAGTGGTTTGGTCCAGTGAGTCAAGGATCTAAACAAATAAATACCCTTTGATTCTAAAATTCCAATTTGGGAATTTATCCTAAGGGAAAAAAAAAAGAGGCAATTGCACCCAAAAGTACATGCAAAGATATCAATCACTAAATTCCCCCATCAAAGAAAATGCTCTAACATTTATTGGGGGCCAACTATGTGCCAGGAACTCTGTATTCTTGGCTTCACTTGAACCTCACAACAGTCCTATTCTTATAAGATCACCCCCATTTTACATACCAGAAAATGAAGTATCCAAGAGGTAAAGAAACTCACCCATGATTAATCAGACATGCTTATTAAATTCGAAGTACAGTCTCTGGCACAAGGCAAATGCTCAATAAATCATACAGTGTTAGGAAGAATTCAGCTTCAAGTTGTAGAAACTTAACCCATAATGTCTTAAGCCAAAAAAGCTCATGGAACTGGGTAGTTTAGCAGTGCAGAAGTGCAGCTGGCTCCAGGCATGGCTGTATCCAGGAGCTGGAAGATCATCAGGGCTCTATCTTTACCAATCTACTAGCTCTGCTTGCTTCTGTTTCTCAGGCTCTTACCACATGACAGGCAAAGGCCCAGACTTATTTCCTCCTGGCCGAGAAGTCTACAGAACAAGAGCATCTCTCTCCCCAAATCCGGAGACTAATCCCAAAGAAGAATCTGATTGGCCATGGGACTGGATCACATGCCTCTTTCTGAAATTATGTCACCAGGAAGTTTAGGCTCTATAATCGGCCATTCCAGATCACATGACACTCCCCCAGGGCATGGTTGTCATGATTGACAGTCTCTCCTAGGACCACAAGGGTGAAGCAGAGCAGTTCCCACAAGGAAGAAATGCTGCAGACAATGATTACTCTAGTGTAGATATTGAGCGGTAAAGATTGTAGTCAGACCATGACCTTCCAGCTCCAGAGCTCACATTGTCTCCGTCACACACACCTCATCTCCCACCCCCCTTCCCTAACCTTTTCAAACTTCAGGGAAGATCAGGAGATGAGAACTGAAGGCTGCTGTCAACATGCCTGGAAAACAACTCATCCACTCAATAGTGTGCAGCAAAAAGCATCTTGTAAAAGATTCTCCCTTGGTGAACACAAGCCAGCCAGATGCAAAGGTCAGAGCCAAGAGGAGCTCATGCACCCCCCTGTCCTCGCACACAAGGACTCTAACACTGCCAACATCATCAGCAACACAGCAAGCCCAGGAGAGGCTCTTGAGAAGGCTGGGGGTCAGTAGCTTCTCCCTGGTCCTACCAAGACAGTGAAACGTTATAAAAATGGCTGATGTTTATTGGGTACTTCCTATTGGCCAGGCCCTGTTCTAAGCACATGGACTCACTCACTCTTCACAACAACCCTATCAGGAATGTACTATCAGCTGGGCATGGTGGCTTATGCCTGTAATCCCAACACTTTGTGAGGCCAAAGCGGCCAGATCACTTGAGTTCACGAGTTCGAGACCAGCCTAGCCAACATGGTGAAACCCCATCTCTACTAAAAGTGCAAAAGTTAGTCAGGCCTGGTGGTGGGCGCCTGCAATCCCGTCTACTGAGGAGGCTGAGGCAGGAGAATCGCTTGAACCCGGGAGGCAGAGGCTGTAGTGAGGTTGTAGTGAGCCGAGATCACACCGCTTCACTTCAGCCTGGGAGAGAGAGTGAGACTCAGTCTCAAAAAACAATAATAATAAAGGAATGTATTATCATTATTCCCATTGTATAGGCAGGGACGTTGAGGCACACAGAGAGGCAAAGTAACTTGCCCAAAGGCACAGAGTTGAACTTGGGAATCAAACCCAGACTGTATTGTTTCAGGGACTGTGATATTATATTAACCATTTGGCCATATGGTCTTTGCCTGGGACCACATAAACCAGTCCATCACAGACCCATTGAGGACCCACTGAGTTCCAACGTGGGCTCCACCCCTAAGACTACCAGGACAGAACTCTAAGGGGAAGGCACACAGAGTGGGCCTCCCTTCTCTTCTCCCCCAGGTTAGTGTTAGGTACTATCTGCTGCCTACTCACCCCCACCAAGGTGACTCTGTGACCCAGACTCAGGAAGTAAGGATTTATAAAACCTATTGCACACTGAGTACCTACTAGTGATACCTACCGTTTACCATGTGCCAGGCACTGTGCTCAGCACCTTCACATACTATCTCATTTAAACTTCACAACAACCCTGTACTAGAGGCATCATTACTATTACCATTACTATTATCTCATTTTTGAGATAAAAACTGAGGCTGAAGGAGGCGTATTAGAGACCACACCTCTGAAAAGCAATTGTGCAAAACCTCCTAGTACAGAGTAGGTCCTCTATAAGCAATCATAATTAACCCGTGGTGTAAATAACCACGGTACACTGCCCTTGGCATTCAAGAACTGAGGTGCCACCTGGCACCAGGTAAGCCCCAGACTCTGCACCTATCTTGCTCCGAATCCCAAATCTACCCCTGAGTAGCTGTGCTGAACACACTCTCAGATGGCCCCATGATTCCACCTCCTGGTGTCTAATCCCTATGCAGTGCCCTCTTGTTGAGTGTGGGTGCAACTGTTAATTTGCTTTTAACTGATGTAGTGTGGTAAGGTGATAAGATGTCATTTCGGTGATTAGATTACATGGGATCGTGATCTCCACCTTGCAAGGAGATGCGTTCCCTGCTGGCTCTGATGAAGCAAGTGGCCGTGTTGAGGAGACTCACAGGGCAAGGAACTGAGGCAGCCTCCTCTAGGAACCAAGGGCAGCCTTCGACAACCAGCAAGAAACTGAGGCTTCAGCCTCACAGCCTCAAGGAAATGAATTTTGCCGACAACCATGTGAGCTAGAAGCAGATCCTTCCCCAGTAAAGCCTCAAATAAGACCACAACCCCAGCCAACACCTTGATTGCAGCCTAAAGGGACCCCAAAGCAGAAGACCCAGCTCCTGATCCACAGAAACTAGGAAATAATAAATGTGTGTCGTTTTAAGTGCCAAAGTTTGTGGTAATATAATTATGCAGACATGGGAAATCACACAGTAGCTGCATGACTCTGAGCAAGTTACTTGACCTCTCTGTGCCTCAGTTTTCTCATCTGTGAAATGGGAGTGATCATGATCGTGGTATACCTACCTCATGGGATTGCTGGGTAAATTAAATAAGCTGGCATGTGAGCATTGTTTGTCATGCAGTATGCCCTGTGTAAGTGTTAATTATTATTGCTTATAGAGGACCTACTACGTGCTAGGCAGCCCTCTGTCTCTCAAGAGCCCTGAATTCCAATTTTGTTATTTTTGGCTGTTGTTCTTGTTAAGTCAAGAGACTTTTCCGCCTAGAAGGCACTTTTAAGATCATTGGCTCCAGCCCCTTTATTTCCCAGATAGGAAGACCACTGCTCAGATTGGGAAAGGGACTTCCCTAAGGTCATGTAATGGATAGTTGGAAGAGGAGAGTCTTGAACCTGAGGCTCCTGGCTGTTGGTTTGGGGAGGAGCCAGATGGGCCCTGAGCTTGCACTAAGCTAGAGGAGAGAGTCCCACGGCCTTGAACACTGGTCTCTCAATGAGCCCACAATTCCAGCCCCTAGGAACTGGAAATCCCCTCCATTTTTGACAGGGAGAAATGCGGGTGTCACACCCTAAAACAGCAGCAGTCTGCCATTAAAGAAGCACTGGCGGCCGGGTGCAGTGGCTCACTCCTGGAATCCCAGCATTTTGGAAGGCCAAGGCGGGCGGATCACGAAGTCAGTATATCGAGACCACCCCGGTTAACACCATGAAACCCTGTCTCTACTAAAAAATACAAAAAATTAGCCAGGCATGGTGGAGGGCGCCTGTAGTCCCAGCTACTTGGGAGGCTGAGGCAGGAGAATGGCATGAACCCGGGAGGCAGAGCTTGCAATGAGCCGAGATCATGCCACTGCACTCCAGCCTGGGCAACAGAGCAAGACTCCATCTCAAAAAAAAAAAAAGAAAAGAAAAGAAACACTGGCAGGCATCTCCAGGGGTGCTGCAGCCTGCTGCTGAGGTGGGTCCTGGGAAGCGCAGCGACAGGCATTGATTCACATGCCGAGGACATCACCCTCATGATCTCATGCAATCCTGGAAACCTGAGTCCAGGAGGTCAGGGTATAGTGAGCCATCGTCGCGCCACTGCGCTCCAGCCTGGGTAACAAGGCGAGACTCTGTCTCAAAAAATAAGAAAACAACAACCTGGGAAGTTGGGACAAATATTGCTGGAGCATTATAGACAAGAAGAAAGGAGGCCCCATATGTGACTTGCCCAAGGTGATAC
Organism: Gorilla gorilla gorilla; assembly: GCF_029281585.2. NCBI lineage: Eukaryota > Metazoa > Chordata > Mammalia > Primates > Hominidae > Gorilla > Gorilla gorilla. The sequence continues at coordinate 12,247,937 of NC_073242.2, forward strand.
CTGTGTCTAGTGATGAGCAAAACTGGGGTTCCATCTAATCTGTCAGTCTCCAAAGCCAAAGTTCTGAATCCCACCACTTCCACCCTCAAAGAGGAACAGGATGCCCACAGCCCACTAGAAGGAGAGCCGTGTCCCCCAGAAAGCCTGGCTTTTAAGGCCAGAAATGTTTATCTAGGCATTGCCAGCAATGCTCCCTCCTGCCTTGTTGGGGAGTTAAGGGGAAGGGCGCTCTCCCTGTCCACCCCTGGACAATATGTCTAATGCACCACTGCAGATTATATTGTTTATTGAGCCTGTCCCATTTCTGCACTATCTCTAACTGTAGCTCCATTATGTGCTCACTAAGGCTTGCAGATCTAGGTGGGAGATATGAGGCTCTGCCATTATGCACAGCCACTTCACACCGCTGCCCCATGCCCAGTGCTGATTAAGGAATAAATTGGGGGGGGGGGGGAGGCGGAGCTTGAGAGTCGCTAGAGTAAGGCAGGATGTAGGGGCCTCAACTCTTATTTATTGAGCATCTGCTATGTGCCAGGCCTTAGGCCAGACCCTGGGGAGAGAATGGTGAGCAAAACAGCCACAGGTGCCCTTCACGAGCTTACACATAGACCAGTTTCTCAAGGTGAGAAGCATATCCAGAGATGGGGAGATCAGAGATTATTTGCAGATGGTTCATGTCAAAGGGCTGGGCAACATCTTATCACACAATGAGACGGCCAATGCCTCTCCAATTCTCCCTCCATCCTTCTGATTTATCACCCCAGGAAAGAGTGTCAATCTGATGCTAAAACAAAAGCCTTTCTTACCTAACACTTGTCAATTTCCCTTTTTAACAAAGAAGGAGCAGGCCTCAGACTCAGACGTGCGCATGGGACAGTTCCCGGCTAGAATCTCATGTCCCTATCCCATTTCCATGATACTCATTTTCACAGCTAGTTTCTCTTCATGGCAAGAAATGACACTTTTTCATTTCAGTACCAGTGCACAGAATTATTTTGGAAATTATTTTACCTAGATACATCAATTTAAAGGAAAAATACTAAGTAAATATTAAAACGATCTTAAAAGTGCCTTCTAGGTGGAAAAATCTCTTGACTGAAGTCAATAAGAACAACAGCCAAAAATAACAAAATTGGAATTCAGGGCTCTTGAGAGACAAAGGGCTGCCTAGCACATAGTAGGTTTTCTACAAGCAATAATAACCTTTACACAGGGTTAAGCAACTTAACAACTAAACTTTGGCAAAAATCATGAAGCAGGAATTTTGGGGCAGATTTTATAAAGTATATATATTACAGCTGTGCTGTCCAAAAAGATAGCCTCTAGTCACATGTGGCTATTTAATTTTAAACTACTCAGAATTTTAAGAACTTGTAGTTCATAGTATATATGTAGTATATAGCGTGCACTCAATAAGCACTTCTTGCATGAATAAACAAATTTCTTAGCATGAAATCCTCATCAAACATGAAAAACAAATACACAAGAAGGAAGACATGGAGGACTTCCCATTTCAAAAAGAAAATGGGTGATAACATATTCACCTACAGATGTGTTTATAGAAGCAAACCATATACTGGCATAACCAGACTGGCCCCTGTGAGAATTTGAGCTTGGGTCCTCTAGTCTACAGAGAATATTAGGGAAATCTAGAGAGAAGTGAGGCTCTATATAAAATACATATTTTATCTATACAAGGGGTTGGCCATCTTTTGTGTTTGTTTTTGTTTTTTTGAGATGGAGTCTCGCTGTGTTGCCCAGGCTGGAGTGCAATGGCGAAAGGTTGGCTCACTGCAACCTCTGTCTCCCAGGTTCAAGTGATTATCCTGCATCAGCCTCCCGAGTAGCTGGGATTACAGACGTGTGCCACCACACCCGGATAATTTTTGTGTTTTTAGTAGAGACAGGGTGTCACTGTGTTGGCCAGGCTAGTCTTGAGCTTCTGACCTCAGGTGACCCGCCCGCCTTGGCCTCCCAAAGTGCTGGGATTACAGGCGTAAGCCACCGCACCCGGCCTTTTTTTTAAGGGCCAGGCAGTAAATATCAGGCTTTCCAGGTCACAGCATCTCTATCCCAGCTTCTCAACTCTGACACTGTAGCACAAAGGCAGCCATAAACAAGTGTAAATAAATGGACCTGGTTGTGTTCCAATAAAGCTTTATTAACAAAAGCAGGTGGCCAGTTTCATTGGCTCATGCCTGTAATCCCAGTGCTTTCAGAGGCTGAAGTAGGAGGATTGCTTGAGCCCAGGGGTTTGAGACCAACCTGGGCAATACAGTGAGACTTTGTCTCTGCAAAAAATTTAGAAATTAGCTGAGCATGGTGGCAAACGCCTGTAGTTCCAGCCACTCAGGAGGCTGAGGGGAGAGGATTGCATGAGCCCAGGAGGTTGAGGCTGCAGTGAGCCATGATCGCGCCACTGCACTCCAGCCTGGGTGACAGAGCGAGACCCTGTCTCAAAAAAAGAAAACAAAGAATAATAAAAGCAGGCAGTGGGGCTGGATTTGGCCTATGGGCTGTGGTTTGATAACTCTTGTTCTACATGAGCACTTCAGGGACTGTTGTTTAAGCAGAGCAGAAGGCAGGAAGACGTGACCAGCCGTGGTGGCTCACGCCTGTAATCCCAGCACTTTGGGAGGCCAAGGCGGGAGGATTACTTGAGTCCAGGAGTCCTAGATCAGCCTGGCCAACACAGCAAGATCCCATCTCTACAAAAAAATAAAAGAAATTAGCTGGGCACGGTGATGCATGCCCATGATCCCAGCTACCCAGGAGGCTGAGGCGGGAGGATCGCTTGAGCCCAGGAGGTTGAGGCTGCAGTGAGCTATGGTGGCGCCACTGCACTCCGGCCTGGGGGACAGAGCAAGACCCCATCTCTAAATAAAATAAAATAAAGGAAAATGTGTTAATTGAACGATTATCTACTGGTACCAAGCTGAGCTGTTTCATTTAATCCTTAAAACAACTCTGTCAGCTGGGCACTCTTACCCTCATTTCACAGATGAAGGAAACTGAGGCTCCCAGTTACTAATAACTTGTCCAAAGTCATGTAGCTCGTTAGGGAAAGGGGCAGAACTTGAAACCAAGACTCCAGAGCCCAGGTTTTGTGCCCACATCACGCTGCCTCCCCTGGATATCCCATTACAGGTCCTTCAGCCCCCGTGTGCCCCCAGGCATCCTGGCCTCCCACATCCAGCTCCCCCAGGCTCCCTCCCTCCCGGCCCATGCCAGCTCTCCCGCCTTCTTCTCCACAGAGCTCAGCAGCATTGCTCTGTCTGCACACATTTTCCCAGGTGAGAAAGAAAAAGTCGAAAATTTTGTTTTCGTACAAGCTGCCCTTTTTGCCTGTGGCTAAAATTCCCCTCAAAGAACAGGAATAACAACCAAAGTCATACAAAAGGGAAGCTGGCAACTTGGCCCTCCTTCAGGAATAATCCTTAAGCTTGCACCATGGCCAGCCGCTGCCTAGGGGCTGGAGAGATGAGGAGGAAGAAAACCAAGCCTCCTCGGAGAGCTGATAGAAACAAGCACAGGTCCCCCATAGAACAGAGTCCGCTTAATTCAGCCTGCTCAGGCAATGGACAAAACTGTCCAAAGGATGGAGAGCTTGAAGGATGTGTAGAAATTCATCAGTGGGCAAGTCAGGAGGGAGAGCATTTCAGGTGCAAAGATCCAGAGGTAGGGCATGGTCTCTGGAAAGCAACCAACAGCCCAGTGTGGCAGTCACACCAGGAGTGACCAGGGGCTCTGTGGGGGGCATCTGAGCATTGGAACTGCCCAGCACCCTTTCTTCCTTCTTCAGGTAATGGTACCCCAATTTTCCTTAAGGGAACCATCCCTTCCCACTGCACAGTCTTAGCGGGACTGCCAGTCAAGTTGACCTACTCACCTACAGCCAACGTAGACCGGATGCTTTCTCTCTGGAATTTGCATCATAAACAGAAAATATAATGATGGAAAGTATTTGGGGCATAAAGTTTAATCGTTTCTGAGACAATGCCTTGAAGAAGGTCTCTGCTTTTGTCTTAAATTTCCTGAGGCTTTCTGGACCCTTTCTTTTTCAAGGCTTCAGTTTTCCAGCTTTTCTTTACATTTGATGTCAGATACACCTCATTACATTTTTTAGCACATATTAGCCATTGCTGGTTTCAGGGGCTTCCAATCAGGCCATGTAAACAGACACAGAAATACATCTAGCCAGGTGTGAGGACTCAGTCACATGGCCATGGGGAGAGTAGAGAATGGATTAGACACTATAAGGAGTGAGTTTGGGATCAGAAATGCCAGGTAGGTGGCGACTGCAGACATACAGATGAGCAACTAGGTGGCCCGAACTGTGACAATGAGCTTTGGGATACAGAGAAGGGCTCATGGCCCAACCCAAAGAGTAGATGCATGTATCACTCATTCAATCACAAGCATTTCTTAAGCACCTAAAGTGTGGCCAATATTTGCCCATCTTTGTGGCCACCTGCCTGTTTCTTTGTCATCTGCCGCTTGTCTCCTGGATCAGCTACCTATTGCTGCATAATACATTACCCCAAAACTTACTGGCATAAAATCATAATGATAAGGAAGGTCCATTGTCTTCTGTGGGTCAAGAATTCAAGACAGTCTTGGGTGGTCTCATGAGGTTGCAGTCAAGATGTCAGCCAGGGCTGCCATCACTTGAAGGCTTGACTGAGGCTGGAGGATTTGCTGCCAAGGTGGCTCCCTCATATGGCTGGCAAGTTTCTGATTGCTGCCAAGAGGTGGTGAGGAGAACACCACCTCCAGGAAATGGCCTGGAGCATGACCAGCCATGTGGAGAGAGAGACCAGGGGCCATCGATATAACAGACACATGAGTGAAGAATCCAGCCCAGAAGTGGATCCTGCAGCCCCAGCTATTCTGGCCTATACTGTGTGCATCAGAGAGAAACAGCCCAGCCAAACCCTTCCTAAATTCCTGCCCCACAGATCTAGAAGCAAAATAAAACAGTTGCATTAAGACAGTACATTCTAGAGTAGTTTTTTCATTTGTTTGTTTGTTTTTGCGACAGAGTCTCCCTCTTTTGCATAGACTGGAGTGCAGTGGTGCAATCTTGGCTCACTACAACCTCTGCCTCCCGGGTTCAAGAGATTCTCGTGCCTCAGCCTCCCAAGTAGCTGAGATTACAGGTGACCGCCACCACACCCGGCTCATTTTTGTATTTTTAGTAGAGTCAGGGTTCCACCATATTGGCCAGGTTGGTTTTGAACTTCTAACCTCAAATGATCTGCCTGCCTAGGCCTCCCAAAGTGCTGGGATTATAGGCATGAGCCACTGCACCCAGCCTAGAGTAGTTTTTTACTCAACGTTAGATAATGGAAACATATATTTGATTCCCTATTACCATGTTTTGCATCTACCCACAGGGTCTATAAGCTTGACTTCTTCTAATAGACTTTCTTGAGGGGACGGGAGGTACTGGATTACTCTGTCTACACTAGCAGAAAGCTGGTAGTGCCTGGGGGTTCACATCCTCCCATGGTGCCCCTTAGCCAATCACCGACTAGAGTAGGAGTATGAAAGCCCAGTTTCCTTGCTCTCATGGGTTAAATGGTGCCCTCCAAAAAAATAGGTCCACACATGGCCAGGCATGGTGGCTTATGCCTGTAATCCCAGCACTTTGGGAGGCCGAGGTGGGCTGATCATGAGGGGAGTTCGACACCAGTCTGGCCAACATGGTAAAACCCCATCTCTACAAAAAATACAAAAAATTAGCTGGGTGTGGTGGCATGCGCCTGTAATCCCAGCTACTTGAGAGGCTGAGGCAGGAGAATTGCATGAACCCGGAAGGCAGAGGTTGCAGTGAGCTGAGATAGCACCATTGGACTCCAGCCTAGGCGGCAGTGTAAGACTCCATCTCACAAAAATAAATAAATAAATAAATAAATAAATAAATAAATAAATAAATAAATAAAAATAGGTCCACACAGAAACTGTGCATCTGGCCTTATTTGGAAAAATGGTCTTTGTAGATGTAATTAAATTAAGGATATTGAGATGAGATAGCCCTGGATTATCCAGGTCAATGAGCCAATGGCAACTGTCCTTACAAGAACAGAAAAAGACATCGACACAGAAGATAAGAGAAGGCCATATGATGATGGAGGTACACGTGGAACAGATGTGTCTACAAGCCAGGGGACTCCCAGGATTGCAGGGCCACCAGAAGCTGGAAGAAAGGCATGGAACAGATCCTCCTCTAGAGCTTGTAGAGGAAGCCGACCCTGCCAACACCTTCATTTCAGACTTCTGGTCTCTAAAACCGTGAGAGAATAAATTCCTGTTGATTTTTTCTTTCTTTCTTTTTCTTTTCTTTCTTTTTTTTTTTTTTTTTGAGATGGAGTCTTACTTTGTCACCCAGGCTGGAGTGCAATCGTGCAATCTCAGCTCACTGCAACCTCCATCTCCTGGGTTCAAGCGATTCCCCTGCCTCAGCCTCCCAAGTAGCTGGCATTACAGGCATGTGCCACCACACCTGGCTAATTTTTGTATTTTTAGTAGAGACGGGGTTTCACCATGTTGGCAAACCTGGTCTTGAACTTCTGACCTCAGATGATCCACCCGCCTCAGCCTCTCAAATTACTGGGATTAGAGGTGTAAACCACCGCGTCCAGCCAATTCCTGTTGTTCTAAGCCACGCAGTTGTGGTAATTTCTTAAGACAGGTCTAGGAAACTACCACACTTGCTTCAAGGCAGGACAAATGCTAAAATGTAATTTATGCTCCAGAAACCCACAGAATCAGACTGAGGATGGAATCTCACTTGAACTTGCCCTTCCCCTTCCCTAGTCTGCTTTCCTCACTCCACTTCCAGTTTCTCCTGGGAGCCCTTCCTCAATAAATCATTTGCATATCAATTCCCATTTTCAGTCAGTTCTGGGGCAATCTGACTTAAGACAGGTAATAAGGGGCGGGGCTAAGATTTGCACCGAGACTATCTAACCCCAGAAAGTTAGAAGACTCATGTCATTTATTTCAGAATCAGACCTACCTGGGCCAGCCCCCTAGGAACTGAGTGACCGTTAGGTAAGGGGCTTAGCATCTCTGAGCCTTAGTTTCCTGATCTGCAAAATGGGGCCAGTCTTGCTATCTCCCCCTCAGGGCAGCCAGGATAATTAGAGATGGTGCATGTAAGGATGCAGCAGGAGTCCAGGCCTTGGATACTGTGTTCTGCATCACTGGGTGGGTATGGGGCAGATACATCTAGCCGGGTGTGAGCACTCAGGTGATGCAATCTCATCCCCAGGCAGTGCTCTGGAAGATGTGGACCCTCCATGAGCCCTCAGTGTCCTGTATTGATTAGATTTGGTTTGCGTAGTGTTCCCAAGATGAAAGGAGCTAATGGTGAGCCATCTTATCAAAGCATATCTGTTAGATCTGAAGGCTCGTGGTGTATCATCAGCTGAAAAAGAGAAAAATGCGAGGGGGAAGGGAAAAATCACAAAGGCCAGGAACACAATGAAAAGGGCAGTCTGTGTTCTAAATCTCTAACAGCAGCCCCACTCTTGTTCTCAGGGGATGGTGCTGATAGGGAAGGCATTTCAGGTAGGGAGGCATTGACTAAGCCTGTCCCATTTCACTCATGAGGAAACTGACCCTCAGAGAGGTTGCCCAAGGTCTCACAGGTGGGGTTGAATCCAGGTCTGCTCAAATGCAGAGGCCAGACTCTCAACCCCAGCCTCCCTTAAGCTGGCTAAGGTCTCTCCTGACCTGATTCCATTCTTCCCTTCACCCTCCAGCCTAGTCCTTATCCAGCAAGTCCAGCATTTCAAACCACAACATGTTCTTGGAGGTTTTTACTCAATGCAGCTATGACACCCAGAGGAGTCTCAGAAACAAACAAGAAAGCCTGTCTATGAGCAGAACCACAGTCACCCACCCCTTCATGATCATGGATTCACAGTCATCTATCATGGCCCCATGTCACTAAATGTCAAGACCATGCCTGCACACCTGCACTGGAGATTTCAAGATGCCACTAAGAAATAGGAACTAACACTCAGCACAAAATGTTCTCTGGAGCTAGTTTGGACATTCTCTGTAAAGAAGAGACCTAGTGGGATAATCTGAGATGCCTCAGTGTTTTATAATTATATGAGTCATTTCCACCCAGATAGGACTGGATAGAGTTTAGAATGTTACTTGCACTGTGTGCTACTATACCCCTGAAAGAGGGGTGGAACTTGCTGGAGCAAATTAACTGTGGCATTTTCGCTCCATGTGGGGTCAACCCAGCCTAATACTGTGGCAAGAACAGAGGTGAAATAGCTAAAATGGAATCAACCCAATGTCCATCTCAGTGGTTTGAATAAATCATCGTATTACATTCATTCCTTGAAATATACTGCTATGAAATGAACAAACCATATGAGACCAAGCATAGATTCATCATATATATATATGTGTGTGCATATATATACACTTCATCATATATATGTGTATATATATATACATCATCATATATGTATATATATGTGTATATATATACATCATCATATATGTATATATATGTGTATATATACACATCATCATATATGTATATATATGTGTATATATACACATCATCATATATGTATATATATGTGTATATATACACATCATCATATATGTATATATATGTGTATATATACACATCATCATATATGTATATATATGTGTATATATACACATCATCATATATGTATATATATGTGTATATATACACATCATCATATATGTATATATATGTGTATATATACACATCATCATATATGTATATATATGTGTATATATACACATCATCATATATGTATATATATGTGTATATATACACATCATCATATATGTATATATATGTGTATATATACACATCATCATATATGTATATATATGTGTATATATACACATCATCATATATGTATATATATGTGTATATATACACATCATCATATATGTATATATATGTGTATATATACACATCATCATATATGTATATATATGTGTGTGTGTATGTATATATACACATCATCATATATGTACATATATGTGTGTGTATATATATATATACATCATCATATATATATATATTTTTTTTTTTTTTTGAGATGGAATCTCTCTCTGTCACCTAGGCTGGAGTGCAATGGCATGATCTCGGCTCACTGCAACCTCCGCCTTCCAGGTTCAAGCGATTCTTCTGCCTCAGCCTCCCGAGTAGCTGGGATTACAGGCGTGCACCACCACACCCAGCTAATTTTTGTATTTTTAGTATAGACAGGGTTTCACCATGTTGGCCAGGATGGTCTCGATCTCCTGACCTCATGGTCTGCTCGCCTCGGCCTCCCAAAGTGCTGGGATTATAGGTATGAGCCACCACGTCCACCCAATTCATCTTATAATATTGAGTAAACAAAAAATCAAACACAAAAGAATACAACACAGTGTGATTCTATTTAAGGTTCAAAGCAAGAAAAGCTAAACTATATTGTGAGGGTGCATGCTCAGGCAGTAAAACTATAAAAACAAGGAAACTACTGAGAACCACGGAAGAAAGGATGGTGAGTATTTCTAGGGGAGTGAAGGGGAAATAAACAGAAGTTTCTGGGGTTCTGGCAATATCTCTAACTTGAACTTGTTGGTAATTACATGGGTGTTTCCTTTATAACTATTTGTTATACTTTATATACTGTATATGTTGCATAGATGTGTTATATGAATGCCATATATCACAATAAAAATGTTTTAAGACTGTCATTTGGGGCCAGGCATGGAGGCTCACACCTGTAATCCCAGCACTTTGGGAGGCCAATGTGGGAGGATCACTTGAACCCAGGAGCTTCAGACCAGCCTGGACAACATAGCGAGATCTTGACTGTACTGAAAATAAAATTTAAAAAATTAGCCAGGCATGATGGCATGCACCTGCAGTCCCACCTATTTGGGAGAAAGAGGTGAGAGGATTGCTTGAGTCCTGGAGTTTGAGGCTGCAGTGAGCTGTGATTGCACCACTGCACTCCAGCCTGCGTGACAGCACAAGACCCTGTTTCAAAAAAAAAAAAAATTAAAGAATGTCATTAGGGAATTACAAATTATAGACAACAATGGGATATCACTATACACCTATTAGCATGGCCAAAATCCAGAATACTGACAACCCCAAATGCTAACAAGCATGTGAAGAAACAGGAATTCTCATCCATTGCTGGTGGGAATGTAAAATGGTACAGCCACTTTGGGAGATGGTTTGGGAGTTTCTTACAAAGCTAAACATACTCTTATTATATGATTCAGCAATTATACTCCTTGATATTTACCCAAATGAAGTGAAAATTTATGTACACATAAAAACCTGCACACAGATGTTTATAGCAGCTTTACTCATGATTGCCAGAATTTGGGAGCAACCAAAATATTTTTCAGCAGGTGAATGGATAAAAACTGAAGTACATCCAACAGTGGAAAATTATTCAGTGCTAAAAAGAAATGAGCTATCAAGCCATGAAAAGATATGGACAAACTTTAAATTCATATTACCAAGTGAAACAAGCCAGCCTGAAGAGGGTACATATAGGATGATTCCAACTCTAGGACATCCTGGTATGGAGACAGTGAAAAGATCAGTGGTAGCCAGGGGTTGGGGAGGAAGAACGGATGAACAGGCAGAGCAGAGGATTTGTAAGGCAGTGAAACTCTTCTTTATGATACTTTAATGGTGGGTACATGTCATTACACATTGGTCCGAACCTACGGAAGGTACAATACCAAGAGTGAGCCCTAATGTAAACTATGGACTTGGGTGATAAATGATTGATATGTTTTGGCTGTGTCCACAACCAACTCTTACCTCGAATTGTAATAATCCCCACGTGTTAAGGGCGGGGCCAGGTGGAGATAATTGAATCATGGGGGCAGTTTCTCCCATACTGTTCTCATGATAGTGAATAAGTCTCATGAGGTCTGATGGTTTTATAAATGGGAGTTCCCCTGCACAATCTCTCTTTCCTGCTGCCATGTAAGATGTGACTTTGCTCCTCATTTGCCTTCCATCATGATCGTGAGGCCTCCCCAGTCATGTGGAACTGAGTCAACTAAACCTCTTTCCTTCATAAACTACCCAGTCTCAGGTATGTCTTTATTCACAGTGTGAGAACAGACTACTACAATGATGATGTGTCAATGTAAGTTCACCGATTGTAACCCATGCACCACTCTAGAGGGTAGGGAAGGAGGATGTTGCTAGTGAGGGAGCTTAAGGGCAGGGGCAGGGAGAATATGATCCACGCACAGGGAATCTCCGTATTTTCCACACAGTTTTGCTGTGAACCTAAAACTGCTCTAAAAATAAAGTTTATTATTATTTTTAAGTTTTAAGAAATAAAGAGAAGGCAAAGGAAGAAAAGAAAAGGAAAAGGGATCTTGGGCACATAACTTACTCTCAGCACCTCGTCTATAAAATAGGAACAACAATATCTTACTCACAGAGTTGTAAGGACAAAAAGTGAGAAAATATGCTAGCTGTCCACTGTATCTTCCATTCATCTGGAAGTTACTGACCAGGACATGAGTTCATATTCCAGAGCCACTGCCCCCTTACTAGCTAGAAAAAAACCAACTGGCCAGGAGAAGTGGCTCAGGCCTGTAACCCCAGCACTTTGGGAGGCCATGGCAGGAGGATCACTTGACCCCAGGAATTTGAGATCAAGCTTGGCCTTAGTGAGATGTCATTTCAGTGGCACATGCCTTTAATCCAGCTACTCGGGAAGCTGAGGCGGGAGGATCACTTGAGCCCAGGAGATCCAGGCTGCAGTGAGCTGTGATCTTGCCATGCACTCCAGCCTGGGTGATGAGATCTAACCAAAAAAGCAAACAAACAAACAGACAAAAAACACGCCCACTAACTTGAAGGAAACAGATGTAGTTTATTTATTTATTTATTTTTTAGACAGGGTCTTACTCTGTCACCCAGGCTGGAGTGCAGTGGCATAATTGCAGCTCGCTGTGGCATTTATCTCCCAGGCTCAAATGATCCTCCCATTTCACCCTCCCCAGTAGCTGGGACTACAGGTACATGCCACCACACCCAGCTAATCTTTTAATTTTTGTAGAGAAAGGATCTCACTATGTTGCCCAGGCTGGTCTCAAACTCCTGGCCTCAAGAGATCCTCCCACCTTGGCCTTCCAAAGTGCTGGGATTGCAGGAGTGAGCCACTGCACCTGGCCAAGATGTAGTTTAAATAAAATAGGATAAATAAATAAATAAAATAGAAACAGAAATCAAATGAAAGACCCAAAGGCTGTCGGAGAGTGACAAGTTCGAAAGTGGCTAATCCTTCCCTGGGGACAAAGGTACATTAGCCTCCCCACCCCTCATCTCACACTCTGGTTGCTCTGTGTATTTGAGGCTGAGGATTGCAGTCTGCTGGGATTCTACAATCAGCGCCAGGATTCAGGGAGGAGAGGCTCGTCAGGAAAAGACACTGCCCACGATCCTCTACCACATTTTTGGCCTCCCCAGGGTCCTGGGGGTAACCTAGAAAGAAGATAAACAGAGCAGGCTTGTGACAATTGAAAATGTCTATTTTTCTCCCAAAGCCAGACACAAGAAGGAACAGGGTGACTTCTTCAGCTCATCTCAAGGGAACACTTTGATCCAGGTCTAATGGATCACTAAAGTCTCTTCTCCCTGCTGAGTGGGTGGAATGTCAACAGCCCAGAGCAACAGTACCCCCAGTTGTGTTCCAAATGTCTTCAGTCTCTCATTCATTCTGCAAATAACCCCACCTCCAGGTCCAGCTCCTGTGATGTGCCAGGTGCTGGCATTATAGCAGCCAGGCAAGGCTCTGCTCTCAAGCAGCTAACATTGTAGCTCAAATAAAAAATAACAAATAGGCCAGGTGCAGTGGCTTACGCCTGTAATCCCAGCACTTTGGGAAGTCGAGACAGGCGGATCATGAGGTCAGGAGATCAAGACCATCCTGGCTAACGGGGTGAAACCCCGTCTCTACTAAAAATACAAAAATAGCAGGGCATAGTGGCACGCACCTGTAATCCCAGCTACTCAGGAGGCTGAGGCAGAAGAATCGCTTGAACCGAGGAGGCAGAGGTTGCAGTGAGCCGAGATCGCACCACTGCACTTCAGCCTGGGTGACAGAGAGATACCCTGTCTCAAAATAAATAAATAAATAACAAATAGGTCATTCCAGAGAGTGACAGATCTAAAAAGAAAATATAAGTTGCCAGGTGCAGTGGCTCATGCCTGTCATCCCAGAAATTTGGGAGGCCAAGGTGGGAGGATTGATTGAGCCCAGGAGTTCAAGACCAGCTTGGATAACACAGCGAGACCCCATTTCTACTTTTAAAAAATGAAATGAAATAAGAAAGAAAATTAAAGGGTGTGTAAAGGAGAGCTACTTGGGCAGACAGTAGGGGTCAACACATGATGGGATGGGCAGGGAACGGCCAACTGAGCAGATAATATTTAAGCTATGGGTCGGGCACAGTGGCTCATGCCTGTAATCCCAGCACTCTGGGAGGCCAAGGTAGGTGAATCACCTGAGGTCAGGAGTCGGAGACCACCGTGGCCAACATGGCGAAACCCTGTTTCTACTAAAAATACAAAAATTAGCCAGGCGTGATTGCGGGTGCCTGTAATCCCAGCTACTCGGGAGGCTGAGGCAGGAGAATTGCTTGAATCCAGGAGGCAGAGGTTGCAGTGAGTAAAGATCGCGTCACTGCACTCCAGCCTGGGTGACAGTGAGACTCTGTCTCAAAAAATAAAAATAAAAAATAAAAATAATTTAAGCTATGCTGGATGAGAAGGAACCAGTTGTGATGATGGAAACTGGGCTGAGAGTGGGCTTTCTGAGCCAAGGGGAATGCAAATAAAAAGACCTGTAGGCACAAATTAGCTAAAACCTTGTATTAGTCTCTTAACTAAATAAAACTGGGTGACTTCAACCAACAGACCTGCATTCCCGCACAGTTCTGGAGGCCACGAGTCCAAAATCAAAGTATCAGGATGGCTGGGTCCTTCTGGAGGCTCTGAGGGAGAATCCGTTCCGCGTGTCTGTCCTGCCGCATGGAGGCTGCCGGCAATCCTGGGCGATCCTTGGCTCTTACATGCCTCACCCCAATCTCCGCCTGTCTCCACATTGTCTTCTTTCTGAGTCCTCTCCTCTTGTGATAAGGACAGCTGTCATTGGACTTAGGGCCTGCCCTAAATCCAGGATGATTTCATTTCAAGATCCTTAACTACTTACATCTACAATGACCCTATTTCTTTTCTTTTTTTTTAATACAGGGTCTCTCTCTGTTGCCCAGGCTGGAGTACAGTGACGCAAACACCACTCACTGCAGCCTCAACCTCCTGGGCTCAAGTAATCCTCCCTCCTCTGCCTCCCAAGTAACTGGGAACATAGGCATGCACTACCATCCCCAGCTGATTTTTTAAAGCTTTTTTGTTTATTTTGCTTTATTCCTTTTTACAGCTGAATAATAATCCCTTGTATGCATACACCACATTCTGTCTAGCTTGAGAAAACATATAATTGTGAGAGTTTTTTTATTTTACATAATTGATCTTATACAGTATGAATGGCACTGTAACTTATTTTGTTTTTTGTTTTTTGTTTTTCATCTACCAATGTGACGTGGTGAAGTGAGTAAAACTGGTGGGTTCTTTAAAATATAACAGACACTGTCAGATTATCTCAAGAAATGGAAGGGAGTTATTGTCTGGAACTCTCCACGGGTGATATGCCACTCATTCTCACAACACGCCAAGAAAGGTATTATCAGTATTCGAGCCACTAGGAAATTAAGTTTCAAAGAAGTAAAGCAATTGCCCAAGTACCAAGGATATGAAAAGCTCTTCAAAATTAGGTAGTGAATGGATGAATATAATTAATCAGTGGCCGAGCTGGGGATTTGAACTCAGCTCTGTGCTCTTGAAGGTCAACCTCCTGCCTCTGCACACAGAACCAGGAACCAGAGCGTGGACTGCTGTGCATTCAAAGCAGCTGCCGTTATATGCTGATGGGAGGCGGGGGCAGAATTATCATCACCCACTTTCAGCAGTCCTGGGGGACAAGCTCTCTCTCCAGGAGGACAAAATTTTCTAGGGCTGACTGGGAAAACACATCAAGCATTTGGTAAATGCACGACCTTTGGAGAAAGGGCTGTTCTGAATAACCCAGCTAATAATAATCACCCGACAGCAATTTCCTGCAAGCTGGTTTCTTAATACACATCTGGCAGTTCATCCGCCTTCCCTCTGCTGCAGACGTGGTTTGATATTAGTCCAGGTGGTGGGAGTGATGGACACTCCAGCGTGTGTGAGCATGCACCTTAACCCTTGCTTCGCCAAGTCTGGGGGAGACTCTCAAAGCAAAAGACCTGCCTGGGACACTAGGAAGGGCATTTAACCCTAAGGCTCCACCCAGCAGACTCACTGGGACATTTTGAAAATGTGAGTCTGAGGCCAGGTGTGGTGGCTCATGCCTGTAATCCCAGCACTTTGGGAGGCCAAGGCGGGCAGATCACGTGAGGTCAGGAGTTTGAGACCAGCCTGGCCAACATGGTGAAACCCCGTCTCTACTAAAAATACAAAGATTAGCTGGATGTGGTGGCACACGCCTGTAATCCCAGCTACTCAGGAGACTGAGGCAGGAGAATTGCTTGATCCCAGGAGGCAGAGGTTGCAGTGAGCTGAGATGGCGTCACTGCACTCCAGCCTGGTCGACAAAGGGAGACTCTGTCAAAAAGAAAAAAGAAAAGAAAAGAAAACGTGAGTCTGCATCTCACTGGCTAGGTAACACTGAGCAAGGCACTTCGCCTCTCTGAGCTTAGGAATGGGTGTGAGAATGAAGCAAAACCACAGGATGAAGGGGCCAGCAGTGTGCCTTGTTTATAACTGAGGCTCCGGAACTGAGGGCCCCCTCCCACACTCCTCCAGCTACCATCTCTTCGCAGCCCTGCCAAGAAGGGCTGGCTTTCTTTCCCCTTACCTGGTGACCTATTACTGTGTTGCAAACCACCTCAAAATTTGTGGCAGAAATAATAACCCTTTTGGGGCCATCTGGGCTGCTATAACAGAATACCATACATGGGGTGGCTGATAAACACATTCATTTCTCATGATTCTAGGGGCTGGAAAGTCCAAAATCAAGGCACTGGCAGATTCTGTGTCCAATTCTTGGTCATAGATGGCTGTCTTTTTGCCGTGTCCTCACATGACAGAAGGAGTGAGGCAGCTCTTTGGGGCCTCTTTTGTAGGGGCACTAATCCCCTATAAAAGATTACAGGTTTGACAAGAGGAGGAATGTGATCTTTTCATTTTTAAGGGTCATTCCCCCGGTTTAAATTTGAAGACAAAACTCCCAAGGGTGTGAACAATGCCTTCCTAGTGCCCTCCCCACCACCCAACATCCTCTGGGGATAACTAAGAGAATCCTCAGCAAACTAGAGAGAAAACTATGAATAGAATCTGGTCCCAAGACACCCAACTGGCTCTCTGTGTACTGTCCTGGGGGATTTCAGGAAACATAATCTGTTTCTTAAAAAAAAAAAAAAAAAATTCTTATTTGTGTCGCTTAGTCACCCTATCAACTCTCCATGTTTTATCATCAGTAACCATGAAATTGATGTTGATTTAATTCTATTTTGAAAAGAGAAAAAAAGTAATTTAGACAAAGGTTGCCAGCTGAGGCCATGTGTGTGCGTGTGTGTATATGTGAACACACAGGGATATAGATTTTACATATGTGGACTTTACATATGTTCCTGTGTGTATGTTTGTATGTTCACTGACGTGTCTGAGAGTGAGCACCACTGTGTGTGTCCGGGCACGTCTGTGAACACGTCAGTGTGTATATCCCTGGCAGCTCCCCATCTCACACACAGTAAAATCCAAAGTTCTTACAATGTCACAAAAGTTCTAACCCTGGCTGCCTATGTATCCTCGTTTCCTGCGGCCCATCCCCTGGCTTACTCCATTGTGGCCAGGCTGACTTCCATGATGTCACTGAATATACAGGTTGAGAAAAGGGCCAATATCATTGACTGTACTTTTTCTAAAAATGCAGTGACTCAGGCAAGAGACGTGAGAATCTGTGCTCTATCCTGCTCATCCTCTTCAGGGGATTCTTCTGAGGGCTGTGCTCAGTCACCGACTCAGAGGCTTTCTGAAATTCTGCAGGCAAGAAAAAACGAGCAAACATGGAGTCTTATGTTTGCCACGCTGTCTCACCCCCTTGGTGTTGGAAACTTGATGAGCATACGAATTAACGAAATCACTACCACCTAATGAAATCACTACCACCTATTAATAATAACAAGTACTGGCTGGGCGTGGTGGCTCACGCCTGTAATTTATGAGCTTTAGGAGGCCGAAGCAGGAGGACTGCTTGAAGCCAGGAGTTTGAGACCAGCCTGGGCAACACAACAAGATACAGTCTGTACAAAAAAAAAAAAATGGTGCCACGCAACTGTAGTCCCAGCTACTAGAGAGGCTGAAACAGGATTCCTTAAGCCCAGGAGTTCAAGGCTGCAGTGAGCTAAAATTGCGCCGCTGCACTCCAGCCTGGGTGACAGAGCAAGACCATCTCAAATAAATAAATAAATAAATAAACAAACAAACAAACGAGTACTAAGAGCATGGATGACGGTAACACCCGTTATAATAAATGCAGTAGCATGCTGGTTAAATAGCACAGGTTATGATCCCACATCCCGGGTTCGAATCCAGGCTTTACCACTTAGTAGCTGGGCGAGTTATTTAACTCCTATTTAAGTCTTTTAGAGGAATGAGTTTAGCCACCCATATGCGGAGATGACCCCACCTAGGCGGGTCCCCCCCAGCAAACACGCCTCTCCCGCGACCAGAGCGAAGGCTACAGGTGCCCGCCGGCAACCCTCGGACGCATGCGCGGCCCGGGCAGGTAGGTGGAGCTACGGTGCGGGGCAGTCGGATGGTCGCACGCGGGGGCGGGGCCGCGCCTGCGCAGACCGCCTGTTATGGCGGCCGCCTAAGTCCCACAGAGACGGGAGTCGGGTGGGACCCCAGGCTGGGCCCCGCGGCGGGTAAGTGCCTGGGAGAGGCGGCGGGATAGGGTAGGGTGCAGGGAACCTCCTGGCGCCGAGCCTGACTTTGACATCCGAGCTCCCACAGATCTGAGGCCCAGATCCCTAAGGCCCCACCCCACTCTCAGCGTCAATTTCCCCTTCTCAACACGGGTGTTGGGGAAAGAAGTCCACGTCCTCACCTGGGTTTCCGTTCTGGGTCCAGGCACCTCTCCTTCGGTTTTAGATTAGGAAGGGAGGGCAGTGCCCGACCTGTGACTGTTTTTTGAGAGGGCAATAGTTAACCCACAAGGGTGGCGTCAGGAAGGCGACAAGACAAAGAGGACGAGTAGCCCCACGGGGGACGTCCCCGGAGCCCCTCACTACCACTCTACGCGCCGTGGCCAGGCCACGTCTTTCCTGCCCCCAGCCTGGGCCTTCACACCCTGCCCTCCCCAGCTCCTGGCCTAAATCGTCATGGGATCGCGCCAAATTCTTGATTGTTAAGTGAGTTGCAGTTATCAGAAAGAAAGATGAGGAGGGAAGTTATTTCAACACCGTGATCCCACCACACTGCTTATTTGGGACAACTGACTGGGGACCTATAGGAGAAGAAAGCTGGTAGCGTCTCAGTCTAGCCCCCACAGCCTTAGAAGAGCCAAGAACACGTTAGCTCCTGCTGCAGGGATGAGCCTGCAGCCCTATGGAGAGGTGGTGGGGCAGGTCCCCATCTGCAGCCTGGGTCTCCTTTCTCAGCTCTGCCCAGTGAAGAGAGGAGCCTGAAGCCCATACAGACCCTGCATTTCCGGAAAGAGACTTTTCCTGACTAGAGAAACTGTTACCTTTTTTCTTTCTTCCCAGCATTCACTTTAATCATTATTATATTGCTATAATGATAGTACTTACTATTGTTGCTTATTGAACGTTTACTATATGTCGTAAGCCCGAAAAGTGGTAATTGTCTCATATACTCCTCTGAGTATATGAGGGCCTGATATAGGTTCAAGAGGGCCTCCTTATTCCCAGATAGCTGATTCTAGGGAAAGCCACTTAAAGGGAATCTCCTTCATCTGGAACTTACATTGCAGCGTACATTTCTTGGGAAGCCTGGTTGGATTGAATTTAAAAATGGAAAATTCAACTAGAGATTAAGAATTTGAGGGGTTTTTTTTTGTCTATACTTAAAATTTGGTGTGTAATATTATGCTCACTTTTGGAAAAAGCAAAGAACATTGATTTTTCTGGGATGTAAGTTTTCCAATAAAATTGCACTATAGGCCATGCGTGGTGGCTCACACCTATAATCCCAGCACTTTGGGAGGCCAAGGTAGATGGATCTACCTTGGTCAGGAGTTCAAGACTAGCCTGGCCAACATGGCAAAACCCCATCTCTACTAAAAATACAAAAATTAGCTGGACATTGTGGTGCATGCCTGTAGTCCCAGTTACTCGGGACTCTGAGGTAGGATCACTTGAGCCCAGGAGGCGGAGGTTGTAGTGAGCCGAGATGGCACCACTGCACTCTATCCTGGGCAACAGAGTGAGACTCTGTCTCAGAAAAAAAAAAAAAAAAATGCGCTATGGCAAAAAAAGAAATGGCATCCTTTGGTTCACTTTTGATTTTTACAGCAATATTAGAGAGGATCTTCCCCACCCCCTTCAAAAAAAACTGTATGTGAAAGTCCTCAATTTTCCCCCAGGACGTCTCTAAGTCCTGAGAGAGCTTGATCTGCCTTTGAAATGAGTGGTAGGTATAAGCTGTATTTTCTCTTCTGGAATCTGGTCTGGTTTTGCCAGTCCCATTGATTAAGAGTGTTGGCCTTCAGGTCCAGCATTTCTCCATCACTTTCAATGACACCATGAAATTCTGCATTGATTTGCCAGATTCACAGACTTTCTTCACAACCCACTTGCATTTTGATGGCTTTATGGTGTTGAGTAGGAAAGCTAGCATGGAGATGAATAAGGAATCATCTTTTTCTTAAAAATTTTTTTGTTGGGACAGCTTTTGCTGCCCCATAGCAACCACTTAAATGTAGGAACTCCAGCAGTGTACTGGGATCATTAGGACAGCCTGAGTCATGATGACCTCATTTTGCAGTTGAAGAAATGGGGGCCCTGAAGATTTCATGACATCTACCCAGGTAGGAACAGCTCCTGTAGGCAGTCAGGGGTTACAGGCAGGTTTGGGTCAAATACCTGAAACCAACCCCAGGACAAGGAGGTTGGTGGTGTTTTATTAACACCTACTGTGAGCCAAGGACTCTGCTCAGCACTTTACCCACCCAGTAACACTGCGTGAGATTGTGGCTGAAGAAACAGATGCAGAGAGGCGAAGTGATTTTCCTGAAATCACATGGCTAGAAGGTGAGAGACCAGGGATCCCCACCTGGTCTGTCCAGCTTCAAAGCCCATCAGACTACTGCTGTTTGATGATGCTTTTTGATTAGGTGAAACAGTTGGAGGGAGGTCCCCCTGTTCTTGACCACTTTGCCTCAGCCTTGGTTTTCCAAGTTTTAGTTATTAATGTGTCACCTGCATTATTTTGCCATATCTGTGTATCACCAGTGTAGTGACTCCCTTACTACTTTTCCTTTAAATCCACTCACTCTTTTTTTTTTTTTTTTAATTTCTTTTTGAGACAGGGTCTTGCTCTGCCACCCAGCCTGGAGTGCAGAGTGCAGTGACGCATTCTCAGCTCACTGCAACCCCCGCCTTTTGGTGTCAAGCGATCCTCCCACCTCAGCCTCCCAAGTAGCTGGGACTACCGGCGTGCGCCACCACACCCGGCTAATTCCACTCATCTTTTTAAATTCAGTAGCAGAGCTTTAAGCCAGGCATGATGGCTCACGCCTGTAATCCCAAGCACTTTGGGAAGCTGATGTGGGAGGATGGCTTGGGCCCAAGAATTTGAGACCAGCCTGGGAAACATAGTGAGACCCTTGTCTCTACAAAAAAAAAAAAAATTTAATGCCAAGTATGGTGGCATAGCTGTAGTCCTAACTACTAAGGAGGTTGAGTCAGGGGGATCGCGTGAAGTTTGAGGCTGCAGTGAGCCATGATTGTACCACTGCGCTCCAGCCTGGGCAACAGAGCAAGCCCCTGTCTGCAAAAAGAAATGTTTAAAAATAAAACATTGTTTAAAATAGGAAAGCTTTATAACAACAAATGATGTGGGGACAGTTGATAACAGCTTCTAGAATAAAAAAGAAAGAGTAAAGGGCCATAACAACTAAATGCAAAGTGCAGATTGTGATTGGATACTGGTTTCAGGGGAAAAAAACCTCAAAGACCTTTGGGAGACAGATGGAGGAAATTGACTTTAATGCTATTAGGGAATTATTAATTAACTTAGATTTGCTAATGGTCTTATGGTTATATAGGGAAATGCTCTTAGGGGACAGACATTAAATAATTTAGGGGCAAAATGTCATGATGTCTGCAATGTACTCTCAGCTCAAGGAGAAGAAACCAGGGAGGGCAGGCACGTGTGGCAAAATGGTGATGATCATTGAATCTAAGCAGTAGTTCTATGGTTATGATATTCCCCTGTATCCTTACTGTTTGAAATTTTTTTGTAATAAGTTGAAAAAAAAGGGAAAGGAAACTTTATAAATGGAAATTCATATCCCTTGCTATAAATAAAAGGTTACTATGAAAATGAATATAATGAATATATGAATGAATATAAAATGAATATACTGAGTGAAATGAATATAAACAAAATGACACATTAATTTCCAGCTGGATTCTCTTCCCTGGCCAAGTCTCTGAGACCTTCTCCCAGGGCGATGCAAAGCTACTGGCTACCAGCTTGGACCTGTCTGCAGTATCTCCTCTGGGACCTGCCATGCTGAGGACCCATTCTCACCTCTGAGGGACTCCTGTCCTAGGACTAAGGTGGAGCCTGGGCCATGGTACAGCTGGCTCCTGCTGCAGCCATGGACGAGGTCACCTTTAGGAGCGACACTGTGCTGTCAGACGTCCACCTCTATACCCCGAACCATAGACATCTCATGGTACGGCTGAACAGCGTGGGGCAGCCAGGTAAGGTCCTGGGCCCAGGTGCCCTGCGGATCCTATTTTGTTTTCTGCTTTCTCATACTCATCTTTTTGGGGAAAATATTGGGAAGACTGGATTACGTAACTGTTATCCTCAGACCACTTTTTAAGTGCCCTTTTTTCTTTATGATTTTTTAAAAACCTTGTACTCTGCAATTTTTGTGTGTGGGGGTTTGTTTTGCTTTTGTTTTTGCTTTTTTTAAAGACAGTCTCACTCTGTCACCCAGTCTGGAGTGCAGTGGCACAGTCATGGCTCACTGCAGCCTCAAACTCCTGGACTCATGTGATCTTCCTTCCCCTGCCTCCAGAGTAGCTGGGACTACAGGCTCACATCACCACACCTGTCTGGTTTTTATTTTGTAGAGATGGAGTCTTGCTAGCCCAGGCTGGTTTTGAACTCCAGGCCTGAAGCAACCCTCCCACCTTAGCCTCTTGAGTCCCTGGGATTACAGGCAAGCTGCTGTGCCCCTACTTTCATTAAGCAAACTCCTGTGGTTTCCTGAGCACCTGTTGTGCGCCTGACCCAGGACTTGATGCTGGGAATGCAGATATGAATGAGCCAAACTTTGCCGTCAGCAAGCCCAGGGTCCACTGGGGAGACAAAGTGCTGGGGTTCCATCTGTCCTCTGCTCTTTTTTTTTTTTGAGACGGTAGCTCGCTCTGTCACCCAGGGGGCAGTGCAGTGGCGCGACCTCAGCTCACTGCAACCTCCGCCTCCCGGGTTCAAGCAACTCTCCTGCCTCAGCCTCCCGAGTAGCTGGGATTACCGGCACCTGCCAACACGCCCAGCTAATTTTTGTATTTTTAGTACAGACAGGGTTTCACCATGTTGGTCAGGCTGGACTTGAACTTCTGACCTCAGGTGATCCTCCCACCCTGGCCTCCCAAAGTGCTGGGATTACGGGCATGAACCACCGCATCCAACCCTGTCCTCTACTCCTTTTTTTTTTTTTTTTTTTTTTTGAGGCAGCGTCTCGCTCCGTCACCCAGGCTGGAGTGCAGTGGCACACGATCTCGGCTCCCTGCAAGCTCCGCCTCCCGGGTTCACACCATTCTCCTGCCTCAGCCTCCCAAGTAGCTGGGACTACAGGCACCCACCACCACGCCTGGCTAATTTTTTTGTATTTTTGGTAGAGACAGGGTTTCACCGTGTTAACCAGGATGGTCTTGATCTCCTGACCTCGTGATCCGCCCGCCTCGGCCTCCCAAAGTTTATCCCCACTCCCTTTACCCTAGTCCAGCCACCTCTGTTGCTTGCCTGGCTGCCTCTGTCTTCTCCCACTGAGTTCACTGCTGCACACCCTCCCCGCTTATCTCTGCAGCAGCCAAGGACGTCTTTTGAAAATGCAGATCAAATCACAGCACTTCCTGAGTTAGACCTCCAGTGGCTTTCCATTGCTCTCAGAATAACATCCAGGTTCCTCAACTTGGTCTGTGAGGCCAGCCTGACCCAGCCTCTGCTTGTGTGCCTACCCTTATGTCACTCTCTGTTGCTCTTCTGTGGCCACTCTCAGGTTCTTTCTGTCCCTCAAACACAGGGAAGGGAGAGAAGCAACCATAAGATACAAGGCCAGGGAGAAAACACCTGCTTTCCTCCCCTCCTGGCTCCTCAAGTATCATCTCCACAGACAGCCCCTCCCTGGCCACCCTCCCTAACCCCAACTACCCTGTATTAGCTTGTTATGGTGTGATTATTAATAATTCCCATTGCCCTCCTGCCCTAATTTGGATGGTACATTATACCAGGGGTATACAAACTGCAGCCTGTGAGCCAAATCTGGCCTGCAGCTATTTTTATAAAGAGTTTTATGAAGCCACAGCCATGCCCATTCATTTACGTGTTTTTACAGCTGTTTTTGTGCTATAACGGCAGAGTTGAGGAGTTGCAGCAAAGATCACAGGGCCCACAAAGCTTGAAAATAGATACATTTTATGAGACAGGGTCTCATTCTGTCACCCAAGCTGGAGTGCAGTGGTGCAGTCTTGACTCACTACAGCCTCGACCTCCCCAGGCTCAGGTGATCCTCCCATCTCAGCCTCCCAAGTAGCTGGGACTATAGGCACATGCCACCATACCTGGATAATTTTTTTGTAGAGAAGGGGATTTACCATGTTGCCCAGGCTGGTCAAATTCCTGGGCTCAAGAAATCTTCCTGTCTTGGCCTCCCAAAGTGCTGGAATTACAGGTGTAAGCCACCATGCCCAACCAAAAAACTTTTTTATCTAACCTGTTACAGGAAAAGTTTGCTCACTCCTGCCTTATGTGGTTGCCACATCTGTGTCACACAGAATGCAGTTTTACTATATTCCTGGTAATTAACACAGCCTGTAATTATCTTGTTTACTTGCTTAATGTTTCTTCCCCGACTTCACTCCTAAAATGTAAGGCCCTAACATACCAAATCCTGCTTTGTACCCCCAGCACCTGGCATGGTACTTGGCACACACTGTTCGGTGATGAATGAATGGATGATCGGACAGATCCAAAAACTGGCTTAAACCCGGGATGCTGTGGGAGCTTAGAGGAGAGGCCCCTGAGCTCATTCCTAAAAGTTGTGTGGCCTTGGTCAGCTTACTCCTCTAAGCCTCAGTTTCTGGGTCTGTAAGATGAAGCTGATAATGGTATCTTCACAGCAATTGTGGAGATTGAATGAGATGATATGAGCCAAGTGCCTCATAGATTCTCATGAAATGGCGGCTGCTCTTGGTGGTGGCCCCAGCCTCCTGGCTGGTGGTGGTCACAGCTGAATCAAGTGGGCCTTTTCTGCTGGCATTAGTATATCTCTACCTGGCCTTTAAAAATCTTTCCTATTGGTAATCAGATATTCTCAAAGAAGAAGAGGAAGGTAAAAAAGAAAACATCTTGGAATTCTCACTTTGCGTTTTGTCTTGCCTTTCAGTTTTCCTGTCCCAATTCAAGCTTCTATGGAGCCAAGACTCTTGGACAGATTCAGGGGCCAAGGGTGGCAGTCACAGAGATGGTCACACAAAGGAGCCTCCTTCTGCCGAGACAGGCAGCACAGGGTCCCCTCCAGGAAGTGGCCACGGTAATGAGGGTTTCTCCCTCCAGGCCAGGACTGACACCACTGGCCAGGAAGTGGCTGAAGCTCAGCTGGATGAGGATGGGGATTTGGACGTGGTGAGAAGACCACGAGCCGCCTCTGATTCCAACCCAGCAGGGCCTCTGAGAGACAAGGTACATCCCATGATTCTAGCGCAGGAAGAAGACGACGTCCTGGGAGAGGAAGCACAAGGCAGCCCGCATGATATCATCAGAATAGGTAAATAGAGGTGTGGTGTGGCCCACCTGTCACCAAGGCAACTCCGCAGTGTCACTGCTCAGGACTCAGTATGATCTGAGCGTGGACTCTGCAGGCCCAGGCAGCACAGGTTATGAGAACCAGCTCGGGTGAGACTGGGGAAGCTCTCTACAACCCCATCACTCCTGCCCGGCTCACACCACCACAGCCTCACCCTGTGCACTTTCTTCTCTGTGCTGTGCCTCCTTGCTAGAGTGCTTGCTCCCAGCCTCTGCTCCCTTAACATGTTCCCCATTGCCGTACAGTTTCCAGCTCAGCCACACCTCCTCCAGGAAGCCTCCCTGCTGCTGCCTCCCACATCTGTGCTCTTGCTCTAACTCAGCGTGTTGGGGGTGTGGGACAGGCTTGGCCTGGCTGGGCTGGCAGTAGGGAGCCATGGGAGGTTCTGGAGCTGGAGTGTGGCAGAGGGAGAGAGCTGTAAATGAAAATGAATGGGGCGTGGACCAGTCAGATGGACTGGGAGCTGGGAGCTAGAAGCCAGGTAAGAAAGGGGAGTGATGAAGTGGCGGGAAAAGTGGGACAGGAGAGAGGTTTGGACAGATACTCAGAGGTGGGATCAAAGAGGAACTGCTACCCAGGTATGGGGGCAGAGCAGAGGGGTTTGGTGACTCTAGGATTTGAAATCTAGGGACCTGGCACTCTAGAAACACCGGGAGCAGTAGGGAGCTGGGCCAGGAAGTGATCGGTCCTGGTTAAGCACCTACTGTGTTTTGGATATCTTCACTCGTATCGAGTGGCCTAGTCTGCACAGCCCCTCCTGAGGGGGTGCACGGACGAGGAAGTGAAAGGCCTAGCGCCATGCTGCTTGGTGGTGGTGAGCGAGCTTCAAATCCACACAGTGTCAACACCAGGGCTTTGCCTCCCCCTGGCGCTGCTCATCTGGGGAGCGGAGCTGTGATTTGAGGCCGTTCGTTGAGATCCAGGGTCCCCAATGGTGTCTTGAGTTCCCAGGGAAAGGCCTCCCCCAGCACTGGCCTTGGTCAGAGAATGGGGGTCAGTGGGTCACTCTCAAAAACAGACAAAACAGCAGCTCTGTATCTATCTGCTCAGCAAACAGTTACTAAGCGCCTCCACGGTGGTACCAAGCAGCCTCTGTTCTAGACTGTCCCAGAGAGGGCAACGTGGAACTCATACCAGTACCCAGTTCCTTGTATCCCATGGGTGACCTCTGCCCTCATGGCCTCTGCAGATAGGGATGAGTATTCCCATTTCACAGAGGAAGAGACTGAGGCTCAGCGAGGTTGAGGAACTTGCTGGGGTCACACAGCTAGTCAGTGGCAGAGCTGAGACTTGTACCTAGGTCTGTCTGACGCCACAGCCTGTGCTCTCATTCCACATCATGGGGGCAGAGCTTTCGAAAGAGGCTTGGAAAGTCCTGCTTCTCAGGGGGGCCGACGATGGCTCATTTCCCTCTGAGCCCTCACTGTTATTAGCCTCCCCAAGCTGGGGAGCAAACCTGTCAGTTACTCCACAGTGAATTGTTGTGTCTGTAGTGAATGTTCTGGGAATTTACCATCGTATGAGCTAAGAACAAAGTCCCTCGGGAAGAGGCTGGCCTGTGACCAGCTTCCCCTCCTGCCCTGTTGCGGTGACCTCACGGTGAGGCCCCCTTGTCTGTATACCTGGAAGTTCACTTTTTCAGCTGTCAGTCACTCACTACCTGCCCTGACGGAGGAGAGTGGAAAGGTAGCTAATGCATGAACCTAGGTAGTAATTCGTGATTATTTCAAACTGGCTAGAGCACTTTCATCTGCAAAACTTGATCTAATCCTGCAGGGCTGGATTTTGAGCCCAGCTCCATCTTCACAAGCCAGGTGACCAGAGACAAATGTCTTACCCACTCAGAACCACATGGTCAGAACTACGTGATCAGGGGAACCACTGTCCCTGGGTTTTAGTGATAATTTATTGAAACATGCCCAGTGAGTGCCAGGAGCAGGGCCTGGCGCAGAGTTGATGGTAAGCAGACGTCATTCGCCTCACAACCCTTTTCCTCTGACCCATAAATCAACCCATTTTTTTCAAGTTATAGACCCATTTGAGAAACTGGTTTTTCTAAAGAAAAAGAAAAATAGGTGTTTTCTTAACTATTCCAAGGGATTGACAAAGCCTTAAAAAGTTTATCCAGGGATCTGCCAGGAATCCAGAGACCCAGAATTCAAAAGAAATTATGTTCAATTCCCCCACTGTAGAAATAAAGTGAGACCCCAAGAGAACTCGAGAGAGGCAGGGCTGGAACTCAGGCCGTCAGATTCTGAGTCCCGTGCCTTCCTGCTGGAGAATCGGGCAAGTCGCTTAGCCTCTCTGAGCTCAGTTTCCTTGTCTGTACAAGGGGTACAACCTCCTCCAGTTGTAAGGAATTCAGAGAGACAGCACATACAAAGCTCTTAGCGTAATGCCTAGCACGGATTCAGTGTTCCATAAATGTGAGCCTCTGTCCTGGGGACTGGCCCAAGCTGGGAGGAGGGAGACTGGCTGACGAAGAGTCTAGGTTCCTGCAGGTCTAGAGACCCAGTTTGCAAATGAGATAAGACGTAATTCTAGAATCTGATAAGGACAGGTGAGATTCTAACACTGTCTCATCCCATTGCTAGCCCTAGAGTTTCTCATGGGGATAGTTCCTCAGGCTGGCCTTTTATGTTCTCATGATACCTTTGGGATTATTTAAATATAAACTCTGACTTTTCACAGGAGTGGGAGCCACAAGATGGCCCTGGGTAGGGAGGTCGCTAAGTCACCTGGGCCTCCACGCCTAGACTGAATCCTTCTTCCTCACCCCTACGCAGCCACCTGGACCGGGCCCGGCCCAGGGCTGACATAGTGGGCATTTGTTGTGATCTCTGACTATCCTGATGAGTCATGAAGAAGCATATTTACCCATTCGAACACTAGCAAGTGCCTGAAACAGGGCAGGGGTCGGGTAGACCTCGGAATCTCTGCACTCCGGACTCGAGGATGTCAGACACAAGAAAGGAGTGCCCTTAAGGTCGGCCACACTCAGCTTCCTGGGGAATTCATTCTGGCTTTTTCCATCTGGCCCCAGGGAGTCGCAGAGCATCCGCTTCTTCCTTTGATCCATCCCTGAGCCTCTCGTTTTCTCCCTTATCAATTCGCCCTGGTGTTTTCTCGTGTCATCAGCATCAGCAGAAAGCACATCTTAGATCAGTTTTTGGTCAGACTCCCAAATGACTTCATTTTAAATCCTCTTTTGTTTCTATTTGGCTTTAGAAAAACATGGGTCTCACTTTGCACTTTGTTACCCAGGCTGGTCTCAAACTCCTGGCTTCAGGCGATCCTCCTGCCTTAGCCTTCCAAAGTGCTGGGATTATAGGTGTGAGCCACTACCCGGCCATCTTGACACATTTTGATCTAATTAGATGTTTTTTTTCTCAGACTATGACCCTGGGCTGGTCATGTCCCCCTTCTGGGCTTCAGTGATCTCCAGCTGTGCAAGGGCTGGGGTCCTTGACCGCCTCAGTCGTTCTCAGATATCTGCTGAGCCTGTGCTCTCTCAGAAGCGCTGTCTGGTTAAACACTGTTACAGCCTTAGAAATGAGGGATGAGGCTACGTCTGCATTTTGCAGAAGAGGAAACTGTAGCTCTGTCTCCAAGAAGTTAAGTGACTTGTCACCCAGCTAGGAAATGACAAAACTGGGTTGTCATACAGGTCTCTGACCTCAGAGTCCTCATTCTCCCTCAAGGGAAGCTAGCCACCTGTTGAGGACAGCTGGGAGGCAGAACTTACGTCCACGAGACCCCTGGAAGGACGTGACCAATCACATAGGACCAAGATCGCTATGGGAAGGTTCCCCTGGCAGCAGGAACCCTTAGGACAGCTGGGGTTAGGGAGCAGACGGCAAGGAGGAAGCTTTCCCAGGCCAATGGAGGGAGAGGAGAGGAGAGGAGGCTACGAGCCACACCCAGGAGATGGCATGGGTGGGACTGGGGAAGAGGAACTGGGCAGGGACACTGACACAGAGGGCCTGGGGCCGGGGTGTAGACCACAGACACCCCTTCCCCTCCACGCACAAGCACACAAGCCTTCAGCCTGCCCAGCGAGTCCCTGTGCCTTTCATCCTGGGAGGCTCTGCCCCAGGCTTTTTAAACCGTGTCCCTGGCATGGTTCAGATTCTACATCTCCCTTCCCCAAGCAGGCTGAAGAGCTAGAAAAGGCCGGGCACGGTGGCTCACACCTATGATCCCACTTCGGGAGGCCAAAGCAGTGTATCACTTGAGCCCAAGGGTTTGAAACCAGCCCTAGCAACATGCTGAGACCCTATCTCTACAAAAACTACAAAACTAAAAAAATTTAGCCTGGCATGGAGGCATGCACCTGTAGCCCCAGCTACTCGAGAGGCTTAGGTGGCAGGGTCACTTGAGCCTGGGAGGTGGAGGCTGCAGTGAGCCTTGGCCGTGCCACCACACTCCAGCCTAGATGACAGAATGAGACCCTGTCTCAAAACAGAAAGAGACAGAAAACTGCAGACGACCTGACTTGGAACCCTGCATCTGCCACTCACCCTCTCTGTGACCACAGCCTGCTAATCTCACCCAGCCACCTTTTCCTCATCCAATAATACTCGAACCTGTCATTGGGTGATTTTGAGGATTAAATGAGAAAGCATTTAGCCCAGTGCCTCATGCAGAGAAGGTGCTTTTTTTTCTATTAACTTTACAAACAGTAATGCTGAACCTCAGTCAGTGTCTTTCTCTGTAATATACATGTGAGCCAATCAGGTAGAATCTCAGTGGCACCCAGGGCTGGCTCACAGAATGTGTCTGTCTAGTGAATGTTGGTTCAGTGAAGGAACTTGGCATCAGGTGGCTCGGCAGGTGTATCTCTGTTCCAGTTTCAAAGCAGGTGACTACGTGTTAGGACATAGCAATCTGAAGCCCTTCTGAAAGGAACATGTTTTATTAAAAGTGCCTTGTAAGCCACCATGTCAAATCTAGCCAAGATGCTGGTGGACGACCCATTAGTCACTTTATTCAGAGATCAGATTCTAACTGCCCATAGGGCTGAAATCTTTGGCCAGATTTTCCCAGGAGGAGCCCTCAGAGAACAGTGGCCCAGGTGCCCAAGAGGACCCTACACAGTCGGTTTCTTTCCTGGTTTGGGGACAGACAGAGCGATTGGCGATAGCTGTTACCATCTCACTTAAAAATACTTGAGCAAGTTATTTTCCCTCCTCGGGAGCTCTTAGACAAGCAAGTTCTTACTTAACAACAAAAAATGTTTTGCTTCATTCCTTTTCTCCTTGTTCTTATATTTCCATTGTGTTCTCCCATCCACCAGAATTTGATCCTATTAGGGTATATTATAAATACAAAATATATTATATTTTGCACTTGAGAATACTTATACTACTTTTCAACGTTTTTAAAAAGGATGTAAATTTAAACTTATTTTGTTAACTTCTAATGTAGATTTCTAAGTATAAGAAAATAATGAAGTTAAGTATGTTTCTCAGTATAAGAAAATACTTTTGAATGAGTTGCGATTATTAGTAGTATATAAATTAATATATTATGATTGTAACTTTGCAATTATTGGTCATGAAAAAAGTAGTGCACTGCATGTGGGTGCAATTAAATTGCGTGAAAACCTAATTGTGACCCTCCCTAGCCTTGGGCTGTAGGGCAGAGATACCCAGTTACATGAAAGAGTGTGAGCCCCATTCCAAAAAGCTCCCATCCTCTGAGTGGTGCTCAAAAGTCGCCTCCTAACCAGTAGCACAGCCTGTGTTTCTGCTGCTCTCTAGAACGCCTCATTCCAACCTCTGACGCCCATCTGACCGTGCTGGCAGTTGCCACACTGTCCTGTCTTGTGGTTTTCTGTCCATCCCCATTTCACAGTGGGCATTTCTCTTGGTTTCTGTCCCATCCAGAGCACACCATGGCCACGCCCCTGGAGGATGTTGGCAAGCAGGTGGGTAGGTCTTGTCCGCTTCCTGTGGCCCTGATGGGTCCCTGCAGAGCCTCACGCTGCTTGTCGCTCCTTGTCCTCTTCCCTCCAGGTGTGGCGGGGCGCCCTGCTCCTGGCAGACTACATCCTGTTCCGACAGGACCTCTTCCGAGGATGCACAGCGCTGGAGCTCGGGGCCGGCACGGGGCTCGCTAGCATCATCGCAGCCACCATGGCCCGGACCGTTTATTGTACAGGTAATGAGGTAACATCTCAGGCTGCAGGGAAGTAGTGACCTTCACAAAGCATGCACTGACTGTATAAAAAAAGAGGCAGAGGCACTGGAAATTGGATGTTAGCTGCTGTTGATTTTGCCATCCTGGTCCCCTGGCCCTCTCCACTGTCCATTCTTTCTCAGTGACATCAAAATGACCCAGCAATACCCACTCAGCAGCAGCAGCGTCACCCAGTGGCTATAAGGCCATTGAGCTTCAGGAGGTGCCTAGCACCCCTGCTGGTACCTCTCTCCCCACTCCTGAGAAAGAGCAAATATCTCCAAAAACAGGAGGAATGTACCCTTTTAGAAGCCTTTGAAAGCAAGTTTATTATTTTTTTCCTGGGTATAGAAGCCTTGCCCATTCTTTGTAGGAGATTTTTAAAACAGTAAATAAAAATTACTCTAAATTTTACAATCCCTAGATTGAATCAACAATATGCAACTTATGGGTCACCTCCCGTGTGCCACTCATTTCTAGATGTAGGAGGCCCTGCGGTGAATGGAGCTGACTAGGCACTGCCCTCAGGGCGCTTACGTTGTAAGAATCTCCTCCAAATGATAGCTGAAATCAAGCTGCAGCAGCACTGTATTCTGCTGAAAATGTTGAAAAACATTTTTAAGAGCATTTTCTTTTTTAAATATGTATATATTTAGGGGGCACAAGTGCGGGTTTCTGATGTGCAGCTATATTGCAGTGATGACATCCGTCTGGGCTTTTAGTGGACTTTCCACTCAAATAGTGAACATTGTACCCAATAGGGAAGCTTTAATCCCCCACCCCTCCCACCGTGTCACCTTCTGGAACCCCCAGTGTCTGTGTTTCCACTCAGTATGTCCATGTTTACCCACTGTTTAGCTCCCACTCATAAGTGAGAACATTTTGAGAGCATTTTCTCGTGCCATTAAAAATTATTATATAGGCCAGGTGCGGTGGCTGACATCTGCAATCCCGGCCCTTTGGGAGACTGAGGCAGGCAGATCACCTGAGGTCAGGAGTTTGAGAACAGCCAGGCCAACATGGTGAAACCCTGTCTGTACTAAAAATACAAGAATTAACCAGATGTGGTAGCGGCGGGCACCTGTAATCCCAGCTACTTGGGAGGCTTGAACCTGGGAGGCAGAGGTTGCAGTGAGCTGAGATTGCACCACTGCACTCCAGTCTGGGCCACAGAGTGAGACTCTGTCTCAAAAAAAAAAAAAAAACAAAAAACTTTATATATGACTTTTAATGACCAGATAATATTTCATCTTCTTTGTAACCCTTCTCCTATTGCTGAGCATTTTGGCCATTCCTATGGGTTTTGGTTTTTTGGTGTTTTTTTTTTTTTTTTTTTTTTTTGCATTTGTCGGTTACACTGTGATGAACATCTTTGTATATTGTCTAATCTGTCACCTAGGTTCCTAGGAGTGGACGGTGTTAGTTACATTGCAATGAACATCTTTGTGTATCATTGTCTAATAACCTGTCACTAGGTTCCTAGAAGTGGGTGAGACTATTCTTAAGCTTTTGATGAACATTACCAACTAATTTCTTTTTTAGTATTTAATTTTGAAATAATTTCAGACTCAAAAGGAGTTGTTAAAATAATCCAGCAAGTGCCATGTGCCCTTCCTCTGGCTCCGCAGTGGTGACATCACACACAACCGTAGTACAGTGATGAAAACCAGCCAGTGAAGTTAACTAAACTCCTAACGTGCCAGAGTGCTTTCTTTAGAACAAATATACCAGTTTACAAGAGAGTAGTGATCTCGTCAAGTGAACATTGTTGTTATATTTTAAATCTTTAATATCTGCTGGACAAAAAGAGGTATCAGCTGATGTGGTTTACACCTCATTGCTTCCTAGTGAACGTTTCCTGGCACAGACTCTTGTTTCTGAGATAGGAAGGAAGAAGCTAGAGATCACCAGTCCCTGAGGCACAGTTTTCAAATATGCTGAGTTAACCACTGGTCAGGAGTCTGCAGTGCAGCCACGCTATTGGCTGCTTCTTGACAATGTCATGTAAATTATCAGTGAGTGCTTCTCAGAGTCAAGCCGTCCAAGAGCTTTGCTTCGTCCCTGGTGCCTAATAGCAGGCTATAAAGAAGTCTTATCCCTGAGAGAGATTTACCAGCATGGGGAAGAAAGCTTGCATTTAGATGCCATGTTCCAGTTGGAAAAGTCCTTTCAGATGCATCAGTGCCTGGCTGTAACTTCACAGTGACTCTGGGCAGAGCCCAGGGTTCCTATCTCTGTTGTCCAAATGGGCAGACTGAGGCTGGCCCAAGGTCATCCACAGCTGCTGATGAGACCCGAGGCCCTTGATGTGGACCTGCTGGCCCACAGGGCAGTGCCCTTGTGACGTGGTGGAATTTCAGATTGTGTTGCATGGAGCAGAGCTCCCATGAGCTGGCCAAGGGATGCTGGGGAGAATGCACTCAGGGCACCAGGGCTCCTACCCCACTCAGCCAGAGCTGCTCCTGTCTTACCTGTTTTATGGGTTAAAAGCTTTTGACAGAAACTATCATAAAGGTTTAAAAACTGCTGACCCTGGCCAGGCGTGGTGGCTAATGCATGTAACCCCAGCACTTTGAGAGGCCGAGGCAGGTGGATCACCTGAGGTCAGGAGTTTGAGAGCAGCTTGGCCAACATGGTGAAACCCCATGTGTACTAAAAATACAAAAAAAAAAAAAATTAGCCAGGCATGGTGGCGTGCGCCTATAATCCTAGCTACTTGGGAGGCTGAGGCAGGAGAATTGCTTGAACCTGGGAAGTGGAGGTTGCAGTGAGCCGAGGTTGCACCACTGTACTTCAGCTTGGTCAACAAGTGTGAAACTCCGTTTCCAAAAAACTGCTAAGCCCATCGTGTGCTGTCAGGTACATATCATCAGTATTCTCTTGGCCTAGGAGATAGGGTAGATCCCTCCCTTCTGCGAGCGGGGAGCTCCTCCCGTACCTGGCTCTGTGTGACCCCTGGGGTGCAGATGTTAGTCCCAGGGAGATTGCACTGTGGGTCCACGCCCACAGTGGACCAAGCAAATGTCATTAACAAGACATCCTGTACTTTCTACACGCACATTCTTCTAATTAGAAGTTTATTTTTGGTAAAACACTGCTTCCGCCAGTGAGGATTCACTGTACCACAAGTTAGTTCTTGAAATGATGAGAAATCCCACTTGTCAGAGTAGCAGGCGGCTGGGAGGGAGATCTGGGTGGCAGCAAAGTGAATCGCGCTCAAGAGAGTGGGCTCAGCCTGTTTGAATCTGCTCTGTGTTCTGACGAATCATAAGAAAAAATCCTTCTGACCGGAAGACTGGTCCAGTCAGTTTTCCTAGAGTTTCAAAGAACGAGCCTAAATTTGGAGTTAGAAAAACCTGGATCAAATCCCAACTCTTGCTCTCAATAGCTGTATGACTTTGCTCAAGTCACTTAATCCGTGAAATGGGATTCATGATCCCAGCTCCTGTGTGGCCATAAACATGAAAAGGATGAACTAGGGAAGTGCACACGTGTTGCATGTGCTCGGATGATGTTGGGAGCTCACACTCCTTCTCTCTGGAATGCACACTGTCTCTCCCCATCAGGAGGAGAATCTCTTATTTAGGGAACAAGCCAATGAAAAGAGCCTTAAGGTGAGGGTATTTAATTTTGGCAGTAAGACACATAGGAGAAATGTTTCTCTAATTTCTGCAGTTGTGCTGTTGATCACAGCTCTCTCTAGGCAAAAACGTGGAGATAAAAGTGTCGTAGTGGCCGGCGCTTTATGGCTTGCCCTCTGTCATTCCAGATGTCGGTGCAGATCTCTTATCCATGTGCCAGCGAAACATTGCCCTCAACAGCCACCTGGCTGCCACTGGAGGTGAGGCCCAGGGGGTCTTCTGCCAGGGAGGGAGGTTTCTCTGTTTAGCAGGTAGGACAGACACCCAAGACCATGACATTGGGAGGCAGGGCTCCGTCTCTGTCCCTTGCAGCAGGTGAGTAAGGGGAGCAGGCGTCATCTGGGCATCACAGAGCTTCAGAGCATTGAGGACGCTCCTTGGGTCACCTCCTCATTCCCAGATCCACTGCGTCATCCTACTCCAGCTCTTTCTCTCCCGGACACTGGCAGCGGCCCCTGAGCTGGTCTCCCCAGCTCCTTAGTTGACCCGTCCAAGATGTCCTCATGAAACATCCAGAGTGCCCTTTCTCAGATGCAAGCCGGTCCGCTTCACTTGCTGCTGAAAACCTTCCAGGGGCGTCATCACCTGTGGGGTGAAGTCTAAGCTCCTTGAATTCCCAGGCCTCCCTGGCCCAGCCCCGGCCTGCTCTCCTTGCCTCCTCCTGACAGTCTCCTTTCCAGCCCTGCATCCAGCACAGCCAGGACTCACTCACAGGCCAGTCCCCTGTGCAGATGGGCCCCCGCCTCCATCTGCCTGGTTCTCTGCTCCCTGCACGGCCTGCAGGGATGAGTGTATGTGATGGGTGACGACAGTTATGTCCTAATGCCTCCTCCGAGCAGCCCCCAGGCTTCAAGCCCTTCAGTGGTTTCCTGTTGCTTGTCTCATCTTCTTGGGGATCTGGCCCCTGTCTGTCTGCAGCGCCCCCCCCCCACCAACAGCCGACCTCACCGTCTTTCATATCACATTCCCTCGAGTCCTTTGCCCTTGCTCTTCCCTCCACCTGAGTGCTCTGCCCTCCCTCGTCCCAGCAAGTCCTCATCACGCTCGGGGCTTCAGACCTCCAGATTTGAGGCCAGAGCCCCCAACAGACTCCAGGCACACCTTGCATGATTGCATTTTACCATCTGCTCGTGTGACTAGTTATTGGTGTTTTCCATTCCCACCGGACTACAAGCTCTGTGGGTGCAGGTACCCTGTCTGCATTTGCTCTCCACTGTCACAATGTTTGTTGAGTGCTCAGGGTACAGTAGGCAGTCAGCAGAGCTGGGAGGACGGAGGGAGCGTGCTGGTGGAAGCCTTCCCTGACATCCGCTGTCTGACATGAGTTCCTCTCTCTCCTCCTGTGCGTTTGCCTCATCCTTCTGGCATCACCCAGCCACACAGTCTTACCGTTGTTGGTTAACCTGCCAGTCTCTCCTAGGGGGGCTGGTCTGCAAGGATGGGGAGCATGACTCTTAAATCTTTATTTAAGAGTCTGGCACCGTCCCTGACACGTAGCACTCAAAAAATGCTGGAAGAATGGACAGATAAATGGAGGGAAGGGACAGAAAATGGATGATGGATGAGAAGAAGGGAAGGAGGATAATAAGGATGGGTGGGTGGATGGGTGGGAGGGTAGAAGGATGGATAGATGGGTAGATGAGAGGATGGATGGATGGATGGGAGGGAGGGAAGGAAGATGGGTGGGTGGGTGGATGGATGGATGGATGGATGGATGGATGGATGGATGGATGGATGGATAGATGGAAGGGCAGGAAGATGGGTGGGGGGGTGGGTGGATGGATGGATGGATCGATGGATGGCTAGAAGGAAGGATGAGAAGATGGATGGGAGGGAGGGAGGGAAGGAAGATGGGTGGGTGGGTGGATGGATGGATGGATGGATGGATGGATTGGATGGATTGGATGGATGGAAGGAAGGAAGGAAAGGAAGGAAAGGAAGGAAGGGAGGGAGGGAGGGAGGGAAGGAAGATGGGTGGGTGGGTGAATGGATGGATGGATGGGTGGATGGCTGGCCGGCTGGCTGGCTGGCTGTAAAGATGGAAGGGCAGGAAGATGGATGGGTGAGAGCAAGGGTGGGTGGGTGGATAGATGGATCTTCATATATAGTGTAAAAGTTTATCTTTTTTTCCTGATGATGTTTAGAGTTTGGAAAGTTCTCTTTTTGTTTGTTTTTACAGGTGGTATAGTTAAGGTCAAAGAACTGGACTGGCTGAAGGACGACCTGTGCACAGGTGTGTGTTTCTCTTGGACGTCCCCCAGTATGATTCAGTGATTGCTTTGTAATACCTCAGTGCCGCTGGCTCTGTGGTCTTGACAGAGCTGTAGTCCCAGCTGCTGCCACAGTCCCATCGGCGTGTGGCAGCTTCTCTCCATTGGCCGATGAGCATCAGCTGTCATTCTCTGAGCGCCTGCTGCATGCTGGGCACCTCACGTTCATTTTCTTCTCCAGGTGTTGTGGTTTCCCTTTGTGGTAGCATAATAATCCCTGAATTGTGAGTGCAGACTGCCCATGGGCACAGCTGGTACACAGCAGGGTAGGGGCCTGGACCCGAGTTTGTCAGACTCTGGGGCACAGACCATTTCCCAACAAACAGTGGTGCCAGGAAACCCCCTGGGTAGGACACTTTCCATATTTCTTACACAGACTACTTCAGACCTGGGTGCTTGCTCTTTCTTTGTATAAAGATGTCTTTTCTTTTTCCCTGTCAGATGGCAGATGGGGAAAGTCGTTCCTTGAGTACTGGTCACCTGCCTAGCACTTTGCGTACCGTAGGCCCTTCGACCCTCCCAATAGTCCTGTGAGGAAGTAGTACTGTGCCCTTTCTGTGAGTGCGAAACTGAGGCTGTTTTCCTGGGCCACCCAGCAGGCAGAAGGGGGAGATCACATCCTGCTCTGGGCCACAGGCCAAGGCAGAGGGTGAGGCTGAAATCCGCCCGTTGCTCACTGGCTAGAGCAGACACTCAGCAGAAAAGGTGCCTCTTCCACCATGACTCTGCACCCGGGCAGCAGTGGGCCTGAAGCAGGGAGTCTGGTCTGCCTGGCGGTGCCCACTGCACCGAGCTACCCCCAGCCCTGTTTCTTCTCTTGAAGTGCCTTTTGGTCAGTCCCAGTGAGAGTTGGTGGCCAGGAGAGAAGGCAGTGGGCACAGAGTGTGCTTTTGTTCTTTCTTAGATCCCGAGGTCCCCTTCAGTTGGTCACAAGAGGAAATTTCTGACTTGTACGATCACACCACCATCCTGTTTGCAGCCGAAGGTAAGAAAATTTCTCCTTCGCCATACACGCCCTTTGTTGTAGCATGAAGTCAAGTGCAGTCTCTCCTCACTTCCCCCGGGAGTTCAGTTTTAGAGGTGACTTTCTGGTACATGCCACCACATCTGCAGTTTTAATTCTGGGAGCTGCTGCTGTTCCATGGTGATAAGCATTCTCTCTGTGCGGATTGCTCTGAAAAGTCAATTTCTGTAATATTTGCATGTTTTCCTCTAATCCTGGCCTTTTTGCTTCCCACAGTGTTTTACGACGACGACTTGACTGATGCTGTGTTTAAAACGCTCTCCCGACTCGCCCACAGATTGAAAAATGCCTGCACAGCCATACTGTCGGTGGAGAAGAGGTGAGCTTTGCGCCACGGGAACCGTGCTGACGTCCCGAGTATCAGCGGAACTCTCACCTCCTAATTGTGTCCTTGTCAGTGTCATTATGATTGTTACTCAGTGCCACTTATTGAGCACCTACTATGTGCCAGGTCTGTGCTCATCCTTTGTGTACGTTACTGCACTGAATCTGCATCCTAGCCCTGTGTGCAGGTGCTGCTGTCCCACTTGACTGATGAAGAGAGGAAGGCTGGGAAGAATCAGGGGCCTTGGCCAGGGCACAGCTAGTTAGTGATAGACAAGGACTTGAATGCCGACTGTACTGGAACCTCAACGCTTGGCCAGTACGCACTGTCGAGAGCTTCTCTTCCTGAATGTTCTCTCTGTGGTGCCTGTCTCTTCAGCTCCCCCAGGTCTCTTTCTCTTGCTGAATCGGACAGCTCCTCACCCAACAGCCTCTCCCAGACATTTCCACTAGAATATCCTGAAATGTTAGGTTCCATTTATTGAGTGCCCACCTTGTGATAGCTACACACATTCTCCTGTAATACTTAACGGTAGTCCACAGCTTTTCTGAAGATCGTTCAGAATCCACAGCAAAAGCTGTAAAACGAAACAGACTTCTTCACCCAGCAATTCAGCATCTGGAAATTCACACTCATGGTTGTGTACAAAGCTGTATGTACTTGCACATTTATTGCAGTGTTACTTATACCAGTAATACCGAGGGCTTGCTTTGAGGCACACACTGAGCAATAGCAATGTACAGACCTCATTTGGATCCTGATTTCATAAACTGTAAAGGAAAAACATCAGGACAGTTGGAAAAAGTTGAATACTGAATATTTGATGTTAAAGGGGGATTGTTAAACTTTAGTTGAAAAGGTCTCCATCTTCTTGAGACACACACTGACATTTCCAGCTTCACAGAGGAAATGGGTTGGTGTCTGGCATTTGCTTTTTAATAACTCAGTGAGGGCAGGGGGCCCAGGAAGAGCCAAGGTGGCAGAGTGGCTGGAAGTGGACAGTGGCTGAAGCTGGTAATGGGTTCATTAGACAGTTTTGTTTTTTTTGTTTTTTTGAGGCAGAGTCTTGCCCTGTCGGCCCAGGCTAGAGTGTGATGGTGCGATCTCGGCTCAGCACAAGCTCCGCCTCCCGGGTTCACACCATTCTTCTGTCTCAGCCTCCCAAGTAGCTGGGATTACAGGCATGCGTCACCACACCTGGCTAATTTTTGTATTTTTAGTAGAAACGAGGTCTCACCATGTTGTCCAGGCTGGTCTCAAACTCCTGACCTCAGGTGATCTGCCCACCTCGGCCTCCCACAGTGCTGGGATTACAGGTGGGAGCCACCACGCCCAGCATAGACTGTTCTTACTCCTGTTGCATGTCTGGAATTTTTCTTGATAAAAAAATTTGGAAAGAAAAGGGAAAAAGGCAAAGAGCTTTAATTTCAAGTGAAACCATCTTGTAGACTAAGGTTTTGAAAGGCAAGTGGCAGGGTTGGGAGACCTGTTTCTGAAGGTGCTCACTCTCTGAAATCTCTCAGACCCCAGCTTCCCAGCAGTTTTCTCTCTGTTCTCTGTGCTTCCGGAGTCCTCTGCACCGCCCCCTGCCACTGCCTCTCGTTCATTCATTTCTCAGATAGTTATGCGCAGCTCCAGGCACCAGATTCTGTGCTGGGTGCAGGCAGGACCTGGAGGGCGTCCTCAAGGGTTGATCTGCAGGACTCTCTTGATCTTTCCAGCGGTGTCATTGTGGGCACTTGACCTGAGCTTTCTGAGCCTGTTTCCACATCTGTAAAGTGCTATCCACTTCCACCTCCTGGGCTGTCGTGCAGATGTAGGAAGGAATTGCACTCACACACTCAGCATGAGACAGGCGCTCAGTAAAAGCCCTTCCAGGGGATATGGGATCAGTGAGGGATAGGAAAGCAAGGTGGGCGGAAACAGCAAAACCCTTCCCATTGATGACGGCAGTTTGTGTGTCCGGCTGGCTGGTTTGCAGGCTCAACTTCACACTGAGACACTTGGACGTCACATGTGAAGCCTACGATCACTTCCGCTCCTGCCTGCGCGCGCTGGAGCAGCTCGCAGATGGCAAGCTGCGCTTCGTGGTGGAGCCCGTGGAGGCCTCCTTCCCACAGCTCCTGGTTTACGAGCGCCTCCAGCAGCTGGTAGGTCCAGGCCCCGAAGCAGGGCCGTTGGTTGCTTTATTGTGAAGCGGGTGACTCCGGGGCAAAGAGGTGATGAAGCAAGCCCTCCAAGCACAGGCTCCACCCTAGTCCTGCAGCGGGTGAAGTCTGCGTGCCTGGCACCATCTGTAGTGGAACCTGTTGGGGGAGCTACATCCTGTTCTTAGCAGCTACCATGTCTGGAGGCGGGCCTACAGGCGAACCTTATCTTTTACTTTATAGCACATATTCCCCCCGTGGACAGTTCAGACTCCAGAGGAGGCAAGACCGAGGCAGAGGTTGTTTGGGGAACAGGAAGTCAGTGGAGGGAAGTTTGTGGGTTGCAGATCTTGGTGCAGGCGCCCCGCTGTGGTGGCCGCTGCTCACATCTTCACTGTGGAAGGATACCAGCCCCTCTCGGACTGAACTGGCTTTTCTATTAACTGGAGTCCAAAGATTGAGAATTAACTTCTTTTGTTCTGTTTGCCTTTTGGCTGTGGCCTCCCTTTCTCTATGTCTGTGGAGACCCGGGCCTAGTTCTAAGGAAAAAAGGAGGAAGAGGGAGTCACGAGGAGCTGCCGCCCTCGCACTCTGTCTCGCGTCCTGAGCGAGGGCAGCATGGAATTCGTGTGGTTTTGTGTGCGAGGAGGATCTTGTATTTATTGCTCTGCCACTTCTGGGCAGCATTAAAAGTAGCATCACATGACCAAGAACACACATTTCTTACAAATCAGCAGCCCCAATACATGATGCCTAAGACGTCCCAAAAAGGCCAGGTACGGTGGCTCCCACCTGTAATCCCAGCACTCTGGGAGGCCACGGTCGGAGGGTTGCTTGAAGCTAGGAGTTCGAGACCAGCCTGGGCAACACAGACCCTATCTCGACAAAAATCAAGAAAAAAAATTAGCCACACATGGTGGTGCACACCTGTGGTCCCAGCTCCTCTGGAAGCTGAGGTGGGAGGATTGCTTGAGCCCAGAAGTTCAAGGCTGCAGCAAGCTGTGATGGTGCCACTGCACTCCAGACTGGGCAACAGAGTGAGATCCTGTCGCTAAAATAAAATTGTTTATAAAGATCTCCCCCAAAATGGAGAGATATGGCAACTCACTGCTATTCTGGTCTCTTCCGATTGTTTGACATCCTCTGATGCCCCTTCCCTTAATGCTGGGACTTCATCCGTCCAGCCTCTCTGCCACAGTAAAACAGAACAGCCCAGAGCAACAAAGAAAGGAGGAAGCCGCCCGTCCACTCCTGCCCCTGCTCGCCTGCTCCATGGCTGACATGTTGTCTAACTACTCTCCTTGCCTGCTCCGTGGCTGACGTGTTGTCTTAACTACTCTCCTTGCCTGCTCCATGGCTGACGTGTTGTCTAACTACTCTCGTTGGTGAATCACTTTCCTTCATGAAATTGTGATGCTCTTGTATGTGCACTTCAGAAACCTGTTGTTTTCTCTGTTTGCTGCAGGAGCTCTGGAAGATCATCGCAGAACCAGCAACATGACCCATCGCCTCCACAAGGTGCGGCGTCTCGACTGTTCTTAGAGTATATTTCTAGTAAAATCAGAAGCTCACCAAAGCAACATGCTTGAGATTTTGTCATTTTAAAAATATGGTTACATGTATCTTAGACGACCCAAGATGGTTTTCTGGGGTCTGTCCCTGCCTCCCAGTTGTAGCCAGAGAAGGTTGTTGCTGTGGGCTGGAGGTCACTTTAGTTGCCTGTTTCTCATGGTTGTGATGTGTGCTCCAGGGTCAAGCCGAGCCACGTTCCTTCTCAGCTCAGTTCCACCCGGGTCAGTCATTTCAGCTGTGTGCTTTACTTGCGGTTGCGGCCCTGGCTGTGAGGTGGATTCTTGTACTGCCCTCTGTCAGCTGTTTACAGATGGGTTGACTACCACTGCCAGTATTGCCATCATATCGCCGCTCGGCACAAAAGCCTCATTTCCTCCCAGGGTTGGGTATGCTCCACCCCATCACTCTGGTGAGGGCCCCATGAGAAGGAAGAGGCAGGAGCTGGCGCCAGGGATGGACTGGCATTGGCCTTTGTATTTAATTTTAACTCTTTATCACCCAAATCAGGTACGTTTGGAATAAACCTAAGAGCCACTCTTTGGGGTCACATGCAGCTGACCAGGGTTTGTGCAGTGATCTTCCTCAGAGGTGTTCCCTTCCACCTGGACTCATTTTTCCTCCGCCCCTTGGTCTCTCT
Organism: Gorilla gorilla gorilla; assembly: GCF_029281585.2. Taxonomy (NCBI): domain Eukaryota; kingdom Metazoa; phylum Chordata; class Mammalia; order Primates; family Hominidae; genus Gorilla; species Gorilla gorilla. The sequence goes on from NC_073242.2 coordinate 12,291,178, forward strand.
GTCTTATCACGTGTGCACATGTCTGTCTGTCTGGTTTTTTATCTTCTCCGTCTGTGCCTCTCTCCTCCCATCTCCACCCCTTCCTGTCATCCTCTATGTCCCACTGTCTCTCTCCTTCTCTCCAGTTTCGGTCCCATCTTCCTGCTACCCTTGGCCCTCCCTGCAGCCCCTTCCCCCTGCCTTGCTGCTGCTGCACACTTTGCACCAGGGCCTTGCATGGCCCCTTTCCGCCTCCCTTGCAGCTCAGGTTTCCTGGCTTCTCCATGCACTGTCCCTGCCCACACTCGCTTCTCCCCAAGCTCCCAGGTTCCATCCCTAGGCCCATCATACCCCTGGCATTGGCTAATCCCTCATGCCAGGGGCCAGGCACTTGCAAGTCTAACTTCATCTTCCCAACAATTTTAGGAGGTCCGCAGCCTTGTGGTACCCACATTACAGCGGAGAATACTGAGGTCCAAAAAGGAAAAAGTCTCCATGAGGTCAGGGACCTTGTTTGTCTTAAATATCACTACATCCCTGGTGTATGGTCTGGCAAACAGTAGATGCTCAACACATATTGTTGAATGAATTACTAATATAAGTTACTAATTAGGTCATTATTTCCTATTTGTGAGTGATTTTGCCTCCAGGAACATTTGGCAGTGCCTGGAGACATTTTTGGTGGTCACAAGTAGGGGAGACGGGTGCCATCAGTATCCAGTGGGTGAGGCCAGGGATGCTGCTAAACATTCTATAATGCGGTATTGCACGGAACAGCCCCCACAACACAATATGATCCAGCCCAAAATGTGAGTAGCGCGAGGCGGAGAAATCCTGACTTGGAAGAAGAAAGCCAAGTACGTTAGGGAAGAAAAACGGTCTCAGCTGAACCTGTAGTGAGAGCATGCAGGAGAGTGACCTCACCCTGCCCCTCTGGGAGGAAGAAGAAAACCTATGCATGTACGTTATTATAAATCTTCAAAGAACCTAAAAGGCAGAAGTGATCCCTATTTTACACATGAGAAATCCAAAATTCAGAGAGGTTAAGCAACTTGCCCAACATCACACAGCAACCAAGGGCAGAGTCAGGTTTAGAGCCCATGTCCACCCATGTCCATCTGACTCCTGAGCCTGTGCTTTTCCCACATTCCCGCTGGAGCAGCAACAGCATCTGTGGCATCACGTGGATGCTGGTTAGAAATGCAACATCAGGCTGAGCATGTTGGCTCACTCCTGCAATCCCAATACTTTGGGAGGCCAAGGCAGGAGGATCAATTAAGGCCAGGAGTTCAACCAGCCTGGACAACAAAGCAAGACCCCATCTCTATTAAAAATTAAACAGCCAATTAGTCTGGCATGGTGTTTTGTGCCTGCAATCCCAGCTACTTGGGAGACCGAGGCAGGAGAATCGCTTGAACCTGGGAGGCGAAGGTTGCAGTGAGCCAAGATCGCAACACTGCCCTCCAGCCTGGGCGACAGAGCAAGACATCTCAAAAAAAATTAAAAAGCCAGGCAAGGTGCCGGGCGTGGTGGCTCATGCCTGTCATCCCAGCACTCTGGGAGGCCGAGGCGGGTGGATCACCCAAAGTCAGGAGTTCAAGACCAGCCTGGCCAACATGGTGAAACCTTGCCTCTACTAAAAATACAAAATTAGCCTGGTGTGGTGGCTCATGCCTGTAATCCCAGCTACTTGGGAGACTGAGGCAGGAGAATCACTTGAACCCAGGAGGCAGAGGTTGCAGTGAGCCAAGATCATGCCATTGCACTCTAGCCTGGGCAACAAGAGCAAAACTCCATCTCAAAAAAAAAAAAAAAAAAAGCCAGGCGTAGTGGCTAACGCCTGTAGTCCCAACTACTCATAAGGCAAGGTGAGAGGATTGCTTGAGCCTAAGAATTTGAGGCTGCAGTGAGCCATGACTGCACCATTGCACTCTGGCTTGGGCAACAGAGAGAGATCCTGTCTCCAAAAGAGAAGAAAAGTATCAAGCCTCAGCTCAGGACCTGATTCTGAATCTGCATCTCAACGAGACACTGGGTGATTTGCGTGCACAGTAGTTTGAGAAGCTCTGGGGCCTACCTCATAGCCCTCAACCTATTGCTGTTTTCTAAAATTCCTACACAAACTCCGTTCCTGACAGGCTTGCCATAATGGAGCAGCATTGCAGATCACTACAGGGAATATTAATAATGAGTCTTCAAATCAGAACCCCACTAGACAGAGCCACCAACTGGCAGTACGTCAGCACTAATGGTGACAATTTCGTAGCACTCCTGGGTACAAGTCCATAAATGTAATTGGCAGCAAGCAATAGAATTGTCACAGCTTTCACCTGCCGCATTAGGGCAAACTGCTTTTATGTCTAAACCACTGGGCCTGAAAGCTTCCTCTAAGTAGAGCCTGGAATTAATCTTGATCCACTGTAACTCAAAGTATCGTCAGATTTTCATTTCCCAGAGTGGGAGCGCGCCCCCATTGCCATGTTTTATGGCCTTGTTTGAGCCTCTACAAGTGCTTGTTTGGCAGCGATATTCAGAATCACCAAACCATGGGGATGTTCTGCTAGGTAATTAGCCCAGGCCAGTGGACTCAATTTTTTTTATAACATTTTCAGAAAAATATGTGACCCAAGGAGGGGACTTGGCTGTTCAGCTGCAGCCTGCATGGGAAAGAACTGTTAAAACCAACAAAGCCAGGCACAGTGGCTCACACCTGTAATTCCAGCATTTTGGGAGGCCGAGGTGGGTGGATCACCTAAGGTCAGGAGTTCGAGACCAGCCTGGCGAACATGGTGAAACCCCGTCTCTACTAAAAATACCAAAAAAAAAAAAAAATTAGCTGGGCGTGGTGGCGGTCGCCTGTAATCCCAGCTACTTAGGAGGCTGAAGCAGGAGAATCTCTAGAACCCGGGAGGTGGAGGTTGCAGTGAGCCAAGACTGCGCCATTGCACTCTACCCTGGGCAACAAGAATGAAACTCTGTCTCAAAAGAAATTAAAAAAAAAAAATAGTGACACTGTGGTCCCCAAAGCTTCTCAAACTAGTATGCACACGAATCACTTGGGATCTTGTCAAAATACAGATTCTGACTCAGGCCCTGGATGTGGCCTGATGCTGCAGTTTAACAAGCTCCCGGGTGATGCTGATGATGCTCGTCTATGGGCCACACTGTGAGGAGTGAAGTTGCAACATGTCATCCCTGGTTAAGAGCACAAACTCTGGGTTGGATGTGGTGGCTCATACTTGTGATCCCAGCACTTTGGGAGGCAAAGGCAGGAGGATTACTTGAGGACAGGAGTTTGAGATCAGCCTGGGCAACATACAGAGACCCTATCTCTAAAAAAAATTTTTTTTAATTAGCCAGGTGTGGTGACATGCACCTGTACTCCGAGCTACTCAGGAGGCTGGGGCAGGAGGATTGCCTAAGCGAAGGAATTCTAGGCTGCAGTGAACTGTGATTGTGCCACTGCACTACACCCTCACAGCCTTACAGACAGAGACGCTATTTCTAAAGAAAAAAAAAAACCCACCAACTCCGGAGTTGAGCAAGCCAGAGTTTAAATCCTTCCTCTGCTGTGTAACAGCAATGACCTTGGACAAATGACCTAGCCTCTCTCAACCTGAGTTTCCTCACCTGTAAAATAGTAAAACTTCTTGATAGGTTGGTGAATGGGTACAAACTTAGGGAAGAAATACCTTCTAATGTTTGGTAGCAGACTAGGGTGGCTACAGTTAGCAACAATATGTTGTGTATTTCCAAGTTGCTAGAAGAGAGAACTTGAAATGTTCCCAACACATAAAATGATAAGTTCTCAAGGTGGTGAATACCTCAAATACCCTGGCTTGATAATTACACATTCTGTGTATATAAAACACATTCACATGCACCCCATAATATGCAAAATTTCATGTATCGATAAATGAAAAAAAGCCAGATGTGGCTCATGCGTGTAATCCCGGCACTTTGGGAGGCCAAGGCAAATGGATCACCTGAGGTCAGGAGTTCAAGACCAGTCTGGCCAACATGACAAAACCCCGTCTCTACTAAAAATAACAAAAAAATAGCTGGGCATAGTGGCGCACCTGTAATTCCAGCTACTCAGGAGGCTGAGGCAGGAGAATTGGAACCTGAGAGGTGGAGGTTGCAGTGAGCTAAGATTGCACCATTGCACTCCAGCCTGGGTGACAGAGAAAGACTCCGTCTCAAAAAATAATATAAATAAATGGAAAAAAGGGTAAGACTTCTTTCTTCACAGAATTATTGTAAAGATCATACTAAATGGGCCAGGCGCAGTGGCTCATACCTGTAATCCCAGCACTTTGGGAGGCCGAGGTGGGCAGATCATGAGGTCAGGAAATCAAGACCATCCTGGCTAACACGGTGAAACCCCGTCTCTACTAAAAATACAAAAAATTAGCCAGGCGTGGTGGCGGGCACCTGTAGTCCCAGCTACTCGGGAGGCTGAGGCAGGAGAATGGCGTGAACCCGGGAGGCGGAGCTTGCAGTGAGCCGAGATCGAGCCACTGCACTCCAGCCTGGGCAACAGAGCAAGACTCCGTCTCAAAAAAAAAAAAAAAAACATACTAAATGATCCATGAAAGATGCCTAGAGTTATACTTGGCACTGGTGAAGTTTTCATTAAATTGCAGACTTAGTCCTAAGGTAGAGTTTTTGGCTTGGAGGAATTTTCAACTTGCACCTTGCAGCCTGTGTGATTTATAAGGTTGGATTGTCTCAACATCGTCACCTGCTAGAGACATCACTGGGAGCAATCTCTCCCTCTCTCTATAAATAAAAGGGATCCTGTTTGCTACCCTATCCTGAAGCAATAGCTGGACAAAAAGCAAATCTGAAAAGTCAAATGGAAAAAGCCTGACTTCAATTTCAGGTTCCGTGTTGTACACGAGCATCATTTTGGAGGACCTGGGCAACTCTGAGAGAGAGAAAAGTCATGCTTTTGTTCTTACTCATAAGTGGGAGTTGAACAATGAGAACACAAGGACATAGGGAGGAGAACATCACACACCGGGGCCTGTTGGGGGATGGGGGACGAGGAGGGAGAGCGTTAGGACAAATACCTAATGCATGCAGGGCTTAAAACCTAGATGACGGGTTGATAGGTGCAGCAAACCACCATGGCACACATATACCTATGTAACAAACCTGCACATTCTGCACATGTATCCCAGAACTTAAAATAAAAATAAAACAAGCGAAAAAGAAAAGTCATGCTTTATCCTGCTGATCCCAGCTCCACTCCACGGGCTGCCAGTTGGGGGAGAAATGCTGCCAGGGACACAGCCTCAGAGTTCATGCTCTTCAGTATAGAGTCCAGATAAAAGTGAGATGTAGGCCGGGCGCGGTGGCTCAAGCCTGTTATCCCAGCACTTTGGGAGGCCAAGGTGGGAGGATCATTTGAGGTCAGGAGTTCAAGACCAGCCTGGCCAACATGGTGAAACCCCATCTCTACCAAAAATACAAAAATTAGCCGGGCTGGTGGTGCACAGCTGTAATCCCAGCTACTCAGGAGTCTGAGGCACAAGAATCGCTTAAACCAAGCAGGCGGAGGTTGCAATGAGCCAAGATCATGCCACTGCACTCCAGCCTGGGCAACAGAGGGAGACTCCGTCTCAAAAAAAAAAAAAAAAAGTGAGATGTAGTGTGTGCCCTTGCCCTTGCTTGCTGTGAAACCCTCATGTGTGGCCAGGTGCAGTGGCTCACACCTGTAATCCCAGCACTTTCGGAGGCCGAGGCAGGAGGATCACTTGAGCCAGGAGTTTGAGACCAGCCTGGGAAACATAGACCCATTCTTATGTAATTTAAAAAAAATAATTATTTAAAAAAAATTTTTTTTTAATTTTAGACTCATCTAAACTAAGGGAGCTGGGAGTAGGTGGCCATACCTTGGCCCTATGTGAGTGACTGTGATGGAAATATCAGTAGGTAACCAAGCTTATGGGTCTGTGCATCAGTGATCCACACATAACACACATCTTGGCTGTCAGCTGCAGCAGCCATGTGTCCCCTGAGTGGGGAAGGGCAAAAGGAGCTATGGCTATGTGCCTGGGAGGTGGTCTTCCCCACAGGATGATGATGCTGTGTTTCCTGTCTGAGCCTTCTAGATGCTAAGTAAATGTGCTCTTAGATTAAAGCCTGTTGCATCTCAGGTGACTGCCAGTTCAAACCCACTTCTGCTGCTCAACCAATGCATGCGCCGGGCAAATGGTGGTGCTGCTGATATTGGAAGCAGGCAGTGGATCCCAGCTTCAACCAGGGAGGCCTTCCAGACTGTGCTGTTTCTTACATGGCAGTGTGGTACAGTGGCCCCAAGCAGGTATCAGCAGGAATTTGCTTTTCTAACACTAGTTACTGATAAACAGACTGATCAATCACTCTGACAGTTTTGTGAATTTTAACCCTCTGTTAAAATCACAAGGGACAACGCTAAGTTTTAATATCTAAACTGGAATTTTAGGGGGCAAGATCAGCCCCTTAGATTGAAAGAGACCCATGGAGTTGGGTGATGTCAGGTGCCTCGGACTCTTGGGGACAGCACCGATCTCTGTCCCCACATGGGCACACACTCTTGTCAGGCCTATCTGGCATTCAGTGATGACTTCTGTGTTGACAGGAAAATATTGACGGGATGAATGGAAAGGGTATAAAACATGGAAGAAGAAACTATTCTTTCATCAGTGATTAAAGCCAAGTAAAGTTCAGTGTACAAATTAATAAGGAAATCAGTCTCTGTTGATTACTAGATGCCTGGTTGAAGTGGATCTTGAATTGGTTTCCCATGGGAAGGACTTGGAGATTTTAAGTGGCTGAGTGGTAATGATTAAAATCCAACTTTATTCTAAAGCTACCATACATAGTAAAGCCTTAATTAACTAAGACTCAGTTAGTTAAACCTGCTTCCCCATCATTTCCAAGGCTCAAGCTACTGAAACGTTTCAGTAGGACCAGGACTTAGAGACAGGAACGCTGGAACCATCTCCTATATCTAAACAGCTGGGTAGTGAGAACCCAGGAAGAAGGATGATGTCAGGGAAGAATTTTGTGGAAAGCCTGACTTCAGAACCAAGCTCAATGTGGGAAGCTGAAATTGCAGTGACCCATGAGTACACCACTGCACTCCAGACTGGGTGTCAGAGCAAGACCCCATCTCAAAAAAAGAAAAAACAGGCTCAAGCAAAATGGGAGATCTCAGAGGATGGAGACGGTGATAGCCAACTGTCCTAAACATTTTAGATACATTAGCTCAGTAAATCTCCCTCCGCTCACGTGAGGCCCCACTTCATAGATGGGTAAACTAAGGAGGGAGTAGGCAAGGGGGCCAGGTAACTCTCCCAAGGTCACATAAGTTGTGAGGGATAGAGCCAGGCTTTGAACCTGAGAAGTTTGGCTTTATAGTCTAAGAATTTATCCCCCAGGCTCTTCACCACTCCTGGTAATTTGCTCATCATCACATAACTTATAAATGGCAGCTTGAAGGTATGTGTTTATAGGTGGAAAGTTACATACCACATGGTTAACCTTGATTAACCCCAGGGCATGGAATTGGGGGAATGGAATTGATGAGACTTTGCCCTTTATGTTATATACATGTATTTTGTTTTTACAAACATGGGTCATTTTTGTGTCTTTTTTACTAAAAATAAAGTTAAAAGAAGTTAAGTACATGTGCACACATGCACGCATGCATACACACACAGCCAAAATGCTACTCTCTAACAAGAGATGTATTTGAAAACAGATAGGTCAAGCCAAGCTTTTGGGAAATAAAATTTATTTTAGCCCAAAGGTTCTAGAAAGACTCAGAGAAAAGTTCGGAGGGCAAATCATCCCTTGGGTGGGTCTGGGGCTACAAGACCCTGGGCTTGGTGCTTCTCCAACTGAGCCTCAGAATGCATACAATGAGACTATGCCAGGCTCATCTGAACTCCATGTTGTCTGGTTCCCCAGTGGGAAATTTGTCATGTCCAGACTCAGGGGAGTGTGGCCATGATCTGTACTAAAGGCTGAAGTTCCACCATAAGTTTTATCCATGTTTCTAGCCCATTACATTTTTACAGAGAACGCTAATGGACATAGCAGCAAACTGAAGGTGGACATAAATCCAGCCACCATGTGGGAAGGGAAAAAAGGGAGTAACTCAAACCTGCCGGGCCTCTTCCCAATAGTTAGAAGACTCTAAAATAAGCCAAGCCCTGTGTGGGGCATTGGGGAAAGGAACTGTATTATCTATTTGCTGCATGACAAAATACCCCAAAACTTAGAAGCTTAAGACAACAAACATTTATTATCTTACAGTACCTGTGGGTCATAAATCTGGGCTTAGTTTAACTGGGTGCCTCTGTCTTAAGACCTCTGCTAAGGCTACAAGGAGTTCAGCTGTGGTCTTATCTGAAGGTTCAACTAAGAGTGGATCCACACTGAGGCTCCCTCTTGTGGTTGGTGGCAGGATTCAGTTCCTCACCGGCTATGGGTCTAAGGGCCTCAGTTCCTCACTGGCTGCTGACCACAGACTTCTGTCATTTCTCTGCCATGTGGGCCTCTCTAGGGGGCCTCTGATAAAGCCAGGACATGTGTGCTTTCTCAGAGCAAGCACACAAGACTAGAGAGAGTTTACTGGGAGGTAACCTAATCTGAGAAGTGACACTCCATCACTTTTGTCACATTCACTTCTTCAGAAGTGAGTCACTAAGTCCAGCCCACACTCAAGGGGAGGGGATTACACAGAGTGGGAATACCCAAAGGTGGGATCACTGGGGACCATCTCAGAGGCTGCCCACAAGAGAGATGCAAAGGACACATCCTTGCCCTGAAGAGGCACTGAATCTGGAAGGAAGTGGGCAAGCCCACCAGGATTGTGATGCAGAGATTGTGTTCTCATACCCACAGCTGATGTCCATTGAGCACCAACTTCCATCCAGGTGCTCTTCTAAACAAAGCCGTTCAACCTATTATCCACCTAAATGTGCAAACGAAGATTTATTTCTGAGGCATTTGGGGGATTCAGGAAGAGGAGAGGGCTGAGGGTGATGCCTAGCTTTCTGGCTTGGAGGACTGTGTCTTCTGACAAGACATAGTTCTTGAAGACTCACCACCATGCCCTTCACCAAGGTAAATTCTCCTGATGACCACATCTTTGCTCTAACACAGTGTTCTCCAAAGTATGGCGAGTTATGATACCAGTGGTATGTGGCAGGTTTTTGTTGTTGTTTTAGAGACAGGTCTCGCCATGTTGCCCACTGGAGTGCAGTGGCTATTCACAGGCATGAGCATAGTGCACCACAGCCTCCAACTGCTTGGGCTCAAACAGTCTTTCTACCTCAGCCTCCCAAGGAGCTAGGACTACAGGTGTGCACCACTGTTCCGGGCTCAGAGAGGTTTTAAGAGAAAAGCATTCTGGCCTATGAAGGCAGAGATCAGAGTGATGCTGCCACATGAAGGAGCACCCGGGATCACCAGAAACTGGAAGAGGCAAGGAAGAACCCTCCCCTCGAGCCTTTGGAGGCATGAGTCCCTGCTGACACCTTGATTGCGGACTTCTGGTTTACAGAACTGAAATAATCCATTTCCACTGTTTTAATCCCCCAGTTTGTGGTCATTTGTTACCAAAGCAAACTCATCCAGAACCCAAGGGATATAGTCTCAGAAATGTGCACCCCATGGTAAAGAAACATTACAAGCCACTGCAAAGCTGAAGGAGACAGGGAATGGGGAGGAAGTCCCCAGGCTCAATCTCAAAGATCTTGGCTGAAGCCAGGTTGCTCCTCGGCTCCAGAAGAGCTAGGTGGACATGGTATGCCTCATATCCTCAGGTGAATACTTGGCATCGGTCAGAAGGATATCCTGAGCTGCTGTGAGGGATCTTTGAAAATATTTACTCTCCAGCATGTAAATATACCGAAAGATCTTCCTGCTACGAACATATCTCCGTCTTTGTGAGGGCGGGGACTTGGCTTTTTAGTCCAGATTTGAGCAGAGTGCAAGTCAAGGCTCTACTGTAGACACCCATTCTGAGAGGTCATTGCACAAAGCCCAAATCCCTTTGCAGGGCCCACAAGGCCCTCCAAGGCCTGGCCCCTGCCTCCCTTCCCAGCCCCATCTCATCCACCATATTGAATCCTCCCCACTCCTGGAATGCACCACTCTCTTGGCCATGTGCCTTAATGCAACCCCTCCTCACCCTCTGAAACCACCCACCCAGCCCCTCTCCCTGCCCCTTCTTCCACAGAGCCTTCCCCGGTGTCCACAGCCCATTTAAAACTTGGTGTGATAATCAGCCAGGCACGCTGGCTCACACCTGTAATCCCAGCACTTTGGGAGGCCAAAGTGGGCAGATCACTTGAGGTCAGGAGTTCAAGACCAGCCTGGCCAACATGGTGAAACCCCATCTGTACTAAAAATACAAAAATTAGTTGGGCACAGTGGTTGTGCCCCTGTAGTCCCAGCTACTTGTGAGGCTAAGAAGGGAGAATTGCTTGAACCTGGGAGGCAGAGGTTGCAGTGAGCCAAGATTGCGCCACTGTACTCTAGCCTGGGCAACAGAATGAGAAAAAAAAAAAAAGAACAAAAAAAACTTGGTATGATAATCATCCATCCTTCACCAGATCATGAGTCCTGGAATGATAGGGCTGGCATCATATGAATTGCCCAGCCTGACCCTCCCAGCCATTCTGCAAATATCTACCAAGGACTGTCCACATGCTGGATATTTATGAGCTATTGGGAGGCAGCAGGGAGCCAGGCATTCTACCTGTCTGCCCTCACGGAGCCTACATTCTAGAGGAGACAACCTGCAATAAACAAATAAATGCAAAATATAATGTCAGGTAGTGTAAAGAACCACAATCCAAAAGCTACAAGTGAGGCAAAAAGGTGACTGCGTGCTAGAGCCATCAGGACAGTGCAGCACTTGTGTATACAATTGATTAAATTGATTAGGGTGCAAGGACTTCGCTTTTTTTTTTTTTTTTTCCAGACAGCATCTTACCTTGTTACCCAGGCTGGAGTGCAGTGGCGCAGTCTTGGCTCACTGCAGCCTCGACCTCCTGGGCTCAAGCGATCCTCCCACCTCAGCCCCCCCAAGTAGCTGGGATTACAGGCACAAGTCACCATACCCAGCTAATTTTTTGTATTTCTTGTAGAGACGGGGTCTCACTATGTTGCCCAGGCTGGTCTCAAACTCCTGAGCACAAGCCATCCTCCCACCTCAGCCTCACAAAATGCTAGGATTATAAGTGTGAGCCACCACATCTGGCCACATTTTTCATTTCTGTTAAACTGAAATCATGTGATGCTTTTCTCTTCTGTCTAGTAGGAAGATCACCCCAAGGGGTACAGTGATTTTGCCCTGTAGGACATTAAGCAACTTTATGTGTAACATGGCCTGTTTTTGGTTTTGTTTTTGTTTTTTTATTTGTTTGTTTTGAGATGGAGTCTCGCTCTGTTGCCCAGGCTAGAGTGCAGTGGTGCGATCTCAGCTCACTGCAGCCTCCGCCCTCTGGATTCAAGCAATTCTCGTGCCTCAGCCTCCCAAGCTGGAACTACAAGCGCACACCACCACACCTGGCTAGTTTTTGTATTTTTTTTTTTAGTAGAAATGGGGTTTCACCATGTTGGCCAGGCTGGTCTCGAGCTCCTGACCTCAAGTGATCCGCCTGCCTCGGCCTCCCAAAGTGCTGGGATTACAGGTGTGACCCACTGAGCCCAGCATAATATGGCAATTTTATCTCCTCATTTTTCCTACTTCCTAGAAGAATCCCTGTTTTTCGAATTCTCATTGGAGCCAGCTTTGTCATTCTGCCTAGGCCCTCATTAGTAAAGTAAATAAGACTTTTAATACATACTCACTACTGACTTTAAGATAATTATGTTTTAATGGTTTGAGAATTATAGCCTTCGCAGTGTTGGTAAGTACTAGAAAGAACAATAGAGCCATCGGGGGCTGGAAGAGTGTGAATGAGGGCGGTCGCTGCTTCAGGTGGGGAGATTGGGCCGGAAAGTGGGCAAGTCTTGGAGGAGGAGGAGGTGGAGCACCTGTGCTGAGTGGGTGAGCGGATGAGTGAACGGAAACCCAGAGCTACCAGGGCTCCGGACTCTGGCCCGACCAGTGGGGAAGACAGGTGAGGAGTTTGGTCTCGGCTTCAAGTCTCCCAAAGGGTCTGGAGGTCCTGTTCTCCTCCCCCAGGTTCCGCGGCTTGAGGGAGGCAGGGCCGTCAGGCACCTTGCGTCCTCGCTGGCCCCTGGCAGGATTCTCACCACAAGGTGGTGCCCCAGCCTCATGAATCCAGGGCCAGACGTGCCAGAAAGGAATCCAAGGTAATCATCAGTCCTGGCAGCCATGCCAAAGTGTGGGTCTACAGTGACTCTCGGGGGACCCTAACTAACCTGCTATACATTGTACAGCAGCACGTGAGTTCTGAGAGCCGCCAGTACCCAGCTAGCCCCAAACCCGAATTCAGATAAAACCCACCTTTGTTAAGAACTTACCGTTGGCGGGGCGCGGTGGCTCACACCTGTAATCCCAGCACTTTGGGAGGCCGAGGCGGGCGGATCACGAGGTCAGGAGATCGAGACCATCCTGGCTAAAATGGTGAAACCCCGTCTCTACTAAAAACACAAAATATTAGCCGGGCGTGGTGGCGGGCGCCTGTAGTCCCAGCTACTGCGGAGGCTGAGGAGGAGAATGGCGTGAACCCAGGAGGCTGAGCTTGCAGTGACCCGAGATTGAGCCACTGCACTCCAGCCTGGGCGACACAGCGAGACTCCGTCTCAAAAAAAAAAAAAAAAAGAGCTTAAAATTGATCTCATTTATCTGCCCAACAACTCTGTACTCTTATTATTTTATTCTATTTTATTTTATCACTATTATTATTATATTTTTGTAGAGACAGGGTCTCACTATATTGTCCAGGATGATGTCGAACTCCCGGCCTCAAGCAATCCTCCCACTTCGGCCTCTCAAAATGCTGGAATTACAGGCATGAGCCACTGTGCCCAGCCTCCTGTACCCATTTTAGGGACACGTAAGCTAAGGCTCGAATCTTTACAGAGGCTGTCCGAGGTCACAGGACTCAGAAGTAGCAAGAATGGGCTTGGTATGGTGGCTCACGCCTATAATCCCAATACTTTGAGAGACAGAGGTGGGAAGATCACTTGAGTCCAGGAGTTCAAGACCAGTCTGGACAACATACCAAGACTGTCTCTACCAAAAGAAAAACAATCAGCTGGGTGTGGTGGCACGTGTCTGTAGTCCCAGCTACTCAGGAGGCCAAGGCAAGAGAATCGTTTGAGCCCAGGAGTTTGAGGTTACAGTGAACTGTGACCGCACCACTGCACTCCAGCCTGGGCAATAGAGCGAGACTCTGTCTCTAAAAATAAAAATAGCAAAGAAGTAACAAGAGGTGGGATCTAACACCGGTTCTGTCTTTCCATTGGAAACCCAGAGCTCTTTCTGTGACCCCTGCCCAGGGTGAGTATTGTTTGTCTGAAGGAATCCAGGAGCCCTGTGGATTAGAGCTTATGCTGTGCCATTGTCTTTGGAAGGATCGAAGGGTTTGACGTGCCAGGGCTGGGACATGATGACAGTCTTATTCTGCCTGCCTCAGGCTTCAGGAACCAACTGCTGTTAGAGCCATGTGGGAGCGTTTCTTGGGGGTGTTTCTTTGGAGCATTTCTTCTAGACCAGGAAGATGACAACCTTCACAGTGGGATGCATGGACTGGTGGTGGAGTTTCCAGCTTCAGAGCTCACCAAGAAAGAGCATGAAGCTGATGGTTTGGGTCCTGGAGACAGGGACAAAAGGTACACAGCCTTCCCCCAGTACCCCTTTCCACTGGAGGTTCCTCAGAGGCAATAAAGCTTGATGGTTAGAACATGGCACCTGGCATCTGAACTCAAACCAGCCCCAACACTCACCTCTCTGAGCCTCAGAATCGTGGTCTATAAAATGCACACACTACTAGTACTTACTTCTCAAAATTGGACTTGGTAATGTCTGTCAAGCACCTAGCATATAACCGGGCAAGGAAGAAAAGCTCAAACAATGGTAGCCATCACCAGGCGTGGTGGCTCACACCTGTAACCCCAGCACTTTGGGAGGCTGAGGCGGGTGGATCACCTGAGGTCAGGAGTTCGAGACCAGCATGGCCAACAGGGTGAAACTCCGTCTCTACTAAAAATAACAAAAATTAGCAGGGCATGATGGCAAGCGCCTATAATCAGCTACTTGGGAGGCTGAGGTAGGAGAATCACTTGAACCCGGAAGGCAGAGGTTACAGTGAGCCAAGATTGCACCACTGCACTCCAGCCTGGGTGACAAGAGCAAAACTCCGTCTCAAAAAAAAAAAAAAAAAAAAAAAGTGGTAGCCATGCCATCATCATCATCATCTCCCTATTATTATTAATCTCTGTTGCATTTCTATTAACTGTCTGTCTTGGGAGAATGGAAATTCCCCAAGTAGGCGGCCTGCTCAACAGTTAATGATGGTAAAACAGTCTCACTTGCCTAACCACTTCGCCTAAGTGTTACTTGACTGACAGGGTGGGTTATTTTGGGGAGAAAAAAAATCAGTCAAGCTCTCGAGTGCACCGTCCCTGAAAGGTTTCTATGACAACACATACCTGGATGTTCCAGTGGGAGGGTCACCTGGGGAAGAGTTCAGAGCTAAAATCAAGAGGGGGGCCCCACCCAGGTGGGGGCCCCACCTGGAGGCTGGGGGAGGTCCTCACACTCCTCCTATTTTTCTGCCTGTGTTTTCCCAGCCCTGACTCTGTATCCCTTTTAAACCTCTTCACAGCCCTGTGGAGTAAGTACTATTATTCTTACGTCCATTTTACAGATGAAGCAACTGAGGCTTGGAGAAATTAAAGCTTGCCCAAGGTCAGTCTGCTGATCACACCTTGGATCATCTTAGACCTTTCTGGGTTTCATTTGTCAGACTAGAGGAGTTATACTAGAGTGAGGTTTCTCAGTCTCAGCACTGCCAACATGTTGGGCTCAGTAATCCTGTGTCATAGGAGACTGTCCTATGCATTGTAGAGCATTCAGCAGTCCCCTCGGCCTCTACCCACCAGATGCCCTGTCTCCCACCCCCCACCACAGTCATGACAACCAAAACTGTCTCCAGCTGTGGCTAGATGGCCCCAGTTAATAACCACTGGGCTAGGCAATAATCTTTCCTCTTTCCTTACGCTTGTGCATTCTAAGTTTTTTAATTTTTTTTTTTTTTTTAAATGGAGTCTCGCTCTGTTTCCCAGGCTGAAGTGCAATGGCATGATGTCGGCTCACTGCATCCTCCGGCTCCTGGACTCAAGCGATTCTCCTGCCTCAGGCTCCCAAGTAAGTGGGACCACAGACATTTTCTATTTCTTTGCAAGCATTTTCTATTTCTTTGCAAGTTCACCTGTCTGTTCACGTGTGACACCATGCCCAGCTAATTTTTGTATTTTTAGTAGAGACAGGTTTTCACCATGTGGGCCAGGCTGGTCTCGAACAACTGACCTCAGGTGATCCACCTGCCTCAGCCTCCCAAAGTGTTGCGATTACAGGTGTGAGCCACTGCGCCCAGCCTACATTTTATTTATGTATTTATTTTTTTGAGATGGGGTCTTGCTCTGCCACCCAGCCTGGAGTGCAGTGATGCTATCACGGCTCACTACAGCCTCAGCCTCTCAGGCTCAAGCAGTGCTCCCACCTTGGCCTCCCGAGTAGCTAGGACCTAGGCACACACCACCACACCAGGCTAATTTATTTATTTTTTGTATTTTTGTAAATATGAGGTCTCCTTATGTTGCCTGGGCTGGTATCAAACTCCTGGGCTCAAGTGATCTTCTTCCCACCTCAGCCTTCCAAAGTGCTGGGATGACAGGCATGAGCCACCACGTCTAGCCCACTCTAAAGCTCTTTCCCAGGACCCATCTTATGTGATCCATGTGTGTTCATGTGACATTGAGGTCTTTCATGCAAAGATCCTTATCCAGGGCCCTAGAGCAGCCCAGCACCTGAGCCAGGTGCTCAGGAAATCAGAATGAAAATCATCTCACCTGCTTGGTTGTCTGGCACGTCTCACTGTATCACCCTGCTTTAAAGGCACAGAAACTGAGGGTCCCTGGGAAGGAGGGACCCACTAGGGATCCCACAGTCTGTGAGTGAGAAAGCTGGGTGAGAGCCCTGATGGGCCTGACTCTAGGGCAGGAGTTTCCACGGTATCCTCTAAGGAGTTTGAGACCAGCCTGGGCAACATGGTGAAACCCCGTATCTACTAAAAATACGAAAAAATAATAACAATAAACAGGTATAGTGGTGCACATCTGTAGACCTAGCTGCTCAAGAGTCTGAAGTGGGAGAATCACTTGAGTTAAGGAGATCGAGGCTGCAGTGAGCCAAGACCGCACTGCAGCCTGGGTGATGAGAGTGAGACGCTCTCTCAAAACAAAATAAAACAAAAATAGCTGAGGCTGAGAGAGACAAATGCCTGAGAAGGAACGGTGGGTCTGACCTTGAACCCTGGTGACTCCAAGTCAGGAGCTGCCTCTGGGACCCAGCATACAGCCTGGCACCTTCCAGGCAAAGCCCCTCCCTCTGCTGCCTCTGAATTCAGCAGGAGACTGAGCGTTTGCATACACTTCATGTCTAAAAACTTCCAGGATTCCCAAGATTCATTTCACAAAGACTTTTCTCATAGGACAGGTATTTGAAACATCAGGTTAACAAGTACCCAGCTTGAACAAAGCCTGGATCTTCACAGCATGCTCAGTTTGTAGAAGAGAAAAACCCTACTCTGGGCTCTAATTTGCTTCAGCTCCATTAAACACATCCTGAGCCCTGCTGTGTGCCAGATGCTGTGCTAAATACCTGGCACCAGAAGACCAATCGGGCCCAGGGCTTCTCCCCAAGGAGCTTCCTGGCCAGGCGGAGACACCCCTGGAATAGACCATTTAAGAGCCTGAGGCCTGCATGTAGCATTTAGTCAGCAGTTAAGTCTAGAAGTATAAGTGAATAAATAAATGGATGAATACATGAGGGTGTGAATCAACTAGAGAATTAATGACTGAATGAATTAATGAAGTTGACAAATGCTATTACAGAAGTGAGCACAGACTATGATAGCCCAGCAGAGAGGCATTTAGAACCTTAGCTGTGGCCACAGGTGATGGTGCAGGAGGAAAAGTCAATATCTGTGCAGCATTTTCCATTTCTTTGCAAGTTCACCTGTCTCTATCATCATCTGAGACTCACCCTGAGGGTGTTCTTTGGTCTGAGAGTCTGCTCAACCTGAAAAGGACAGGTGGCCAGAAGTGCTGGGGACTTGACATCCTGAGCAAGCAGTTCTTGGCCAATGACGGGGAGTAGTTGGTGTATAAATACCCCAGCTTCCTTGCTCCACGGTGGGATAATCCTAAAGTGACTGTTCTGTGCCGGCTCCCAGTGTTCCCCAATGGAATGGAGCTCCAGTCACCCACAGTGATTATTTGCTAGATAACCCACCCTTTATTATCGACCCACCAATATCTCCTGGAATCATCCTGAGATCACCTCCCAAATAAAGCACTCAAATCTTTGTCTCAGAATCTATTTCTAGGAGAACCCAAACTACAAGAGTGATGATTATGAAAACATTGATGGTCATAGCTAATATGTTGAGTGCTTACTACATGCCAGCCACTGCCTGCTATGTGCTCTAAGGCACTTCTCCCACTTAACACTCATGAAATCTCTGAGATGCAGGCATTATGATCATCATCCCATTTTACAGATGGGACTGAGGCTCAGAAGTGAAGTCATCTATGTAAAGTCACGTAATTCTTCATCATCACAGCCAGAATATGAGCCCAACTCTCTTTAACTCCAGAGTTTGAGGATATAACCATTCTGCCATGCTGTCTCCTGATTTTCTTTTCTTTCTTTCTTTCTTTTTTTTTTTTTTTCTTTGAGATGGAGTTTTGTTCTTGTTGCCCAGGCTGTAGTGCAATGGCACCATCTCGGCTCACTGCAACCTCTGCCTCTCGTATTCAAATGATTCTCCTGCCTCAGCCTCCCTAGTAGCTAGGATTACAGGCACCCGCCACCATGCCCAGCTAACTTTTTTGTTTTTTGTATTTTTAGTAGAGACAGGGTTTCACTATGTTAGCCAGGCTGGTCTCGAACTCCTGACCTCAGTTGATCTACCCGCCTCAGCCCCCAAAAGTGCTGGGATTACAGGCCTGAGCCACCGCGCCCAGCTCTGTCTCCTGATTTTCATCTTCCATTGTCTGTAGGGAGGAGAGATGAGGACAAGAGGGAGGAAGGATGCCTGGGCTTGCTTTCTCAGTGGGGAGGAGTTCAATCTCAGTTCAGGTTTTCTTTTAACAAAATTTTTATGTTAATAAAATTAATAAAGTTGTTTTATTTATTTATTTTAAATTTTTATTTTCTTTATTTTATTATTTTATTTTAAGTTCTGGGATACATGTGCAGAATGTGCAGGTTTGTTACATAGGTATACATGTGCCATAGTGGTTTGCTGCACCTATCAACTCATCATCTAAGTCTTAAGACCCGCGTGCATTAGGTATTTTTCCTAATGATCTCCCTCCCCTTGCCCCCCATCCCCTGACAAGCCCCTGTGTGTGATGTTCCCCTCCCTGTGTCCATGTGTTCTCACCGCTCAACTCCCACTTATGAGTGAGAACACGTGGTGTTTGGCTTTCTGTTCCTGTGTTAGTTTGCTGAGAATGATGGCTTCTAGCTTCATCCATGTCCCTGAAAAGGACATGATCTCATTCTTTTTTATGGCTGCATAGTATTCCATGGTGTATATGTGCCACATTTTTGGGGTTTTCTCCTCCTCTGTAAAGTTTCAGCACAGAGTTCCTGGACGGCGCCTCAGGGCCAAGAGCTCCCCAAGAGCTCCCCAAGATGTCCTTCCTCAGCATCCTGCTGTCCTTTTCATGCAGTGAAATTGATACGTATTCCTAGGACTCCTACTGCATGCCAAGCACTGTCAGAAGTCAAGTCATCAAAGATCTCAGAAAAGAAGTACATGTTTAGCTATTTTCTCCATCAGTCTCAATGAGGGAGCTACACTCCAACTGATCCCTGGAGATACCACAGCCATGTATTGTCAAGAAGAATTGGGGTAAATAGGCAGGGTATCTCTAGCCACAGGAGGAAGGGACCCAGGATGTACTAAGCTCCTTCTATATTCTTGGAACTACATACACATTAACTCAGGCAGGGTTTCTCAAGCTCGGCACCACTGACATCTTGAGCATGAGAATTGTCTGTTGTTCACTTTCTGCCTTTAGGAAGTCCTGCAGAGCATGGGGGTGGCAGTATGACCCAGCTCCCCTGTCATTTCACTACGTCTTGAGCCAGAAGGGGGACTGCACTGCCGGGCGTCCTTTGGGCTGGCAGTGCTGGCAGTCCCAGTCATCACAATGACAGCAGAACAAAGCCCTGACATGTGTGTGACATGTCAGATGCAGCAGCTGCCTGTTGGGCCTGGCCCACTTTCTCATGCTTTCCGCATATTACCTGAGATGTTCAGAGGAGGAAAGCTGGAGGCAGCCCTTGGGTGTTCTAGGAGCCTAGCACGAGGGCCAAAATGCATAAGAACAAGCATAAGATAATCCCATAGAAGCCTTCCTCTTAGCATTCAGGCCTCAGATTAAATGTCACAGCCTTGTGGACAACTCCCTGAGCATCATGGCTGGTGTACCCACCCTGATCCCAGGAACATCATCTTATTTTGCATTTCCCTAGAGCACTTATTATCAGAAATTAGCTTCTTAGGCTGGGCACAGTAGATCACACCTGCAATCCCAGCACTTTGGGAGGCCAAGGTGGGAAGACTTGAGACCAGGAGTTCGAGACCAGCCTGGCCAACATGGCAAAACCCCATTTCTACTTAAAATACAAAAACTAGCTGGGTGTGGTGGTACACGTCTGTAATCCCAGCTTCTCGGGAGGCTGAGACACAAGAATCGCTTGAACCGGGGAGGCAGAGGTTGCAGTGAGCCAAGATAGTGCCACTGCACTCCAGCCTGGGTGACAGAGCAAGACTCCGTCTCAAAAAGAAAGAAAAAAAAGAAAGAATGAAAGAGAGAGAAAAAAAAAAGAGAGAGAGAAAGAAAAGAAAGAAAGAAAGAAGAAAAAAGAAAAGAAAAAAAAAAAGAAAAGAGTTTTCTTAGTTACACATTCACCTTCTTATACACTGTCTCCCAGCTGCAGAATGGAAGTTCCATGGGGTCAGGACCACAAACCCCAATGCCTAGAACAGTTTAGCCCCTGGCACGCAGTAGGTGCTAAATGTGTATTTGTTGACTGAACAAATTGATGGAACAATTACTAAATGAATGAATGAGTTCTGGCCCACCTCTCACAATCAAGCAGATAGTTTGGTGAAACTAGTACAACTACGTACAGGGCCAATGCACAGTGCCCAGCAGGGACCAGGAGCAAACTTCCCTTACTTACCCCACCCAATGACCTACTGTGGTATGTACTTTTTTCCTTATTATGGTAAAATACACATTGCACAAAATTCACCAATTTTTACCATTTTAGAGTGTACAATTCAATGGCATTAAGTACAATCAAAATGCTTTTTTGTTGCTGTTGTTTTTGAGATGGAGTCTTGCTCTGTCACCCAGGCTAGGTGGAGTGCAATGGCACAATCTTGGCTCACTGCAACCTCTGCCTCCCAGGTTCAGGCAATCCTCCCACCTCTGCCTCTTAAGTAGCCGAGACCACAGCCACACACCACCACACCTGGTTAATTTTTGTATTTTTTCTAACAGTGGGGTTTTGCCAGGTTTCCCAGACTGGTCTCAAATTCCTGGGCTCAAGTGATCTGGCAGCCTTGGAGCTCCCAAAGTGCTAGGATTACAGGCGTGAGCCATCGCACCTGTTCCCCCTTCCCAAGTTTTCTTCTAAGAATTTTATAGCGTTAGGTCTTATATTTATTTAGGTCTTTGATCCAATGTTGAGTTAGTTTTTTTATATGGTGTGAGGTAATGGTCTATCTTCTTTCTTTTACATGTGAAAACGTGGTAGATACTTTATTCAATTTACAGATTAGAACATAGAGACTGAGAGGGAGTAAATGACATGTCCAGAGTCACATAGCCATTGGGAGTTGGAACTAGAATTCAATATTAGGTCTGACTCCCAAGTTGATCCCCTTTCCACCACATCAAAATGCCCTTTATTATTTTGTATAGATGATATCTCTTTATTATTTTGTGACTAGGGATGTGGAAATCACAGGCCTAGTCAATAAAATATGTGCTTTAATCTGGCTCTGGACAAGTTATTCCTCCTCTCTGGGCCTAAGTCTCCTCTTCTGTACAATGGGCTGCTGATCTCTAAGAGTCTCTCCTGTGGAGACCACTGGTACCCTTGGAGCCTCGTTCACCCTTGCCTTCGTTTTCATTTCTCCTCTCCAGAGTGCAGTGGGGGCCCTCCCAGCTACAGCTGCGCTTCTGGAAGGAGCTTATTGATAGGCACAGAGTATGGGTGAGTCTTCATCCCAGGCCTCAGCCAAACTCTGGGAAACACTCTGCATTCCCTGGCAGACAGCTGCAACCCCAAGCAGCTCCACAGGAAAACTGCAGAACGGCAGAAAATGCAAGGAAAGCCAATATGGGAAGGGCTTTTTCCACATGCTGACAGTTTTCTTCACAAGTATCACAATGAAGCTATTTGAGAATCAGCTTGCAAAGCACCTGGCTCTAAATAGCCTTCTCTCCCCAGTCCTTAAGTAGAGACAAAGCAGCTCCTTTCATCCTCTAGAAGTGCCCTTTCCTAGGGCCTGACCCACAAATGGGTGCTCAATACCTAGTTGAATGAATGAATGAACAGATGAATGAAGATGGCTACACATACTTCTGATTTCCCTTGATTGCCTTAGACCAGGACACGGCAGATTTTTCCGCAAAGGGCTGGAAGGTAAATATTGTTGTCTTTTCAGGTCACAGAGTCTCTGTCACAACTACTCAGCTCTGCTGTTGTAGCTCACAGACAGCCATAGACAATGCATAAATAAATGGGCCTGGCTGTGTTCCCATAAAATTTTATTTATGCACAGTAAAATTTGAATTTTATGTAGTTTCTATGTGTCACATAACATTATTCTTCTTTTGAATTTTTTTAACCATTTAGTATGTAAAACCAATCTTAGCTCATGGTCATAGGAAAACATGATCAACTACATTTGGTCTATGAGCTATGGTTTGTCAACCTTTGGCTTAGACTCTTTTTTAAAAAAAAAAATTTATAAATAGAGATGTGGTTTCGCCATGTTGGCCAGGCTGGTCTCGAACCCCTGGCCTCAAGTGATCTGCCCGCCTCAGCCTCCCAGAGTACTGGGATTACAGGTGTGAGCCACCACTCCGGGCCCTTTGGTTTAGACTTTTCCTTTCTGTTTTTCATTTTAAATATTTTCTTCTTAGTACCAGAGTAATATATATTCATTATAGAATAATTAGAAATTAGTGACATTGTAAAGTTTATCCTCTATTAAAAATAAACCAAAGGGGATAAAAAGAAATTACTGACATGGACATGCAAATAAAGTAATATTAGAATAATCTATAATTTCAATACACAAAAATAACCATTCTCCTACTGAACACAGTTTTTCACTCAGCATTGCTAGCTAGCTATATCGGTGCCTTTTAATATGATAGCCACTAGCTACCTGTTACTGTTATACCTTAAATTAAAATTAGATACAGGCTGGGCGTGGTGGTTCACACCTGTAATCCCAGCACTTTGGGAGGCTGAGGCAGGCAGATCACTGGAGGCCAGGAGTTTGAGACCAGCCTGGCCAACATGACGAAACCCTGTCTCTACTAAAAATTAAAAAATTAAACAACGAGCCAGGCGTGGTGGAGCACGCTTGTAATCCCAACTACTCAGGAGGCTTAGGCAGGAGAATCGCTCGAACCTGGGAGGCGGAGGTTGCAGCGAGCTGAGATCGCACCACTGCACTCCAGCCTGGATGACAGAGCGAGACTCCACCTCTAAAAAAATAAATAAATAGATACAATTAAAATACAGTTATTCGGATGACTAGTCATTGCTTTTTTCAAAATTTTAAATTTATTTTTCCCTTTTCCTTTTTTTATTATTTCTTTCTTTTTTTTTTTAAACATCTTGGATACCAAAATTAGTCATTTCAGGTGTTCAATACCTCCATGTGGCTAGTGGCTACCACACGGGACGGCACAGATATAGAGCATCATAGAAAGTTATATTACACAGCATTGATCTAGCTCTACCTGGTAGATTTAACAAAAAGTAAGTAAGATGTTTAACAAAAAGTAAGACAGTACCAAATATACTGTTTTTGCAAATAACTTAACATTTTGAGATTTGTTTTGTTTTGTTTTTGAGACAGGGTCTCACTCTGTCACCCAGCTGGAGTACAGTGGTGTAATCTTGGCCCACAGCAGCCTCAACCTCCCAGGCTCAAGGCTGCCTCAGTCTCCTGAGTAGCTGGGACTACATGCATGTGCCACATCGCCCGGATAATTGTTGTATTTTTTGTAGAGACAGGGTTTCACTGTGTTACCCAGGCTGGTCTTGAACTCCTTGGCTCAAGCGATCCTCTTGCCTTGGCTTCCCAAAGTGCTGGAATTACAGGCGTGTCACCACACCCAGCCCCATTCAATATTTCATACCTATGTTTATTGTTCAATTTCATGCAACAGTTTCCCTCTGAGTCCCTGCTGTTGTGCATTCAAGTTGTTCCCAGTTTTTCCCTGTGATAAACAAAATGCTAGTAAGCTACTTTATCATTAAATCTTTGTACCTTTAAATGTTTTCAGATAAGTTCATAGGGATTGGATTGCTAGATCAAAGGGTCACCTTACTTTTAAGATTTTTAAAATAGAAATACCCAATTTCTCTCCAGAAAGGCTGTGATCTTTCTACTGCCATCATCAATACATGAAACTCCTTGAAGTCTTTGCAAAGAATAGTAATTATAATAATAAAAACAAGGTCATTTTGGTAGGTAAACTGTTTCCCTCTTTTGGTTTTAACTTGCCTTTCCTTTGCAAAATGTCATCTCCCATGTTTATTGGCTGTTGTATTTCTTTGGGCAGGTCAAGGGTAGTAAAGGGGATTGTCTTCATGGCTTTGGTTTTAAGAAAAAATTGCTAGATTTTCAGCACAGGCCCCATCAAATTCTTCAAGCAAGGTGACAATCACCCAGGCTAGAGTGCAGTGGTGCCATCTCACCTCACTGCAACCTCTGCCTCTCCATTCAAGCGATTCTCATGTCTCAGCCTCCCAGGTAGCTGGGATTACAGGCAGGTGCCACCATGCCAGGCTAATTTTTGTATTTTTAATAGAAAGGGGGTTTCCCCATGATGGCCAGGCTGGTCTCGAGCTCTGGGCATCAAGTGATCTGCCTGCCTCGGCCTCCCAAAGTGCTGGAATTACAGGCATAAGCCACTGTGCCAGGCCTCAATTATTCTTATTTACTGCTGTGTGTGCGTGTGTGTGTGTGTGTGTGTGTGTGTGTGTGTGTGTGTGTGTGTGTTGGGGGGGAGGGTCCCCAGAGGTGACATTAGGAGGTGAATGATTTGTTTGGCAGCTTTCTGTTTCTCTATGTGTTTACTTTATCTTAATTCTTTAATTTCAAGGACTATAGCTCTTGTGTAATCAGAGATAGGGCAGCCTGGATTCCTGGACAGCAGGAGAGACCTCAGGGTTCTACAAGACTCCACGGACCAAGTTATCAGCGATCAGGCTTAGTAGGGAGAACCAAGCTGAACTCTATCTCTGCCTTTAAGGTCTGTACCCTCCATCCATCCATTCATTCATTATGAGGACTTGGTGATCGCCTGTTGTCTTGATGAGCAGTTCTTTGTGTCTTTGATTTTGTCACTGAAAGATTGCATCCTCTTTCCAAATACCTCTAGAAAGCTGTGGGGGCTATCCATCCGTCACACCTGAGTATTAACTAGCTTCCACACAGCATTTTATACAACGGTAGAAAGGCACCTTCATCATATCTAGGGTCTCGTTTATACCCACGAAGGAAGTACAATCTCTGTTGTCCCAATTTCAGGAAATTGAGGATCAGGAGGCGCAGTGACCTGCTCCAGGTCATGCAGAAGGAACCACCTCTGACTCCCAGCGCCCTGTTTGTCTTCCGGAGCGCTGGGGCCAGGCGGAGGAAAGTAGCTGGGAGCAAGAAGGGCTGGCAGGGCCCTGAGCGCCGAGATGGGGAGTGAGGTGGGGAGGGCGGGATGCTCCTTCCCTCCTCCGCAAAGGAAACCCTTCTGATTCCGACTCTGGAGCTCCAGAGACCGGATCCGAGACGCGGATGGAGGTGGAGTTACACTCGCCTGCAGCCCTGAGGGTGTAAATGGCCCATGAAGATACAGGTTAAATCAACCTATGGAGCTGCCCCCCAGAGGGTCAGGATCCCCACAACTTGACGGGGGTCCTCAGCCGTCTCCTCCCCAGCCCCAGCACTCCCTCCCAACCCTCGCGGTCCCTCTGGTGGGTCCAGCCCCAGCCCCCGTCTCCCCCGCCCGCGGAGGCTGGACTCTGCCCCCGCCCCGCCTGCCCCCTCCCTCCCGGGGGCGGTGGCCCGTGGCGAGCGCACCCATTGGCTGTGGCGAAAGCGAGGGCCGGGGCTGGCGGCGCTGATTGGCCGGGACGCTCGGCGGAGCCAGGGAGTCCGGCGAGTCGCTGGGGGAAGTCGAGCAGACACCCAGCGCTGCCGGAACTCGGGGCGCGCATCCCGCAAGTCGGAACCTGGCGGATTGGATCCCGCAGATCGGAGCCGGCGCCTGGAGGTGAGCGCGAGGCGCCGGGTGGCTTGGGACGGGCCCTTCCGAGGGGAGCCGAGAGGAGGTCCTTCTGCCCTGCCCCCAGGAGAAAAACCTGGGCATCTTCTCCTAGAAACGGAGCCCTCATCTTCCCAAGACGCGGGGCCCTCCCCCGAAAAGACAGGGGCTCCCACCCCCAGAGAGCAAAATACCTTCCTTTCTCCTTCAGAAATGGGCCCTTCCTCCTGGCTCCAGCTCTAGACAGAAGTCCTCTCCCTTTTACCCCTTGAAATAGAATGCGGCCCCAAAAAGTGGTCTCCAGGTCTCTAGAGCCCCCTCACCTCTTGGGAGACTGATGCCCCTTCCCCATCCTTAAAAAACTAAGTTTGGGTGTCTTCCTTCTCCCCTCTCTTTCGGAATAATGGGGGTCTTCTCAGCTTATAAATTACAGTGACCTCCCCCTCCATGACAAATTGAAGCTCTCCCCGCATCATAAGACAAGGAAATCCCGGATCAGAGACTCTGCAAGTCACCCTCCCACCCCAGATACTGGGCTCTGGAGAGATAGATGATTCACCCTTAGCCCTGCCGGAGACCCCTCCCTACCCGTCGAGAGGCAGGGTGGCCTCTGACACCAGCACATTAAAGATTTTTGGGGATTTCCCCTCTCCTCCCCACTAAAGATGTAAAATGAGGGACCTTCATACTCAGGAGCAGGGCAAAGGTCTGGCCACCCCTCCAAGTCATCCACCTCCCTCCACTCCACCCAAGCCCTTTCACACAAACCCCATCCTAGTAACCCCCTGCACCATCCTCTCATCTCTCCCAATCCCATCCTTCTCCACCTCACCCCAACTCCACTCCCACACCTGGCTGCCCCACCTATTTCACATCGTCTCACCTTTCCTCACCCACCCTGGCCAAGGTAAGACTAGAGGGGGTTCAGTGAGATTTAGTAAGACTGGAGTTCTTAAAACTGGGATCTGGGGCCTAGAGACCCTTCCAGGAGTCTTCAAACTCTGACAGCAGAGATGGCCTCTGAGGCGGCAGGACCAGCAGAGACCACCCGCCACCTCTCCCCCGCTCCCTGCCCCAACACACGCACAAAGGCTGTGTTCAGTGCATTCTCTCTTGCAGTCTGGGAGGACAGCTGGCCCTCTTCCAAGAGGGCCCGCATTTCCCCCCTAAAGTGTGCACCCCCGCAAGCGCCTGTGGACATTGCCTGGTGGAATTCCCTGGGCACTCAGCCAAGAGAAATGGGTGCTGCTGGGCCCATCCACTGGGGAGGAGACAGTGTTGGCTTTGCTGCTTTGATGAAGCTAGACTAAGGGACAGGATGTTGGTGATCTGGGGGTGGGGAGGGGGTGGAAAGAGCTCTTCTCTGGTGGGTCAGGTTGGGAGGCAGGAGAGAGGGAGGCAGTGAGTTGTGTCTTGCTCTTTGGAGCCTGTGTTGCGGCGTGGAGTCATAGAGAAATGTGTTTTCTCGAGGCCCAAAGAGGTTAGCCACGGGGAGAGGTAAATGGTCCAGTCTGGAGTCCTAAGACCTAAAAGGGCTTCTACATTAAAGACGTGGCCCCATCATTTGACAGTTAAACACACAGAGGCACAAAAGGGGAAGGGACTTGCTCAAGGTCACCCAGCCTGTGGGTGACAGCTGGCCCCAACCCCTCCAGGACCCTTAAGGTGCTAGGATCCCTGACACAAGCCCCAGTCCTCACATTTACAATGGGGACTTGGGGACTGCTGGGTCCCAAGTCCCCACTTGTTAGAGGAAGCGCCAAGGCTCTGCGAAGGTCATGAAGCCAGGAAGGGGCAGAGCTGGAACTCAATGCCATCCCCCAGCAGGCTGCCTCGTGGAATCCATTCCTGGGTGTCAGCACATCCCTTCTTACCCTGTGCGATCTTTGTATTGAGGCCATTGCCAAATCTAGGCTTGCCAAAATCCAAACTGACCCAGGATAACTAATAAGATCAGTTGCAGCTAATGAGAATCAGATGCTGGAGTGGAGGCTACTGCAGGAACCTCACTTGCATAGCTGGGTTTGCTCCAAGAACTTTGGACAGGCCCTGAGGATGTCATATTCCTTCCCTCCAAGGTCCCCTCCCTCTTAGCCCCTGCCCACGCCCTCTGGCTTTGAGTTCCCTGCACATTGTCTCATTTCTGTTCAGAGGCCTGCGTCTTTTCTCCTGGGGCATTGCATGGGAAAATAGCTGAAATTCTGGCAGATTCTCTAGGACCACCCAGCTGGGCAGCAGGGACTGGGTCCCTACAAATGAGAGGGTCTGAAGTAGAGGCTCTCTCTGTTTCTGCCCCCACCCAGTGCCCAGCTAAAGGATTGGTTGTTGTGCCCCAACTTTGCCAAGGCGAAGTTCAAAGCATGAGGAGGACCACGGTAGAGAGGCCGAGAGGTTGGTCCCTGGAGACCTCTTATCTGGGTCGAGAGCACAAATCTGCCACTTAGTGTCTGATCTTAACCTCTCTGTGATATATCCTTGGGGTAAAATGAGTTAATCCTCATAAAATGTTCAGCACACAGCAAAATGAGCAGAAACAATGATTACAAGTGCAAAGTCATAAAACCTCTAATCATGAAGTGGGGAGGTGCTTATGCCTTAAGGCACAACTTGTAACCCTTGCTGTAGATAATCTGCCAGGGCCAAGGTGCTTGGGGGACAAGGGGATGTCTTCCTAGAGAGACAGTGTAGTATGTGGAATGGACCACAGACCCTGAAGCCAGATGGAGTAGAGAGTTGGCCACTGGTAGCGGCTGTCTGTGGAACCTTAGGCAAGTCATTCATGTCTCTGAGCCTCAGTTCCTCATCTTTGAATGAGGTTTGTTGGGGTTGGACATCAGAAGAGAGACAGGTCTAGATGAGGGGTTCTCATTTTGGGCACTGTTGACAGTTGGGTCAGAGGATTCTTTGTTGTGGGACTCCCCTGTGTATTGTAGGATATTCAGCAGCGCCTCTGGTCTCTACCCACTAGATGCCAGTGACACTCCCTACCCCATGAGTCATGTCCATCAGAAATGTCTGCAGACATTGCCAGATGTGCCCTGGGGAGCAAAATCTTCCTTTTCCTTCCCTATTGTGAACTGCTGGTCTAATACATGGCCTTAAACATAGTTGATACTTAATATAAAACAGCTTCCTAGCTGAGGCGGGTGGATGGCTTGAGCCCAGGAGTTTGAGACGAGCGTGGGCAACATGGCAAAACCCCATCCCTGTAAAATACAGCAAAAAAAAAATTAGCTGGGCATGGTGGCATGCGCCTGTAGTCCTAGCAACCTGGGAGGCTGAGGTGGGGGGATTGCTTGAGCCCGGGGAGGTCGAAGCTGCTGTGAGCCGTGATCACACCACTGCATTCCAGCATGGGTGACAGAGTGAGACCCTGTCTCCAAAAAAAAACAAAATGAAAACCAAAAACAGCTTCTTTCTTGCACAAGCTCCTCGTTTTGGTTTCTGTGTAATGAGGAGAAGGAGATGTGTCTAGCTGCAGAGCCTTCCAATATTAATAACAATTTTTAATTTCTCACATTTACACAAGACTTTTTTGTCTGGTTTTTGTTTTTCTCTTTAGTAGAGACAGAGTCAGGTAGTCTCTAACTCCTAGGCTTAGGCGATCCTCCCGCCTTGGCTTCCCAAAGCGCTGGGGTTACAAGTGTGAGTTACAACCAAAGCGCTGGGGTTACAAGTGTGAGTTACAGGAATAAGCCACAGCACCCAACCTACACAGGACCTTATCATCTCCAAAGCACTGTTGTGTCTGTGACACTGTTTTTCACTCTACAGATAAGCAAACTACGCCTCACAAAGGTTAAAAGACTTGTCTAAGACCATCACCCGCTTCTCCACCAGGCATCAGAGAAACATCCGTGCCAGAAATTGTTTGAGAAACAACTGAGTTCTGGGCCTTCTTCAGATTAGTTGTCAGGGTCTTTCAAAACTTCAATGGCATGCCCTTTGGTCCAGCAATCCCACTTTGAAAAATCTCACACAGAAATGCTCACACTTGCACTGACATAACATAAAAAGTCCATGGCAGAGTTTGCAACACCAGTATGGGAAGGGATTACAGTATATGCATTCATGTGGGAGAATGAGTAGATTTTAGATGAATGAGGTGGATCCACATTCCTGACCTTGAAAGGTTCCTGAGGCATATTATTTAGTGAAAAAGATAAAGTCACAGAATCAACATAGCCAGTATGATCCTATTTTTTTTTAAATGTAAATATGCATGAACATGGATAGTTAGGGAAGTGGGGAATTAAAGGGACCTAGATAGTATGTATGTATGAGAACATATTCCTGGGGGAAGAAGAAGAAAATAAATCTCTGCCAGCTTCCCATGCATTAAAAATGAGCAAAGTGGGCTGGCCACCTTGTCTCACGTCTGTGATCCCAGCACTTTGGGAGGCTGAGGCGGGAGAATCACTTGAGCCCAGGAGTTTGAGGCTGCAGTGAGTTGTGAGTGAGCCACTGCACTCCAACCTGGGCAACAAAGGGACACTCTAAATAATTAATCATAAGATAAAAATTAAAATGAATAGAGCACAACCCACAGAGGTTGAGAGACTTGCTAACACCAGAAGTTGCCAGTGGTGAAATTCAGCTTTGAGTTTGCTGATAGTTACGGGGCCAAGAGACAGGAATCTGAGGCTCATCTCAGCAGGCCAAGCCTCCTTCCTTACTGTGGGGGAATTCCTTCTCTGAGCGCCTAGAGGGATCCTGGTGTCAGACTGACCTCACCTGAATCAGGCTTCCACCCACGTGATGACCTCAGGCCAGCCACTTTAACTCTCAGTGCCTCATTTCTCTATCTTTAAAATAGCTAAAAGGCAAAGGAAAAAACATGAAAGCCAAAAAAAAAAAAAAGGTAGAAGGAGGAGGCAATAGTAGAACCTCCCTCATTGGGCCGCTGTGAGGATTACATAAAACCATGTGTTCCGACCCCCAGTACTTAGTAGGTGCTTACTTAACACGAGCCCTGGTCTCTCCTGCCTTTTTCTCTGCTTGCCTGCTCCTTGCCAGGATGCAGAAGACAAAAGCCTCAGAAAGGACAGTGGGGGCTCCTGAGGCCCCAAGAATGCTTAGCAGGCTGAATCAGTTGTCCTCACTTCTTCACTTTGCCCTCTGATCCACCATGACCAGTCTGCTGCAGGAGCTTTTAACAGAAAGCCTGGGAGAGCATTCTGAGGGGGTCTGTGCTATAGCTCCTCCTCCCTGAGGTCTAACCATCCTTGCTTTCTCTAGACACTCCACACATTAAACTGTCTTGCCCGTTGCAGGGATGGGATGGCATCATGTGGCCTCTAATTACACATCCCTTCAATAAGATTGACTCTCCAAGGGCAAGTTTTCCTCCTCCTTCAAAAGCTATCTCACATTGCGTCTTTTACAAGTAGTCTTCCCCGACCCTCCCCCACCTCCAGCCAGGAAAACCATTTCTCCTCCTCCCAACTCCTGTCATCCACATCCTAGACTTCCTGGGTCTGCCACATCCTATTCTTCCTGGGTCCATCACATCCTAGATTTCTTGGGTCCATCACTGTTTGCTGGATTTCTTCCCAATCCATAATTGCCTGGAAGCAGCCATCACATCCATCACATTTATTCTTGTGTCTCAAATGCATAGCACACTTCCCTATGCACACAATAGATATTCAAGGAGCATTGACTGAATGCAGAAATGTATTTTTTAAATTGGGGTAAAATACACATAACATGAAATTGACCATTTTCACCATTTTATTTTTATTTATTTTTTGTGGGGGCAGGGGGAATCTTGCTCTGTCACCCAGGCTGGAGTGCAGTGGTGTGATCTCGGCTTACTGCAACCTCCGCCTCCTGGGTTCAGGCAATTCTGACTCAGCCTCCCAAGTAGCTGGGATTACATGTGTGAGCCACCACCACGCCTGGCTAATTTTTTTGTATTTTTAGTAGAGACGGGGTTTCACCATGTTGGCCAGGCTGGTCTTGAACTACTGACCTCAAGTGATCCACCTGCCTCGGCCTCCCAAAGTGCTGGGATTATAGGCATGAGCCACTGCGCCCGACCTCCATTTTTTTATTATTATTATTGGGGTCACTGTGGCAGGTGTGAAGCAGTACCACATTGTGGTTTTGATTTGCATTTCCCTAATGACTGATGGCATTGAGCATCTTATGTGTTTGTTGCTTATTGGTATATTATCTTTAGAGAAATGTCTACTCAAGTTCTTTGCTCATTTTTAAATTGAGTTGTCTTTTTGTCTTTTTGTTCTTGAGCTTTAAGAGTTCTTCTTTTCTCTTTTTCTTTTTGTTTTTTTTTTTTTTTTTTTTTTTTTGAGACAGAGTCGCACCCTGTCTGTCACCCAAGCTGGAGTGCAGTGGCATGATCATAGCTTACTGCAGCCTTGACTTCCCGAGCTCAAACAATCCTTCTGCCTCAGTCTTCCAAGCAACTGGCACAACAGGTACCACCACACCTGGCTAATTTTTTAAAAAGCATTTTTTTGTTGTTGTTGAGATGGAGTATCCCTATGTAGCCCAGGCTGGTTTTGAACTCCTAGGATCAAGCGATTCTCCCACCTCGGCCTCCCAAAGTGCTGGGATTACAAGTGTGAACTGCCTTGCCTGGCCCAGAGTTCTTTATATAAATAAATGTTTCTTTCTGTCACTATTTCTTCATCCACTTAAATATTTGCTCAGCTCCTGTAGGTCACACACTGTCTTGTGATCCTGGGAATACCACCAGTTCCTGCCTATCAGGAACTCACAGCCTACTGCAAAGTTTCTCAGCCTCTACACTTTTTTTTTTTTTTTTTTGAGAGGGAGTCTTGCTCTGTTGCCCAGGCTGGAGTGCAGTGGCATGATCATGTTTACCCGGAACCTATGAATAGGACCTAATTTGGATATAGAGCCTTTGCAGAAATAGTTAGGTTGAAATGAGGTCTTCCTGCATTCGAGTGGCCCCTAATCCAATGACTGCTATCTTTTTTTTTTTTTTTTTTTGAGATGGAGTCTCGCTCTGTTGCCCAGGCTGGGGTGCAGTGGTGCAATCTCAGCTCACTGCAACTTCTGCCTCCCGGGTTCAAGCGATTCTCCTGCCTCAGCGTCCTGAGTAGCTGGGATTACAGGCACCCGCCACCACACCCAGCTAATTTTTGTATTTTTAGTGGAGACAGGGTTTCACCATGTTGGCCAGGCTGGTCTTGAACTTGTGACCTCAGGTGATCCACCCGCCTCGGCCTCCCAAAGTGCTGGGATTACAGGCTGAGCCACCTCTCCTGGCCCACCTCTATACTACTGATGTGGAAGCGAGGCTGTCCTGTGCCGGATGTTTAGCAGCATTCTTGGCCTCCACCCATGAGATGCTGGCAACATACCTTCCTCCAAGTTGTGACAGCCAGAAATGTCTCCAGGCATTATGAAGTGTCCCCTGGGGAACCAGATTGCCCCTGGTTGAGAATCACCGGTTAGAGGCTAAGACAGCCGTGTATATCTATAATTTCAATCAGATTGCTTGTGCCTAACAGGATACACACACACACACACAAACACACACACACACACACACACACACAGGAGGCATTCAGGATGTATTTGTTGGGTGTTGGATGGCTGGGGGTGTAGATGGATGCATGGATAGACAGACACAACTCCTTTGTTGGTTGGCTAGATTGATGGATGCATGTGTGAATGAATGGATGAATAAATGAATCCAATTTACAAATTCCACTGTGGGAAAACAGAACGCTATTCTTCCAACCAAAGTAGCCTACCCCTTTATCTCTGTCTAGCACAGTGTTTTTCAAACTTTAGCATCAGAATCCCCTCAAGAGTTTGTTAAAACACAGATTGATGCCCCTGCCCACCAGAATTATGATTTAGTAGAATCACCGTCGGGCAGAATGCTCCCAACTCTATTTCCATGTTCTCTAGGAATCCTGGACCAGCCCCCGACCCTGCCAACCTTGTCCTTGTCCAGAGGTCCCATAATCTTCACTGCCAGCATCTCCCATTTAGGTGCTAACATCTATTATCTTGGATATCGGCAACTTGCCAGCACTCTGTCCCTGGGCTGCACTGAGAATTCCTTCAAAGGTGGGACCCACTATATTCTAGTACCTTACTACTGAAAGTGTGGTCCAGCGGCCAGCAGCATTGCATCATCTAGGAGCTAGGTAGAAATGCAGAATCTTGGGCCCCACCCAGAACGCAGAATGTGAATCTGCATTTTAACAATATCCCCTGGGGTGATCTGTGTGCACTTTTAAGTTTGAGAAGCCTATTTTAGACAGATCTGTAAACCCCACACTCAGAGCTAAGCTAGGGATAGCTTTGCTGATAAGTTACATTGACAGCATCTGTTACCATGTAATTGGTGCCTGAGCTGAAGCATCTTTCAGGCATTACTGGCCATTTGTACCTCTGCCTGACGTTATCTCTTGAAATGTCTAAACTGGCCTCGCTTTACCCGTGGGAAAACAGAAGCCCAGAGGAGCAGTGCCTTGCCCAAGGTCACACGATGACCATGAAAGCAGAGTGGAGATCACTCTCCACTCCTTAAAGGGAATGGGATCAAGAGGATTGAAATGCTGTATCCACTGAGCAGGGCAGCACAAGCCTGTAGTCCCAGCTACTCGGGAGGCTGAGGCAAGAGGATTGCTTGAACCTAGGAGTTCTGGGCCGTACTGTACTATGCCAATCAGGTGTCTGCATTAGTTCGGCATCAATATGGTGACCTCCTGGGGGTGGAGGACCACCAGGTTGCCTAAGAAGGGGTGAACCAGCCCAGGTCAGAAACAGAGCAGGTCAAAACTCCTGTGCTGATCGGTAGTGGAATTATGCCTGTAAATAGCTACTGCACTCCAGCCTGGGCAACATAGTGAGACCCTGTTTCTAAAAAAAAAAAAAAAAGAGAGAGAGAGAGAGAAAAGAACTGAAAAGCTGCAATGATACTGAAAATATGGGGTGTAGGGGGAGCATTCTGAAGCTACTTAGGTCTGTCCTCTGAAAGTGGAGAAAGGAGAGATGACTTAAAAGTGATGCAAGAACAAGAACTTAAGTTGTATTCTTTTGTTCATCCAACCAGTGTTTATTGGGTACTTACTAGACTCCAGGCATGGTTGTCTGGTATCTATAGTATTGAACAAGGAAAGCCAGGCCTCCCTTTTGGTGGCTTATCTGGAGTGGACAGACATAGCCATCTGGCATTCATTCATTTGTCAATGAGTGTGTTCATTTATTGCATGATTTCCGTGTGCTGTGTACAGTAGTAGGGGTGTGTGCGTGTCTATGTGTCTGTGTGTGTGAGAGAGACAGAGAGAGAGAGAGATGGAGGGAGAGACAAAGACTCAGCTACTACACCAGCGCCTCTTCTAGACTAGCCATGAGGAAACAGGCCCCAAAACAAGGACCACACAGTGAGGAGAGTGCCGAAGGTGTGTGGGAGTGAATACAGGTTCAAGCTCAAAGTAAAAAGAGGTTACCACTCCCTGTTCCTGGGGATTCTAGGGAAGAAATTTCAGGAGGAAAAGGCAGAAAAGAAGAGAAAGAGACTCTGTGCAGGGAGAGCATCATGAACAGGCCCAGAGAGTTCATAGGAAGCCGTTCCAAGAAAATCGCAGGGGAAAAAGGAAGGATAGACCGCGTACGGTGGCTCGCACCTGCAATCCCAGCACTTTGGGAGGCCGAGGTGGGTGGAC
Organism: Gorilla gorilla gorilla; assembly: GCF_029281585.2. Classification (NCBI taxonomy): domain Eukaryota; kingdom Metazoa; phylum Chordata; class Mammalia; order Primates; family Hominidae; genus Gorilla; species Gorilla gorilla. The sequence continues at coordinate 12,326,631 of NC_073242.2, forward strand.
CACTTGAACCCAGGAGTTCAAGACCAGCCTGGCCAACATGGCCAAACCCCGCCTCTACAAAAAATACTAAAATTAGCTGGGCATGGTGATGCATGCTTGTAGTCCCAACTACTCAGGAAGCTGAGGCAGGAGGATTACTTGAGCCCAGGAGTTTGAGACCAGCCTGGGCAACATAGCAAGACCCCTCAAGACCCCTTCTCTACAAAAAATTTTAAAAATTAGCCAGGTGTGGTAATGTGCACCTGTAGTCCCAGCTACTCAGGAGGCTGAGGCAGGAGGGTCACTTGAGTCAAGGAGGCCGAGCGAGGCTGCACTGAGCCACAATCATGCCACTACACTCCAGCCTGGGCAACAGAGTGAGATCCTGTCTCAAAAAAAAAAAAGGTGGAGGGTAAAATCATGAATCTCATACAGATACAAAAACACTCAATGATTTTATTAGGCTCATTCAGTGAGGGAACCAGGCAGACATTAGAACCAGTTCAAAGGAAAAGTCAAATAAAGCACAAATATGTAAAGAGTAAAGGGATGTCTAAATAGATTCAAAACAGAGGCAAACATGGTTGGACAAGGCAGAATTTGCTTGTCTATCGGTTTTCTACAACTTAAAAAGGAGTCAGCAAAGTAGTTTGAAAATAATGAACAAGGCCAGGCACGGTGGTTCATGCCTGCAATCCTAGCACTTTGGGAGGCCGAGGTGGACAGATTGCTTGAGCTCAGGAGTTCGAGACCACCTTGGGCAACATGGTGAAACCCTGTCTCTACCAAAAATACAAAAAATTGGTCAAGCATGGTGGTGCGTGCCTATAGTGCCAACTACTCGGGAGGCTGAGGCACAAGAATCACTTGAGCCTGGGAAGTGGAGGTTGCAGTGAGCCAGGATCATGCCATTGCACTCCAGCTTGAGCAATGGAGACCCTGTCTCAAAATAACAATAACAATGAACAAGTGAACAAGGCTAGAATCAGATAATCCAAAAATTTGTGTTGTAAGTAGGTAGTGCATAACTCTTTTTCTATAAAACCAATGTTCGGCCGGGTGCGGTGGCTCTCGCCTGTAATCCAGCACTTTGGGAGGCCAAGGCAGGCGGATTGCCTGAGCTCAGGAGTTCGCGACCAACTTGGGCAACACAGCGAAACCCTGTCTCTGCTAAAAATACAAAAAAAAAATTAGCCTGGCGTGGCAGCCTGCGCCTGTAGTCCCAACTACTTGGGAGGCTGAGGCAGGAGAATCGCTTGAACCCGGGAGGCGGAGGTTGCAGTGAGCCAAGATTACGCCACTGCACTCCAGCCTGGGCAACAGAGCAAAACTCTGTCTCAAAACAAAAACAAAAAAACAAACAACAGCAACAACCAAAAAACAAAAAAACAAAAAACCAATGTTCAAGTGATGGAGAGGCATGGGTGGATGAGGAGTGGCAAGAGGAGGCTGTAGGAAGAGTAGGTCATGCCCCGCCAGGTGACCCATGATCTTGAATTTGGACTTGACTCAGAGACCCATAGGGAACCATGGAAGAGATTTAAGCAAGGCAGTGATGTGATTTTGTTATCACTTGAGAAAGATCCTCCTGGAAGCTGAATGAAGAGTAGACAGACACCTTCTCCCACTAGCCTCTGAGCTCAGGTTTCCTTAGGGAAACAGCCAATCCCAGGGGCGGATTGCTGACCTTCCTGCAAAAGGTTTTAGAATATGGAAGCTCCTTCAGGGCAAGGTTGGCCGAATACCAGCCAAAAGAGCAAGGCACCACCCCGGCAGGACAGGGCTGTTTTGTGCACGGGAACAAAGCCTGCCTCCTCTCTCTGCCCAGAGCTGTAAATAGCACTGTGCTGGCTTCGCAGGCTGAGTGCCGGTCTGGGGACAGGCTGAAAATGCACACACCAAGGATCATTTGTGCAAATGAATGCCTGCATGCAGATTTGCATTCCTGGCGTCCTGCCCCAGCCCTAAGTGTCCAGTCCTGCAAGGGGCTGGAAGCAAGGCTCAAAAAAGAGCCACACACAGAAAAGTGTGGACATTCTGACCTGGGGACAGGTTCCAGGAGGGACTCAGAGGCAGGCTGGCAGGGTGAGTGGGAGAAAACACGCAGAGAACCCTGGACAGAGTTTTGGCTCCAGCTTTACCCGTGATAATGACAATGACCCATGAGTAGTGGCCACTCACATTGGCTGTGTATTTGTGTGTAGTTGCTCACCTTGTCACTCACAACAGCCCTATGAGGAAAGGCTGATCAGATTTCAGAGACAGGAAATGGAAGCTCAGAAAGGATGACTGACTCGCCCAGGGTCTCCTACTGAAAGGAGCATTTCTAGTGAGAAACCGAGGCTTGAAGACTCTGGAGTCCTGGTGTCTAGGACTGACCCACATGGATGCCTCTGCATATGCCCACTGCTGGCTCTGACCTCAGTTTACTCCTTCATCAAAGGGTGCAATTGTGTCTTTGCACCTAATGATCACAGCAGAGTTTGGGAAGATGAACTACCCCTGCAAATGAGAAAGGCTTGAAAAGTCATCAGTGCTGAATATGAACTGGTGGTATGTGGAGAAAGTCTGAAAGTGCTTTCCTTAGCCCCAGAGACAGGGTGTGGAGTGCAAGGCCAACCTTGTTTGTACTCAGGGGCTTTGGAAGTGCAGAGTGGCCTTGGATGGGTGGAGGTGAAGGCATGCTGAAGCTTGCTGAACCACTCCCGGATCATAGGTGAGCCAGGTTGGGTCTAGTCTGTTTTTTTTCCCTTGAGAGGAAGAGATGGTGGGTGCATTGCGGAGAGAGAGGGAAACAGTGACCCTGAGGTGGGGACGCACATCTGGACGCAAAGTGTTTGCCGAGAGCACTTGGCCACCTGCCCTCCCACGGAGCAGGTGCTAGTCTTGGGTCCCGCTCTTCCGGGTTCTTCAGAAGCTGAGCTCCGGTCTGTAATCACAGCACTTTGGGAGGCTGAGGCGGGCGAATCACGAGGTCAGGAGATGGAGACCATCCTGGTCAACACGGTGAAACCCCGTCCCTACTACAAATACAAAAAAAATTAGCTGGGTGTTGTGGCGCATGCCTGTAATCCCAGCTACACGGGAGGCTGAGGCAGGAGAATAGCTTGAACCAGGGAGTCGGAGGTTGCAGTGAGCCGAGATCACACCACCGCACTCCAGCCTGGCGACAGAGTGAGACTCCGTCTCAAAAAACAAAAAAAAACAAAACAAAAACAGAAGCTGAGCAGCTTGCTGTTTGTTTGGGCTGAGCAGTCCTTCCAGCAGCAGCCACCTGCCAACAAATCAGATCATTTGCGGGTCATCCATCAGGTCCCACGCGGTGCATCCCCTGAAAGGCCTGTGGCGGGGCTTGGGCTGAGACCTGTGTCTTAGACCTGTGAGATCAGGGGAAAGTCCTGAGTCTGGAAAGCAGCTGTGCTGCTGGCTCCCTGAGTGCCCGGGAGCCAGTGATTTCTGTCCAGGCCTCAGTTTCCTCATCTGTAAAATGGCAACAACAAAACTACCTTTTGAAACATTATATGAATGGTTGTTAAATTGGAAAACTGGATGATAAGAGTTGAATGCTCTTTTTTTTTTAAGAGACAGGGGTCTCACTCTGTTGCTCAAGCTGGAGTGCACTGGCACCATCGTGGCTTACTGCAGCCTCGGCCTCTAGGCTCAAGGGATCCTCCTGCCTCAGCCTCCCCAGTAGCTGGAACTATAGGCACATTCCCTGCCCCGCTATTTTACTTATTTTTTATTTTTTTTGTAGAGGCAAGGTCTTGCTGTGTTGCCAAGGCTGGTCTCAAACTCCTGGCCTCAAGCAATCCTGCCAAAGTGCTGGGATTATAGGCATGAGCCACCGCACCCGGCCAAAAGTTGAATGCTTCCTACCTACAAGACACTGGGTAACACTGGGTACTACTTGGACTATCTCATTTTTAGCCTCTCAATAAGGTGGGAAAGGTCTTCTTCTTTTAAGCTTCTTCACCAAGGTCACAGAGGTAGCAAGAAGTTGAAATAGGACTTGAACTAGGATCTGCCTGGCTCCAAAACCTAAGTCTGCAAACATGGGGTTATTGGAGGACCTCCCAGGGCCAGGGACTTAGAAGCCCTCCTCCTTCCCTTCCTGTACCTTTATTCCTCAAGTCTGTATAGACTTACTCTGTTTTTTTAACAATTTACTTTTTGAATAGGCAATCATGGCACGTGGTAAAACATCAAACACTGCAAGTCAATCTACAGAAAAAAAAGTAAATTTTTCTCCCTCATCCCAATCCTGTGGACCCCTTTGCCTCATTGGAGGCAAATAGTCACCAAGGCCAGGGTCTTACTATGTTGCCCAGGCTAGTCTCAAACTCTTGGCCTCAAGTGATCCTCCCATCTCAGCCTCCTGAAGTGCCGGGATTACAGGCATGAGCCACCAAGCCTGGTCTTCCTTTATGGTTAATGCTTTTTGTGTCCTACTTAAGAAGTCCGGCTGGGCATGGTGTCTCACGCCTGTAATCCCAACACTTTGGGAGGCCAAGGCAGGTGGATCACGAGGTCAGGAGTTCGAGACCAGCCTGGCCACCATAGTGAAACTCCATCTGTACTAAAAATACACAAAAAAATTAGCCAGGCATGGTGGCAGGTGCCTGTAGTCCCAGCTACTTGGGAGGCTGAGGCAGGAGAATCACTTGAACCCAGAAGGCAGAGGTTGCAGTGAGCCGAGATTGCACCACTGCACTCCAGCCTGGGTGACAGAGTGAGACCCTGTCTCAAAAAAAAAAGTCCAAGGTCATTTGTATTGTTTCTTCTATTATCTTCTGGAAGCTTTCATGTTTTGCCTTTCATATTTATCTCCAGCATCCACCTGGGGTTGATTTTTATGTATTGTATTAGGTAGAATCATGATTAATTTTTTCCCACATAGATAGTTCATTTGGCCCAGTATCACTGCCTCCATTGTCAAAAATCAAGTGTCCATATATGCATGTATGTGTTTCTATTCTCTGTTCAGTTCTATTAATCCGTGTGTTTAATCTTTGCCCCCATACCACGTCTTGACTGCTGTAGCCTTAGAATATGATAGGCATTGCCTCGTTGCCCTCTAAAGAGACTGCACCAATCAAGACTTACTAACAATTTGACAAAAATGTATTGGGCTTCCAATACAGTGCCAGATGGTATCATGATGGGAATTCAAGTGTAATCATATGCACAGCTTCTACCTTAAAGTGTATAGTCTTATAAGTGACAAGACATGAACCAAATAATTCCACAAATAGAGGTAACATATGAATGTGATGGGGCCACAAAAGGGAGTCGTGTAGGATTCTTTGCTAAAAGGAAGATTTGATCTTGTGGGAGAGGTTCGGGGAAGTCTTCTCTGAGAAAGTGAGTCATGAACTGATATCAGAAGTGTGAGTAGAAATGAAGGAATCAGAAGCAAGGGAAAAGCATTTTGGGTGGTGGGAACAGCATCTGCAAAGACTGAGTAGAAGCCTTCCCAGGACAAACACTAGATCCTCGCGGCCAAACCCAGAGTCAGGAAGGTGCTATGCACAGAAATTGGAATGGTGATAGGGACCAGACCTCAAGGCCTTTAAACTACATTCAACAGCTGGTTTTTATACCTAGAACAACTATCCTAAGAACAATAACAAGAGTCACCTTGAATATTCTGGATTTAGGGTAGTTCCAAGAGCCTTTTCAGCACAACTAGGGTTGCTTCTTGGCAGGAGAAGAATGTGTATGGCAACCCCTGGAGTGACACATCAGTTTTATTAAGCTTCATCCCCCAGCTCCTGGCACTGAATATTTCATTTTTGCTAGCAGTGGAAGCAACAGTTTTACTGTGCAGTCAGCCCAAGTTCTGGCAGCAGCAGCATCTGCCTGGCACCATCTCAGGTCTGGAACTCTTTTCTCCCCAGCCTGGTGAGTGTCTTGCTTGCTGGAGTGTCCCTTAAGGTGGACCTGGTGCCAGCCACAGTGCTGTGAACTTGAACTGTTTCTCCTCATTCACCATCATCTCTACTCCTCACCCATGGAGGCATGATTCCTACTCTATGGATAAGAACACAGAAGCTTAGAGAGCTTAAGTCACTTGCCTAAGACCACACACATTCCAAAGGGCAAATATAAAAGTCTCCAACTGTATATTTTTCTACATTTTTTGTGGTACTTTTTTCCTTTTCAAAATATAGAGTGAGTCATACTCATCAGGAATTTTACGTACAGAATGACAACATTTCTGGGGAGTAGGACAGGATTCTGAGATGTTTCCAATCTGTGCCTTGAGCGGATCCAATGATTTATCCAGATGTAAGACCTTCATCTCATTCTCGGCAGTGCCTTTTAAATTTGGCAGCCAACATGGGATTTTGGTTCTTTCTGCACCAAGTGGAGTAATTAAGAAGGTTTTCATCAAGGTAAATATCTGCTGGGTTTCTATAGAATTGTGGAGAGGAAGTTGAATATACACCAGCACCCAAAATCTCATTAAATGGGTCTGCCCCTTGTTCCAGGACAGGAGAGCCAAACATAGCGGACAGGATTGATGTTGTTTTCATGAATGTAGGTGGCCGCTGTGTTCTTTGTAGGTTTTCAAGGTGGGAATTTGTTGGCAAATGAATGTATGAAGAAGCCAGGAGTTAACACTGCTTCAGGGAGGTTTTAGAGCCTGGGGGAAATAATGTTGTTTTAGAATTTTTAGAATAAGTATTCGCAGTGTGTTGGGGGAGAAAAAAAACCCTGAAAAATAGAATACAGATTTCAGTTAAGCTCTCCCTTCATCAAACCACACTTGCCCATATTGGCACATAGCTTGTTGCTATAGCCACACCTCCTCTGTTTATTATCTACTTAGTTCTTGGTAATATACTGTGTACTATGAGTACCCTCTCTGGGAACCCCACAATAACCCTTTGATGTGATTTCAGACCCATTTTACAGATGAGGGGCTATTACAGAACTTGCACCAGGTCCTCAGAAACCAAGTGAGGGAGTTGGGATTTGAACCCCTTCACCTGAACACTTGCGCCTGCCTGCAGTTAATACATCACATTGGAGCAGATAACCTGCCACATTTCCTGGAGAGCAGGGTTCTCTGCTGCAACTGTGCTCCCCCGGGAACTTTTTTTTTTTCCAAGACAGACTCTCACTCTCTTACCTAGGCTGGAGTGCAGTGGCACAATCTTGGCTCACTGTAATCTCTGCCTCCTGGGTTCAAGCAATTCTCCTGCCTCAGCTTCCTGAGTAGCTGGAATTACAGTCGTGCACCACCACACTCGGCTAATTTTTGTATTTTTAATAGAGACGGGGTTTCGCCATGTTGGCCAGGCGGGTCTCAAACTCCTGATCTCAGGCGATCCTCTGGCCTCAGCCTCACAAAGTGCTGGGATTACAGGTGTGAGCCACCGCACCCAGTGCCAAGGGACTTTTGGCAAGGTCTGGAGATGCTTTTGGTTGTTACAACTGGTGGGGGAATGAAGAATGCTACTGGCATCTGGTGGGCAGAGGCCAGGGATTCTGCTAACCATTCTAACTCCTCCCTCCGCAGCAAAGAATTACCTGGCCCCAAAAGTCAATAGTGCTGAGGTTGCAAAACCCTGAATAAAAGAGCACAACTTTTCTATACCCCTTCCAGTGTTTTCACAGGAAGTTCTGTTACGAACCACACCTGTTTTCAGTACCTTGTCCCTGGTGACTGGTTCTTATCGGGTTTCTGGGCTTTCCTTCCAGTAGAGTGGCAGGACCTGGGTTCCATGTTACAGTCAGTAAAACGTGGGCCGGTCACCGTGGCTCATGTCTGTAATCCTAGAACTTTGGGAGGCCAAGGTGGGAGGATCACTTGAGGCCAGGAGTTAGAGACTAGTCTGGGCAACAAAGTGAGACTTTGTCTCTACAGAAAATAAAAAAATTAGCCAGGCACTGTGGTTCATGCTTGTGGTCCCAGCTACCTGGGAGGCTGAGTTGGGAGGATAAGCCCAGGAAATCAAGGCTGCAGTGAGCTGTGATCACACCACTGCCCTCCAGCTTGGGCGACAAAGCAAGACCCTATCTCAAAAAAATACATTATAATTAATAAGTAAATAAGTAAATAGAGTCCATAAAATGCTTTTGGCAACATGGCTAAGAAGGAGGCAGTTGAGCAGGTGAGGTTTGCCTCTTACAAGCTGCATTCCAGGACATTTCCAGTACTGCAGACTCATACCTTTTTTGCTAGGGGGATTGAGAGGAAAATCCCCCCCAAAGGGCCTGAAGCTCTTAGCACTTGCCATGTCATATTCTTTTCCTCCTGATGGGAATGGAGCATGCTCACAAATTCACACCTTTGCTGCTGAACATGGTATGCCAAAGGTCACTGCACTCCGCTGGGCTAGCTATCTGCATTTCTATCTTGAAGGAGCAAGCAAACGCAAATCTCTCGCCTTGCCCTTTGTGCGGGGGTTCGGCTACCTGGCTGATTGAAAGAACACTTCCCCTACTACATTTAAGGAGAACTTTGCTTGGCTCAGAACTTTGAAGGATCCAAAGGTACCTTTTTCTTTTTTGAGGTGGAGCCTCACTCTGTCGCCCAGGCTGGAGTGCAGTGGTGCAATCTCAGCTCACTGCAATCTCCACCTCCCAGGTTCAAGTGATTCTCCTGCCTCAGCCTCCTGAGTAGCTGGAATTACAGGTGCACACCACCACATCTGGCTAATTTTTGTATTTTTAGTAGAGAATGGGGTTTTACCATGTTGGCCAGGATGGTCTCGAACTCCTGACCTCAGGTGATCCACCTGCCTCAGACTCCCAAAGTGTTGGGATTACAGGCGCGAGCCACAATGCCCGGCCTCCATGTGTAACTTTTGACTCCCCAAAAACTTTACTACTAATAGCATCCGGCTAACCTGAAGCCTACTTCAGTTAATTACAAGATTAGCCTCTCCATATATTTTATGCATCCATGACATACCTAGCTTTTTCTTAAATTTTTTCAATGTTTCTAGGCTACACAGTTTGTCTTTGAGTTTTTCTAATTGTCACAAATCTCCAAAAAAAATTCCAGTATATTTATTGAAAAAAATCCTCATATTAGTGGACCCATGCATTTCAAATCCGTGTTATTGAAGGGAATACTCTTTTTAGGTCTTTTTATTTTTATTTTTTTGAGACAGACTCTGAGTGTCGCTCTGTCACCCAGACTGGAGTGCAGTGGCGCGATCTCAGCTCACTGCAACCTCCGCCTCCCGGGTTCACGTGATCCTCATGCCTCGGCCTCCTGAGTAGCTGGGATTACAGGCATGTGCCATCATACTGGGCTAATTTTGGTATGTTTAGTAGAGACTGGGTTTTGCCATGTTGGCCAGGCTGGTCTTGAACTCCTGACCTCAAGTGATCTGCCCACCTCAGCTTCCCAAAGTGCTGGGATTACGGGTATAAGCCACCATGCCCAGCTTGTTTTTAGGTCTTGAACTTGCTTGGAGGGTTTTATTTTGTTTCACTTTGCCCATTCTTTTAAGTACATTTTTTGTTTTGAGATTAGTGTAGATTCACACACAGTCATAAGAAATGATACAGAGAGATCCTATGGGTCCTTCATCCTATTTTCCCCAACGGCACCATCTTACTAACCCATAGAGTACAATATCACAACCAAGATACTGACATTGATACAGTCCATCCATTTTAATTTTAATTTTTTTATTCTTTATTTTTATTTATTTGTTTATTTTTTGAGACAGAATCTCACACTGTCACCCAGACTGGAGTACAGTGGCACGATCTCCGCTCACTGCAAGCTCTGCCTCCCAGGTTCACGCCATTCTCCTGCCTCAGCTTCCCAAGTAGCTGGGACTACAGGCGCCCGCCACAATGCCCAGATTTTTTTTTTTTTTTTCAGTAGAGACAGGGTTTCACCGTGTTAGCCAGGATGGTCTCGATCTTCTGACCCGCCCGCCTCGTCCTTCTGATCCGCCCGCCTCGGCCTTCCAAAGTGCTAGGATTACAGGCGTGAGCCACCGCGCCTGGCCCAGTCCATCCATTTTATTCAGATTTTCCCAGCTTTACATGCATTCACCTTGCACGTTTTTTGTTTGTTTGTTTTGTTTTGTTTTGTTTTTGAGACAGGGTCTTGCTCTGTCACCCAGACTGGAGTGCAGTGGTGCAATCAATGGCTCACAATAGCCTTGAGCTCCTGGGCTTAAGCAATTCTCCCGAGCAGCTGGGACCACAGGCACATGCCACCATGCCTGGCTACCTTTTTTATTTTTTGTAGAGATGGGGTCTCACTATATCACCCAAGCTGGTCTGGAACTCCTGGGCTCAAGCCATCCTCCCACCTCAACCTCCCAAAGTGCTTGGATTACAGGCATGAGCCACCGCACCTGGGGCCAGCTTTGAAAGATTTTGATTTGAGGTTCGCAGTTGCCATTGCCACTTTGCTGAAAAAAGGGGCTCAAATTCCAGTGGAGTGTGGAGTCAGTCATGATGGGTGCATTTCCAAGGCTGAGACATCCCTGGAGTAACTTTAGGTGTCTGTCCTGGGCTGTGTCCTGGCAGAGAAGGAAGGCAGGCCGCCGCATCCTAACACCTGAGTTCCTGTTTGGGACACACAGAGAACTCTGTGCTCCCGCCTACACTCTGCCTTCCCTGACTTCCTCCCCATTCCCGACGTTTCACTTGATTGTCAGGCCCAGCTGGCAGCATTCTGCTGGAACCACTGGGCCAGCAAGCCTGAGAGGTGATGACCCTTTAGTACCTCGGGACAAGGGCATTCACCCTTGTCTGACCAGTGACTGTCCCCGTGAGCTCAGTTCTTTGTTCTGGGTCTCGAGTCTGGAGAGCCCCACCTTTGCTTGGGGACGTCCTTTGCAAGTAAGAGCAGCATGTCAAAGCTACGCGGTTTTGGGAGAAAGTGCTGAGTCTACAAGACATCTCCCCACTGGAGCTGGCATTGTGGGAGAGAGAGGAGAACTCTTCAGAGATTTCTGTTAAAAGACTGGAATGAGAAGCAGATGGTTCATACTGGTTGAGATAAGAGGCCAGCGCCTTGCTGTAGTTTTAATTTTCCGCAGGATCCCAGTGATTGTAAAGATTTTGTTTCTCTACCTCTGCAGAATCACCCCTAAGCACTGCATTCATGATTCTGCAGAAAAACTAGGCAGACAGACAGACCTGGTTCAAATCCCAACTGCCTCTTACTTGTGGCAAGAATAGGATGAGTTTTGCTCAACCTTATCTCAGCCTCAGCTTCTCAGTCTGCAAACTGGCACTACTCCACTACATCACAAGATGTTTAAGAGCATCAGTGATGTCTGGAAATCAGTTAGCATCGGGTTAGTGTAGATAAAGCCTAATCCACCGCAGGGCCTTTTGGCTTTCTTTGCCTCCGTTTTCTCATCTGCTAAGTGGAAAGAAATTTTCCTTGCATTGGAGTGATGTTAAGTCTGAAAATACATAGCACTCGACGTCAGTAGAGATACAGAGCAGTTTTCAGTGGAAGCTGAACAGAGTGGTTTGACTCCAGTACACCAGCTCAATGCCAGTTCTTGGGGCAGAGCAGTTGACCCGAGGGAGTGGATAATTAAACAATGCACAGAACCTTAGAACCTGGGACTAGGAGGGATCTCTGAGCTGATTGGGTCTAAACCAAGTCCCTTTGCCTGATGCTTAAAGCCCCTCTCCTGCATCTTAGACAAGAAGGCGTCCAGCCTCCAGAGTGGATCCCACTCCAAGGCAAGGAGCTTTCTTAGTTATTGAGCCAAAATCCGCCTTCCATTTTGTAACTTATTGAAGATTGCAGCCATAGTACAGGACAGAGCTGGGACTCAAACCCAGGTCTGAGTGCACAGCCCATGACCCTAACACCTGGGCCCCATTGCCTCTGTAATCCAAGGTTCCTACTGTTGCACTCCATTCTGTCCAGAACTCAGCACAGCACTGGGAACCCAGGAGGATTAAAGAAGGGCCAGGGTGACTGTGCAGGGGGACCCTGGGGAAGAAGGCTGACCTCTGGTCGGGAACTCTCAAAAATTTTGGGATCAGGCCAGGCGTGGTGGCTCACTCCTGTAATCCCAACACTTTGGGAGGCTGAGGCAGACAGATCACTTGAGGTCAGGAGTTCAAGACCAGCATGGCCAACATGGTGAAGCCCTGTCTCTACTAAAAATACAAAAATTAGCCGTGTGTGGTGCACGCCTGTAATCCCAGCTACTCAGGAGGCTGAGGCAGGAGAATCACTTGAAAGGAGGCAGAGGTTGCAGTGAGCCAAAATTGTGGAGCCACTGTACTCCAGCCTGGGTGACACAGCGAGACTCTGTCTCAAAAAAAAATAAAGAGAGAAGTTTGGTATCAGCAACCTGACTGTGGTCCCTGAGCTCTGGCCAGCCCTTCTTCTGGCTTGTAGATGCTGATGGGCCCATGGGACCATTACAGGAGTGAATAGGAAGTGTTCCCAGCAGCCGGGTGCCTGGGGGGCAGATTGGAGAAGCCTGGTCTTGGACAGGCCTCTTCAAGCTGACCCCAGGACATCCACTTCCCCTGTGGAGGAAGCTCCTCAGGTTAAGTGAACATTCACTGATTTTAATTTTTTCTCCTGGAAAACTGGCTTGCTGCTCCCATCCCCAGAGGTATCCATGTCCCAGGGAATTACCAACTCTCAACATGTAACTTACATTGCGCATCGACTGTGAAATCAAGGAGAACAAGAGACGAGGAGCTTGCGTGCTGGCGGAGAGCGACCGATGAATCATGAACGAATGAGAAAGAGACAGATAAGGGTGACAAAAATAAAATGTGTTGGTCTGAAAGCAGTGGGACTACTTTAAGTTGGAGTCAAGGAAGGCTGTTCTGAGCAGGTGGTATTTGGGCTGAGGAATGAGACAGCCGTTTCAGGCCCGGGGGAAACTCATTCTAGGCAGGGACACAGCAGATGCATGGCAGGTCCCGTGTTGGGAGGTCATCATTAGAAGGTTGGGTTTTATTCTCTCTGCAATTAGAGATCTTTGGTAGGTTATTAACTAGGGAGTGACATGATGTGTTTCACTTTAAAATAATCCCTATGGCTGCTCCGTGCAAAGTGGATTGAACAAGACCTCGATGGGATCAGAGAGACCACTTAGGTGGCTGCCACAGTCAATTACAAGTGGAAGTGGCTTGGATTCAGGTGGGGACAGGAAGAGAGGATGATCTGGAAATGCCCGGAACAGTCCAGGCATGAGTAACTGCAGTCAGTGCCTGGGTTCAGATCCAAGCCTTTGTAATAATGTATGAATTTGAAACTCCCTTTCCTCCTGCGCAAGTTAAAGGTTTTTTGTTGTTTGCTTTTTGTTTTTTGGTTTTTTTTTTTTTGGAGATGGGGTCTTGCTCTGTCACCCAGGCTGGAGTACAGTGGTGTGATTGCAGCTCACTGCAACCTCCACCTCCCAGGTTCAAGAGATTCTCCTGCCTCAGCCTCCTGAGTAGCTGGGATTACAGGTACAAGCGACCACGCCCAGCTAATTTTTTGTAGTTTTAGTAGAGAAGGGGTTTCACCATGTTGGCCAGGCTGGTCGCAAACTCCTGACCTCAAGTGATCCACCTGCCTCAGCCTCCCAAAGTGCTGGGATCACAGGCGTGAGCCACCTCGCCTGACCCTGTGCAAGCTTTAAATTGCAGGAGGTGATCCTTTGTACATTGGAGGTGGTAGTAGTAATAGCTGACATGATCAGTAAAAATATTCATTGAGATCATACATTCACTTCCTGGAGCTGCTGCAAAAAATTTGTCACAAACTGAGTGACTCAAAACAATGGAAGTTTATTCTCTTACAGTTCTAGAGGCCAGAAGTCCAAAATCCAGAGATCAGTAGGACTGTACTCTCTCTGATGGCTCTAGGGTTCCAACCTTGCCTGCTGCCAGAGGAGTGGCTGAGAATAACTGTGTACATGGCCCTCCTTCAGCAATTGCTCTGTTCTGTTGTGTGGAGAGATCACATTTTGTTTATCTGCTCATCTGCTCATGGTCCCTTGGGTTTGTTTCCCCCTTCTGGCTCTTTTTTTTTTTTTTCTTTGAGACAGAGTTCCACTCTTGTCCCCCAGGCTAGAGTGCAATGGCGCGATCTCAGCTCACCACAACCTCCGCCTCCTGGATTCAAGTGATTCTCCTGCCTCAGCCTCCCAAGTAGCTGGGATTACAGGCACCTGCCACCACACCCAGCTAATTTTTGTATTTTTAGTAGAGATGGGGTTTTCACCATGTTGTCCAGGCTGGTCTCGAACTCCTGACCTCAGGTGATCCACCTGCCTCGGCCTCCTGAAGTGTTGGGATTACAGGCGTGAGCCACTGCGCCCGGCCTTCTGGCTTTTATGAATAGTGCCGCAATTGGCAGGGCACGGTGGCTTATGCCTGTAATCCCAGCACTTTGGGAGGCCAAGGTGGGCAGGTCACGTGAGGTCAGGAGTTCAAGACCAGCCTGGCTAACATGATGAAGCCCCATCTCTACAAAAAAAATACAAAAATTAACCAGGCGTGGTGGCACACACCTGTAATCCCAGCTACTCGAGAGGCTGAGGCACAAGAATCACTTGAACCAAGGAGGTGGAGGTTGAAGTGAGCCAAGATTGCGCCACTGCACTCCAGCCTGGGCAATAGAGAGAAACTCTGTCTCAAAAAGAAAAAACAAACAAACAAAAAATAAGTAGTGCTGCAACGAACAGCAGCAGATAAGTATCTGTTTGAGTCCTTGCTCTCAGTCTTTGGGGTATGTACCTAGGGGTGGAATTGCTGGGTCATATGGTGATTCTGTGTCTAACTTTTTGAGGAACTGCCTGTTTTCCACTCTGTGCCACACAGTTTTGGTTGAAGTAGTTACGGAACCGCCCCAGATCAAATGTGGGGAGAGATAGATGCCACCTCCCAGTGAGGGACTACTAGGTCACAGAGGGAAGAGATTGGGGATGGGAGATGCTGTTGCGGCCATCTTTGGAATGTACAAATGGCCACTTGAGTAGTGATTCCTTCATTTATTTATTTTTGCAGGGAATTATTTTTTTTAAAGGGCCTCGGATCACCTAAGGTCAGGAGCTCAAGACCAACCTGGGCAACATGGTGAAACCCTATCTCTACAAAAATTAGCCAGGCATGATAGCAGGTACCTGCAATTCCAGCTACTTAGGAGGTTGAGTCAGGAGAATCACTTGAACCTGGGAATCGGAGTTTGCAGTGAGCCGAGATCGTGCCATTGCAATCCAGCCTGGGCGACTGACTGAGACTCCGTCTCAAAAATAATAATAAAATAAAATAAAACAGGGCCTCACTCTGTCACCCAGGCTGGAGTGCAGTGGCATGATCACGGCTCACTGCAACCTCGACCTCTTGGGCTCAGGTGATTCTCCCACCTCAGCCTTCCAAGTAGCTGTGACTATAGGCGTGTGCCACCTGGCTAATTTTTGTATTTTTTTTGTAATTTTTGTAGAGACTGAGTTATACCATGTTGCCCAGGCTGGTCTTAAACTCCTAGGCTCAAGTGATCCACCCACCTCTGCCTCCCAAAGTGCTGGGATTACAGGTGTGAGCCACCATGCCCAGCCTGCAGTGAACACTTCTTGCTGCTTGCCCTGAACGCACACCGTGCTGGATGTAGGACACAGACATGAGTATTGCACGTGTGGTTTTTGCCCTCTCACAGCTTGTGGTTACTTGGAGAAGAGCCATTAACTAAAATTGCAAAATTAATTTTGGGGAAAGGGGGCTGGACTTTCCTGATATTTTCTTCCTCCTTTTATCTTTAAGTTGATGAATAACTTAACATAGCAAATTGCAC
The DNA here is from genome assembly GCF_029281585.2 of Gorilla gorilla gorilla. NCBI lineage: Eukaryota > Metazoa > Chordata > Mammalia > Primates > Hominidae > Gorilla > Gorilla gorilla. The sequence continues at coordinate 12,342,361 of NC_073242.2, forward strand.
TAAACTTACATACGCGGCTCCATGAATTTTTACCTGTGAATACAACCATGTAACCAGCACCTAGATCAAGATCTAGACCGTCCCGAGCCCCCAGAAAGTTCCCTCATACCCCAGTGGGTAACTGCTATTTAACATCTTCGCCATAGATTAGCTGAGCCTATTTTAGAACTTTATAAACGGAATCATACAGTAGATACTCCTTGATGTCAGGCGTCTCCCTCTGCACTGTTTGTGAAATCCCGCAATTAATCCCTTTTTTAAAGAGACATTGACTTGCTGTCACCCAGGCTGGAGTGCTGTGGCTTGATCATAGCTCCCCTGCAGCCTTGAGCTCCTGGGATCAAGCAATCTTCCCACTCAGCTTCCCAAGTTGCTGGAACTACAGGTGTGCACCACTACACCTGGCTAATTTTAAAACATTTTTTTTTTTTTTAATTTAGAGACAGAGTCTCGCTATGTTGCTCAGGCTGGTCTTGAGCTCCCCAGCTCAAGCAGTCATCCTGCCTCAGCCTCCCAAAGTGCTGGCATTACAGGCATGAGCCACCATGCTGGCCTTAATTCTTTTTTTTTTTTTTCTTTGTTTTGTTTTTTCTCTTTGAGATGGAGTGTCACTCTGTCTGTCACTCAGGCTGCAGTGCAGTGCTGCAATCTTGGCTCACTGTAACCTCTGCTACCCGGATTCAAGCAATTATCTTGCCTCAGCCTCCCAAGTAGCTGGGACTACAGGCACGCACCACCACACCTGGCTAATTTTTGTATTTTTAGTAGAGACGGGGTTTCACCCTGTTGGCCAGGCTGGTCTCAAACTCCTGAACTAAAGTGATCTACCTGGGCCTCCCAAAGTGCTTGGATTGTAGGCGTGAGCCACCATACTAGTCTTGACCTTAATTCTTTAACAACAGCAGTATAGACTGTAAAGGAAACATGTTCTGTGCCACAGGAGCATATAGTAGTGAGCTGTAATCAAATCTGGAGTGAATAATGTGAACACTGGGTAGAGAAGCACTCACGCTTACTAAGCATGCACTATTGGCCAGGCCCTGCCCTTAGAAGGAGAGGGTGGGACCTGCCTGGCCAGAGGCCACAAGCTCTGGAACAGTCCCCCATGGGTTGGACCCCACCTCTGCTCTTCACTATCCGATGTGACTGAGCAGGTGACTTCACTTTGCTGTGCCTCAGATTTTCCTTCTGTATAATTAAAATACTGATGGTTACTGCATTATCCCCCAAACCTCAATGATCAATAAACATGGAGCTCTGTAATCAGGGAGCTTGCATTGTTCTGGGGATGCTGAGGAGATAGAGGTAAAATAGGGGATACGTGTTAAGCAGGAAGAGGGGAGGGAAGGGGAGAGGGAGGGCAGGGGTGCAATTGAAAGTCAGACAGCCAAGACCTGAGGAAGACAGGACGGGAACCCCTGTCTCTCTGTGGAAGAGATTTTTGGGGAGTGGAATGGGCAGGAGCAGGCTCTTGGGTCAGGCTCATCTGGCACGTTCAAGGAACCACGAGGGGGCCAGTGTGGCTGGAGCAGAGCAGGAGGGGGTGGCAGGGAGGGGAGAGACATGGAGGTGTAGGTGTAGGGGGGTCCTGCAGGCCTCCTGGAGGCCACTCTGATGGCATTGGCTGTCACTCTGGGATGGGGGTGTATTGGTTCATTCTCAAACTGCTATAAAGAAATACCTGAGACTGGAGAATTTATAAAGAAAAGAGGTTTCATTGGCTCATGGTTCTGCGGGCTGTACAGGAAGTATAGTAGCTTCTGTTTGTGGGGAGACCTCAGGAAACTTACAGTCATGGCAGGAGGTGAAGGGGGAGCAGGCATCTTACATGGCCAGAGCAGGAGGAAGAGAGAGAGCAGAGAGGTGCTGCACTCCTTTTTTTTTTTTTTTTTTTTTGGTGTTTTGCCCAGGCTGGAGTGCAATGGCACGATCTTGGCTCACTGCAACCTGGGTTCAAGCAATTCTCCTGCCTCAGCCTCCCAAGTAGCTGGGATTATAGGCATGCACCACCACGCCCAGTTAATTTTTATATTTTTAGTAGAGACAGGGTTTCACCCTGTTGGCCAGGCTGGTCTCGAACTCCTGACCTCAAGTAATCCTCCCGCCTCGGCCTCCCAAAGTGCTGGGATTATAGGCGGGAGCCACTGCACCTGGCTACACTCTTTTCAACAACCAGATCTCATGAGAACTCTTTCACAAGAACAGCACCAAACCGATGGTGCTAAACTATTCATGAGAAGCCCACCCCCATGATCCAGGCCCCTCCCACCAGGCCTCTCCTCCAACATTGGGGATTACGTTTCAACGTGAGATTTGGGTGGGGACATGGATCCAAACCATATCAGGGGACCATTGGAAGGTTTTCACCAGAGGGAGGACTGGTGTGATCTGACCTAACTTTTGCAAAGGACTGCTCTGGCTCCTGTGTTGATTGCACACAGACCACAGCCCATGAGAGGAGAAGGTTGATGCTTAGGACACGGCAGGAACCCTGGGGCTTGGATCACAGGGGAAGTGATGGAGGCAGGAAAGTGGGCAGACTCTGGATCTGTTTTCAAGGTGGAGCCAACAGGATTGACTGATGGACTAGGTGTGATGCATGAGAGGGTGCCAGGAAGATGCAGGCACCGAGATCCAGGCAGAGTTGACGAACACCTCTCTACTGTCAATGTATTGTTTTTACGGGTACCTTGTATTTATATGAAAGGATACTGGCTTTCTAGATACAGTAATGATATAAAAGTTTCCACTTAAATTACTGCTGTTAAGGGCCGGGTGCAGTGGCTCACACCTGTAATCCCAGCACTCTGGGAGGCTGAGGTGGGTGGATCACCTGAGGTCAAGAGTTCAAGACCAGCCTGGAGTTTCGGCCAACATGGAGAAACCCCGTCTCTACTAAAAATACAAAAAATTAGCCGGGCGTGGTGGTGTGCGCCTGTAGTCCCAGCTACTCAGGAGGCTGAGGCAGGAGAATAGCTTGAACCCGGAAGGCGGAGGTTGCAGTGAACCAAAATCGTGCCATTGCTCTCCAGCCTGGGTGACAGAGTGAGACTCTGTCTCAAAAAAAAAAAACCAAAAAATTATTGCTGTTAAAAAGCAAGATAATTTCGAGCAAAAGTCTTACAAATATTGGTAAATAATAGAGCGTTTAGGTGGATGGCAAATGGTGACTTAGGGAAAGCACACACTTTGTGTGTTGCTGACATGTTAGCAGAAAAAGGAGACAGTGTCTGAGGGCAATAGTGGCCCTCTTGGGTCTGTGTCCGTTCTCTAAAAACTGAACTCTGCTTGAAATTGAGTGAAATGGATCACCAGTTTGTTATTGGGAAGACAGGAAAGACCTATAGTTTGAAGGCTTGGAATGCCTACATGGGGGACCAGCAAACTGTTTCTGTAAAGGGCCAGACAGTAAGTATTTTTGGCATGTGGGCCATGTGGTTTCTCTTGCCACTATTCAGCCCTGCCATTGTAGCGCAAAGCAGCCATGAATGAATAGGTGTAGCTGTGTTTCAATAAAGCTTTATTTAAAAAAGCAGGCCAGTGGCCATAGTTGTGGATCCTTAGCCTACAGTCTGCATCCCAGAACACAGAGCCTCAAGAGCATCCTCTTTCCTGGCCTTCCAGAAATTTGAGACTTCTTAACTCCAAGCTTTCCTTTCTTCCACTATCTTGGGATAAGTCGAGAAGTTTCCCTTTGTGTCACCTGCAGGTGCACCAAACTCCCTGAATGTGCTGACCTACTTTCAACTTTAAGTATTTCCACCTGGGAACTAGAATCAAATTTGACTGGTTCAATGCTAGAAAGCTAATGTCCTTTTTATAGTCTGTTTGGAAGCTCATCTCCTCTTGCCACACCTTCGGAAACCAAACTGAACACGGATCAATTTCCAAGTGCCTCTGGGGCTCTCTGTTAATGCCACGTCGAGTTACTCAGTAGTTGTTTTCCTATAATTAAACATCTGGACACATTGGGCTGCCATCCACTGAAGTTACTCTCATGCCCTGGTGAAGTATCTCTGTGCCTATTATTTGAGAATGCTAGAGAGACTTCTTTTCTCCAAACATTTGATAAAATTAATAATACAGGTTATTAATGAAGAATCAGAAACTACAAAAAGGTGGCAACAAATAGACAGCCATGCCATGGCCTCATATCCAAAATGCAACGGTGCTAAACAGAAAACACATGTCTTTCCAGCCTTGCTTTGTTGTGTAGCAGTTTATGATTTTGTTTTTTTGTGCCTGTAAAAAATTGTAGCCAGACTGCATATAAAATTTTATGTTCTTTTTTTCTCTCATTACATGGCTTAAAAAATCCCTTCCCTATCTTTTTACACAGTTTTCAGTTAATGTCATATAATCAAGTTGTTGTACCACAACTTATTTGAGCAATCCTCTACCATTGGTCATTTACATTGTTTTCAACTGAGCACGCTTCTTTTTTTAAAAAAATTTTTTAAATTTTTGTACAAATGGGGTCTCACTATGTTGCCCAGGCTGGTCTCGAACTCCTGGCCTCAAGCAATCCTCCCACCTCGGCCTCCCAAAATGCTGGGATTATAGGCATGAGAGACTGTGCCTGTGGCTTTCACTGCTCTGAACATCTCTGAGCGTAGAACTATTCCTTCATGTAGTATTGCTTGCATTAGCTAAATTTCTAGACTTGGGATTTTTTTTTTTTTGATGGGGTGATGTATTAGTCCATTTTCACACTACTATAAAGATACTACCTGAGGCCGGGCGCGGTGGCTCACGCCTGTAATCCCAGCACGTTGGGAGGCCGAGGTGGGCGGATCATGAGGTCAGGAGATCGAGACCATCCTGGCTAACACGATGAAACCCCGTCTCTACTAAAAATGCCAAAAATTAGCCGGGCGCGGTGGCGGGCGCCTGTAGTCCCAGCTACTTGGGAGGCTGAGGCAGGAGAATGGCGTGAATCCGGGAGGCGGAGCTTGCAGTGAGCCGAGATTGCGCCACCGCACTCCAGCCTGGGCAACAGAGCGAGACTCCGGCTCAAAAAAAAAAAAAAAAAAATACTACCTGAGACTGGGTAATTTATAAACAAAAGAGGCTTAATTGACTCACAGTTCCACATCGCTGGGGAGGCCTCAGGAAATTTACAATCATGGCAGAAAGTGAAGGGGAAGCAGGCACCTTCTTCACAAGGTGGTGGGAGAGAGAGAGAGAGCACGCAGGGAAAACTACCACTTTAAAACCGTCAGATCTCGTGAGAACTCACTATCATGAGAACAGTATGGGGGAAACTGCCCCCATGATCCAGTCACCTCCCACCAGATCCCTCCCTTGACACATGGGGATTACAATTCAAGATGAAATTTGTATGGGGACACAGAGCCAAACCATATCAGGGGCTTTCCAGTCTTTACTGGAAAGACTGCTAGACAGATTTTAAAAGAGCTATAACACTGAGTTGGGATTTCTTGAGGTCAAAATATTTAATATCTCTTTATGTTGTTTTCCAAAAGGTCTGGATTCAGATACTCTCCAGCAGTGTCTGTTGGGAGAGAGAGAGCCAGGGGTGATGGTCTGACTTTCAGACCTGAGATCAGACAGGCAGATAGCTGAACTCCCAGGCAGTTGGTTGGTTGGTGGTTGGTTTTTTGCTAGGTTGGTTGTTCTTTTGTTCTGAATCTCATTTCAAAGAGAGCAGATTGACTCCACACCTAATGCACATCCTCAGTTTCACAAAGCAGCTAAGAGTGAAGTCAGGTTTCATAGTCCAAATGATGCTATTGCTTGAGTATAATTGTGCACCAGCCATTAGCCCACATTTCTTGGTAGAGCCTCGGTGCCCTTGGATTATGAATTTGCACACAACGGAATCACAATAATTTGTTTTATAGTTCTGTCCTTTGAGGGAGTGACATTTCTTCCAAGGTCTCAGCTCCTTTAATCTGTAAAATGGGAATAATAAGAATTCACTGGACAAATATTCAGTGTGCCTGTTGGGAGTGTTGGGCACTGTGCAGTCCATCTCTGGGGCTAGCATGGAAGGCGTACATTAAAAAGATACTCATGCTGGCTGCAGTGGCTCATGCCTGTAATCCCAACACCCTGAGAGGCTGAGGTAGGTGGATCACTTGAGACCAGTCTGGGCAACATGATGAAACTCTGTCTCTATAAAAATATATATATATATATACAAAAAATTAGCCAGGCATGGTGGCACACACCAGTAGTCCCAGCCAAGAGGCTGAGGTGGCAGGATCACCTGAGCCCTGAAGGTAAGGCTGCAATGAGCTGTGATTTTACCACTGCACTCCAACCTGGGCAACAGAGTGAGACCCTGTTTCAAAAAAAAAAAGAAAAGAAAAGGCCAGGCATGATGGCTCATCATGCCTGTAATCCCAGCACTTTGGGAGGCCGAGGTGGGTGGATCACTCGAGGCCATGAGTTCAAAACCAGCCTGGCCAACATGGTGAAACCCCATCTCTACTAAAAATACAAAAATTAGCTGGGCATGGTGGCACGCTCCTGTAATCCAGCTACTCAGGAGGCTGAGGCACGAGAATCAATTGAACCTGGGAGGTGGAGGCTGCAGTGAGCCAAGATCGTGCCACGGCACTTCAGCCTGGGAGACAGAGCAAGACCCTGTCAAAAAAAAGATACTCATGCAAATAAATGTGTAAGTACTAACTGTGATGAATGGAAAGAATTACGCAAGAAGCTATAAGAAATTACAGCAAGACAATTGTATTTCCACAAGAAGGTTTATAAATGCTTCTCTGAAGAGATAACATGGAGTGTTTGAGACCTGAGTGATTCCTAGGTTTTGGCTAAGGAGGAGTGAGGGAAGCAGACGGGGCTGCAAGAATGGCAGGTGCAAAGGCCCTGAGGCTACAGAGCTCTGTGCCCTCCAGGAATCAGAGGGTGGAATGGGTGGGGTGGCATGTCAGTACTCAGAAAAGAGATGCAGGCAGAGGTGGATTAGGCAAGGTCCCAGATGCCTCATGAAAGGCTGGGAGCCACCACTGAGCTAATAAGTGACAGGCTACGGGAGTGGAGGCTGGAAGATGACTCTCTCCCTGTGCTAGTGAGCAATGCCCATGGTGGTCTAGCAGAATAATCACTTTTTTGGTTGTTTTTTTGAGACCAGGTCTCCCTCTGTCACCCAGGCTGGAGTACAGTGGTGCAATCATGGCTCACTGCAGCCTCGACCTCCCAGACTCAAGCCATCCTCCCACCTCAGCCTCCCTAGTAGCTGGGACTATAGGCACACACTACCATGCCAGGGTAATTTTTTTTTTTTTTTTTTTTTTTTTTAGCAGAGACAGGGTTTCACTATGTTGCCCAGGTCTCCAGCTCCTGGGCCCAGGCAATCCTCCCATCTCAGCCTCCCAAAGTGCTGGGATTACAGGCATGAGCCAATGTGCCCAGCCCAGAGTTAGAGACATTTTAGAGGCAAATGAGAGTCCCTTTTCTTCCTCCCTTCCCTAATTTCACCCTCAAGCTGATGACCATGTAATTGTGGTTATGTTCAAGAAGTGAGAGCTAAAATGGGATTTACCTTTACGTCAGTTTGCAAGAGGCAAGAGAGAAGCTTACATTTCTAAAACAGCAGCCACACCGTGGAACCTAAAAGCTAGCTGGACTTAACTCCAGTGCATCCTAGCCAGGAATTAGGGAACTTTTTTTAAACTTTATTTATTTATTTTGTAGAGACAGTTTCCCAGGCTGGTCTTGAACTCCTCAGCTCAAGCAAACCTCCAGCCTTGGCCTCCCAAAGTGCTGAGATTACAGGAGTGAGACACTGCACCCGGCCAGGAGTTAGGGATATTGGCAACCCCAGGTTATCATCCCAGAACCGGTCATGAAACTCATGAAATCATCACCACCATCCCCATCTCCAAGAGAATCTCTCTAGTAGTTGCATGTCATAATTAAAATCAGTGGTGAGTCTTGGCCTGAGTAGGAGGAGAAAGCTGGAACCAGTGGACTTCCTGATATGTGATCCCATGAAAGAGTGAAGTCCGTCTTGTGTTCCTATGGGTAGCTGCTCTGGAGGGTGGAAGCCTGAACTTGATCATTCCCTCTAATTCTCAGCCCATCTAGACAAAAGGAGTCTTGCTGGGAGAGAGAAATTGTTTGGTTTATTATCAGTTCTGAAGGTCTCATGCTGGTAAGAAGTTCAGAATTAGTTGCATACTTTTTAACTCAAGAGACAGGGTCTTGCTGTGTTGCCCAGGCTGGAGTGCAGTGGCATGATCGTAGCTCACTGCAGCCTCAAACTCCCTTGTTCAAAGGATCTTCCTGCCTCAACCTCCCATGTAACTGGGACCACAGGTGCACACCACCACACCTAGCTAATTTTTTTATTTTCTGTAGAGACAGGGATGGCAGTGGTGGGGTGGTGGGGGGCGCAGGTGGCTCGGGGGCAGGGTTGTGTGTCTCACTTTGTTGCCCAGGCTGGTCTTGAACTCCTGGGCTCAAGCAATCTCCCTGCCTCTGCCTCCCAAGGTGCTGGAATTACAAGTGTGAGCCAGCGCATCTGGCCAATCAAATTCTTTAAAATTAAGTGCTACAAGTTAAATTCTTTTCTTAGAGGTTTAAATGTTACAGACACATGACTGACAGGTAATAAATATTCAGCATTCATTGGCAAGAACAGGAGAAGCCAGGTGGCTGGATGAGCTTTGGGCTTTGGTTCAAACTGCAGCTCCCCAGATAAATAGCTCCGGGATCTTGGGCATGTTCTGAACTACCTGGGCTTTATTTTTTCCCTCTGTAGCTTGTAAGAGCACCTACTCCATAGACTCATGACAATAAACAGCAGGTGCTCAATAAACGGTGTCCAGTATTGTTATTTAAGGTTTAGACTCACTTTAGGTGTATGTCAGTCCCACCTGAGCTACATTTGCCAATGAGTCATGCCTGGCTAACAAGTGCCCGAAATGGGGCTCGTCTGAATGGGGGTGTGCTGTAAGCATAAAACACACATCCAATTTTGAAGACTTGCTATGCCAAAAAGGATAGCAAAATATTAACATTTCGCTAATTAGTTTTCATACTAATTAGTTTTATGCTAATTTATTACCTGTTGAAATGATGAGATTTTGAGGACACGTCAGGTTAAATAGAATTAACATTAATTTCTTTATTTTTAGTGATTTATTTTTTAATGTATTATTTATCTTTTTTCAATTTTTGCCTTTTTCCATGTGTTCCAAAAGATTAATTTCATCTGTTTCTTTTCTTTTTTGATGTGACCACTAGAAATTTTTAATTGGCACATGTGACTCACATTTTTATTTATTTATTTATTTATTTATTTATTTATTTATTTTTGAGATGGAGTCTCACTCTGTCGCCCAGGCTGGAGTGCAGTAGCACTATCTCAGCTCACTGTAACCTCCGCCTCCTGGGTTCAAGCGATTCTCCTGCTTCAACCTCCGGAGTATCAGGGATTACAGGCGCCTGCCACCATACCCAGCTAATTTTTGTATTTTCAGTAGAGACGGGGTTTCACCATGTTGGCCAAGCTGGTCTCGAACCCCTGACATCAAATGATCCACCCGCCTTGGCCTCCCAAAGTGCTGGGATTACAGGCGTGAGCCACCAAGCCCAGCCTATATTTATTTTCAATAGTACAGGTCTAAAGACATGATATAGAAAGTAGGAATGGTTAAGGAGTGAGAAAAGTGTGGACTTGGCAATCAGAAAGATGTAGGGGCTTATCAGGGTAGCAGTACTCCCTGTATGCTATTAGAGCAGTCAGTTAACTTTTTTTTTTTTTTTTTGAGACAGGGTCTCACTTTGTCACCCAGGCTGGAGTGCAGTGGCACGGTGGCACAATCTCGGTTCTCAAGCCATCCTCCCTCCACCCCCTGAGTAGCTGGGACTACAGACATATGCTGCCACTCATAGCTGATTTTTGTATGTATGTATTTTTTTATACGGACCTGCTTTCACTATATTGCCCAGGCTGGTCTCGAATTCCTGAGCTCAAGGAATCCGCCCACTTTGGCCTCCCAAAGTGCTGGGATTACAGGCATGAACCACCAAGCCCAGCCAGTTAACTTTTGTGTGCCTCCACTAATATCTGTGAAATGGAAGCAAAAATCCCCAGCACAAAAGCATTGTTTCAATCAATGAGATGATACGTGGAAAGTACTTAGCTCAGTCCTAGGCACAAAATAGGTGCTCAAACACAAATAAAGGTTATAGCTTTTGTTACATGTATTAGGGATGTTTAGTATTCAGAAGGGGGCTAGGTAAACCCTGAAGACAAATGAATAACAGTAACTCTCATTTGTTTAGCAAGATAGACTTTTGCATGCCATTTCTACCTCCATGTTGACATTTGACCTTCAGAATGACCTTGGGAGGTATGATCAAGCCCTTAGAGAGATGAGAGGCTGGGCATAGTGGCTCACACCTTTAATCTCAGCACTTTGGGAGGCGAGGTGAGAGGATTGCTTGAGCCCAGGAGTTCATAACCAATCTAGGCAACATAGCAAGTCCCCATCTCTACAAAAAAATAAAAACATTACCCAGGGGTGGTAGTGCATGCCTGTAGTCTCCCAACTACTCAGGAGGCTGAGGTGGAAAGATCACTTGAGTCCAGGAGGTTAAGGCTGCACTGAGAGAGAGAGAGAGAGAGAGAGAGAGAGAGAGAGAGAGAGAGAGAGAGAGAGAGAGAGAGGAAATAGGCTCAGGAGCGAGCACCTTCACATCTGAGCAGGAACTAGAACTAGGCCTTCTTGTACCAACCCTCTGGATTCTCTCAACTTTCCAAGCCTCCAAAGTTTGTTTCTGTGTTCACTTCACTCTCTGGTTAGGTGGTTTCTACAGGAGTCTTTAGAACAAGAGAGAAGACCAACATTTATTACAGCCAGCAACCAACATTAATCACTTTCCCACATCAGTACATAAAGCGCCATCGCATTCTTTTTGTTGAATGCAGGTTATTCTGCATGATGGATGTACCCAAGTTTATTTTAACCAGTTCCCACTCATGGACAATTAGGTTATTTTCAGTTTATATCAATGAGACAAATTCCTTCAAGTAGAATTATGCTAGGGATCAATGGTTTGTGCATTTACAATTTTACAGATTTTGACAAATTGCTCTCCAAGCCATTTGTATGAATTTCCTCTCCTGCCAGCAATGAATGAAGTGCCAGTTCCCCTGCATCATGAATATGGCCAAATATTTCATGATAAAAAGTCAGTGTGGAGAAAGCAGAGGAAAGGTGAGATAGCAGCTGGGAGGCCGTCAGGAGGTGGGGGCAACTGTCCAGGTAGGAAACGATGGGTACCTGAACAAGGACAAAGTAAGGAGGGAGAGGGTGGAGCCCAGAGCTACCGTGGAAGTCAAATTCTGTGGCGTGGTGGTGAAGGAAGATAACAGGAAGGAGGAATCAGATTTCTTGAGTTTCTGGCTTGAACAAATGAGTAGGCAGTGGGTCTGTTAATGGAGATGCTCAACATAGGAAAGGAGATAGGTGTAGTGAAGAGAAGATGATGACTGTGAGAACGTATTGCACTTGATATGCAAGACACCCTGCTGATCCAGGGAGAGGATTTGGGGATAGTGAATCATTTGTGGAAACCGTGAGTGTCCATGAGCTCTCCCAGAGATGGGTGGGTGGAAGGATGGATGGATGGATGATTGGATGGATGGATGGATGGATGGATGGATGATTGGATGGATGGATGGATGGATGATGATTGGATGGATGGATGGATGGATGGATGGATGGATGGATGGGAAGATGGATGCGTGGATGGATGGGACGATGGATGGATGGATGGATGGATGGGAAGATGGATGGAGAGATGGAGGGAGAGAAGAATAGATGGATGGATGGAAAAATGGATGGGAAGATGGATGGAGAGATGGAGAGAAGGATAGATGGATGAATGAATAGACAGACAAAAAACAGAAACCTAGACTTTATTGTCTTTAGATTGAACCATATGAAATTACTATTTTTGGCCAGGTGCAGTGGCTCATGCCTGTAATCCTAGCACTTTGGGAGGTTGTGAGGTCAGGAGTTCGAGACCAGCCTGGCCAACATGGTGAAACACCGTCTCTACTAAAAATACAAAAATTAGCTGGGCGTGGTTGCTTGTACCTGTAATCCCAGCTACTTGGGAGGCTGAGGCAGGAGAATCACTAGAACCCGGGAGGCTGCGGTTGCAGTGAGCCACGATGGTACCACTGCACTCCAGCCTGGATGACAGAGCAAGACTCCATCTCATAAAAAAAGAAAAGAAAGAAATTACTATTTTTGTTTTAAAAATTACCAAGTGCTTAATTTTATGCAGGTTGAAATATTTTGGGGGGAAGGATACTGATGTCTACAGTTAACTTTGAAATGCATCAAAAATAGGATGTGATAAAGCACATGTGGTAATCATGTTAATGGTAGAGGCTAGTAGTGGGTATACAGGAATTTACCGTAAAATTCTTTCGGCTTTGCTGTGCATTGGAAAGTTTCATAAAAAATCATGGGAAATGGTCTAGGCGCCGTGGCTCATTGGTGAATATTGTCAATTTCATGTGGTTCCCCTCAATTTATGTTTTATTTAGCCAAAAAGATCCTTCCAGGTTCCCAATCTGTAGCATCAACAGATCTGATTTGTGGAGTCCCCTTTGGCCCTTGTTCTGCCCCGATTTGGGGGCTGGGGGCTGGGGGCTGACGTTTCTCCCTCTCAAAGTTCAGGTTGAATTGCCCTAACGTGCTGATTACTGCACCGAGGATGCCGGTATCTGGCTTGCAATAATTATAGATTTCCTCTGCGATTTGATCCCATTGGTTGCCTCGGCAACGGCGTAATAGCTCAACCGAAGCTCTGTCACGGTGATTTAGAACCAGTGTGTCTCTCCTGCAGCCTCCATTCTGGGTGCCTCCACCCCCTTGCCGTCGTCATGGTAACTGATGAGCAGCATGTGACCGAAAGCTCTCTGCCCCCCAACCCCGTACCCCCTCCCCATCTTGTGATCACCCTCATTACCTCTTCTAGGCCCCCTGAGGACCTGCGTTGACCCAGCATGGGCTACAGTGGGGGAGTTGGGTAATTGCTCCCGGTAGGTTCCTCCCCAACCCCCCAGACGGGGTCAGGTGGAGCATGGGCGCCAGAGCAGCCCCTCTGCCTTGGGTGTCTTGGAGATGACTTGGCACCCCCCGGAGCCCCGTGATGGCTGTGGCTGCGTCCACAACACTGCAACAGCAGAGTCCTGGGGAAGCCATTTAGGAATCTGAAGCCCTGGATTTCTGCTTTGTCCCTTCAGGGGTTCCTGAGCCTGTTAAAAAAAAAAAAAAATCTAGGAAGAGGCCCTGGAAGGAAAAAGGGGAGAGAGATAGCCTATTTTACAAGGTCTGAAATGATGTGGCTTATCCTTCTGGCTTAAACTGAGCTGGGCTTAAAACATCTTTTTTAAAAAATCTGTATTCTATTTTTTTCTCTCTGTTTATCGCTCTCTTTCTGCCTCTGTTAATCTTTGTTTCTGTGTAGTTGCATCCTGTTTCTGTCTGAAAACCCTTGTCTTTCTGAATCCGTCTTTCAGTCTCTCATGTTCTGTCTCTCCCCTCCTCCTTCACCTTCCCTCCATCCCTCTCCCTTGCGCACTTGCCGGGTACCAGCTGAGTGCATCCTTTTCCCAAACCTGCTCTGCTTCCAAGGGGCCCTTTCCTGTCTCCTCCACCTGTCCCTATGTTTTGGGGACTGCCTGGAAATCCGGGACACCCTCCTGAGGAGGGAGCTGGTGCCCAACGGCACCTCTTAGGATGAACCCAGCCAGCTGCGTTCCTGGCCTCTGCAGAATGGCATACAGAAGGCATTTTAAGCAAGCGAGCTGAGCTCGCCGCAGGACTCCGACTACCAGGCACCGTGAGTGCAAATGTGTTATGTGTGTCTCTGTGTGCATCCTTACATGTGTATGTATTTGCTGCCATGGGGAGGTGGTGCCAGTGTCTGTCAGTGCCTGTTATCTGTGGTGTTGGGGTGTGCAGGTTGGGGGGGCACACACCCTTGTGCACCTGTGTACATGCGTGCACATGTGCCTGGCTCTCTGTGTGTAGGACACACAAATGTACTTAACAGATTTTTCAAGGACACTTTCTGAACACAGCAGGAGGAGACCCTTTAAAATGGGGACAAAATAATGCAAGATGGATATAGAAATGATGAGATAAGGAATTGCTCTTATCAATAGGCTTGCAACACCACAGTCCGCCTGCATCTGGTCCTAGGAAATGAAGTGAGGGTCACCTTGAAAAGGCATTTTTATTCAAGCCGCTAAATAAATCCTTTCCCTTCGTTCTAAGGACAAGAACAGCACAAACACACACACCCCTTTCTCTTTGAAACTCAGGGGAATGGAAGGCTCAGGGGGCGCTGTCACTGGGCATTTCAGATAGAGTTTGCAGTGAGAATCTCAGTTGACAGCCAGGGCGGCTCACGCCAAGAGTAGATGTCAGGAAGCTCTGGACAGCCGCTCTCTTCACATCTTGTGGCTGATTAGAAGTTCATTTTGAATTTTTTCCCAGAAGCAGCCTATGCGCCAAGAGGCAACCAGAAGAAAGCAATTTTAGAAAATGCAATTTCATTTGCAGGGCAAGATGTGGGAATCCTGACAGGTTGCCGCTGAAGATCCTGCAGTTGGTGTGTGCAAGCTGGCAGCCAGGCCGCTGCCAGAGGAAGGGGGTCCTCTGTGCTTTGCATGTCCCTGGGTATTTGGGAAACTTGGCAGCCAGTTGCTTAAGTGAACCCTGACTCTGGAGTAGGCACTGGGCACCCTGGCGGAGAGGACAGAGCCGGAGACAAAGACTGGCCTCAGGGAGTTTCCAGTTCAAATAGGAACAGACCCGATCACACGCGATACGCTCACCCTCAGACACATTGCTGCTGCCTGCATTTCCTCCGGGCTGCCATCCCCCTTCCCCTGCCCTGGCCTCTGTCTACCACGGCCGCCCTTGTCTACCTGCCAAGCTCTAATTATCGTTAAACTTCCCCTGTCACTGCTTCCCGGAAATCTTTAACTTCCACCCAAGAACAGCTAACACTATACGCCCTCCTCTACCTGCAGAAATCACTTGGAGCCTCTGACATCACGTGTCCAACCGACCTCTTTCTCCACATTTGCCCGTGAGCTGCACTTCATTTTGCAAGGACATAAAGAAGACTATTCACGCAACTACATGCAAAATGACTGGCTGGGATTCCTAAAATGCCAATGTCTTTTAAAAGGCAAAAGGGCTGAGAAATGGTTCCAGGTTAAAAGAGATTAAAGAGCCATAAGCCCAAATGCAATGTTTGATCCTAGGATGAAGCCTGGATCAGGGGAACAGAAAACACTTGTGGGCTGGGCTCAGTGGCTCATACCTGTAATCCCAGTGCTTTGGGAGTCCGAGGGAGGAGGATCACTTGAAGTCAAGAGTTAGAGACTAGCCTCAGGAATATAGCGAGACCCCATCTCTACAAAAAAATAAAATAAAAATAAACTAACCAGACATAGTGGTGTGTGCCTGTGATCCCAGCTACTCAGGAGGCTGAGGCAAGAGGATCACCTGAGCCCAAGAGTTCGAGGCTGCAGTGAGCCATGAGCCATGATCATGCCACTGCACTCCAGCCTAGGTGATAGAGCGAGACCCTGTCTCTAAAAAAAAAAAAAAAAAAAAAAAAATTAAAGACATTTTAGGGATAAGTGGGAATATCTGAATATAGATTGTATGTTAGATAATAGTATTTATAGTATTTTTATGTCATGAATATGCCAATAATAAATAAATAAATAAAAGATAATAGTATTTTATTAATGATACCTTCATGAGAGTGACTTTGTATCTCAGATCATTTGTACTGAGGTTATGTAAGAGAACGTTCTTGTTCTTAGAAGATACAGGCTGAAGGATTCAAGGATGAAATATCACAATGTCCACAACTAACTCAAATAATTCAGAAGATAGATAATAGAGTGGGCACGAGTGTGGCAAAATGTTAACAGTTTCAAGGATTACAGGCGGTTGTGGAACTATGTTCATAACTTTTATGTGGGTCTGAAGATTTTCCAGTGCCCAGGCTGGACACTCTGCTTAGCTTTGTGCGTGGATTATCTCATTTCATCCTCAGAGCAGCTTGGGGATGGGAGAGCTCTATCACACCCATTTTCCAGTGGAGAAAACAGAGGCACAGCTAGTTGTAAGCCCAGGCCACATTATGCCCCCACCCCTTGTTTTGTGAAATTTAGTACTAAAGATACTACATGGCTGTGTGATGTCAGGCAAATCACTTAACCTCTCTGTGATCTGTTTCCTTTTTTTTTTTTTTTTTTTTTTTGCTACGAGTGGATAATTATAATATCAGAAGGTTGTTCTGATGGGTATTATGATATATAAAGAACTTAGAACAGGGTTTGGCCTAAAGTAAGTGATGAGCAAGTGTCTGCTGTTGCTGCTGCTAATTGTATTTGTTGCTGCAGTCGTGATCCCAGCACCCTCGCCTTGGCCAGTGATGGGGAAACCTGGAGGGTGTTTTTTCTTCTGTACCCAGGGCGTGCTTCATGGGTTTGTGATCTATATGGTCACACAGGGTCCCGTGTTCAGAAGATCCCCCCATGTCACTGGCTTGCAATTCGTAACCATTTTCTCACAAGGGGCCTCGAATATTTATTTTATGCACTGGGTCCCACACGTCATGTAGCCAGCCCTGTCTGCTCTTCCTTTTTATTGGATCCCGTTGAGAGCCTCTCCTAGACTAAACTACTTGTGCCTACCTCATTGCAGCAGACAGGCCCAGGCAGGCCGTGGCATTTCAGCAGATCAGATTGTATGTTCCTGTGACCACACTCCAATCCTGATGCAATGCATCAGCCCGCACAGGCCAGTACAGTAGCCATTCATCACATCTGGTCATTGGGCATCTGAGACGTGGCTATTCTAAACTGTGATGTGCTGTGAGTGTGAAATTCACACCAGATTTTGAAGACTTAGCACACATCCGAAAAAGAAATGCAAAATATCTTATTAATAACTATATTGATGGCTGGGCACGGTAGCTCGCGTCTGTAATCCCAGCACTTTGGGAGGCCAAGGCAGGTGGATCACTTGAGGTCAGGAGTTTGAGACCAGCCTGACCAACATGGTGAAACTTTGTCTCTACTAAAAATACAAAAATTAGCCAGGAGTGATGGCACACACCTGTCATCCCAGCTACTCAGGAGGCTGAGGCAGGAGAATCGCTTGAACCTGGGAGGCGGAGGTTGCAGTGAGCCGAGATTGTGCCACTGCACTCCAGCCTGGGCAACAAGAGCAAAACTCCATCTCAAAAGTAATAATAATAACTATATTGATTATGTATCAAAATTATTACATTTTAGATACAATGGGTTAAATAAGATACATGAAAAAAATTGGTTTCAGCTGTTTTTGCTTTTTTCATGTGGCTACCAGAAAATGTAAAATTACCTATGTGATTTGCATTGAAAGCTTGTGTTATATTTCTTTTGGGCAGTACAGTCTTAGAGCAAACTACCTGTGCCTTCATTGTGACTCCAAACCAAACCAGACCAGCAGGTGACAGTGCAGTGAACTGATTTCTAAGTTACATTAATACACTGTGGCCCTGGTGCTGTAGCTTAGACCAGAGTCTCCCAATCAATCCATCAGGCACCTCTTTCTGTTCCTTCTTTTCTATTCCTTTCTCTCTTAAGATAGTCCAAGACACTGATTTTTATACCCAGTGAGTTTGTCAAGTAGCCTAAAGATATTTTTGAGGCAATGTATTGGGTAAAAAGAAACTGAAGTTGGAATCAGAAGAACTAATTTAATAATTAAATTAAAATCCCAAATCACCTCTTTTTTTTTTTTTCTTTTAGAGATGGGGTCTCGCTCTGTCACCCAGGCTGATCTCCATCTCCTGGGCTCAAGCGATCCTCTCACCTTGGCCTCCCAACGTGCTGGGATTACACATCAGGTCCCAGGTCACCTCTTCTCCATGAGGTGAGCTTGGGCATGTTATCTCTCTGTGCTAGGAAACAGAACAGCACTGGCTTTAAAGCCTCACAGACCCGAGTTTGAAGACTGGCTCTGCCGTTGACAAGCTATGTGACACAGGATAAGCCACAACCCTCTCTGAACCTCAGTCTCATCCTCAGTCTCATAGCGTTGATGATGCATACTGTGTAATACTGTTGCAAGAATGGAATAAGATGAAGCAGAACAAATGTCCAACCCAGCAACTGGCACATGGCAGGTGTGCGCTTAATCCCTGCATTCTTAGTGGGATCAGTATTCCCAAGAGAGTGAACATTTATGGGGAAGAAAAGAAATCTTACTCTTTATGAATAAAGTACAGATATAAAATACAATACATAAGCAGATGTACAATTTATCTGTGGAATTAAAATTTCATGGGGTATGTAGCTAATAAAGAATCTTTAGGGGAATGGCAATGAAAAAAAGTTTGAGAAACATTGCATTAATCTGACGGATGGGACTCAGAGGTTGCTTTTCAGTTCAGTTCCTGTAGTTGTCAGAGTATAGGGCTGAAACTCCATGATTGAATTCAACAAGTGTTTTTGAGCACCTACAATAGCCAGGCACCGTTCTGGACCCTGGAAATGGAGGGCACCCTCCAGGTACATGCTTCCCAGAGCTGGTCTCTGAGGTCCCCTGAGCCAGCCCCTGGCTCTGGGAAGATGACCCCTAAATGGCAGCCTCAGTCAGGGGGCAGAGTTTTAGAGAACAACAGGAATAGAAGTATTTGCCTCCCAGGAGTAGATAAGATGGTGTATGTGAAACCTTGACATGATTGGCATTCATTCATAAAATCAGAGCAGATACCTGCACACACAGGCATAAATGAAAGATACTTTGAATTACAGAAAAGTTAAGATCTTTGCAAGTGCATGTAGGAATGCTGCCAGGCACACAGCGTGACTCCAGCCACCAACAAAGTGTTTCCAAGTCTGGAGCTGTGTGGTCCTTGAAGGAGATATAAATGTTTCACTTGTTATACACTGTGATTTTTGCGTACTTAGCAGTTTCTGGAGTCCGTGAGAGTGGTTTGTTTTCTCTGAACGGGAAGTGTGTTTCCTGCAATCACACCGACCTGATTTGTTTGCTGCTTGTTGGGCCTCCCCACGGGAACACGAGATCCCACAGAACACAGAAGGACGTGTCCTTGTTTACTGAGGAATCTCTGGGGCTCAGCACAGGTGTGCAGAAAGCATTTATTGAACTGAACAAACAGATTTTACAAGCCGGACCTTCTGTGGCGTTGGCCCAGGTAGCTACTTCAGCACGGGTACAAGCATCCTTTCTAAGCCAATTCCATTCTTTCACTCCTCCTCCCTTGTAGGATCAGAAATCCAAAGCTAGCTTATCCTTTTGTAGATGTTTCTTTCCATATTATTTCCTACCTCCAGAACAAGGGCTATCTGTGTCTCACATTTGGAAGCTTGGATTTGAAGCCCTGTCTGTTCATTTTTCTCTCCAGTTTTTTCACAGGCTGGGTAACTACCTGCCTGCTAGCAACGATGTGTTCGTTCTCCCTGGATTCCTGATTGAGGTGGGCAGAGAGGACTCTGAGACAGGAGCATGAGGATGAGGCAGATCAGCTTCTTTCTCATGAAATCTGGATGTTGAGGCTGGTAGCAGGACCACCGCATGTGCCAATAGTCTTTAGCAGCTCATCAGGCCATAGAAGTGCCTTTACTAACTTCAAGTCCAGCCTGGGAAACGTAGTGAGACCTTGTCTCTCCCTGTCTAAAAAAAGAAGAAAGAAGAAGGAGTAGGAGGAGGAGGAGGAGAAGGAGAAGGAAAAAAAGAAGTTGTTCACAATTTTTGTTTACTCGTTTACTTATTTTTGAGATGGAGTTTCACTCTTGTCGCCAGGTTGGAGAGCAGTGGCACGATCTCTACTCACTGCAACATTTGCTTCTCAGGTTTAAGCAATTCTCCTGCCTCAGCCTCCCAAGTAGCTGGAACTACAGGCACCTGCCACCACACCCAGCTGATTTCTGTATTTTTTGTAGAGTTGGGACTTCACCATGTTGGCCAGGCTGGTCTTGAACTTTTGACCTCAGGTGATCTGCCTGCCTCGGCCTGCCAAAGTGCTAGGATTACAGGCGTGAGCCATCGCACCCAGCCAAAACGCACAATTTTAAAGAGCTCTTTGGAAACAGAAAATGGCCTGCAACAGGCATCTCTTCCACATCCTATGTACTTTCTTCAATTGACCCTAAGCCAGTTGAGTGCCTCCTGACCTCACAAATAGATTTCATTCTTCCCATTTTACAGATGCAGAAACTAAGGCCCTGATGAGTTCAGCAACTTGCCTAGGTAATAAATATGGCCCAGCCACACTTTAGACCCAGTTTCTGGCTCTCGTTACTTTCCCCACATCATTCTCAGTCTTTATTAGGAATGGACATTTGCCTGTTTCCAAGAACAGTATTTCTGTCTCCCTAAACAAGTCACTGATAATTTTATGATGCCCAAGAGGCAGGTGATAGGAAGTCATGCCTGCAGGGAGAGAGGGCTGGGGCCCATGCAGAGGAGAAAGTCAGAAGAGGCTGTTGCAGCTGAAGTCGGAGGAGAAAGGTGGATGTGAGATAAAGCCTCTGTCCCTGTGCCACTGCCCCTGAATGGGGCCCTGTTAGCCCCATCTGCACAGGCCCACGGCTCCGGCTTTATGGGTTGCTATGGCAACCCCTGGCCTTGACAACTGAAGTGCACTTGGCTGAGTGTGTCTTTGTGTCCCTTTGAGTCTGCAGAGAAGCCAGCAGCTGGGGCTGCAGACGGGAAAGGAATGTCCTCAGCGTCTGCCAGCACTTTTGTCTTGGTCCCAACGGCTGATAGGAAAATGAGAGGCAGGGTCTTTTCTAGAGAGATCTGGGGGGTCCATTTCTAGCCGATGATGCATGCAAAGAGTTCGTGTTCACAGGACCTGGGAAGCAGCGGAGTAGAAAGGTGAGTCAGACGCCATCTTCATAGGCTGCTTGTTGAGCATTTACTGTTTATTCAATGATTGTTTGCAGCCAGGCACTGCTCTGGGGCTGGGGAAACAGTAAGGACTTCTGCCAGCCCACAAAATAGTTCCAACTGCTATTACTCCCATTTTACAGATCAGGAAACTGAGGCACAGAGACGTTACTTAATGTGCCTGAGGTTATACAGCAGGTCAGTGAGAGGCCAGGGATGTCTAGTCTGGGGGTAAGATCATTTTGAAGGATGCAAGACTGGGGAGATGCAGGGAAGAAGCAGTTTCATATCCAGCACCTCACACTCTGCCTTCACAGGCTTTTTTCTCCCTGTATCCATGGGATGTTTGACCTCCAGTTCCAGGGATTTGAGGATCATGAAGACCTGTGGTCATATGCAGGGCCCACCGTCCACCCTTTATGGTAATTAACAGTAGTTCTCAGACTCCGAGCCTCCAGAGCTTCCCCTGGTGCCCAGGTCACACCTGTGAGACTCAGACCTACTTAGTCTGGGTGGGGCTTTGAAACAAGTGTAAGCTTCTGGTGAGCGAGCGTCAGGTGCAGCCAACGCTAGAAATTTCTGGCTTTTGAGCTCTAAGACCTTGAACAAGCCTTTTAGGCTTCTGAACCGGTTTTATAAGGCCAATCCTGCAGATTACCGAAAGCATGTATGGAAGGTCTATTGCATGTGGTAGGTGAACAGTAAGTAAATAAATGGGAGCTGGTACTTTTACTATGATTATTCTTTCTCCACAGCAAATTGGAAGAGTTTGTTTCCACTTCCACCTGAATTCCTCTCACTTTTACTGATTTAAACATTGAACTCGGCCTCTTAGCTCATCTCGCCCCTCCCCGCAATGCACCAGGCACACGAAGGAAGCAGAGAGAGCTAATTTGCATTTTAATCAAAAGAAAAAGGACGAGGAGAGGTGGGTGGGACTGAAGAGCTCACTATCTGGCTAGACCAGGGTTTTGACTTGTTTTGACTGAGACACACAGTAAGGAATAGAACTTACTTCAGGCCCACTGCACAGCTGAAACAAAAATTACCAGCATTTGCTATGTACCCTGACAATTCCTATTCTGTTTGATTTACTGATGTATTTAAATTTCTCTTTCAGTTCTGATCATGTCAAGGAAAAGGTCCCCATGTGATGCCAGCCTGCCTTTAACACCTGTCTGCTCTCTGCCAGTCTCTAGGGAAAGGAGGGGGCCAGGCCTGGGGCTATAGCCTTGGGCAGTCCACTCTGTCCGGCTTTTAATTGAATAACTTAATTTGATTTTATTATGTTCTTTTCCTAGTTGCCTTGTAGCAAATAAAACTTGAGGGGGGAAGGTAGCAATTAGGTTTTTTAATTTGTTATATTTTTCTTTGTAGAGACAGGGGTTTCACCATGTTAGCCAGGCTAGTCTCAAACGCCTGGCCTCAGCTGATCCATCTGCCTCGGCATCCCAAAATTCTGGGATTACGGGCATAAGCCACCACACCTGGCCAGAAGGTAGCAATTGGAAAGGATCCTAGGAAAATTACTTTTTTAAATTGAAAAAGCAAGTTGATTTCAGGAAAAATGTTAAGTAAACACAAGTCATATGAGACATGAGAGCTCAAAGGAAGGGTAGTATGCTAAGAACTGAGGTTCGGGAAATGCATGGGGGAGATTGAGGGTCTCAGAGACCAGGAGGGCCAACAACCAGCCTGCTGTGACTTCAGATGTTCAGATTTCTCCAACCTCCTTGGTCACAATTTCATGGCGTGCCAGTGCTCTGAAAGCACGTCCCTTCTAACCAGGAATCTTTCACCTGCTTCTTTCCCCACATGTGCACATCCAGGGTCTAGCAGATTGCAAAGGGCCTGGTAGAATCAAAGAGGGATATACTAACGCCACTTCAGGTAGGAGCAAGGCTTGGGGAATATGCTGTGGCAAATTCTCAGTAATATGGAACTCTTAGCACGCTTGCCAGGTGTTTCTCAGAGTCCGAACGGGCCTTAGAAACAATGTGATCCAGCCAGGCAAGGTGGCTCATGCCTGTAATTCCAGCACTCTGGGAGGCCGAGGGATCACTTGAGGTCAGGAGTTCAAGACTAGCCTAGCCAACATGGTGAAACCCTGTCTCTACAAAACATACAAAAATTAGCCAGGTGTGGTGGCGTGCACCTGTAATCCCAGCTGCTCAGGAAGCTGAGGCAGGAGAATCACTTGAATCCGGGAGGCAGAGGCTACAGTGAGCCAAGATCACACCAGTGCACTCCAGCCTGGGTGACAGAGTAAGACCGTGTCTCTCAAAAAAATAAAATAAAGAGAG
The DNA here is from genome assembly GCF_029281585.2 of Gorilla gorilla gorilla. Classification (NCBI taxonomy): domain Eukaryota; kingdom Metazoa; phylum Chordata; class Mammalia; order Primates; family Hominidae; genus Gorilla; species Gorilla gorilla. The sequence goes on from NC_073242.2 coordinate 12,365,615, forward strand.
GAAGCCAAGAGGCTATTTAGGATATCATTGCCTTCATCCAGGAGAAGGATGATGGCAAGTTGGACCAGAGCATGTTGGAGACTTGCGCACAAGCAGGGATATACTGGAACCCTGGGCACCCAGCTCCCTTCTATCATCATTGATGCTTCAGGCATCTGTACCAAGAAAGAGAGCCTTCCCTTGTGGCAGCCTGCATCTGGGGTTTCCAGTGCAAGCCTGCAGGGAAAGTCTGCCTATCTGTGAGGTCTCTTTCCTTGGCAACTCCAGAAATCTCCAGGGATCTCAGACCATAGGGCTCTAGAATCAAGTATTAAGACAGGAGCAAGTCAGGGACAGAGTAAATGCAAATGACTTGTGTGCCTATGATTGTCCAGGATGTGTTCATCCATTATCCCTAATTCCCAGCACAACCCTGCAGTGAGAGAGGCATCACTATCTCCAATCTACAAATCAGGAAACAGGCTCAGAGCGTTTTCGTAAGTTTCACCCTGTTATACAAGTACCTAAGATAGGGCAGTGGTTTGGATCCAAGCTTTATATATATATATATATATATATATTTTTTTTTTTTTTTTTTTTTTTTTTTTTGAGACGGAGTCTTGCTCTGTCGCCCAGGCTGGAGTGCAGTGGCACGATTTAGGCTCACTGCAACCCCCACCTCCTGGGTTCAAGCAATTCTCCTGTCTCAGCCTCCCCAGTAGCTGGGATTACAGGCGCACGCCACCATGCATGGCTAATTTTTATATTTTTAGTAGAGACAGGATTTCACCATTTTGGCCAGGCTGGTCTTGAACTCTTGACCTCAGGTGATCCATCCACCTCAGCCTCCCAAAGTGCTGGGATTCCAAGTGTGAGCCACTGCGCCCAGCCCCAAGCTTTATATTCTAAAACCCAGGCTCAAATACCACCTCCATGCACAACCCACATATCTTAATTATCTATTATGCTGCACATAACAGACATCACTAATCTATCACATTTTGTTCACCTGAAAACCTAAAAGAGTGCTTCCTGCTAACAGGTCAAAAAATAATGAAAAATAAAAAATAAATTAAGTAAACCTAAAAGAGGCCGTAAAATCTTTTTGTTCGCTGCTCCAAATAGGCAATACTCATTGGCTAGCACTGGCACGTGTTGTAACATTTGTTTGCCATTTCAATACTGCACAGAAAATTAGCTTCTCTCGGCTAGGCATGGTGGTTCACACCTGTAATCCCAGCACTTTGGGAGGCCAAGGTGGGAGGACTGCTTGAGCCCAGGAGTTCAAGATCAGCCTGGGCAACATGGTGAAACCCCATCTCTCCAAAAAAGAAATACAAAAATTAGCCAGGTGTGGTGGCATGTGCCTATAGTCCCAGCTACTCGGTAGGCTGAGATGGGAGGATCACTTGAGCCTGGGAGCCAGAGGTTGCTGAGATGGCACCACTGCACTCCAGCTTGGGCAATAGAGCCAGACCTTGTCTCAGAAAAAAAAAAAAAAAATGGCAATCTTGGGGTCACACAGCCTGTAGCAGGTGGAAATTGAAGAATAAGTCTGTGTGATCAGAGTGTGTCATTACTCTACACGCACTTCTTTGGTCCTCTCTCTTCCCATCTACAAAAGACAGCCAACTCCATAATCTCTTTTTCTTTTTTCTTTTCTTTTTTTTTTTTTTTTGAGATGGAGTCTCACTCTGTTGCCCAGGCTGGAGTGCAGTGGTGCCATCTCGGCTCACTGCAACCTCCGCCTCCCGGGTCCAAGCGATTCTCCCGCCTCAGCCTCCAAAGTAGCTGGGATTACAGGCGCCTGCCACCACGCCCAGCTAATTTTGTGTTTTTAGTAAAGACGGGGTTTCTCCATGTTGGTCAGGCTGGTCTCGAACTCCTGACCTCAGGTGATCTACCCGTCTCGGCCTCCCAAAGTGCTAGGATTATAGGCGTGAGCCACTGCACCTGGCTTTTTCATTTTTATTAAGATAAACATAACATTAACCTTTTTAAGTGAAAATTCAGACCCTTTTAGAACATCCACAATGCTATGCAGCCACCAGCGCTATCTAATTCCAGATTTTTTTCATCACCCCAGAGACCCCTGTACCCATTAAGTAGTCATCTCTTACTCCTCCCAGGCCCCTGGCAACCACTAACTTATTTTCTGTCTTTATAGATTTACCTACTCTTGAAGGTTCCTATAAATGGATTCGTTGACTATGGGGCATTTTACCTCTGCATTCATTCATATAGCATAAAAAATGTTTTGAGATTTATCCATGTTGTAGCATGTGTCAGAACTTCATTCCTTTTTATGACTGAATAATATTTCGTTGTAAGGATAGACCATGTTTTGTTTATTCATTCATCCATTGATGGACATCTGGGCTTTTTCTACCTTTCGGCGATTGTGAATAGTGCTGCTATGTGTATTTGTTTGAGTCTCTGTTTTCAGTTCTTTGGGTTGATGCAAAGGTCATTTCCTTTTGCACCAACCTGTACTTAGGGGTGGAATTGCTGGGTCATGTAGTAGTAATTCTATGCTTAACTTTTTGAGGAACTTGTAGTTCTTAAAAGGCCATGCCAACTCTAGGACTGAGGGTTTAAGAGCTAACCCCTGCCTTCTTACTCCTCATCAACTCCCACCCCAGTGGGTGCCCTCCAACATACCTGCCTCGAGAACCCCCTCCCCAGCTCAGTGACCCCAGCATCTCATTGACATGCTGAGTGCATGCTCCCTGCCCCTCCCTGGGAGCCTGCCTAAACACAGACCCTTCTATTCTTTCTAATTTTTTTTGTACCCATTAACTATCCACCTCCCATTCAACCCCCCCACTACCCTTCCCAGCCTCTGGTAACCATCCTTCTACTCTCTATGCCCATGACTTCAATTGATTTGATTTTTAGATCCCACAAATAAGTGAGAACACATGCCACTTGTCTTTGTGTGCCTGGCTTATTTCACTTAACATGATGATCTCCAGTTCTATCCACGTTGTTGCAAATGACTAGATCTTTTTTTTTTTTTTTTTTTTTTTTTTAAGATGGAGTCTCGATCTGTCGCCCAGGCTGGAGTGCAGTGGCGCCATCTCGGCTCACTGCAACCTCCGCCTCCCAGGTTCAAGCGATTCTCCTGCCTCAGCCTCCCTAGTAGCTGGGACTACAGGCATGGGCCACCACACCCAGATGATTTTTGTTTTTTGTAGAGATGGGGTTTCGCCATGTTCGCCAGGCTGGCCTCAGGTGATCCACCTGCCTCAGCCTCCCAAAGTGCTGGGATTACAGGTGTGAGCCACTGCGCTGAATAGTACTCCATTGCATGTATGAACCACATTTTCTTTATCCATTCATCTGTTATTGGACACTCAGGTTGCTTCCAAATCTTAGCTATTGTAAGCAGTGCTGCAACAAACATAGGAGTGCAGATATCTCTTCGATATACTGAGTTCCTTTCTTTTGTGTATTTGCCCAGCAGTGGGATTCCTGGATCATATGGTAGCTCAATTTTTAGTTTTTTGAGGAACTTCCAACTGTTCTCCATAGTGGTTGTACTAGTTTACATTCCCACTAACAATGTACAAGGGTTCCCTTTGCTCCACATCCTCTCCAGCATTTGTTATTGCCTGTCTTTTGGATATAAGCCATGTTAACTGGGGTGAGTTGACAGCTCTTTGTAGTTTTGATTTGCCTTCTCTGATGATCAGTGATGTCAAGCACCTTTTCATATGCTTGTTTACCATTTGTATGTCTTCTTTTGAGAAATATCTATTCAAATCTTTTGTCCATTTTTTGATCGAATTATGAGATTTTTTTCTATAGAGTTGTTTGAGCTCCTTTGTATATTCTGGTTATTAATCCCTTGTCAGAGGAGTAGTTTGTAAATATTTTCTCTTGTTCTGTGGGTTGCCTCTTCGCTTTGTTGATTGTATCCTTTGCTGGAGCACAGACCCTTCTGGATGCAACTAGAGCAGCTGGGCTCCCTCCTCCCTTTGAGAGGGTCTCCAGAGGGCCCTATCAATCAAGATCAGCCTAGAAATTGTTGCTGGGAGTTGGCTCCAGCTGACCGCACCTTCACCTTCCCTCCCAGTGCTTTATGATTTCATACCACACCCACTCTCACTGTGCACCAGGATCCTTAGCTACTCCGTGTCATCATACACCTCCGAGCACTTGCCTTATCCCTGCTTTCTTCTTTGCCTTCTGAAATCTCCTAACTTTTGAAGATGCAGCTCAGGCAACACCTCCCTGACATTGTCACCCCAGCCAGAAAGAATCTCCCCATGTTCCCTTAGCACTTCCCTCACACCAGCAAAATAGTCGTGATTCTGTTCTATCTTATGCAGAATTTGTTGTTGACAGTGAACTGGAAAATTTTTATGTACATATCATGCTGGGTTATTTTAAGAAATTATTCACATGATGGGTAAAGCAGCCTAGTACATTAAATTCTTCCATTTTCTTTCTGCTCATAGTTCTCTGCCACTAAATTATGAGCTTCAGAAAGAAAGCAATTTATCCATCTTGGTTTCTCCTAAGAGAAGTGATGACTTGGCCAGGAGCGGTGGCTCATGCCTGTAATCCCAACCCTTTGGGAGTCCAAGATGGTAGGATCACTTGAGCTCAAGAGTTCGAGACCAGCCTGGGAAAAATAGCAAGACCTCATCTCTACTAAAAATTTAAAAAAATTAGCCAGGCATGATGGCACATGCCTGTAGTCCCAGCTACTTGGACGGCTGAGATGGGAAGATTGCTAGAGCCCGGGCGATAGAGGCTGCAGTGAGCCCTGATCGCCCCACTGCACTCCAGCCTGGGCGACAGAATGAGACCCTGTCAGAGAGAGAGACAGATTGATTGATTATATCTAAACGATGCAGTGCCTTGCTGATAACAGGTGCCTAATTAACTTTTGTTGATTGAATTAGTGGGTGAGAGGGAGTGAATGAATGACATTAACTCTTCCAATTGTTTGAAATATATTGTGCTAAGAATTAATGTCTAACAGAGATCAGATTTTGTTATAAGGTCAATTTTCAACTGCAGGCCACCAAAATGTCAACACGGTATATTTTCCAATGTGACATTTTGTAATTGAAAACGTGGGTTTGGCTCTCACTTTTGCAGAATATTCAAATGTTGAGTTCTCTGAGATACTCGGAGTTTCAAAAACGTGTTTAATGGAAATTGAATTGTGTGACGCCTCAGTGCTCCCTGTTTGAGACAAGTGGTTTTAAGGGAAAGACATGAACTGCACTTTCTACGTAGTTACTGTTGCTAAATTAATAGGCTTGCATTGAGTTGGATATCCTAGAATAGAAAAAAAAAATCCATTGAGTTATTAAGAAAAGAGTTTGGGCCGTGCACAGTGGCTCACACCTGTAATTCCAGCACTTTGGGAGGCCGAGGCGGGTGGATCACAAGGTCAGGAGATTGAGAACCTTCTGGCCAACATGGTGAAACCTCATTTCTACTAAAAATACACAAATTGGCCAGATGTGGTGGCGCATGCCTATAATCCCAGCTACTCGGGAGGCTGAGGCAGGAGAATCGCTTGAACCAGGGAGTCAGAGGTTGCAGTGAGCCGAGATCACGCCACTGCACTCCAGCCTGGCAACAGAACGAGACTCCATCTCAAGAAAAAAGAGTTTGGTTTCTCAGTTAATTCATGGCCACACTTTCCAAGCCCACACTTTCTCAAAAAGTTTCCTCTGGTGAAAAGCAATAAAATTTATTCTGTGAACTAGGTCATTTTTATTCATGAAGCCTCATATCAACAATAGCTAGGGGCCGGGCACGGTGGCTCACGCCTGTAATCTCAGCACCTTGGGAGGCCAAGGCAGGCAGATCACTTGAGCTCAGGAGTTCAAGACCATCCTTCACAACATGACAAAAACCTGGCTCTACTGAAAATAAAAAAATTAGCTGGGCGTGGCAGCATTCGCCTGTAGTTCCGGGTACTTGGGAGGTGGCAGGATGGCCTGACCCTGGGGGAGGCAGAGGTTGCAGTGAGCTAAGATTACACCACTGCTCTCCAGCCTGAGTGACAGAGCCAGACCCTGTCTCAACAAAAACAAAAACAGCTAGGTGTTTTGTTATTAGCTGGATTAACTGATGTTACAATGCATAGAGGCAGGGGCTTTGGGGTCAGACAGTCTCAGGTAAGCCTATGACTGAGGCCGAATGTCATAACCTCTCTGAGCCTCCCTTTTATCATCTCTGAACAGGGAGATTACCCTACTCCTATAGATGGTTGAGCAAAGTGAAGGGAGTAATGTACCCTTCAGAATGTCTCACAAAGACCAGGCACCATGGCTCATGCCTATAATCCCAGCACTTTAGGAGCCAAGATGGGAGGATCATTTGAGCACAGGAGTTTGAGACCAGCCTGGGCAACATAACGAGACCCCTGTCTCTAAAAATATATATATTCAAAAATTAGCTGGGCATGGTGGTGCATGCCTGTAGTCCCAGCTACTTGGGGGGGCTAAGGTGGGAGGATCTCTTGAGCCCAGGAGTTCAAGGCTGCAGTGAGCAATGATCACGCCACTGCTCTCTAGTCTTTCTTTTGTCTAGCCCTTTTTTGTCTTAAAAAAAAAAAAAAAAAAAAAAAAAAGACCCTGTTTGAATGCTGGATCATCTCAGTGGGTAGAGGGTGTCAGGACTCTGGCCCAGCCCTGTCTATCAACCATGGCCAGTAGGGCCAGGTCTACGCCCCCGCAGAGGAATGGGGAAGTATCTGAGAATGGGGAGGAAGGAAGTGCAGAGCAGACACCCCAGAAGATACTTCCTGCACCAACCCCACCCCACCCGTGATAGTACCTCAGTTGCCTGAAGACAGGATAATGACCTGTCTCTGTCTTCTAGGAGCTGCCTCCTAGAGCTCTGGGGATGAAACGAGATAGTTCTACAGCACCAGCTGAGAGCCTGCACGTAGCAAGTGCTCAGTGCTTGATGATGCTTAGAGGGTAAGGACGGCCTCTAACTGATCTTTGAATGCCCTAGTGCCCAGTGAAGGGTCTGGCACACGGTAGGTGTACCATGAATGTTCGTAGCACAAATGCATCAATGGCAACCGCCTCCCTCCTTCATTCACTCTTTCCTTCTAATAATACAGCCAACATTCTATTAGCTCTGTGGGCAGCCAGAGTGTGCTGGAACTCGCCATCCTGGGCTCCCTGCCTGATTCTCCACACTATTCCTGCCCTGTGCTGCTGAGCCCACGTGTTTCCCAGCACCTGCACCTGTACTCTGAACCCGCCTGTCATTCCTCCTTGCCCTGTTCTCTCTCCTTGGATTCAGGCCTCCCCTCCAGCTGTGGGATCTCTCTAGGTCTGTATTTATCACCTCTGGTTGGCACTTCCTATATGCTGTCATCACAGGAGCAGGGGGTGGGGGAAGACTCTTGGTCTTCATCCAGGTCTAGGATGGAATTTCTGTCCACTGTGGGGCTGGGTAGAGTCAGGCAGCCCAAGCCAGGGCTGCATGAGGAGAGGGCTGTGTCCGCAGGGTCTGTCACAGAGTAAGTTTCAGGTGTTACAACTCACAATAAATCCATGCATTAGGCACAAGCCAGGACTCCTGAGCCAGATACCTCTCAACCCCAACGCTGGCTCCACCACCAACTTGCTGTGTCCTGGGTAAACCACATGGCTTCTTTTAAAAAAATAGTTTTACTTTGTTTACTGTCCAAAGTACTCATTAATTGTTTATTTATCAAGAGAAACTATTTCTAATTTTTTGTGTGTGAGACGGTGTCTCACTCTATCACCCAGACTGGAGTGCGGTGGTGTGATCTCGGCTCACTGCCATCTCTGCCTCCCAGGTTCAAGTGATTCTTGTCCCTCAGACTCCTGAGTAGCTGGGATTACGGGCGTGCGCCACCACACCCAGCTAATTTTTGTATTTTTAGTAGAGACAGGATTTTACTGTGTTGGCCATGCTGATGTCGAACTCCTGACCTCAAGTGATCCACCTGCCTTGGCCTCCCAAAATTCTGGGATTACAGGAGTGAGCCACCCTGCCAGCCCAAAGAGAAACTATTTCTTAGCCCCCATATTCATGTTTCATAGTTCAGGAACACAGGTCAGTGATAAACTTCTAGGTAACTCAACCCAAAGAAATTCTTTATATTCCAAAATCACTTTGCACTCTGAACAATAATAGCCGTCCTCATCGCTTCTACATATGCCTTCTTTCTTGGTTCAGCCACAGCAAACTTATAGAGAGCTGCAACTCTCAGGGATATAGTGACTGCTCCAACAATGTGAAATGGCAGACTCTGGACCGGAAGGCCACACACCTGAGTTTTGTCAAAGCACTGGAAGCCGTGGTAGTTGTCTAGTTGTCCTTGATAGGTATGTCAACCTAAACACCAATGTCTTTCCTGGATCACTTTTCTTTCTTTTTTTTTTAATTGTTATTTTTAAAATCACACACATAACATAAAATTTACCATCTTCGCCATTTTTAAGTATACAGTACGGTATTATAAGCACTTTTGTTGTATAGTGAAGCTCCAGAACTACTTCATCCTGCAAACTGAAACTCCAAACACACTAAACAATGTCCTTTTTTCCCTTCCCCCAGCCCTTGGCAACCACCATTCCTCTTTTTCTGTTTCTCTTTTTTTCCCCCCTTGAAACAGAGTTTCGCTCTGTCGCCCAGGCTGGAGTGCAGTGGTGCGATCTCAGCTCACTGTAACCTCTGCCTCCCGAGTTGAAGTGATTCTCCTGCCTCAGCCTCCCAAGTAGCTGGGATTACAGGAGCTCGCAACCACGCCCGGGTAATTTTTTATATTTTTGGTAGAGACGGGGTTTCACTATGTTGGCCAGGCTGGTCTTGAACACCTGACCTCAAGTGATCCGCCCATCTTGGCCTCCCAAAGTGCTGGGATTAGAGGCATGAGTCACCATGCTCAGACCCTCTTTGTGTTTCTAGGAGGTTGACTACTTTAGGTTTCATATGACAGGAATCATGCAGTATCTGACCTTTGGTGACTGGCTTATTTCACTTAGCATAATGTCTTCCAGCCTCATCCATGTTGCAGCATATAACAGGAATTCCTCCTTTTTTAAGGCTGCATAATATTCCACTCTGTGGATATGGCATATTTTTTCCCATTCATCTGTCAATGGACGTCTAGGTTGCTTCCACCTCTTGGCTATTGTGAATAATGCTACAGTGAACATGGGTTACAATACATCACTTCTGGAGCCTCCATTTCCTCATCTGTAAAATGGGGATAATCACGCCCGCCCCATTGTTGCTGGCACGTGAAAGAAGCCTGATAAATCATGCTCCTAGCACCTTTCACTTTTCCTTCAAGGCACTTCTCCCCATTATAATGATGCCCTTGTTTATGTTATGATTCATTTCATTCTCTTTGTTCCTCATGAGGATGTAAGCTCCAGGCCTGCCTCATTCATCCCTGTATGTCCAGTCTGAGAAACAGTACTTGGTACAAAGTCAGCACTCAATGGAGTACTTGTTGCAAAATAAATAGAGGGATTTTGATGGAGTGTTTGGGCTAAGTGTTGCGTGACTGTGAGGTTTGCTGACTCTGGGGTCACACACATCTGAGTTCTGCTTTCAGATCCACCACTTAACCTCTCTGTGTCTCAATTTCCTCCTCTGTAAAAAGACCATGGAGCATGGTTGTACATGTTAATAATAGTAATAAATATTAATCATACTGTATATAAAGCGTTTTGTGCAGCATGCATCACACAGAAAGGACTCGGGAAACAGGGTCCATGAAGAGGAATGACACATGAATGGTGCTGTCGCTGTTCTGAGATACAATACCATTTATGTAAAAAATACACATACCAATTAACAAAACAGGTTTTAGCAGAAAGATCTACAGACAGAAGGAGACACACAAAACACATTTAAATGATGTTCTGGGGAGAGGGAACAGGGAGCAAGGAGAGATGATTAAAGGAAACAAACTGGGGGATAGGGGGTGCTCCAGGCTCCCAATAAGAATGGCAATCAGGGCTGGACACAGTGGTTCATACCTGTAATCCCAGCACTTTGGGAGGCCAAGGCAGGCAGATTACTTGAGGTCAGAAGTTCGAGACCAAACTAGCCAACATAGTGAAACCCCGTCTCTACTTAAAAAAAAAAAAAAAAAAAAAAAACTCGCTGGGCATGGTAGCACATGCCTGTAGTCCCAGCTACTCAGGAGGCTGAGGTTACAGTGAACCGAGATCAAACCACTGCACTCCAGCCTGGGCGATAGAATGAGACTCCATCTCAAAAAAACAAACAAAAAAATGTGAATTGAAGTATATATTCAGTATAATATAGTTTTGGGTTGGTTTTTTTTGTTTTGTTTTGGTTTGGTTTTTTTTGAGACAGGGTATCACTTTGTCACCCAGGCTGGAGAGCAGTGGCACGATTATGGCTCACTGCAGCCTCAAATTCCTGGGCTCAAGTGATCCTCCCACCTCAGCCTCCTGAGTAGCTGGGACTATAGGCAGGCACCACCACACCCAGCTAATTTTTAAAGTTTCTGTGAAGATGGGATCTTGCTATGCTGCCCAGACTAGTCTGGAACTCCTGGCCTCAAGAAATCCTCGGTCTCCCAGTGTGGCTGAGATGACAGGTGTGAGCCACCTTGCCTGGCCTAATATATAAAGTCCATGTTCAGTATAAAACCCAAGCATTTGACAATGTCAGAAGAACTTTCCCCATTAGGTGGGAAGTGGTGGGGATGGGATCTTTGGCTGAGAGGGGAGTGGTCTTCATGGGCCTAAGTCTGCATTTCTGGTTTCTTTCAGGGTGGCAGCACGCAAAGGGCGTCCCTGTCCCTCAAGGGGTCATGGCCTCCATGTTGCTCGCCCAGCGCCTGGCCTGCAGCTTCCAGCACAGCTACCGCCTGCTGGTGCCTGGTAAGCCCCGGGGGTCTTGATAAGAACTGGTACTAATGGAAGATACCACCCAGACTAGGGATTCCTGGGCTGGAAGAGCCCTTGGGAGTAAAGGGACCAGCCAGTGAGTGTTTCTGGGACTGTCCCACTGTATTAGTCTGTTCTCATGCTGCTAATAAAGGCACACCTGAGACTGGGTATTTTATGAAGAAAAAGAGGCTTAATGGTCCCACAGTTTCATATGGCTGGGGAGGCCTCACAATCACGGCGGAAGGCGAAGGAGGAACAAAGGCACGTCTTACATGGCGACAGGCAAGAGAGCGTGTGCAGGGGAACTGCCGTTTGTAAAACCATCAAATCGTGTGAGACTTAATCAATTGACTATCATGAGAACAGCATGGGAAAGACCCACCCCCATGATTCAATTACCTCCCACTGGGTCCCTCCCATGACATGTGGGAATTATGGGAGCTACGATTTAAGACGAGATTTGAATGAGGACACAGCCAAACCACATCACCCACTATCCATAAAACTATCACCATCGCCACCTCCTTTCTCTCTCCCATCTCTATCGTATGATCCTGTCCCAAGTGCCTCAGTCTGATGGGATTGGATCCACCCTGGAGCCACTCTGCCTGCAGGTAGGCAGTGGCCTCCACAGCCAGATGGTCCCAGGCCATCTCTGCAGGGACCGCTGGGGAAAACACACATCTGGGGTTGCTGCTAAGGAACAAAGAAAGCCATAAACGACTCTGAAATTGACCTAAAGCCCAGCTGTGCTTCAAGGTCACTGGATCACTGGATGGGAGGCACCATCTTAGGAATGTCTCACCCCCACTCTGCCCCACACCCATGGCCACTTGCACTGGCTCCTTCTTCCTTCTGTTTGACCTCTTTGAGACCTCCCTCCCAATAGTCCCATGAGGGAGGCTCAAGTGAATCCTATTTTATAGGTGAGAGAACTCAGGCTTAGAGAAGTAAAGCCATTTGCCCAAGGTCACACAGCCACTTGCAAGCAACTCTGTCCGGCTCCAATGCGAACTACTCCTCCGTGTGCCTCCATGTGGCTCTGGAGGCAGAGCCGCCAGCAGGAGCCTCCCTTCAGATGCCCCAAGAATGGCCTCCTGCAGAGATATAAACTGCCTGGCTCGGGGCTGGCCATGAAATAGGTTCAGAAAGACCAGTGAGCCTCCAGTCTGTCCCCAGCTCTCTCAGAGCCCCTGTGCTTGTCATCATGGTGTCCCTTGTTGTCAGGCCTTACTGCCTTCTGAAGACAAACTGCTAGCCGTGTCCTTGGTCTGCATGTTGAATGCTGGTGTGTATGTCCTGGGTGGGATAAACAGTAGGAGTGTTCACCCCTCCCCAAAGGGTATTAGTAGGATTTATTTTAAAATAAACATCTTGGCCAGGCGCAGTGGCTCACAACTGTAATCCCAGCACTTTGGGAGGCGAGGTGGGCAGATCACCTGAGGTCAGGGGTCGAGACCAGCCTGGCCAACATGGTGAAACCCCGTCTCTACCAAAAATACAAAAATTAGCCAGGTGTGGTGGTGGATGCCTGTAATCCCAACTACTCAGGAGGCTGAGGCAGGAGAATCGCTTGAATCCAGGAGGTAGAGATGGCAGTGAGCTGGATCGTGCCACTGTACTCCAGCCTGGGCAACATCAAGGCTCTGTCTCAAAAAAATAAAAAATAAATAAATAAATATCTTATTTTTAAAAAATTTTAGATTTACAGAGAAGTTACAAAGATATTACAGGGAGACCCCATATGGCCCTCACCAGTTTCCTCCGTTGTTAACATCGTACATCACCAAGATGCAGTTGTCAATACTAAGAAACTAGCTGGCCAGGCGCGGTGGCTCACGCCTATAATCCCAGCACTTTGGGAGGCCAAGGCAGGAGGATCATCTGAGGTCAGAAGTTCGAGACCAGCCTGGGCAACATGGTGAAACCTCATCTCTACTAAAAATACAAAAAAAAAATTAGCCGGGTGTGGTGGCAGGCACCTGTAATCCCAGCTACTTGGGAGGCTGAGGCAGAAGAAGCACTTGAACCCAGAAGGCGGAGGTTGCAGTAAGCTGAGATTGAGCCACTGTACTTCAGCCTGGGCAACAGACCGAGATTAAAAAAAAAAGAAAGAAAGAAAGGAAAGGAAAGCAAGAAAGGAAGAAAAGGAAGGAAGAAAGAAAGAAAGAAAGAAAGACAGTGGCTCACAGCTGTAACCCCAGCAATTTGGGAGGCTGAGGCAGGAGGATCGCTTGAACCCAGGGGTTTGAGACCAGCCTGGGCAACATAGGGAGACCCTGTCTCTGTGAAAAATACAAAACTTAGCTGGGCATGGTGACATGTGCTTGTAGTCTCAGCTGCTGGGGAGGCTGAAGCGGGAGGATTGCTTGAGCCTGGGAGATCGAGGCTGCAGTGAGCCATGATCATGCCACAGCACTCCAGCCTGGGTGGCCTTGTCTTAAAATAATAATAATAGATAAATAAATTTTCAAAGACACTAAGAAACTGACCTTGGTATGTTACCATTAACCAAACTCCAGACTTTTATTTGGCTTTCACTCATTTTTCCTTTAATGTCTTTTTCTGCTCCAGGATCCAATCCAGGTACACACATTGCATTGATTTGTCTCGTCTTCCATGGCCTCCTCTGGTCTGTGACAGTTTCTCAGTCTTTTCCTTATTCTTCTCGACCTTGGTGGTTTTAAGAAGTTATCAATGGCTTTTGAGGTTTTGCTTTTCCTTTTTTCTTTTTCTTTTGTGTGTGTGTGTGTGTGTGTGTGTGTGTGTGTGTGTGTGTGTTTGAGATGGAGTCTCACTCTGTTGGCCAGGCTGGAGTGGTGCCGTGGTGCAATCTCGACTCACTGCAACCTCCACCTCCCAGATTCAAGTGATCCTCCTGCCTCAGCCTCCCAAGTAGCTGGGATTACAGGCACCTGCCACCATGCCCAGCTAATTTTTATATTTTTTGTAGAGACAGGGTTTTACCATGTTGGCCAGGCTAGTCTCCAACTCCTGACCTCAAGTGATCCACCCATCTTGGCCTCCCAAAGTGTTAGGATTACTGGCATGAGCCACTGCACCTGGCCAAGGTTTTGCTTTATTTATTTATTTATAAGAGAAGCATATTAATGTTTACCCATAATTATGCTAAAATAAATGAGAAAGATGTAGGTATGGAGGGTTCCAAGTCAGAAAGAGAGTCTGGCACAGACGATCCATTCATCCCATAACTAAGGCTGTTGGGCACCTACTGCATGCCAAGTGCTGTGCTGGGTATTAAGGATGTGGCAGTGAAGAAGGACATGTGGCTCTTGTGGAGCTCTAGCCTGGTGGCACATGTGGCACCATCTTTAAAGGTCATTCTCCAGGACATCTGAGCCTTCCTAAGGAGACACCATGGGAAGAGCACTAGATCAAGATTCATGTGATTGGGTTGCTAGCTTCACCACACATTAACCAAGTGAGCCTAACCGATAGATCTTATCCAAGCCTCAGTTTTCTCATCAGGAAAACGGGTCTAATAATCATATCCTTCCTATTTCACAAATTTCTTGCATTAGAAGAAATGGTTCATATGGGCCAGGCACAGTGGCCCACACCTATAATACCAACACTTTGGGAGGCTGAGGTGGGTGGATCACCTGAGGTCAGGAGTTCAGGACCAGCCTGGCCAACATGATGAAACCCCGTCTCTACTAAAAATACAAAAATTAGCTGCGCGTGGTGGTGCACACCTGTAATCCCAGCTGCTTGGGAGGCTGAGGCAGGAGAATGGCTTAGAACCCAGGAGGCGGAGGTTATGGTTCATGTGAAAGCACTTTATTTATATTTACGGTAAGGTGGGAAGTGTCCTAACTCCCATTTTACAAGCATGGAAATACAGGCACAATGCAAAAAACAAAAAAAAAACAACAACAAAAAATAGAAATGGCTAAATCACAGAGTTTCTTACCTTTACCTCTTCAGCATTTTCTTGGCTGGAGCTGAATCTTTTTTGGCACATTTATGATTTAGAGAACCATGTGGTGAGATTTTGTCTTTTCTTTTGACTTATTGATTTGGGATATCTAGTAAGCCAGAATATGGTTTTTTAAGAATACTAAAACACAGTGTTGGCAAAGATAGAGGAATATGTGTTCTCTCGTACGCTGCTATTAGGCAAGTAGCAACCAGGGGAAGGATTAAAAAGTGATAGGAATTACAGCTTACTTTTAACCCATTTAGCTCTCACCACCACTCTTTCAGGTAAAGGAAACTTCAAGTCAGGGAAATTAAGTTGCCAGAGCCACAGAGCTGATGAGCGGCTAAGCCAGGCTTTTGCGCTAAGCCCAGTTGGCTCCAGGACCCGAGCCACTGTATTGGTTATCTGCCGCCACATAACACATACCTCCAAATTTAGCAGATTGGGATCCTATGTTTATTATCTCAGTTTCTGCCGGTTGGGAATCCAGGGGTGACTTAGCCAGATCCTCTGGCTCAAGGTCTGTCTTGAGGGTGTAATGGAGCTGTCAGCTGGGGCTGTGGTCTCATATGATGGCTCAACTTGGCGGTTGGAGGATCTACTGGCAGTCCCACTAACGGGGTTGTGGCTGGATTCAGTTCCTTGGAGGCTGTCAGCCAGAAGCCACTCTCAGTTCCTTGACATGTGGACCTCTTCACAGAGCCGCTTACAATGTGGCAACTGCTCCCTCAAAGCAAGAGAGGGTGCCAAAAATGGAAGCCTCAGCCTGCAACCATACCCACAGCATTTTCCTGCTTCTCCATGGTGTCTCCACCAGGTCCCTGTGAGGCCATTAAAGTGACGACAGTTAACGATCTGACATGGTGTTCCCAATGGTATCATTTTATGCCTCCCCAAAATTAATAATCTTATGTTGGTAAATAGAATACAGAGAGTGGGAGACCACATCAAAATTGTTATCGCTGGGTAGAAAATTAAATGTGTTTTCTTTTTTCCATGTTGCTTATTGGTATCTTCCTCAATGAGCATTTTATCACAAAATAAGTGGGGTGGACAGTTGCAGGAGCAGATAAAAAAAATTTTTTAACAGAAAAGCAGAGCAAACAACTCCAGTTGGACTTGACCTTCATTCTGGCCCGGCTCATGTACAGAGCTTTGGCCGTTTAGGAACACGACATTCGTTTATCACTCTCGGTCTAAAGATCAAGAGAACATTAAAAATGTTTGCTAGCTACTGTATAGTTTGGAGCTAAAAATGGACTCTGGCTTGGCATGGCCATTGAGGGCTGTGAACCCCAGAGGGCCAGGCTGGATGGACCATTCACATAGTGTGTCTGGTCTTGTGTGTCAATAACATACTCTTGCCTTCTGGATGTGTTATTTTATTCAAGAATGAAAATGCTTGATCATTCAGTATTAATTCAAACTGGTTTTTTGCATCTTTGTGATCATGATCAAAATTTGCCTTTAGGAGAAGTGTGTTGTTTTGCTGCAAATGTTTCATTCAAGGGCTAGCACTAGATGAAATCAAAGATAGCCTCAGTTCCATTCATAGCTTTTAGGAAACAGGTCAGATGGGCAAATTTCCTGCTAACCACTTGCTAGCTGTGTGATCTCGGGCAAATTAATTAACGTCTCTGAGCCTCAGTGTCTTCTTCTGTAATGTAAGAGTAATAACATTTACCTCATAGGAGTTTGTGAGAATTAAATGAGATAAGCCATGTAAATTGCTCCAGATGATTCCTGGTTTGTTCACCCTAAGTGCTCAATACACACTTGAATCTGCTTCTATGTCTTCATAGATGAGATCTAAGAGAAGGTTTACTTGTCCCTTCAATTTTTGTTCTGTTCTCTTGTGGTGTATTGTGTTATATGTCATCATTAAGAGAATATTCATTGTAATAGTACTTGGTTATTTTCCTTTTTTAAAAATGCCAACATTGAGATATAGAAGGAAAAGCAGAAGTATTGGGATTGCAAGAACCTGGGTTCCAATGCTGACTCTTCAACTCACTAGCTGTGTGACATCGGGAAAGTCACTTAACATCTCTGATCCTCATCTGTAAACTGTGAACAACAATACGTATCTATATTGTTGTATTTAATTGTGGATTACTTAAAATAGATGGAAGTCTGCCTAAATAGGGCCAGCCTAGCATTTTAGTAAAGATTGAATATGTGTTAATTTCCCCATTCCCCCACTTTCTGTTAGCGCAGTTGCAAACAAACTTATGGAAAACATGATAGGAACTGATACAGTTCTCGGAACAGACCCATCTGCCTTGCACCTGTCCTCAGCATTCCTGGCTTGTGCCCCATAGCTCCCAGTTGGCCAGTTCTCACCCTTTCTTCACCACCTCTCCCAGCTCCTGTTTCCCCATGGCCTTGACATGCTCATTATTGCAGCTCCACTTGATCCCACACTCTCCAGTCATTTCTCTCTGGATCCATTCAGCCGCAGCTCCCCCTGTGAACTGCTCCCATTCCCAGTATTTCCACACTCCAGTTCCCAAGACATCTGATTGCTACAATGCAATGTCAAGACACTTTCTGGAGAAAAGAAAGGAGGACGTGTGTGTCCTCATTTAAGAACAGCTTGCTAATTTCTGATTTTTCATTTTCCCCCTTTGCTGGAAACAAAGCAAGATCTGCACTGGTGAAGAGCTATTTTTATCAAAATATGCGTCCCTGAAGATCTAGTTGGAATCAATGCTGTCCATTTATCCTGAGTTCTGGCAAAGGAAAAGATAAATAGTTTAGTGTAGAAAACTAGGGCCGGGTACGGTGGCTTATGCCTGTAATCCCAGCACTTTGGGGGGGCCGAGGCAGGTGGATTGCCTGAGCTCAGGAGTTCCAGACCATCCTGGGAAACATGACAAAACCCCTTCTCTGCCAAAAAGGCAAAAAATTAGCCGGGCATGGTGACGCATGCCTGTGATCCCAGCTACTCAGGGGGCTAAGGTGAGAGGATTGCTTGAAACCGGGATGCAGAGGTTGCAATGAGCTGAGATCGCACCACTGCATTCCGGCCTGGGTGACAGAGTGAGACCCTGTCTCAAAAAAAAAAAAAAAAAAAGTAGCCGGGTGCAGTGTTGTGCCTGTAGTCCTAGCTACGTGGGAGGCTGAGGCAGGAGGATCACTTGAGCCCAGGAGTTCAAAGCCAGGCTGGGCAACATAGCGAGACCTCATTTCTTTTTTAAAAAAAAAAAAAAAAGGTCATCGATATGTTCTAGGACCTTTAGCTCTCTTCTAATGGAATACTTTTAGGAATTCCCTTTTTCAGATCAAAGAGAAGAAAATAAAAGCTGTTTTTCTTCATCCTTATATAAGTATAGTGCTGTATTTTAACAGTACTTTATGTTCAAAAGACAGCATGATGTTACATAATTAATTCAGAAACCTTCTTTGATAACCAAAGCAATTATGGAAAATTAAGAGTGAATTTAAATATGTTTCCAAATCGCATAGCTTTGTATAGTTCGACAAGCTATCTGCGTGTGTGTCTCTGTGTGTGTGTGTGTGTGTGTGTGTGTGTGTCACGGGAGATCTTGGCACATTTCTTCTCTGAGCTTTAGAGTCCCCTCTTGTGTAATGGAAACAGTTATATATATATACATTTTATAATATATAATATATATTTTAGTTATAATGTATTATATAATATATATTTTAGTTATAGTATATAATATGTATTTTAGTTGTAATATATAATATATATTTTAGGTGTAATATATATATTTTAGTTATATGATATATATCTTAGTTATAATATATAATATATATTTTAGTTATAATATATTATATATTTTTAGTTATAATATATGTAGTTATATTATGTAATATATATTTTTGTTTATTATATATATGAAGATGAAATTAGATTATTTATGTAATATATATAAAGTGTCCACTGATTCCCTAGTTTGGTACAATTATGGCAACCCCAATAAGAGGAACTAACATTTCCCAACCACCAAATAGTACCAGGAAGGTGAAAGATCAAGAGTAACACTGAAGGGATTTCTAGGGGTTCCTGACAGTAAACCCTCACACACTTGTCTTGGATTCACCGCACCTGTCTTTCACTCAGGGATCAGCAAGGCTTGGGCCTGAGCTGCCCTTTGTGTTTCAGCAACATGTGGAGCTAAAAAGATTGTGGGATTCACCCGGGAAATCAAACGCCCTCTGTAAACTCATTATACATTATGTGGAAAACGTGAAATGCATTCAAACAAATGATGGGTGACCATGTATTAGTCTGTTCCCGCAATGCTACAAAAAAAAAATACCTGGGATTGGGTAATTTTTAAAGAAAAGAGGTTTAATTGGCTCATGGTTCTGCAGGCTTTACAGGAAGCATGATGCTGGCATCTGCTCAGCTTCTGGGGAGGCCTCAGGAAACTTCCAATCATGGTGGAAGGCAAAGGGCAAGCGAGGTGTCTCACATGGTAGGAATAGGAGCAAGAGAGCAAGCAGGGAGGAGCCACACATTTCTTTTTCTTTTGAGATGGAGTCTCGCTTTGTTACCCAGTCTGAAGTGCAGTGGCACAATCTTGGCTTACTGCAGCCTCTGCCTCCTGGGTTCAAGCGATTCTCATGCCTCAGCCTACCTAGTAGCTGGGATTACAGGTGCCTGCCACCACCTGCCCGGCTAGTTTTTATATTTTTGGTAGAGACGGGATTTTGCCATGTTGGCCAGGCTGGTCTTGAACTCCTGACCTCAGGTGATCCACCTGCCTGAACCTCCCAAAGTGCTGGGATTATAGGCATGAGCCACGGTGCCCAGCCAGCCACACACTTTTAAACAACCAGACCTCAGCCAGGCTAAAAATACTAAAATTAGCCGGGTGTAGTGGTAAGCACCTGTAATCCCAGCTACTTGGGAGGCCAAGGCAGGAGAATCACTTGAACCTGGGAAGCAGATGTTGCAGTGAGCCCAGATCGTGTCTCTGTATGCTAATACCATGGGCATCTTTCCATATCCATAAATATTTAAAATGTCAACCTCAAAACAATGGGTGCATAATATTCCATGAAATGGTTGACTATGCCACATTCTGCTTAGCTGACCTCCGGTGCTGGACATTTAGGTTGTTTTCCCTTTGTTTTTTGTTTGTTTGTTGAGACAGCGTCTCACTCTGTTGCCCAGGCTGAAGTGCTGTAATCATGGCTCACTGCAGCTTCAACCTCTCAGGCTGAAGCAATCCTCCCACCTCAGCCTCCCAAGTAGCTGGAACTAAAGGCATCTACCACCATGCCCAGCTAATTTTTGTTTTGTGGTAGAGATGGGGTTTCACCATGTTGCCCAAGCTGGTCGTGAACTTCTGAGCTCAAGGGATCCACCCACCTTCGACCCCCAGAGTGCTGGGATTACCGGAATAAGCGACCGCATCTGGCCCTCTTTGCTGTTAAATAGACAATATATGATGAATATTGTCTACCTCCATCTTTGTGTACTGGTCCCATTATTTTCTTAGGATGAATCATAAAAAACGAGATTACTCAGTTGATAGCAATAGAAAGCTGGCGTCAGATCAGGCATGGTGGCTCACACCTGTAATCCCAGCACTTTGGGAGGTCAAGGCAGGTGGATTGCTTGAGCCCAGGAGTTTGAGGCCAGCCTGGGCAACATGGCGAAACCCTGTCTCTACTAAAAATACCAAAATTAGCCAGGCATGGTGGTGCGTGCCTGTAATCCCAGGTACTCAGGAGGCTGAGGCAGAAGGATCAACTGAGCCTTTGGAGGTCAGGGGTGCAGTGAGCCTTGCTGGGGCCAATGCACTCCAGCCTGGGCAATAGAGCAAGACTCTGTCTCAAAAAAATAAATGAATAAATAAATACAAAGAAAGCTGGCATCAGCTTGTACTCATGCCAGTAAAACAGGAGCATGCCTATTTGCCTACAACTTTGCTGACACTGGGTTTTCCCTTTTTTAAAATCTACAGTGTCCTTGTGGTGGCCCAGTTGGTCTGTCCAGACACAGTGTTCTGGGGTGCTCTGGCTGGGATGAGGCTAAGGTCCTGGCACTACCTCTGTTAGGGACATTGGGCATCTGTCAGGGCAGAATCCTCATGATCTCTGCTGTCACCAGGGATTTCTCATTGTCTTTGTTTACTGCAGGATCCAGACACATTAGTCAAGCCGCAGCCAAAGTCGACGTTGAATTTGATTATGATGGGCCTCTGATGAAGACGGAAGTCCCAGGGCCTAGATCTCGGGTGAGTTGAGCACACCTGAGTGGGGTATTTTGGAAAAGGGAAAAAGGCGCCTAAGAAGCAAGAGCACAGCCAAGCTTAGGGACCTGTATTGATTGTCAGCTGCTTTCAGAGAGTTCACCACCAGAGATCCGAGATACTCAATTAGGCCATTTTGCCATACGAAGGCAAAGAAGGGCTGGGCGCGGTGGCTGACGCTGTAATCCCAACACTTTGAGAGGTTGAGGCGGGCGGATCACTTGAGGTCAGGAGTTCAAGACCAGCCTGGCCAACATAGTGAAACCCCGTCTGTACTCAAAATACAAAAATTAGCCAGGAGTGGTGGCGGTCGCCTGTAGTCCCAGCTACTCGGGAGGCTGAGGCAAGGGAATCACTTGACTCTGGGAGGCAGAGGTTGCAGTGAGCCTCCTGAGTAGCTGGGATTATAGGCACGCACCACCACGCCTGGCTAATTTTGGTATTTTGAGTAGAGACAGGGTTTCACTATGTTGGCCAGGCTGGTCTTGAACTCCTGACCTCAAGTGATTCACCCACGTCAACCTCTCAAAGTGTTGGGATTACAGGCGAGATGGTGCCCCTGCACTCCAACCTGGGCAACAAAGCAAGACTCTGTCTCAAAAAAAAAAAGAAAAAGAAGCCAACGAAGGCATCACAGAGGAGATGTATCAGTTTTCTCCTACCACAGTAATGCTTCATAACAAACAGCCACAAAAATCCCACTAGCATAGAGCAAGCCAATTGCTCATGCATTTAAGGTTCATTGGGAGTTGGGTAGACAGCTCTGTTGGGCTCACCTCCATGCCTGGGGGACAGCTGGCTGTTGGTTGATCTAGGTTAGGCGTGGCTTGAATCACTGCAGTGATTTGGTTCTGCTCCATGTGTCTGCCATGCTCCAGAAGGCTGGATGGGGCTTGTCCTCATGGCAATGGCAAAGGTGTACAAAAGCCAGAGGAGAACATGCTATAGTTTTACTGAGGCCTGGGTTCCGCATGGGTCCGCCATCACTGCTGCCTCCTTCTGCTGGCCAAAGCAAGTCATAGCTTGCCTTAAGTCCAGAGTCAAGGGCTGGGGTACAACATCCAAACAACAGTGAAAGAACATGGCAATGTTACATGGCACAGGGCTCAGAGATCAAATGCGCACCTTTCTAATGCAAATTTATTTTTTCTTTGCACATTTTGCATATTTTGTCCATAATGTCTTTTTTTTACTGTCAAAACATACTTCTTTTGTCATTACAACTATTTTATAAATCCAGAAATCTTTGTACTAATATAAGTGATTGTAGTTATTTTGGATAGTGTTTTGCTAACAAAACGGGAGACATTTTAAATGCATATTTCTATTGGGGAGATAGATTTTAATCTAGTAGTAGTAAAATTCTTGGAATACTTTTTCATATTCTTGTCATGAATATTATCCTGTATTTTTATTGGAAATATATAATTTTATGACACTAACTGCTAACATCTATTTTATATTGAATTACTTTTGGAATTGAAATCTTTGTAATATCAAAGCGGCTAGTTTCTAATTCCCTGTTTCTGTATAGGATAAAGTACAAGTGGTTTATGGAGTGTTTGGATTATAATTATAAATGGTTCTTTGATATGCAAGTTAATATTTTCAGTTATTTATATTCTTAATGAAGTGTTAACACCTTTTTTCCCCTAAATAACAGAGAATCTGTTTTTATGGACACTAGATAAACACCTTCAGCTTAAGATTTTCTTGCTAAATATTTTAGTTTATTTTATCTTTCAGGTGTCTGAATTTCCAGCCTGTCTATCATACTAGTAATTTAAGCATGTAATGGAATAGTTTCCTGCCAACTATTTATATCAAGTAATTTTAAAGTAATATTGTTGACTAATAAAATATTTAGTTATTGGCAAAAGAAAAAAATGCCAAGACTTGGGAAAACATGAAAGATTTTAAGCTATTTTGGCAAGAGTGTGGACTTGCTATAATGCTTTTGTTGTTCTTGCCTGCAGGAGTTAATGAAACAGCTGAATATAATTCAGGTAAGTGAGGATGAGGTAACCTTCCTTCTGTTGCTTCTTTATCACAATTGAGCTAAAAGACAGATGCTTAATCTGTTCTGGCTCTTTTTTAAAAAAAATGTAGTTGACTTTTGTTCTAAACATTTTTTCTCATTTCCTTTGTGATTCCTTCTTTGACCCATTAGTTACTTACATGATGTTTAATTTCTACGCTTTGGTAAATTTCCCAAATTTCTCTCTGTTATTGATTTCTAGTTTCATTCCATTATGGTTGGAAACATATTTTTGTGATTTCAATCCTGTTAAATTTATTGAGCCTTTTTTTATGGCCTAGCGTATGGTCTAGCCTGGAGAATATTCCATATGTACTTGAGAAGAATCTATATTCTGCTGTTGTTGGGCAGAGTGTTCTATAGATGTTTCTTAGGTCTGGTTGCTTTTAGAATATTGTTCAAGTCTTCTATTTCCTTGCTAATCTTCTGCCTAGTTGTCCTATCCATTATGGAGTGCCAGATGTTGACATCTCCAACTATTATTATAAAATTGTTTTTCCCTTTGATTCTGTTTTTGCTCTGTGTATTCAGGGCTCTGTTTTTGGGTGCAAATATGTTTATAATTGTCATATCTTCTTAGTGGATTGACCCTTTATAATATTCTCTCTTTCTCTCTAGTAATATTTTTATAGTCTATTTTTTTCTGATATGAGTACAACCCCTTCTAGCTTTCTAATGGTTGCTGTGTGCATCAGATTCCTTTCTCCATCTTTTTACTTTCAAACTATTTGTGTTCTTGAATCTAAAGTGTCTCCTGTAAACAGCATAGAGTTGGTTCTTTTTATCCAGTCTGACAATCTCTGCCTTTTGATTGGATTGTTTCATCCATTCACAGTTAATGTTATTATTCATATGGTTGTGTTTACAGCTGCCATTTATTGTTGTTCTCTATATGTCTTCTGTCTTTTGTTCTTTTGTTCCTCTTATTTTTTTTTTTAAGACAGAGTTTTGCTCTTATTGCCCAGGCTAGAGTGCAGTGGCGCAATCTCGGCTCACTGCAACCTCTGCCTTCCGGTTTCAAACAATTCTCCTGCCTCAGCCTCTCAAGTCACTGAGATTACAGGCACCCGCCTCCACACCCAGCTAATTTTTTTGTATTTTTAGTAGAGATGGGGTTTCACCATGTCGGTGAGGCTGGTCTCGAACTGCTGACCTCGTGATCCACCTGCCTCGGCCTTCCAAAGTGCTGGATTACAGGTATAAGCCACCGCACCCGGCCTTTTTTTTTTTTTTTTTTTTTTTTTTGAGATGAAGTCTCACTCTGTCTCCCAGGCTGTTGTGCAGTGGCACAATCTTGGCTCACTGCAACATCCGCCTCCTGGGTTCAAGTGATTCTCCTGCCTCAGCGTCCCAAGTAGCTGGGATTACAGGTGCCCGCCACTATGCCTGGCTAATTTTTGTATTTTTAGTAGAGACAAGATTTCACCATGTTGAGGCTGGTTTCGAACTCCTCACCTCAGGTAATCCACCTGCCTCAGCTTCCCAAAGTGCTGGGATTACAGGCATGAGCCACTGCACCCAGCCCTTTTGTTCCTCTTTTAATGTTTTTGTATTTTATTTGAGATGGAGTCTCACTCTGTCACCCCAGGCTGGAGTGTAGTGGCACAATCTAAGTTCACTGCAACCTCCGCCTCCCGGGTGCAGTGATTCTCCTCCCTCAGTCTTCTGAGTAGCTGGGATCACAGGCGTGCACCACCACGCCTGGCTAATTTTTGTATTTTTTAGTAGATACAGGGTTTCACCATGTTGCCCACGCTGGTCTTGATCTCCTGACTTCAAATGATCCACCTGCCTCGGCCTCCCAAAGTACTGGGATTACAGGCATGAGGCACTGCACTCAGCCCTCTTGTGATGTTACTCATTTTGCATTAAGTGAGTACTTTCCAGTGTAACATTTTTATTTCTTTAATGATTACTACATATTTTAGTTTTCTTTGAGTTTGCTCTAAGGTTTACCATACATATCTTAACAGAATCGACTTCAGATTTGTATCTCTTTTTTTGTTCTGATGTATAAAACACATACAGAAAAATTCATAAAAAATAAAATCACAGCTTACTGAACTATTATAAAGCAAACCACCCATGTACTTAGCCAAAACAAGAAATACATTGCTGGCACCCACAGATGCCTCTGTGTGTCCACAGATAGTCACGATATGGTGTACTTCACTGATTCAAGCTTAATCCTGAAAGCCCAAGAATCTAGGGAGTGGCAGTGAGCCTGAGTTGGTCTTTTCTTTCTCCAAGAATGCAGAGGCTGTGCATTTTTTCTGCAATTACGAAGAGAGCCGAGGCAATTACCTGGTTGATGTGGACGGCAACCGAATGCTGGATCTTTATTCCCAGATCTCCTCTGTCCCCATAGGTAAGAGTTGGGAAATCATTCCTTGGATATAACCTCTGTTTCTGTCTCTCCTAGTCGTGGCTATCCAGGTATTAGGATGTGGCTTCCAGCAGGCACATCCCAGAGTGTTGCCTGACACTTCACCCAAGGGTAGGAAAAAAATAAATAATGTGTAACGGGTATATTATTAGACATATTATATGTCCTCTCTCATCTACTCCTTCCCCAAATTCCACAGGGTAAGTATGTATTAATATCCCCATTTTGCAGGTAGGTAAACAAAGCATAGAAAGGTTTGGTACCTTGCATGGGAATCATAGCTGGAATGCAAACCCATCTGTGTGACCACAGTGGCACCCAGGTAGGTGTCTTAGGTTGAGTTTCCTCGAAGAAGAGCCTGAGGTGAGGATTTCCTTTTTCCCTGCTTTTTTTTTTTTTTTTTTTTCCCCCAGACGAAGTCTTGTCCTATCGACCAGGCTGGAGTGAAGTGGTGTGATCTTGGCTCACTGCAACCTCTGCCTCCCGGTTTCAAGTGATTCTCATGCCTCAGCCTCCCAAGTAGCTGGGATTACAGGCACACACCACCATGCCTATCTAATTTTTGCATTTTTAGTAGAGACGGGGTTTTACCATGTTGGCCAGGGTAGTCTAGAACTCCTGACCGCAAGTGATCTGCCTGCCTCAGCCTCCCACAGTGCTGGGATTACAGGTGTGAGCCACTACACCCAGCCTAATTTTTTTATTTTTTGTAGAGACGGGGTCTCACTATGCTGCCCAGGCTGGTCTCGAACTCCTGGACTCAAGTGATCCTCCCACCTTGGCCTCCCAAAGTGCTAGGATTTCAGGTGTGAGCCACTGAACCCAGCCAGAGGTAGGGATTCTTGGGCAGGTTATTGATTGAGGGAGAGCTCTCAGGAGAAAGGGAAGGAAAGGAAACAGCCTGGGGCAGGGGGAAGAAGCTAAGAAGGATGAGGTCTTAGCTAGAACTATCCACAGCCTGACCCCACTTCGGGCTCTGGTGCATACACCACACCCCAGAGTTGGTCTCAGACTGAAGCAAAGGGCCTGGCTTTTTATGCCCCTTCACCAGCCAGTCATCGCCCATCAGCTGCCAGAGGGGAGAAGTTGTATAATCTCCTAGGCAAAGTGGCTTCCATTTGCCAAGGGCAATTTTCCAGGCAAGGAGGCAGCTGGAGTTATTATCAACCAACACACACAGCAGCTGGGAAACGGTGACCTGCCCAGTAAAAGTTACCTTGGTGGGATGCCCATAGTGTCTGCCTCCCCAGCCTCGCCTCCCAGCCATATAGAGTGTTCACTCGCTGTATAAAAGGGCACACAGACAGGATGGACAGGGCTAAATTGGAAATGCAGGTAGCTGCTATCTGCAGCTTGGATGGTTAATGTTTCTTTGGCTGATGGATTCCTGGCTACATTGAGTAGTCCATAGGCTGTGTCTGATGAAGCCTGTCCCTTCACAGATAATGCTGGTTCTTCTGCTGCAGAAGAGCCCGGGGCATCCTTCGCTCCCCATCAGCACCTCCCTTTGGACCCTGCTTAGAAGCCTGGAGCCTTTCCCTGAGACCCAGCCTTGGCTGTCCCTCCTCCTCTTCTTCCCCTGCTCATTTCCTCACACCTATTTATTTCCCACTAACATGAGATTAGACAGTAAGCGGATGACTCATTCTTTTGGGGAAGTCCATCATTCAGGAATGCCTCAGCTATGGAAGGCATTTTGGAGACAAGAATTAAAAAACCCCATCTCCCCTTTGTGTGGGAGTGGAAGGGATGGGCTCTTGAGTTGTCCTGGGTTCAAATCCTGGCTCTACTATATATTAGCTGTGGGATTGTGACCCACCCCCGAGGACTCCCTCAGTCTGAATGCCCAGCTAGCCACTGTGTGCATGAAGGTCAGCGAATCAGATTAGCAGCATTTGTTTAAAAAACTAGAAGTTTGGTCGGGCACGGTGGTGCACGCTGGTAATCCCAGCACTTTGGGAGGCCAAGGGAAGAGGATTGTTTGAGGCCAGGAGTTTAAGACCAATCTGGGCAATATAGTGAGAACCAACCCCAATCTCTACAAAAGAGTTTTAAAAATTAGCTAGTCATGCTGGTGCATGCCTGTAGTCCCAGCTACTCTGGAGGCTCAGTCAGGAGGATCTCTGGAGCCCAGGAGTTTGAGGCTGCAGTGGGCTATGATCACACCACTGCACTCCAGCCTGAGGCAACAGTGCAAGACCCTGTCTCCGTAAAAAACAAAAACAGAAAAATTCTAGAAGTTCTAAAAGTTCTCTCTCTCTGGCCACCTGTCCTCCCATATCTGTAGCCTTTGAAAAGATTTTTTTAAGTTAATACTTATAGAGAATTTACTATGCACTTGGCATATTGCCAAGTGCCTTATACATTGTCTCATTAAATGGCTACAACCGCCTTGGAGTAGGGTCTTTTAACATCATCTCCAGTTGACTGATGGGCCCAAGTCTCAAGAGCTTGCAGGATTTTCCTGGCATACACAGGGAGTCCAAGGCTAAGCCAGGCTGTGCACAAACAACTCTCTGCCTCCCAAGCTTATTCCTTTTTTTTTTTTTTTTTAGACGGAGTCTTGCTCTGTCGCCCAGGCTGGAGTGTAGTGGCATCATCTCGGCTCACTGCAAGCTCTGCCTCCTGGGTTCAAGCGATTCTCCTGCCTCAGCTTCCCAAGTAGCTGGGACTACAGGTGCCCACCATCATGCCTGGCTAATTTTTTTTGTATTTTTAGTAGAGACGGGGTTTCACCGTGTTAGCCAGGATGGTCTCGATCTTCTGACCTCGTGATCCACCCACCTTGGCCTACCAAAGTGCTAGGATTACAGGCGTGAGCCACCGCACCTGGCCCTCCCAAGCTTATTTCTATGGTAGCTGCCTTGCAGACGCCTGCCCCTGCCCTGCCCTGAAATGTGGGGGTCCCACAGCATCGAAAGCCCAAGGCAGGATTTCCCTGATCAGAGGGACCAGCTCCGCTTTCATCTCTTCTTCAGAAGCCAGTAAAGAACGCCACATCTGAGGCTTAATGAGGTCTACCTGGAACAGGCTTAGCTCTCCAGAGGCAGAAAAGTCATGAACACACAGGCAGTGGTGATAAGGAGCCAGGACTTAAAGACCTTTGGCCCCGAAACAGTTGGAGAAACCCAGAGCGTTCCTTTCTTGAGTAAGGTGTACTTTTCAGCCTTGGGGCCAGCGTGTGTTGGAGTAGGATGGGGGAGTGCCAGGGATGAATGTTAACCACCTTGGTCCCCCTCCAAGGCTCTCCCATCCATCTTCTCGACCAGGCAGAGTGGAACCCCAAGGCATTTCAAATCACTTTCACTTTTCTATTCTATTAGCAGAAAGTCTCCCCTGGGTGATGCCAGGTCTTTAATACCTGTCTGCACTGGCTGATCTCTTACTGTGGAGGAGTGCGCGCCCAGGCTCAGAGGCTTGGGCAGGCGACAGAAAGATTGCTCCTACTGCATTCAACCTCTGGCCTCATTGACATAAAGTCTCCTTTCAAAGTAAATGTATTTGGATGGGCACAGTGGCTCACGCCTGTAATCCCACACTTTGGGAAGCCAAGACAGGAAAATAGCTTGAGCTCAGGAGTTTGAGACCAGCCTAGCCAACATGTTGAAACCCTGTCTATAAAAAAAAAAAAAAAAAAAATTAGCCAGGCATGGTGGTGCACACCTGTAAGCCCAGCTATTCAGGAGGCTGAAGTGGGAGGATTGCTTAAGCTAGGGAGGTTGAGGCTGCAGGGAGCCATGATTACACCACTGCACTCCAGCCTGGGCAACAGAGTGAGACCATGTCTCAAACAAAGAAAACAACAAAAAGAAAAGGTTCAAGGGGTGGATTCTGAGATTAGCCGGTGACTGGTAGAAGGAAGAGGGGGTGGTCTGGAAAGTCCTCAGGCGTGGACAGTTATGTCCATGCTACTGCAGCGATTGCATGTTCAAATTCAGGAGGAGTTAGTGTGAACCTTGTGGTGGAAATTCAGGCCATAACGTCAGCAAGCTCGTTCTGCACAAACTCCATTTGACCATCTTGGTCCCAACAGATTTCAGCTCTTTTCTCCTTGATCTCATAAGCAGAGAGAGTTTCAGCATTTTCAGCAAGTTGATTTCTTTCTTTCTTTCTTTCTTTTTTTCTTGAAAACGGAGTCCCATTCTGTTGCCCAGGCTGGAGTGCAGTGGCACAATCTCAGCTCACTACAACCTCTGCCCCCCTGGTTCAAGCGATTCTCCTGCCTCAGCCTCCCAAGTAGCTGGGATTACAGGCACCTGCCACCACGCTGGGCTAATTTTTGTATTTTCAGTAGAGATGGGGTTTCACCATGTTGGCCAAGCTGGTATCAAACTCTTGAGCTCAAGTGACCCACCTGCCTCAGCCTCCCAAGTGAGATTCCTTTCTTATCTGCTATTCTTCAAACTCAAGAATTTCTGTTAGTTACTGGCTTCTTACTCTTTGGGGTACAGTTTCAGCTTTTCAGCATGTTGTTTCTTTCTTTTCTCTGCTTTCCTGTAAGCCCAAGAATATAGTCATTGATTCGTTTTTTTTTTTTTTTAACTCTTTGAGGCATGGTGTCAAGTCCTGGTTGGCCCCAGTGGCTGCCATGGATGTACTAACACTGAGGTGGGTCTCGTATGCCTCCCTCCCTCTGGTCTTCTCGACAGGGAGGGCCAGGCACAACCACAAAGTGTCCCGGGCCTGTGGAGCAGCATCACCATGGACAGGGGACTCTGCGTAGGAGGCAGAGGTGGGAATGAGCATTGTCCACCATCACTGGCCACAGAGGTGATGTGGCCACTTCCCAGGGCTTCAAGACACATGAAAGTGAGGATGCATTCATCAGGGTGAGAGCTGTGATTTTTGGAAACTCAAGTCAAACAAATGAGGTTGGCTGCTGAGTTCTTTTCTCAGAGAGAGACCCTGCTGCTCTGTTGTGCTCCAACCTTATGTGTAATTATCTCCCAGTACTGACTGGGAGATGACCTGCAGGGCAGGTGCATTAATTACCAGGAGATAGAAAATGGCTTGACTTCAGGCCGGGTTCGGTGGCTCACACCTGTAATCCTAGCACTTTGGAAGGCCGAGGTGGGTGGATCACTTGAGGGCAGGAGTTCAAGACCAGTCTCGCCAACATGGCAAAACCTCATATCTACTAAAAATACAAAAAAATTGGGGCTGGGTACGGTGACTCCTGCCTGTAATCCCAGCACTTTGGGAGGCTGAGGTGGGTGGATCACGAGGTCAGCAGATTGAGACCATCCTGGCTAACACGATGAAACCCCGTCTCTACTAAAAATACAAAAAATTAGCCAGGCATGGTGGTGGGCGCCTGTAGGCCCAGCTACTCGGGAGGCTGAGGCAGGAGAATGGCGTGAACCCAGGAGGCGGAGCTTGCAGTGAGCCGAGATTGCTCCACTGCACTCCAGCCTGGGCAACAGAGCGAGACTCTGTCTCAAAAAAAAAAAAACAAAATTAGCCAGGCATGGTGGCACACACCTATAAACCCAGCTACTCCGGAGGCTGAGGCACGAGACACGAGAATCGCTTGAACCTGGGAGGCAGAGGTCACAACGAGCCACAGTTGTGCCACTGCACTCTAGCCTGGGCAACAAGGCAAGACTCTGCTGAAAAGAAGAGGGGAGAGGAAGGAATGGGAGCTTGACTTGTTTGGGGAGGCCAACATGCGATAGAATGGTTAAGAATGTCTTTCAAAAAGCCCTAGAAGATTACAACAATCTTGCTTGAGTTTAACATAACTACAGAGTAATTCTTATTAATTAACGTCAAACATTTTTATTTTAATTTTTTTCTTTTTTTATTCTTTTTTTAAAAAAAGGGATACATGTGTAGAACCTGCAGTTTTGTTACATAGGTAAACGTGTGCCATGGTGGTTTACTGCACGTATTGTCTCATTATTTTAATTTTAATAGAGTGGGGACCAGTGCCTTTCCTAAGCCTGATCCCCATCTCAATTCCTCTCTCAGAAGCAACCTGCTTCTTCTAGAGAGATATTCAGTGCGTGGGTAAGCATACACATATCCTGTGTCTCTCCTTCTTCACTTTGCAGATCTCAGAGATTATTCTAACTCAGCACAAATAAATCTCTCTCACCCTTTTCTACAGCTGATTCGTTACATTAGAAGGCTTATTTCCCTGACCCACTATTGATGGATGTTAGGTTGCTTTCAAGTCTTGAGATATGAGAGTGTCACAATTAAGATCCATGCTCACAGATCTTTATACACACTGGTAGGATAAATTCATAGAAGAGCAATTGCTGAATCCGAGTGTGCTAAGCCTTGTTGTACAATGTCAGGCCCAGTCTGGATGGTAAATGCTGTAGGACTCTGGGAATAAGCAGATGTATGAAGGCAGGATGAGGCATGCGGGTCACAGATCGCAGGTGGCATCACTACTCGCTCAGCCTCTGAGCAAACATTTGTCGAGATTTGACTCAGCCCATGGGCGCTGGGAAGGAAGGTGAGGATCCTATCTGCAATCCAGCACTAGGGCCTGTTGAACCACGCTCCCCAGCCAGCCCCAGGCTTGAAATTTTCTTGCATTTATCTCCCTTTTTATTTATTTATTTATTTATTTATTTATTTATTTATTTATTTATTTATTTATTTAAATAGAGTCTCACTGTCACCCAGGCTGGAGTGCAGTGGCGTGATCTCAACTCACTGCAACCTCCACCTCTTGGGTTCAAGAGATTCTTCTGCCTCAGCCTCCCGAGTACCTGGGATTACAGGCACGTGCTACCTCACCCAGCTAATTTTTGTATTTTTAGTAGAGACAGGGATTTGCCATGTTGGCCAGGCTGGTCTGGAACTCCTGACCTCAAGTGATCCACCCGCCTTGGCCTCCCGAAGTGCTGGGATTACAGGTGTGAGCCACCACACCTGGCACATTTATCTCACCTTATGTTTATGTAGTCCAGTAGGTCTCAAATCTGAACAAGCATCAGAATCTCCTAGAGAATTTGTTGGATTTCTAGGCTGCCCCTTGAGAGATTCTGAGTCAGGGATGTTAGGTGGGGCCCCAGGAATCTCTTTTTGTCAACAAAGGATAAAAGACCCTTTGGTGTTTAAAGAGAGTTGGGGGGTTGGAAAGGAAGGGAGAGGGAAGGAGAGGTGGGAGGGGCATGGGGAACCCTTGGATGCAATGAGATCTCTAACAGTACTCTCCTGCCCTCAGGTTACAGCCACCCCGCCCTGCTGAAACTCATCCAACAGCCTCAAAATGCGGTAGGTCTTGGGGTTACACAGAAGAAAGACAAAATATGTTCATGGCCATTCACAGAATCACTGGGCAGACTTTGGCAATAGTCCTTTCATTCATTCATTCATTCCATAAATATGTATTGAGCCCATACTATGTGCCAGGTATGTGGCATGCCTTGATGAGTGAAAACGCAGTGCCGACATTCCCACGGAGGCAGTCAATTAACCACACACATGAATAGAGAATTGCAACAATATTAAGTGCTACAGAGTCAGGTAGGCAGCGCTTTGTGGGCATAAAAGAATGATGCTAATAGTTAATGTTTATGGAGAGCTTAATTTGTACCAAACACTGTGTTCAGCACTTTATAGCGACAATATTGACAAGTCTGTGAAGCAGGTACTCTTGTTATCCCCATTTTTCAGATGCAGAAACTGAGGCACAGAGTGGTTAAGTATTTGCCCAAGGTCACACAGCTAGTGGAGGCGCTGAGAATAAACCCACAGGAGCTGAGCTATTTGGGGATGGAGAGGGTGGGTGTCAGGGAGGCTTCCCAGGGAAATGACTTTTCAGCTGAGATCTGAAGGAGAGGAAGGTCTGGCAGGCCACGAGTCGGGAGGAATGGTCTCAGCAGGAAGAAGAGGGGCAGCGGCGAGGGCAGCAGTGTGGCTGGAGCAGAGAGAGTGGGGAGGGACCCAAGGAGGACTGGAGTAGCAGCAGGGCACAGGGTTTTCAGACGCCACCTAGGCCAGGGGTTCAGAACTCTGGCACTGTTGACATCCGTAGCCAGATAATTCTGTGTTGTGGGGGGCTGTCCTGTGCGTTGAGACATTGAGCAGCATCCCTGGACTCTACCCACTAAATGCCAGTAGCAACTGTCTCCTGAGGTTGTGATAACCAAAAATGTCTGCAGACATGGCCAGATGTCCCCTGGTGGATACAGTCACCCCACATGAGAACCCCTGCAATACAAGACACCTGTCTCTATCCTAAGAGAGGTAGAAAGCCATTGCACATTTATACTAAAGAATATGGCCAGGCACGGTGGCTCACGCCTGTAATCCCAGCACTCTGGGAGGCTGAGGCAGGCAGAGCACTTGAGGGAGGTCAGGAGTTCAAGACCAGCCTGGCCAGCATGGTGAAACCCCGTCTCTACTAAAAATACAACAATTAGCCAGGTGTGGTGGTGTGAGCCTGTAATCTCAGCTACTTGGGAGGCTGAGGCAGGAGAATTGCTTGAACCCAGGAGGTGGAGGTTGCAGTGAGCTGAGATGGTGCCACTGCACTCCAGCTTGGGCGACAGAGGGAGACTTTATCCCAAAAAATAATAATAATAATAAAATAAAAAATAAAAAGTATAACACCCATGCAGGCAGGCGTACAGCCTAAATGCACCACTCAATGAATTTCCCATGTAACCAATGTTTCACAACTCTTTTTGTTATTGGAACATCCCCTTAAGGAGCATTTTTAGACATTATTTTCCTAGTTGTTCCCTATCATGAAATTGTAATAGAAAAATACAGTACATATGGAGTGTATCTTTGTGTTGTATTTATGTCCGTGCTTTACATGGAACAGAGTAAAAATTTTTTTTTTTTACTCCCACTGAGAATGCATGAGTTGTAATGAGGAATCAGAACATGCCCCCACCCAGTTATTATTCCTTCCAACCAAATTAAGTAGACCCCTCCCCTTACTTTTAACAGATTGCTGTATTTCTCCAGTTTTGTTTGCTTGTTTTTTTCTTGAGACAGAGTCTTGCTCTGCTGCCCAGGCTAGAGTGCAGGGGTGCAATCATAGCTCACTGCAGCCTCGACCTCCCAGGCTCAAGTGATCCTCCCACCTCAGCCTCCTGAATAGCAGGGACTACAGGTGCCCACCACCATGCCCAGCTCATTTTTGGTTTTTTGTTGGTTTGTTTGTAGTTTTGTTTTGTTTTTGGTAGAGATGGGGTTTCACCATGTTGCCCAGGCTGGTCTCGAACTCCTGGGCTCAAGTAATCCTCCTGCCTCGGTCTCCCAAAGTCCTGGGATTACAGGCGTGAGCCACCACACCCAGTTGTATTTCTCCAGTTCTTTATTGCCATGTAAATGGAGTTTTGCAGTGTGTATCTTTACCTCGTCTGGCTTATTTCATTCAAAATTACATCTGGGTGATTCCTCCTGGTGTGTGTAATCACAGACTGTGTATCCTCATGGCTTTAGAGCATTCCGCTCTGCGGATATCCTGCAATCCTACTGTCCATGGGTATTTGCATAGCTCCAGTTCAGGGCTCTTAAGAAGACCACTGCTGTGGACGTTTGCGTGTGTGTGTTTTGCTGTACCCATTTATGTGTTTCTGTTAGATACGAAGCTTGGAGTAGAACTGCTGGCCATGTACAGCTCCTGCAGATCCTGCCAGACAGTTCTCCAAATTGATCGCACCAACTCCACTCCCACAGCCGGGGGAGGGTTCCAGTCTCGCCATATCCTCGCCAACACGGGGTATCACTGGAGGGTTTTTCTTTGACTCAGAGAGTAACATACTTATCCACACATGACAAGGAACTTGATCCCAAAAAGAAATCTAAGAAAGGCAGAAGGAACAAAGACCCAATCCTGTTCAGAAAAGGGGTCCCTAGCCCTAAAACGTTCTTCACTTTAAATAAACAGAGTTGGAGCTAATAGGAAAGAACCACATTTTCTTCTTTCTGAATGGGTGTGCCCTGCCTGGGAGGGGCCAGGGGACACTCTTGTCTCTGATTAGTTGACAGGTTTAGGGGCTGCTGTACAGGGAACTGGTGTCCTCCTGAAGGTGTCTGATGAGGCCCACTGCGGCCGGAGGCTCCGGAATGTGTTTACATCTAAAGCCTGGCTTTGTTTTGAAATGTTGTGCGAATCCCAGATGCCTTGGCAGTTGGTGCTGAAAAAAAATGTGTCAACAAACATGTCAGACACGTTTGCAGTGTCACCCGCCTCCAGAGGCAGAAACGTCCTCAACAACACACGACGTCAAGGCCCAGAGATTCCAGCTGCGTGTGGTGGCTCACGCCTGTAATCTCAGCACTCTGGGAGGCTGAGGCAGAAGGATCCCTGAGGCCAAGAGTTGGAGACCAGCCTGGGCAACATATCGAGACCCTGTCTGTACGATAACTGTTTTTAAAAAATTAGCCAGGTGTGGTGGTGCATACCTGTAGTCCCAGCTACTCAGTAGGGTGAGGTGGGAGGATCGCTTGAGCCCAGGAAGTCATTGCAGTGAGCTGTGATCTCGCCACTGCACTCTGGCCTGGGTGACAGAGCGAGACCTTGCCTCTAAAACAAAACAAAACAAAACAAAAACATATCCCAGAAAACAAAGGCCCAGGGATTCTGATTTCAGGGGGCAGTACTACCCTGTCCCTGCCAGGAGCTTCCCCCACCTTGCCTATCCCCCCATCACCTTTCACCTCTCTCTCCCCTCTCACCTCGTCAGGGACTGGTCCTAACCCTCACATCTCCCACTTGGCTTTCTGCCAGCAACCTCTCCTCATCGATCCCTCCCACCTCCCTTCTCACCCCCTCCAAACCATCCACCAAACTGTGCCGTGTGTGGAACCCTTCCTTGGTACTTACTGCCTTCCGGCTGTGTCCTGATCTCCTCCACCTCAAATGCTAAGCCCTTGGAGGGCTGCCTCCCGCTTTCTTCTTTAGCCTTATTGCTTGACATTTGCTCATTCATTGGTTATTGACTGAATGCTTCCAATATGCCAAGCACTTTTTGGGGCTGGGATTTGATGGTGAATCCACGTTCTCCATCCCAGTCTGGGTTGGGTTGTTCTGCAGAGGAACTGGGTTTGGGGCTTGATGAAAAGAGCACCCTGACGCAGTCTTAGAGAGGTGGCAGCTGACCTCCACGGGCTAAAAGGTTTTCAGCAGGACATGCCCAGGGCAGTAGGCTGGGTCACCACTGGCTGACATCTTGGGTCTTCCAAATTTTTGGCTGGAGATGCACTCAGGTGGTGGCGATGGTATTCTGCTTGTACAGGGCAGGTTCCTGCCACGTCACCAAAGTCCCAAGAAGGGGTTTATCAACCCTTTTGCACCCAAACCAAACCACCCTGAAACTCCACCATAATTACTTCATGTGACTTCCTAAAAATGAAACCATGTCCCTTAGATCTAATATCTGGATTCCAGTTATGATTTCTTTTTTCTTCTTTCTTCCTTCTTCTTCCTTCTCCTTCTCCTTCTCCTCCTTCTTCTTTCTTCTTTCTCTCTTTGTCACCCAGGCTAGAGTGGAGTGGCTTGATCATAGTTCATTGCAGCCTCGAACTCCTGGACTCCAAAGATCCTCCCACCTCAGCCTCCTAAGTGACTGGGATTATAGGTGTGAGCCACTGTGCCCGACCTCCAGTTACTATTTCTTATGTCACCAGGACCATATCATTACATTGCCAACAAGTTATACAATAATCATGGACATTGCATGTGCACAGTCACATTGCAATGAATGCACACAGCACAGCAGGCCTGACCAAGTAAGACACCTGCCATCCTATGACCTCTGGGTCTTTCCCTCTGCATAACTCTTCCTTTGAGACTGAACTCCTGCATCCTCTGTAGGCAATATCATCTCACTGGCTCCTTACAAGCACCTAGTGAAGAGTCTCCAGTTTAGCAGATGAGAAACCCAAAGCTCAGAGAAGTTAAGTGAGTTGCCCAAGGTTGCACAGCCACTTAAGCCAAAGCCAATTCTCTTCATGCTGTACCCTAAGCCTGCTGAGCTGACTGCAAGGGTTTAGAAACCTATCCTCATTTGATCCTGATACCCAATGTCCCAGATATCTTCTGTTCTTAATGTCACGCTTTCTCGAGCAAGAACATCACCCCCACATTGTTCCTAGACCCAGATGGCTGTCAAGCTGCCAGCCAGCCCTCCTGTCCCCTTCTGGGAGCCATTTCCCTGCTGCTAGTGAGGGCCAGCTTGCTTCCACCCTATTCTCATGATGTGATTTCTTAGGAGCCCCACTAACAGGTCAGAGCCAGAAGGAAATGTTCCTTAAAGTCCCCTCCAAGTTTGGGCACAGTGGCTCACACTTGTAATCCCAGCACTTTGGGAGGCTGAGGCAGGCAGATCACTTGAGTCCAAGAGTTCAAGACCAGCCTGGGCAACATGGCGAAATCCTGTCTCTATAAAAAAATACAAAAAATTAGCTGGGTGCGGTGGCATGTGCCTGTAGTCCCAGCTACTTGGAAGGCTGAGGTGGGAGGATCACTTGAGCCTCGGAGGTTGAGGCTGCAGTAAGCTGATATCACGCTACTGCACTCCAACCTGAGAGAGCAAGACCCTGTAACAAAAAAAAAGAAAAAGCCCTTCCAGGCAAGCCAAGGTGTCTGGGTTGTGCCAAGCATGAGCATTTTCAGGCGGAGGCTATCTGGAGTATCTGACAGAGAGTGGCATCTAAAGTCAGTAAACCTAGATCCGAGTTGTTGTTCTGCCCTTTCTTGGCTGTGTGTCTTGGGGCAAGTTGCTTGACCTCTCTGGTCCTCAGTTCCCCCAACTCTACAATGAGGACGATTAACTTCCCTCACTACTTATCCTAGACCCAACTGAGTGATCGCGAAGCAGAAAAAGCAAGAGGCAGGAATCTGCCAGTTTCTAGCAGCACAAGTCAAGTCCTAAAGCTACTGGGAGAATCATCTCTGGGAACCCCTCTGCCCTTAGGGTGTCCTCCTATACAGTGATGCTGCTTTTTGGATTTGCACTGAGTGCATTACACTGATTTTGCCCAAGAGACTCTTTCTCTACTCCAAAAGTCCCTTTTTGTATTTTTAGCAGAGAAAAGGTTTCACCATGTTGGCCAAGCTGGTCTCGAACTCCTGGCCTGAAGCAATCCATCTGCCTCGGCCTCCCAAAATGCAGGGATTATAGGCGTGAGGCACTGCACTCTGCCTGTTTTTTAGCCATTCTAATGGTTAAATATATAAAGAAAGAGACTTACAGGAAGTTGCAAAAGCAGTACAAAGAGCCCCATGTACGCTTCGCTCAGTTTTCCCCAGCGGCAGTAGCATCCTATATAACGCCAATGCAATACGGCAACCAGGACACTGACCCTTTTTTAAAACATCCACAGCAATCCTAGTGGATTTCTCTAAAGGTTTAAGGAAACCTGCCATGCCCCATGCTGACAGAACGTCATCATCCTGCAACCCCATTTGGAGGCTATTTGAACACAGGGGCTATGAAAAGCACCGTTTGTGGGCAGGGAGCTGGGTCAGGCCCCCAGAAGTCACCATTTGTCTCTTGCCCTTTTGCAGAGCATGTTTGTCAACAGACCCGCCCTCGGAATCCTGCCTCCGGAGAACTTTGTGGAGAAGCTCCGGGAGTCCTTGCTCTCGGTGAGTTCTGGAGAAGCAATCCCATTGTCTTCAGACACAGTACTGGCAGGGGAAGGGAAAAGTGGAGACGCCAACAATGAAGAATAAGGTGTTGCTACAGAAATCTTTCTCTCTGAGCTTATTCTTCCATGCAGAGTATTTTAAATTTTTCTTTTAAAGGACAGAAGGGATTCTTTGTGTGCAGGACAAAAGGAGCTGGGGAAATGAATATGTGTCGCATGATAGGAGCCTTGCATATGTCATTCAATCCTGCCCCCACTTCTCGGTTTTAGTTACTACAAACGATTAAAGCCATTGGGAGCCTCAGCGTCCCGCCTGGAACGTGTAGGTGTCTTAGACAGTGGCAGGTGCATCAGGAGTGGGCTTTTGCCCACCTTCTTTCCTCTCTGCCAGCCTCAGGGCCTCCCTGGGCTTCTCTGCCACCCTTGGAAAAGCCTGAGCCCACCCTCCCAGTCCGACACCTTCCAGGACAGCCCTGGTTGTGTCTGTCCCCGGTACGGCCCCTGCGAAGATTCAGCTCCAGCCAGGGGAAGCGGGAGTACAGGAGTCATGATGAGCCTGGGCTCACGGCTATTTCCCTCCCCACAGGTGGCTCCCAAAGGGATGTCCCAGCTCATCACCATGGCCTGCGGCTCCTGCTCCAATGAAAACGCCTTCAAGACTGTCTTCATGTGGTACCGGGTGAGGTTTGGGGCACACACACACACACACAGGCTCCCCAGCACCCAGCCACACGCTCACCCCTTGTCTGACTGTTCATTCCAATGGGCTGGAGTATTAGACATCAGTACCAGGGTTAAAATACAGGGAGGGCCACTGCTGGATGGCACTTTGAGACGGCACAGTGGGGTATGGTGCAAAGGGCTGAGGCTTTGGCATCAAAACTATGCAATGTGGGCTGGGCGCAGTCGTTCACACCTGTAATCCCAACACTCTGAGAGGCAAAGGCGGGCAGATCACTTGAGCCCAGGAGCTCCAGACCAGCCTGGGCAACATGACGAAACCCCATCTCTACTAAAAAAAAATTCAAAAATTGGCCAGGCATGGTGACGCGTGCCTGTAGTCCCAACTATTCTGGAGGCTGAGGTGGAAGGATTGCTTGAGCCTGGGAGGTCAAGGCTGCAGTGAGCCGTGGTTGTGCCACTGCATTTCAGCCTGGGTGACAGAGTAAGACCCTGTCTCAAAAAAAAAAAAAGAAGAAGAAAATGCTCCTTAAAGTCCCCTCCAAGGTTGGGCACAGTGGCTCACACTTGTAATCCCAGCACTTTGGGAGGCTGAGGCAGGCAGATCACTTGAGTCCAAGAGTTCAAGACCAGCCTGGGCAACATGGTGAAACCCCTTCTCTATAAAATATACAAAAAATTAGCTGGGTGCGGTGGCGCGTGCCTGTTGTCCCAGCTACTTGGAAGGCTGAGGTGGGAGGATCACTTGAGCCTGGGAGGTCGAGGCTGCAGTTAGCTGATATCACGCTACTGCACTCCAACCTGAGAGACACAGCAAGAGCAAGGAGCAAGACCCTGTAAAAAAAGAAAAAACAAAAAAAAACCCTTCCAGGCAAGCCAAGTTCTCTGGGTTGTGCCTCTAGCTTATTTTATTTAAATATTTAAATTTAAATTTATTTAAATATTCTAAATTGCAGAGACAGAGTCCCACTTTGTTGCCCAGCATGGTCTCAAACTCTTGGCCTCAAGCAATCCTCCTGTCTTAGCCACCCAAAGTACTAGGATTACAGATTTGAGCCCGCACATCTGGCCTCCATTCTTCCTGGCAAAACATACAACACTCTCAGCAGATCTTAATCCAACAGATCTTAATCGTTGCTGATGGTGCTTAATGCATTATGTGTGTTAGTTTCTTTTGTTGCGAGCATAGTTGGTAGCCTCACGTTTCAGTACAGACCTGCAACAATTAATACATGAGATCCACTCCTGAGAAAGCACTTTCTACTTGTCTGGACTGAATATCGGTTTGGTTGGAAAGTTGAAACCCCGACTACCCCAGAGCATCTCTGAGATTTTGTTCTGTTCTATTGTTTCAGAGCAAGGAAAGAGGGCAGAGGGGCTTCTCCCAGGAGGAGCTGGAGACGTGCATGATTAACCAGGTGAGTGCAGCTGGGCTTGCACCACGTACATCTGGGGAAGCTGCACAGCCTCTCCCGGGCTGTTGCTGGCTGGCTGGCACTGTCCTTCTCAATTAGGAAGGGCCAGGCCAGGCGCGGTGGCTCATGCCTGTAATCCCAGCACTTTGGGAGGCCGAGGCAGGCAGATCACCTGAGGTCAGGAGTTCAAGACCAGCCTGGCTAATATGGTAAAACCCCATCTCTACTAAAAAGACAAAAATTACCTGGGCGTGGTGGCACACGCGTGTAATCCCAGCTACTTGGGAGGCTGAGGCAGGAGAATCATTTGAACCCGGGAGGTGGAGGTTGCAGTGAGCCGAGATCACACCACTACACTCCAGCCTGGGTGACAGAGTGAGACTCCTCTCAAAACAAACAAAAAAAGAAAAACAAAAGGCTGGCTGCTGTGGTTCACGCCTGTAATCCCAGCACTTTGGGAGGCCGAGGCGGGTGGATTGCCCGAGGTCAGGAGTTCCAGACCAGCCTGGCCAACATGGCGAAACCCTGTCTCTACTAAAAATATAAAAATTAGCCAGACATGGTGGCGGGTACCTGTAATTCCAGCTACTCAGGAGGCTGAGGCAGGAGAATTGCTTGAACCCGAGGGGAGCGGAGGTTGCAGTAGGCCGAGATCTCACCACTGCACTCCAGCCTGGCGACAGAGCAAGACTCCATCTCAAAAACAAAACAAAACAAAAAAATGACAAAAGGGTTTCTGGAATTTGTGGGAGGAGGTCTTAGGGTTTTTCCTGGAGGTCTCAGGGAATTGGTGTTCAACCAGCATGAGACAATGCCAACCTCCTTGAGACTTGGGGGCCCCCACAGTTGCCTCTGAGGCACCTCCAGCAGTTCTGCCTGAGTCAGTTAGAAACATGTTTGGATTTCCTTGCTAGGTGGAAAGTCAGAAAACAATGCAAGGAGTTGCAGCTGTGCCATTTGCTTGGGGCTGGGAAGGGACAGGGCATCCATGCACCCCTCCTGAACCCAAGGCGCAGCTGCCATGGGAGAGCGCCCGGAGGGGGCCTCCCCTCACCCGCTTTCTAGCACCACAGACCCCTTCCAAAGGCCTGGGGGTTTTCCTGCAAGGTGCCCAGCTCAGCCCCTTGCCTTGGTCACCCTGGGATGCAGGCGTGCACCCATCAGCACCTGACCCGCCTGACACCTGCGGAGGCCTGAGTAGTAGGGAGCCAGGGGATGGGGAGGAAGTTGAAGAGCCTGTAGAACAGGGGCTGAAAACCCAGGAGTCCCCAACAGCCGGAGGTAGGCAGGCAGTGGGTGCTGCTTAGCCACCTACAGCTGCCACAAGAGGAAAATGGGTCCAAACGGTGCAGCACTGGTGAGAAGCCAGAAGTTCAGGTCTTTATGTGAAATTTCTTGATTTTAAATTTTGCAACTTTTTTTAGAGACAATGTTGCTCTTGTTGACCAGGCTGGGGTGCAGTGGCGTGAACTCAGCTCACTGCAACCTCTGCCTCCCAGGTTCAAGCGATTCTCCTGTCTCAGCCTCCCAAGTAGCAGGATTACAGGCCCCCACCACCATCCCTGGCTAATTTTTGTATTTTTAGTAGAGACAGGGTTTCACCATGTTGGCCAGGCTGATCCCAAACCCCTGACCTCCGATGATCCGCCTGCCTCAGCCTTCCAAAGTGCTGGGATTACAGGTATAAGCCACCGCACCCAGCCTAAAATTTGTGACTTAAAAAAAAAAAACATTTAAGTATGTATGCAAATAAAACGTGTGTCTTGGATATAGACCCCAGTGGTCCCATGGGTAACTTTTGCCTGAGAAGGATTCCTGGTTCTTCTGATAGATTTCTGTGTCCCTCTGGACTTGCAGGGGCAACAATACAGTTCCCCCATCCTTACAGCTATGACTAATGACTGATATTTCTTGGTTTTAGGCCCCTGGCTGCCCCGACTACAGCATCCTCTCC
The DNA here is from genome assembly GCF_029281585.2 of Gorilla gorilla gorilla. NCBI lineage: Eukaryota > Metazoa > Chordata > Mammalia > Primates > Hominidae > Gorilla > Gorilla gorilla. The sequence continues at coordinate 12,408,708 of NC_073242.2, forward strand.
TTCATGGGCGCGTTCCATGGGAGGACCATGGGTAAGGAGGGACCAATGCGCTCCCAAGGTGGCGTTTAGAATAGTAATAATAACGGCAACAATAGCGGCAGCTGACATTAGCAGTTTACACATATTGTCTCACTGATTGCACACAATCCCCTGCAGAGTGGGGATTATTATTCCTGCTTTGCAGATGGTGGGAATCAGTGTTCAGGAAGAGGAAGAATTTCCAAGGCTATTCAGTGACAGAGCCGGGACTGGAACTCTTGACTCTGTCTTCAAAGCCTGCGCTGCATCTGTGATTAATCGCAATGCAAACACATACCCACGCACGCATGCCAATTAAGGGTTCGAGAGTTCCCCTTCAGCTTTCGGATGAGAACTGCGGTTCAGTATCAAAACATCTCATGTACTCCCCAAGTATATACACCTACTATGCACCCAGAAAAATTAAAAATTAAACGATAAAAAGAACTGGGGTTTCACAGGCAACAGGCCTCCCTGCCCATTGACAGCCTCGCGCTGCAATGTCTATCATCTCCTTTACAAAGACGGTACTGCCTGCTTCCCCAAGCCAAGCGTCTGCTTTTCTGTTTTGCTGAACTCAGGTTGCTTAGCGACCACGCACTCTAAAGCCATTCACAAGATCGACATCCCTTCCTTTGACTGGCCCATCGCACCGTTCCCACGGCTGAAATACCCTCTGGAAGAGTTTGTGAAAGAGAACCAACAGGAGGAGGCCCGCTGTCTGGAAGAGGTAATGCTCATACCCTGCGGATCCTCCCCAACCACCAGTCCTGTTGCTCTTGCCGCCCCAAGACTTGGGGAGAAGAGAAACAGATGAAGGATTTATCTGGGGATCTGTGCAGTGCTCCCCTAGAGGGAAGCAGGGACACAGAGGCCTTGCGTCCCAAATGTTCTATGTTGGGAGAGTTCGTGAGACACACTGTTTCTGTCACGGCATCCATCACCCAACTCTGATACCAATTTCCGTATCACTTAAGTTTCTTGGAAGACAAGAGTCAATGACTCTAAAATAAGAGAAAACAGATCTGTTGAAAGAATATGGGGCTGGGCGCGGTGGCTCCGCCTGTAATCCCAGCACTTTGGGAGGCTGAGACGGGAGGATCACCTGAGGCCAGGAGTTCGAGACCAGCCTGGCCAACATGGTGAAACCCCATCTCTACTAAAAATTAGCTGGGTGTGGTGGCACATACCTGTAATCCCAGCTACTAGGGAGGCTGAGGCACAAGAATCCCTTGGACCCGGGAGGCAGAGGTTGCAGCGAGCCAAGATTGCACCACTGCACTCCAGCCTGAGTAACGGAGTGAGACTCTGTCTCAAAAAAAAGAGAGAGAGAGAGAAAGAAAGAATATGGGATATCCCACAGGAAAAAATGGTTCCACAAGATCCTCTAAACCACTGGTTTTGTCTTCTCCTGAGTCTGTTGGCTTTGAGTTGCTGTGGGTCGGGGGATGCTATGGGAGAGGCTGAGGACAGGCAGCACCCCCCTACCCCCCGTTTCCATGTCATCTAACACAGCCCTCTTTAGATCCACTCAGTATATGGGGGTTCCAGGGAAGACATTGGAAGTCATCTGCAGCTGGAAAAAAATATCACTTTTTGGGTATAGATTTGAGCTCAAATAAGGCTGCTGGTTTTTTTCTTAGGCACATCATCATTTTCAATCAGTTCATATTTATTGAGCACCTACTAGATGTCAAGCAAGGTGCTAGGTGCTGGGTATTCAGTGGTAAATAGAAAAGACAAGATAATGGCATCAAGTACAGCACTGTCCAATAGAAATATAATGCAAGCCACATATGTAATTATAGCTTTTCCAGTAGTCACCTTTTCTTTCATTTTTACACCCTACCTGGAAACTGCCAAGGAGTCACATTTGCTTTGTTTTGTTTTGCTTTGTTTTTGAGATGGAGTCTAGCTCTGTTGCCCAGGCTGGAGAGCAGTGGCGCGATCTCAGCTCACTGCAAGCTCTGCCTCCTGGGTTCACGCCATATTCCTGCCTCAGCTTCCTGAGTAGCTGGGACTACAGGCGCCCGACACCACGCCCGGCTAATTTTTTGTATTTTTAATAGAGACAGGGTTTCACCGTGTTAGCCAGGATAGTCTCGATCTCCTGACCTTGTGATCCGCCCACCTCGGCCTCCCAAAGTGCTGAGATTACAGGTGTGAGCCACCACGCCGGCCTTCTTTTGTTTTGTTTTGTTTGAGACAGGGTCTCACTCTGTCACCCAGGCTGGAGTGCAGTGGTGCAATCACAGCTCACTGCAGTCTCTACCTCTCCGGGCTCAGGTGATCCTCCCACCTCAGCTTCTTGGGTAGTTGGAACTAAGGCACATGACACCACCACACCTGGCTAATTTTTGTATTTTTTGCAGAAACAGGTTTCGCCGTGTTGCCCAGGTTGGTCTCAAACTCCTGGGCCCAAGTGGTCTGCCCACTTCAGCCTCCCAAATTGCTGGGATTACAGGTGTGAGCCACCGTGCCTGGCCAGGAGTCACGTTTTTTAAAATTACAAAGAAATAGGTGAAATTCATTTTCAGAGCATTTTATTGAACCGAATATATTCAAAATATTATCACGTAAATGTATAATTAGTATTTTTAAACAATGTGATTTTTATATTCCTTTTTAAAAATTCCTTTATTTAAAAAATTCGTTTATTTAGGTCTAAACAAACTAAGATAGTCCTTTTCTTCGTATTCAGTTTTTGAAACACTGTGTGTATTTTACACTTACAGCACAATGCTCTAAAAACAAAGAAAAACCGGGCGTGGTGGCTCATGCCTGTAACTGCAACACTTTGGGAGGTTGAGGTGGGCAGATCACCTGAGGTCAGGAGTTCAAGACCAGCCTGACTAACATGGAGAAACCCCATCTCTACTAAAAATATAAAATTAGTCGGGCATGGTGGTGCATGCCTGTAATCCCAGCTACTCCAGAGGCCGAATCAGGAGAATCACTTGAACCCGGGAGGTGGTGGTTGCGGTGAGCTGAGATTGCGCCATTGCACTCCAGCCTGGGCAACAAGAGTAAAACTCCATCTCAAAAAAAAAAAAGAAAACAAAGAAAAGTATCTCAGAGCTTCCTTGGGGTGACTGGTGGAGACCAAGGTCAAAATCATATCACCCAAACAGAGGCTTTTTCTTAATTGTACATAACAAAGAAAGCTTTCACTTGTTAGTCTATCTAGGTGTACGGTTTGGGGTTTTTCTTTTTTTTTTTGAGACAGAGTTTCACTCTGTTGCCCAGGCTGGGGTGCAGTGGCACGATATCTTGGCTCATTGCAACTTCTACCTCCTGGGTTCAAGCGATTCTCATGCCTCAGCCACTGGAGTAGCTGGGAGTACAGGCGTGAGCCACCATGCCCAACTAATTTTTGTATTTTTAGTAGAGATGGGGTTTCACCATGGTAGCCAGGCTGGTCTGGAACTCCTGACCTCAGGTGATCTGCTCGCCTTAGCCTCCCAAAGTGCTAGGATTACAGGTGTGAGCCACCATGCCCAGCCTCTTTCTTTTTAATAAAGACAGGATCTTGCTGTGTTGCCCAGGCTGGAGTGCAGTGATGTGGTCACAGCTCACTGTGATCTCACAGTCCTGGTTCAAGGGGTCCTCCCACCTCAGCCTCTCAAGTAGCTGAGACTACAGGCATGCAGCCACCATGCCCAGCTAATTTCTAAATGTTTTGCAGCGATGAACCACACTATGTTGCACAGGCTGGTCTCAAACTCCTGGCCTCAAGGTATCCTCCTGCCTCAGCCTCCCAAAGTGCTGGGATTGCAGGTGTGAGCCACCACACCTGGCCCTTAGAACAGTTTTTTAACCAAGGATATATCTCCGATTCTGCCCCAAAAGGATTCTCACACCAATAATAGCAATAATACTGTAAGAATAGGAACAATAATAATCAATAATAATATAGTCGTGCTAATCGTAATAGTAGCAGCCACTTTATGTGTGCCAGACTCTGTGCTGTATTTTCTCTCTCTCTCTCTCTGTGTGTGTGTGTGTGTGTGTGTGTGTGTGTGTGTGTGTGTGTGTGTGTGTGAATGCTCTCACCTTTACTTCTCTCAATATACCCGTGATGTAGCTATTTCCCACATAATAAGGTTAAGTGACAGGTGCATGTTCCATGTAAAACAGAGGCAGAACCACAGCTAAAACATCTGGCCCAGCAATCAACTCATAGTGCTATATTTTCTCATTCAGTCCTCTCCATGAGCCTGGAAGGTGGATTCTGTCAGTGTGCCCATACAACACATCAGGAAAGTGAGGCTTCTGAAGCTAAATGACTTGCCCCAAGTTATTAGTTTGTATCCACCCAGGTGCTAGCACCGATTTCAAGTAGGGTACATTCCCATCCACACACATAGCTTCTAACAGAGGCTTCACTGGTCTTAGGAAATGCACACAAACACATTTCCAATAAAATTGCATGGGGCTCATTGAACCCCAGATACCCACCCACGGATACTGGTCACAAGCCTCTGTCATCGGTGGTCACTTTCCGCTTTGGGATCCAGGTGGAGGATCTGATTGTGAAATATCGGAAAAAGAAGAAGACGGTGGCCGGGATCATCGTGGAGCCCATCCAGTCTGAGGGTGGAGACAACCACGCATCCGATGACTTCTTTCGGAAGCTGAGAGACATCGCCAGGAAGGTCAGTGGACAGGGCCGAGGTTGGATGGAGCCATTGGGTTTTCTGGGTTGAGTTCCCGGAGTAACGGGCCAGCAGCACCTCTGCCTTGGAGCTTCTGTCAATCTCCAGACTTGCAGAGGCTGTCTGTCAGCATCAGGGGTGGAGAAGTTGGGGTTGGTGAAAGAATGGGGATTCTTCCCTAAAACTATACACACACACACACACACACACACACACACATATATATATATATATATTTTTTTTTGAGACAGAGTGTCACTCTGTTACCCAGGCTGGAGTGCAGTGGTGCGATCTCAGCTCACTGCAACCCCTACCTCCCAGGTTCAAGTGATTCTCCCACCTCAGCCTCCCGAGTAGCTGGGACTACAGGCACACGTCACCATACCCAACTAATTTTTGTATTTCTAACAGAGACGAGGTTTCGCCATGTTGGCCAGGCTGGTCTTGAACTCCTGACCTCAGGTGATCTGCACACCTCAGCCTCCCAAAGTGCTGGGATTACAGGCCTGAGCCTCCGCGCTTGGCCTTAAAATCTTTTTAAAAAACCTTTTTGGATACATAATAGTTGCAATGCGTAATGATCAAATCTGGGTAATTGGATATCCATCACCTAAAACATTTATCATCTCTTTGCATTGGGAATATTCCAAATCCACTCCTGTTTTGAAATAGGCAATAAATTATTAACTAAAATCACCCTATTGTGCTACTGGACACTAGATCTTATTCTTCTATCTAACTGTACTTTTGTATCCATTAACCAACACCTATTTATCTCCACCTCCCCATTAGCCTTGCCAGCCTCTGATAGGCGTCATTCGACTCTATTTCTTCATAAGGGAAATGTTTTTAGTTCCCACCTGAGTGAGAACATGCAACATTTGTCTATGTGTGGCTTATGTCACTTAACATAATGTCCTGTAGTTCCATCCACGTCATTGCTAATGACATGATTTCATTCTTTTTATGGCTGAATAGTATTTCTTTGTGTATATGTACCATATTTTCTTTTTCTTTTTTTTTTGAGACAGTCTCACTCTGTTGCCCAGGCTGGAGTGCAGTGGCACGATCTTGGCTCACTGTAACCTCTGCCTCCTCGGTCCAAGTGATTCTCCTGTCTCAGTCTCCCAAGTAGCTGAGATTACAGGTGCACAACACCACGCCCAGCTAATTTTTGTATTTTTAGTTGAGATGGGGTTTTGCCTTGTTGGCCAGGCTGGTCTTCAAACTCCTGACCTCAGGTGGTTTGCCTGCCTCGCCTCCCAAAGTGCTGGAATTAGAGGCGTGAGCCACCGCGCCTGGCCAATTGTGTATATGTACCATATTTTCTTTTTCCTTTTTTTTTTTTTTGAGACAGTCTCACTCTGTTGCCCAGGCTGGAGTGCAGTGGCACGATCTTGGCTCACTGTAACCTCTGCCTCCTGGGTCCAAGTGATTCTCCTGCCTCAGTCTCCCAAGTAGCTGAGGTTACAGGTGCACGACACCATGCCCAGCTAATTCTTGTATTTTCAGTGGAGACGGGGTTTCGCCATGTTGGCCAGGCTGATTGGCTCAGACTCCTGGCCTTAGGTGATTTGCCCACCTCAGCCTCCCAAAGTGCTGGAATTACAGGCGAGAGCCACCGCGCCTTGCCAATTGTGTATATGTACCATATTTACTTTATCCATTCATCCATTGATGGACAGATTGATTCTGTATCTTGGCTATTGTGAACAGTGCTGCAATAAACACGGGAGTGCAGGTATCTCTTTGACACACTGATTTGCTTTCTTTATATTGTGTGTTTGTTTTAATGTCTTGTGCATATATAACTGGCAATCAAACCGATAAGTTCACAGATAAAAGTTATAAGACGTGAGTTGACTTAACACAGATGCTGAGTTAGAAATAGCCCTGGTGACAAGCAGAACATGGCAGCTGAAGTCTGAGAAGCACATTCAAGGCCTCACTGTTGGACACAGCTCCCTCTGACGAGGTCGAGACCCGAGACTGAAGCCAGATGACATACCGCTCTGTGTTGGTGCAGGGAGTATTTAATGTTCTGGGTTTTTTTTGTTCCAGCTTAGCAGTTTTAGGAAACACTCAGATTCAGCTCTGGTTGGAACTGCTCAGCTTAAGTGTTTTGATTAGTTTTTTTTGTGCACAGCTCAAGAACATGGGGCTGGTTTGCTCTTCAGAAAACAAGCACGATGTGTGTGGACCCAGGGTTTGGCAGTTAGCTGGCTATGGAGGGCATGAATTTCTGGCCTCCCACGGGTGTTTACTTCTCCCTCCTCTCTCTTCTCCGGCCAGCATGGCTGCGCCTTCTTGGTGGACGAGGTCCAGACCGGAGGAGGCTGCACGGGCAAGTTCTGGGCCCATGAGCACTGGGGCCTGGATGACCCAGCAGACGTGATGACCTTCAGCAAGAAGATGATGACTGGGGGCTTCTTCCACAAGGAGGAGTTCAGGCCTAATGCTGTGAGTTGGAGCCAGCCTTCTCTCTACATCCAGGGCAGAGAAGGGAGCATCCTCTTCTCCTAACTGTTCCTTTCTCACCATCGAGGAGCTGGGTGGGCACCCACTGGGTCGCAGGTTTTCTTTTTTATTTTATTTTATTTTATTTTATTTATTTTTTTATTGATCATTCTTGGGTGTTTCTCGCAGAGGCGGATTTGGCAGGGTCATAGGATAATAGTGGAGGGAAGGTCAGCAGATAAACAAGTGAACAAAGGTCTCTGGTTTTCCTAGGCAGAGGACCCTGCGGCCCTCCGCAGTGTTTGTGTCCCTGGGTACTTAAGATTAGGGAGTGGTGATGACTCTTAACGAGCATGCTGCCTTCAAGCATCTGTCCAACAAAGCACATCCTGCACCGCCCTCAATCCACTCAACCCTGAGTGGACACAGCACATGTTTCAGAGAGCACAGGGTTGGGGGTAAGGTCACAGATCAACAGGATCCCAAGGCAGAAGAATTTTTCTTGGTACAGAACAAAATGAAAAGTCTCCCATGTCTACTTCTCTCCACACAGACCCGGCAACCATCCGATTTCTCAATCTCTTCCCCACCCTTCCCGCCTTTCTATTCCACAAAACCGCCATTGTCATCATGGCCCGTCCCCAATGAGCCGCTGGGCACACCTCCCAGACGGGGTCGTGGCCGGGCAGAGGGGCTCCTCACTTCCCAGTAGGGGCGGCCAGGCAGAGGCGCCCCTCACCTCCTGGACGGGGCGGCTGGCCGGGCTGGGGGCTGACCCCCCCACCTCCCTCCCGGACGGGGCGGCTGGCCGGCCGGGCAGAGGGGCTCCTCACTTCCCAGTAGGGGCGGCCGGGCAGAGGCGCCCCTCACCTCCCGGACGGGGCGGCTGGCCAGGAGGGGGGGCTGACCCCCCCCCCACCTCCCTCCTGGATGGGGCGGCTGGCCTGGCGGGGGGCTGACCCCCCCCACCTCCCTCCCGGACGGGGCGGCTGGCCGGGCAGAGGGGCTCCTCACTTCCCAGTAGGGGCGGCCGGGCAGAGGCGCCCCTCACCTCCCGGACGGGCGGCTGGCCTGGTGGGGGCTGACCCCCACCTCCCTCCCGGACGGGGTGGCTGCCGGGCAGAGACGCTCCTCACTTCCCAGACGGGGCGGTTGCCAGGCAGAGGGTCTCCTCACTTCTCAGACGGGGCGGCCAGGCAGAGACGCTCCTCACCTCCCAGACGGGGTCGCGGCCGGATAGAGGCGCTCCTCACATCCCAGACGGGGCGGCGGGGCAGAGGTGCTCCCCACATCTCAAACGATGGGCGGCCGGGCAGAGACGCTCCTCACTTCCCAGATGGGATGGCGGCAAGGAAGAGGCGCTCCTCGCTTTCTAGATTGGATGGTGGCCGGGCAGAGACACTCCTCACTTTCCAGACTGGGCAGCCAGGCAGAGGGGCTCCTCACATCCCAGACGATGGGCGGCCAGGCAGAGACGCTCCTCACTTCCCAGACGGGGTGGCGGCCGGGCAGAGGCTGTAATCTCGGCTCTTTGGGAGGCCAAGGCAGGCGGCTGGGAGGTGGTTGTAGCGAGCCGAGATCACGCCACTGCACTCCAGCCTAGGCACCATTGAGCACTGAGTGAACGAGACTCTGTCTGCAATCCCGGCACCTCGGGAGGCCGAGGCTGGCGGATCACTCGCAGTTAGGAGCTGGAGACCAGCCCGGCCAACACAGCGAAACCCTGTCTCCACCAAAAAAACACGAAAACCAGTCAGGCGTGGCGGCGCGCGCCTGCAATTGCAGGCACTCGGCAGGCTGAGGCAGGAGAATCAGGCAGGGAGGTTGCAGTGAGCCGAGATGGCAGCAGTACAGTCCAGCTTCGGCTCGGCATGAGAGGGAGACCGTGGAGAGGGGGAGGGGGAGGGAGCTACAGTCAATTCTTAATAGATATGAAGGAATCTTCTGGGTCGCAGGTTTTCTAAGTCCCAGTTCTTATCAATGCAATTAGCAGTGGTGTGCCCTCCCAGCTCTCTCTGTAAGGCCAACTCTGGAACAGTCCACCCATCAGCCTTTTCCTGTTTTCTTTCTGTGTGCACACACAATAATATCATCGACAGCTGCCACAGCAGACTGAGCATTTGCTATGTGCCTAGTTCTAAGTATTTCTCATATACTTTTAATCCTGAGAACAATCTAACCAAGTAGCTGTTATTTTTATCCTCATTTTACTAATGAGGAATCAGGCACAGAGAGGTTAAGTAATTTGTCAAAGGTCACACAGCCTGTTAAGTGACAAAGCCAGGATTCCAACCCAGAGCCCATACTCTTACCCACTACACTGTGTACTGCCATGTGTGCGTACAGATTTACACACACACAGCCATCAGGGGCCAACATCCTTTCACCATTGCTACATGTAGTTTCTACCCTCAAGGTTGCCTCATGGTCCAAAATGGCTTCTGATGCTCCAGCCATCACATCTCAATTCTAGGCAGTAAGAAAGAAAAAGAAGGGAAGGACAAAGTGGCCCCCTTCTTGTCTTTAGCAGCCTTCCTAGAAATCTCACATAATATGTCTATTTCCAATACTTGACTAAGACCCAGTCACATGGCCACTTCTAGCCATAAGGGAGGCCGGGAAGGGTGTTTCCGTTAGCCGCATGGCCACCCTAAATCATTCATGGAGGGGTAAAGTGGGTGATCTTTGAGGGTCACTGCCAGCAATCCAGTCCCAACTCCACCTGTAAGTCACGTCTGCCTTAGACAAATCACTTAGCCTCCCAGAACCTCAGCTTCCTCCTGTATAAAATGAGGGTTATAGGAGTTAAGGAACTGACTGTCTTGGTTTCCTGGGACTGAGGGATTTCCCAGTGCATGGGACGATTTGGTCCTCCCCATAGCAGTTCCTACCTGCAGGGCTGCTGTTGGAAGAATTCAGCAAGATTGGGTATGTTCTCCTGCTAACCTCTGGTAGAGAAGAATTCAGCGAGATTGGGTGTGTTCCCCTGCTAGCCTCTGGTAGATGCCCACTAGATTAGTTTCTCTCCTCTTCAAGAGAGGAGGAGGGGCGCCTGGGGGGAAATGACTCCTGCAGGGTGTGCATGTGTGTGAACCCTTCCAATACCCGTTCCTCATTCCAGCCCTACCGGATCTTCAACACCTGGCTGGGGGACCCGTCCAAGAACCTGTTGCTGGCTGAGGTCATCAACATCATCAAGCGGGAGGACCTGCTAAATAATGCAGCCCATGCCGGGAAGGCCCTGCTCACAGGACTGCTGGACCTCCAGGTAACACCCCCTCCCCTGCCCCGCCCCCACCGCCCATGGCTCCCCGCAGCCTCCGGGGCAACACTGGAGCTCTTCAGCATGGTGTTGTGCCTGCTGTTCCAGCAGTTCGTAATGGGCTGTGCTGCTTCTAGCCTCGGGGGCTTTGCACATGCTGTGTCCTCTGCAGGGGATGCCTCCCTATCCCTCTATCCCATTCCAACCCCTGTTCCTGAACTCCTGGTTTTCTTTGTTGTTGTTGTTTTTAATTTATTTTTTATTTTTTTAATATTGAGACATGGTCAAGCTCTGTTAGCCAGTCCGGCCTTGAACTCCTGGCCTCAAACGATCCTTCCACCTCAGCCTCCCAAAGTGCTGGGCAGCGCCTGCCGGCACTGGTTATCTTTCTTATTTATTTTATTTTATTTGTTTATTTATTTATTTTTTGAGACCAAGTCTTGCTTTGTACCCAGGCTGGAGTGCAGTGGCGCAATCTCAGCTCACTGCAACCACTGCCTCCTGGGTTCAAGAGATTCTCCGGCCTCAGCCTCCCAAGTAGCTGGGATTACAGGCATGTGCCATTATGCCCTACTAATTTGTTTGTATTTTGAATAGAGATGGGGTTTCACCATGTTGGCCAGGCTGGTCTCGAACTCCCAACCTCAGGTGATCCGCTCGCCTCAGCCTCCCAAAGTGCTGGGATTTCCCGAGCATGGGCCACTGCGCCCGGCCCTGGTTATCTTTTGACACCAAATTCAGACATCCCCCCTTTGAGAGTCCCCCAAGCACTCCCTCTCTCACCCCCTCTAGTGTGTTCATTATTCCCACCTTTGTGCAACCTGTTGCATACTTACCACTCGGCAGCACTGCCCTCCACTGCTGGAGCTGGATTACTCTCTATCCTCAAGGTTTCATCATGGGCCAAAATGGCTCCTGGAGCTCCAGCCATCGTATCTCAATTCCAGGCAATACAAAGGAAAAAGAAGGGAAGGACAGAGTGGCCCCCTTCTTGTCTTTAGCAGCCTTCCCAGAAATCTCACATAACACTTCTAACACTTGACTAAGAGCTGGTCACGTGGTCACTCCTAACCGTAAGGAGGTGTGTGGATGTGTGTGTGTGAGTGTGGCACGCAGGCCTGAAGGGGTGTCTAAATGGAAGAGACTTTATTCTAAACCATCCCAGGGCCACACTCTGTGGGAGAGGGAGGGGTGTGTTCAAACTGCCAGCTCCCCAGCAATTGACAAGTGCAAGGAACATGCTAGAGTAAGTGCTGGAAGGACTTCTGAGCCTCAGTTTCCTTATCTGTGTAGACCAAAGTGAGCCCTTCTTCACTGGCAGGGGATTCAAGAGTGTGCCCACTGCCAGGCACAGGGGCTCATGCCTGTAACCCCAGCACTTAGGGAGGCAGAAGCAGGAGGATTGCCTTCAGCTCAACTAAGTGTGAGACCAGCCTGGGCAACATGGTGAGAACCCATACTCCACAAAAAGAAAGAAACAAATTGTGCACATAAGTGTCTAACACAGTGCCCGCCTCTGTCACCCCCAGAATAGGACCATGTCTCCAGTTTTTACCAATGAGCTGCCGTGAAATAAGACTTGCTCCCCCAACTCAGCCCCCAGTACCCTGAAATTATTTGGGGTTTTCCAAGCCCTTGTTTGCTGTCCTTCATATGGACAGCAGAGAGTAAGGTGAAATCAAGGTCCTCCAGACTAGGCACCTGCATTTGTTTCCTTGTCTGCTGTAAAAAATCACCACAAACTGTGTGGGTTAAAACAAGAATTTATTCTCTCACAGTTTGGAGGCCAGGGTCTGAAATCAAGGTTTCAGCAGAGTTGGCTCCTTCTGGAGGCTCTGGGGGAGAATCTGTTCCATGCCCCTCTCCACCTTCTCGTGGCTGCCGGGAATCCTTCATATTCCTTGACATGTGGAGGCTTCACTCTGCTTCTGGCATCACTTGGCGTTCTCCCCACTGTGCCTGTGTCTGTCTCCAGATTGTCTTCTTCTAATAAAGATACCAGTCATTGAGCCGGGCGCTGTGGCTCACACCTGTAATCCCAGCACTTTGGGAGGCCAAGGCAGGTGGATCACTTGAGGTCAGGAGTTCGAAACCAGCCTGGCCTACATTGTGAAACCCCGTTTCTACTAAAACTACAAAAAAAAAATTAGCCAGGTGTGATGGCAGGTGCCTGTAATCCCAGCTATTTAGGAGGCTGAAGCACAAGAATCTTTGGACCTGGGAGGCAGAGGATGCAGTGAGCCAAGATCGTGCCACTGCACTCCAGCCAGGGCAACAGAGTGAGACTCCATCTCAAAAAAAAAAAAAAAAAAACAGTCATTGCATTAGGGGCCATTCTAATGCAGGAAGACCTCATTTTAACCTAACTAATTATTTCTGTGAAGACCTTATTTCCAAATTAGGTCCTAGTCTTAGGTTCCAGGTAAACATGAATTTAGGGGGCAGTGGGAGGAAACTATTCAATCCAGTACAGCTCCCAGTCTCAAAGCCCTGAGGGAGGACAGGCATTTCTTCTTCTAGAAGAACCACCTTTCTGGAAGAGCTGACGATAGAGATGGCTAACATATGTGGAGCACCCGCCAAGTGCCCAGCCCCGGGCTTAGGACTTAACATGTGAACCTTACCTTGCTAAAGTCTCACCACGGCCCCAGTGGGGTCAACAGCATTTAAATCCTTCAGTTTATAGCAGGGTAAACAGAGGCACTTGAGTGGCCCAAGGTTATACAGTGAGAGAGACAGAGCTGGGCTTGGTTGTTGTTGGTGGTGGTGGTGGTGGTTTTTTTTCCTCCACACAACACACATGTGCACAGCTGGGCTTTGAACCCAGGCCTGAATGTCCCCAGAGCTCTTAACCCCCTGGAGGTCCTGCCAGTCCATGCAGAGGCCGAGGCTGGACCATGGGAGGCCTTTGACGAAGCACAGCCATTAAGCCCAACTGGTACACAGGTGATGGGCTTTGACGCCAGCCTTGTCTCCTCCCACTGCAGGCCCGGTACCCCCAGTTCATCAGCAGGGTGAGAGGACGAGGCACCTTTTGCTCCTTTGATACTCCCGATGATTCCATACGGAATAAGCTCATTTTAATTGCCAGAAACAAAGGTAAGGGGCCAGGAGTGGCTGCTGAGTTTCATGAGCATCCAGTATTTCCTGCTGTAGCTGCCAAATGTTGCTAGGTACTCAGCAATATTTTATGTGGGGGGCAGGTGGTACACAGGTCTGAAAACAGCCTGAATGCTCTTTCTCCAAAGAAGAGAACATTACAAATGGGATTTCTTTATCCATTTATTTACTCAATAAGCATTCGCTGAGGAGGTGAGTTGTAAGTGGACACTGGAGACAGTTACAGTGATGATGAAGACCATCAGAGCCCCTTCCTTCAGGAAGCATGCAGTGTAGCAGGAAGGCATGGCTTTACACATGGCATTTCACAACCAATCCATTGCAATTTTAAGTCCTGGGAAGGAGAAAACGCAGCTAAGAGAGCAGACAGCTGCAGCAGTTGGTGAGGGTAGGAAATCAGGGCAGGCTCCCTTGAGCAAGTAGCATTTTACCCTAAGTCTTGACGAACAGGGATTGGCTGGGTGAAGAAGGTAAGGAAGAGCATTCTGGGCAGAGGGAAGGGTGCATGCGATGGCCTGAGGTGGGATGGAGCTTACAGAGCTGGTAAAAGGGAAAGAAGGGGGCGTGAAGGCGAACGGTTGGGAGGGGATGAAGCTGGGGGAGGAGAGGCCAGGCCCGGGTCGCATGGGCCTGCAGATCAGGCTTAGCACTCCAGACTTCATCCTAGGAGCTGTGGGAAGCCACTGAGGACATGTGTGGCAGGGGTAAGGGCAGATGCTGTGGTGAGATCACAGCACGTACTGTATGTCAGGCACATTGTCAGTTCTTATTGTGCCATCTTACAGAATCCCTGCAGCAGCCTCAGAAGGGCAGGGATAATCAACCTCCATTTTAAAAATGAGAAAACGTGGTCTCAAAGGCATAAACAGGCCGGATGCAGTAGCTCAGGCCTGTAATCCCAGCACTTTGGGAGGCTGATGTGGGCAGATCAGCTGAAGTCAGGAGTTCGAGACCAGCCTGGCCAACACAGCAAAACCTCATCTCTACTAAAAATACAAAAATTAGCTGGCCATGGTGGCGGCACCTGTAATCCCAGCTACTTGGGAGACTGAGGCAGGAGAATGGCTTGAACCTGGGAGGTGGAGGTTGCAGTGAGTGAGATTGGGTTGCCACTGCACCCCAGCCTGGGTGACAGAGTGAGACTCCATCTCTAAAAAAAAAAAAAAAAAGGCATAAACAACCTCGACAAGGAAAGGACACCAGCTGTAACTGGTGAAGTCACCCTTTAAAATAAGCAGAGCCTGTCCTTCCTCCGTAATAGCTCAGCACCTCACACATGCTTCCGACTCAGCCTGTGCTTTTGCAACTTATTTGCTTACCTATTTTCTTTTCCCACCCCTCCATGACTTTCTGGAAGGCAAGGACTTTATCTCAGGATTTCTCTATCACCAGACCTAGCTCGGGGCAGCAAAGCAGGCACTCAAAGAGAGGGAGGGAGGAAGGGAAAAAGGGAGGGTGGAGGGAAGGAAAGGAAGAAGACAATGATGGAGGAGATGAATGAGGAGAGAGAGAAAGGAAATGAAGACTGGATGGGTGGGTGGTAGGAAGGACAGATGGAAGCCTGGGCTTCCATGATGGAGGATGATGGATGGATGGATGGATGGATGGATGGATGGATGAGCATCGCCAACAGGTATCACTTTAACCCCAGCTCTCCCAGCATGTGACTTTGAGAAACCACGCTCCTCACCTACCTCCTGCCTCTTTCAGGTGTGGTGTTGGGTGGCTGTGGTGACAAATCCATTCGTTTCCGTCCCACGCTGGTCTTCAGGGATCACCACGCTCACCTGTTCCTCAATATTTTCAGTGACATCTTAGCAGACTTCAAGTAAAGAAGCCATTTCCACTACAGTGAGAAAGCCCTGATCCCAACAGTTGTCAAATTGATTAGTTTGCCTAATTCATGTTTTCACTTAAAAGTATCAGAGGTGAATGCACAGTGAAGGGTGATTTGTGGGGAGGGAACATTTTTGGTGGTCTTGGGGGAGGGGAGGGGAGGGAAGGGCTGGTGTTGATTTTCCTCCCTGCAGAACCAATGGTGCACATTGGTTTAAGCCCAGAGATCCTGCTTGATCCCTGGACTCATCTTGGGAAGGGCCATGGGAAGTTCTGGCTAGAGTTCTGCCCAACCTTGACCAACCCCAGCAATTTTTCCAAAAGCCAGTCAAGGGCATTACATTTGTTCCTGGGACTGGCAGCTGGGCCTCCTGGGTGCCAGTCCATCTCAAGTGCCATATTCTGTGATCACGGATGTTGGCTCCCCCTCGCCCTATGCAAGCAAACACACTCTCACCTCCTCTCCCAGCCCCCCGGAGCTCTGAGCACGCCCCACGCATGGTGCAGGAGGAACTGGACAGATCTGAGGAAGGCCGTAAAATGGGGACAGGAGGATTCAGCTCAGGCGTAAGGGAAGAGGTCCTCTGGCCCCCTGAAGATGAGAATCACTCCTCTCAGTGCACCTGGGGATCCCCCTAAACTGTGAATTCTGCCCTGGACAGGGCTTTGCCCTTGGAGGATCCCCAGGCATCACCCGTGATTCTTACTCGGCATCCTCCATTCCCCAAACTCCCTCCTCCCTGTTAAATGTCAACCTAGACCTGGACCTTGGTGGGAGGAACCTGTAGCCTGAGTGTCCACAGGGACACACGTGAGCCCCAGGGCTAGAAGCACAGGCCCGTCACCCCAGGAGGAAAAGCCCAGGGTCTGGGGCAGCAGAGCCATCGCATCATGTTTCCCAGGGCAACTTGAGGTCTGACTTTTGGCTCCCTCGCCCTCAGAGGCTCTTCCTCTCTTTTGCTCATCCACCTTCACACCACTTCTGAGCAGACCCCCAGGAATAGCTTGGCTGTTCCACCAGAGCAGAGGGAATCATTGCTGGACTGGATTTATTCTGGAGGGAAGCACCATGAATTAAAGGGGCCAGAGCTCCATGCATGGAAAAGTGGCCTGTTGGTTCAACGTGGTTTCCTTGTACTTGATCCTCCTGAAATGAGAGATTTTCCTGAGATGACTGAGTATGGAGATTACCAGGCAGATGATACCGAAATGCTCAACGGGGCTGTGGCTGAGGCTGTAGCATCTCTGCTGGAGGTGAGACACTCTGGGAACTGATTTGACCTCGAATGCTCCTAAAAGAGAACTTGATAGCCTGACAGCAGAGAAGTATTATTTGGTGGGGAGTCTGAGAAAGCCTGGCTTGTATTATCTGTCCAAAAGGAAGCCTCTTCATCTCCCGGTGCCTTGGTTGACTATTTTGGAAATAGGCATATCAAGGTTCCTGATTCAGCACTTTGCTCTTTTAATAACAAATCGTCCAAAGATCTCAAAGTAAGGGTTTTTTTTTTTTAGCTTCCACTCTTCCGCAGACTTGGTCATCGACCTATTTTTGTTGAGGAATGAAAGGCAATGACAAGTTTAACATATACAAATTCGTGAATTCTTGTTCATTTTGCATTCTTGCAGTCAGTGCTAATCCGTCGTTCTTAATCAGGAGTTCTGCCAGGTTTAAGGTCACCTGCACTCCCAGCCAAGTGGTGATGTATGCCTCCCACTCTCTGCAAGGTTTTCCTCATTTTTATATTCATTTATTCATCATTCATTCACCTAACTTTCATTAAATAGCTGCACCATCCCAGGCCCTGTGCGGAGCATCGGGAATACAAAAATGAGATAAAACATTGTCCCTGCCCCCGGGGTCTCACATGCCACTGGAAACAACAGACTCTTAAACTAACAATTCAAGCAGGCGCCAAGTGCTACGACAGAGGTGTGAATAAAAGCATCAGGAAATCGGATGGAGTACCACCATTCACCCAAGGGTCAGAGGACGTTTCAAAGAAAAGGTGTCATTGGAGCAGTGTTTTGCAGAATGAGCCAGAGTCCACCAAGCAGACAAGGCAAGGAAGGGTGTTGCAGAGAGGGAACAGCATATGCAAAGGCCTATCAGTTCATGGCATCACATCTTTCACTGGGGAAGCCAGATTCCACAGGCAGCATCCCAAGCTTCAATAAGGCCTTATTTAACAAGCAAGCAAAATGCAAACCAAACCATTATTCATGTATTGGGTTAAGTATGCTTTCTCCTGAAAACTTTAGCATTGGGTGCAAATATTCAGTATGGTTCTCGGAGTCCAAAGGGTTTTAAGTCAGGGCACAACCAGAAAATTGGCTCTCTTTGGTAGGGAGAGGGGCTCCAATATTTCGTTCTCTCCCCATGGGGCACTGACAGAGAAATGAAATCGTTTTATCTGGAAAATTCCAGAGTTATTATTTACTCCTTACCAAGGAAAGTTACTTCTTGTAAAAACTTTTAAGCCATTTATCAACAAGGTCTTATTGACTCAGGGCATAATGAGTTCCTGAGACATCCTCTTTTGGGGGCTGGGGCTTTAGCTAGAAGAATTTCAAGGAAAAGAATTCTCAGCAGAGCTCAAGACTGTAGAAACTCAGCAGAAGCTGGTAAAAACATGGGGAGCCCGGAGGACAGGCTGCTGTCCAGGGCAGAGGCCATGAAGAAGTGCTTCCGTGGCCGACAGTCTGGAAATGAATCCATCATACATTAGTGCCATAGAGTTTAGTAACTGTCCAGCAAGTGTCGTCACTTTTACAGAAAACAAGGTCCAGTAATAGCAAGTCTTAGTACATCCTCACTTTTATTATAAATGGGTGTTTTTTTATAATTTTTACTGACGCTCAGTAACCATGCAAAATTGTGTATAGCATTAATGTATCTACATACCTATACCTATCTATATATAAGCTCATGGTAGAAAACCATAGCTAAGTAGCATCACAGACTTACGCGTACAAAGTGATCTTGTTTACAAGTAATCTGTTGACAGTGCCAATAAATGATAAAAAAATTAACATGTCACAATGTAACGGATGACCATATGCACAATTCCATGAATTAAATCTGTTTCCTGTGTTAGTATTCTTAAATAAAATTTATAATTGAAACATGAGTGAATGTGGACTTTTTTGGTGGAAATGGTCTTGTTAAATAATTAGGTGACAAGTACTTATTAAATGCCTGTTATATACCTCTTAGGGATGTCTTGGGGAACACTCTACATGCATAACTCTGCCTTGGGATCAGGAAGCACTGTAAGGCCATGCATTTCATTAAGTAAATCGAGGACATGCTATGTGACAGGGACACAAGGATGGACAACATGTGGTCGGTACTCGCAGCTCACATTCTTTTTTTTTTTTTTTTTTGAGACAAGAGTCTAGTTCTTTCACCCAGGCTGGAGTGCAGTGACATGATCTCGGCTCACTGTGACCTCTGCCTCCCAGGTTCAAGCTGCCTCAGCCTCCCGAGTAGCTGGGATTACAGGCGCTCGCCACCGTGCCCAGCTAATTTTTGTATTTTTAGTAGAGACGAGGTTTCACTGTGTTGGCCAAGCTGGTATCGAACTCCTGACCCTGTGATCCGCCAACCTCAGCCTCCCAAAGTGCTGGGATTACAGGCGTGAGCCACCACGCCCGGCCCCCCCCCCCTTTTTTTTTTGGACGGAGTTTTGCTCGTTGCCCAGGCTGGAGTGCAATGGCGCGATCTCGGCTCACTGCAACCTCCGCCTCCCAGGTTCAAGCAATTCTCTTGCCTCAGCCTCCCAAGTATCTGGGATTACAGGCACCTGCCACCAGGCCCAGCTAATTTTTTGTATTTTTAGTAAATACGGGTTTCACCATGCTGGTCAGGCTGGTCTCGAACTCCTGACCTCAGGTGATCCGCCTGCCTCAACCTCCCAAAGTGCTGGGATTACAGGCGTGAGCCACTGCGCCCGGCCTCGCAGCTCACATTCTAGCAAGGTAAAGAAAAAAAAAAAACAATAACCAAAAAAAAAAAAAACAGTGTAAGGAGCAGGACATGGGAAAACACTGGATGCTGCAGAGGCACAAAGGCTGGGCCCCTCACATCAGTCAGGGTGGCAGTTAAGCCTCTGAGTTTCATCTTCAAGGCGGAGCAAAAACTGCTCCAGAGTGATGGAAGGCATTCCACAAGAGGTCCATGAAGGCACAGAGACAGGGCGACAGCAGGCGTCTATGAAAAGTTCAGTATCACTAGATCACAAAGAGTAGGAGACTAGAAAAGCCCAGGAAACAGGCAGGAGCTGGGCCCCTCGAGAGCCTTCTGTGCCACATGAGGGGCGTGGGCTTTCCATGCTGGTGATGGAGCCGCCAGAGGCTTGATGCAAGGGAGCAAACCAAGGGGTGTTTTAGAAAGATTGTCCTGGCTGGACGCGGTGGCTCACACCTATAATCCTAGCACTTTAGGAGGCTGAGCCAGGAGAATCACTTGAACCTGGGAGGCGGAGGTTAAGATGAGCCAAGATCACGCCACTGTACTCCAGCCTGGGCGACAGAGTGAGACTCCGTTTCAAAAAATATATATAGAAAGGTTGTCCTGAGTGTTCATGGTGAAGAACAGGGAGGCAGGGAGGCCAGTTAGGAATCTATTGCAGCCACGCTGACCTGGTGGCCTGAATGAATTAGGACAATAATGGGGACAGAAAGAGAGAAAAGTAGAGAATCCAAAGCATCCGGGACGGTGATTCTCAACACTGGACGCACTTAGGAATCACCCGAAAGAGCTTTTTGAAAAGTGCCACTGGCCAGGCACAGTGGATCCCACCTGTAATCCCAGCACTTCAGCAGGCCGAGGTGGGCAGATCACCCAGCTAATTTTTTTGTATTTTTAGTAGAGATGCGGTTTCGCCATGTTGGCCAGGCTGGTCTCAAACTCCTAACTTCAGGTGATCCTCCCACCTTGGCCTCCCAAAGTGCTGGGATTACAGGCGGGAGCCACCGTGCCTGGCCATCAGAGGGTTACTGACCTTGAAGTTCCGGTGCCTTCAACCCACCTACCTTAGCAATGTGCATGTCGGAGCTCACACTCAATGCCCGACCAGGTCAAGTTGACCTTCTAAGGCTGATGGCCAGGCTGGCCGAGGGAAAGTTCCTTGAGTGATTGACAGTTCCTACCCTCAGCTAGTCCTGAGTTGACTGCACACAAGTGCACATACACTCACATCTGTCCACATGCTAATATTACAGCATCCTTCCACATCAGTGTGTATCAAATCCTAACTTTCAAATTGTGTGATTGGGAGCAGGTTCCCTTAACCTCTCCAAGCTTCAATTTCCTCATCTTAAAAACAGGCGTACAAGACTGGGGGTGTGGTAGCTCATGCCTGTAATCCCAGCACTTCAGGAGGCCAAAGCGGGTGAATTCGCCTGAGCTCAGGAGTTTGAGACCAGCTTGGGCAACACAGCAAGACCCTGTCTCTACTAAGAATAAAATTTTAAAAATTTTATTGGCATGGTGGCATGTGCCTATAATTCCAGCTACTTGGCAGGCTGGGGTGGGAGGATTGCCTGAGCCCAAGAGATTCAGGCTGCAGTGAACTATGATTGTACCACTGCACTCCAGCCTGGGCGATAGAGTGAGACCTTGTCTCGAAAAAAAAAAAAGTATACAAATAGTAAGTCTTCACTTAATGTCATGGATAGGTTCTTGGAAATGGATGGCAGGTTCTTGGAAATGGATGGCAGGTCCTCAAAAACATCATTTCATTCAAAGTTGTCTTGTTATAACATTGTTTCTTTCAACATCTTACTATTATGATGAGGAAAAAATATTGGTTTCATTGTATGTCATTTAACTTATAATCAGTTTCCCAAAACTTACTGATGACATTAAATGAGGATTTACTGTACCTACCTCACCCGTCTGTCGTAAAAATTATAAAGCACTGGCCGGGCATAGTGGCTCACTCCTGTAATCCCAGCACTTGGGGAGGCCGAGGCGAGTGGATCACTTGAGCCAGGAGTTTGAGACCAGCCTGACCAACATGGTGAAACCCCATCTCTACTAAAAACATATAAATTAGCCAGGTGTGGTGGCACATGCCTGTAGTCTCAGCTACTTGGGAGGCTGAGGCACGAGAATTGCTTGAACTCAGGAGGCGGAGGTTGCAGTGAGCCTGAGATCGTGCCACTGCACTCCAGCCTGGGTGACAGAGCGAGACTCCATCTCAAAAAACAAAACAAAACCAAAAAAAAATTGTTAAAGAGTCACAGTTTTCTTTTTTTTTTTTTTTTTGACACAGAGTCTCACTCTGTCGCCCAGGCTGGCGTGCAGTGGTGCAATCTTGGCTCGCAGCAACCTCCACCTCCCAGGTTCAAGTGATTGTCCTGCCTCAGTCTCCCCAGTGACTGGGATTACAGGCATGCACCACCAACCCCAGCTAATTTTTGTCATTTCTAGTAGAGACGGGATTTCGCCATGTTGGACAGGCCGGTCTCGGACTCCTGAGCTCACGTGATCCGCCTGCCTTGGCCTCCCAAAGTGCTGAGATTACAGGCATGAACCACTGTGCCCGGCCTGTTTTCTATATTCTGTCCTTCTGGGGAGGCAGTGGAATGACCCAGCTCTACTGTTTTCTAGACGGGTGATCGTGGGCAAGTCACTTCAGTTCTCTGAACTTTATTCTGCAAAATAAGGATGATTATAGTATTGCTAGCTAACATTTATTGAGTGCTTGCCTGGACTGAGCACTATTTTAAGTGCTTTTCATGTAGTAAGTCATGTAATCCTCCCCACAATCCTGGGTAGGTGGTGTTATTATCTTCACTTCACAGAGGAAGAAACCGAGGCAGAGAAAGAGGTTATACAGCTGGGAATTGGCAGGGCTGGAATTCAAGCAGGCAAGAAGTTTGGCTTCAGAAGCCATATGCTTCACCCGAACACTCTACCACCTCTCTGGGGTTCTCCAACTCAAAGTGTTGCTGGCAGATTAAATGAAATCCTATAATAATTGCCCAGCACACAGTAGGCATTTAATACATGCTGGTGTCCTTTACTGCTTCTTCTCCATGAATAGCTGAGTGTGTCTCATATATAGTTCTAAAAGGCAATATTATATTTCTGTGAGAGTTAACTTCCCACTGGTAAATATTAAATCTACTTCACACCATAGGTGCAAGCCCAGCTGAATCTGAGAGTGTATTTCAACTGTTAATCAGTAAAATGAATGTTTGTGTCCTTAGAGTTGGTATGAACATGGCCATACCTAGATGGTATTGGCCTTGCCTGATGGACTCTAATCAGGCAAGATTTTACAATTGAATGGCGCAGGATCAAAACAAGGCCATTAAAAGTTGGACTCTGCCTGGAGTTCAAAGGGACCCTGTTGCTTTCTGTTTAGGAACTCACGAATCTTGCAGTCATAAAGCAGCAACATAAAGCAAGCTCCCAACTCTAGTTCTCCGGGCAATTCATCCAGGCTGTCCCCTGCAAGCTGCTCAGCCCACCAGCTCTGCTTTGGGGGGTGCATTAA
Source organism: Gorilla gorilla gorilla (assembly GCF_029281585.2). NCBI lineage: Eukaryota > Metazoa > Chordata > Mammalia > Primates > Hominidae > Gorilla > Gorilla gorilla. The sequence continues at coordinate 12,431,564 of NC_073242.2, forward strand.
ACATGGTTATGCAATGATGGGGTGGCGGATGCCATAGACATCTGGCACTATGACAAGGTAAGTCTCATTTTTAGTAACCAGCATAGGAAGGAGGACAACAGCTACCACTGGGCTGTGCTTCCCACGTGCACACTGGGAGCATCACCACCAGGTCCCCAGTTGATGCAGACCTCATGTGTAGATGGTGGCCATATGAAAACTGCCATGTGGCTGGGCACAGTGGCTCACGCCTGTAATCCCCACCCTTTGGGAGGCCAAGGTGGGCCGATCACTTGAGGCCAGGAGTTTGAAACCATCCTGGCCAACGTGGTGAAACCCCATCCCTACTAAAAATACAAAAATTGGCTGAGCGTGGTGGCGTGCGCCTGTAACCCCAGCTACTCAGGAGGCTGAGGCAGAGAATCACTTGAACCCAGGAGGCAGAGAGGTTGCAGTGAGCTGAGATTGCACCACTGCACTGTAGACTGGGTGACAGAGCGAGGATCCATCTTAAAAAAAAAACAACAAACAAACAAACAAACAGAAAAACAGGCCAGGCCCAGTGGCTCACGCCTGTAATCCCAGAACTTTGGGAGGCTGAGGCAGGTGGATCATGAGGTCAGGAGTTCAAGACCAGCCTGGACAACATGGTGAAACCCCGTCTCTACTAAAAATACAAAAATTAGCCGGCGTGGTGGTGGGTGCCTGTAACCCCAGCTCCTTGGGAGGCTGAGGCAGGAGAATGGCTTGATCCCCGGGAGGCAGAGGTTGCAGTGAGCCGAGATCACACCTGTGCACTTCAGCCTGGGCGACAGAGCAAGACTCTGTCTCGAAAAACAAAAAAAATAAAACGGACATGCTCCAGACCACCCTATGAATCTAAATTATTTACATGGCCACAGCATGGCAGGGAGACGGGGGCAAAATCCAGACAGGAAGGAAAGCCACTTGACAAGGGACAAACATGGTTAAATCACAGTTGCTTCAACTGAGTTTTCAAAGACTGCATGTTTCCTTCCATCTACTCAGCTTCTGAGTCCAGAATTGAAATTCATGGGTGAGAAACTTTCCTTTGCCTAGAAAGCTGGTGGGAGGAGAAGGGAACGGAAGAAGAGACTGTTTATTACAGCATTTTTCTTCATTTGCTAGGATGAATGATGTGCTCATTATACTCCTCTCACCCTCAATGCTCTCCCAGGGGTAGCCACTCTTCACAATTTGCAATGTATGTATGTATGTATGTATGTATGTATGTATGTATGTATGCATGTGAGATGGAGTCTCGCGCTGTAGCCCAGGCTTGAGTGTGATGTTGCGATCTCCGCTCACTGCAATCTCTGCCTCCTGGGTTCAAGCAATTCTCCTGCCTCAGCCTCCTGAGTAGCTGAGATTACAGGCGTCTGACACCACCCCCAGCTAATTTTTGTATTTTGAGTAGAGATGGGGTTTCACCATGTTGACCAGGCTGGTCTCGAACTCCTGACCTCAAGTGATCCGCCTGCCTCAGCATCCCAAAGTGCTGGGATTACAGCCACTGCACCTGGCCAACATGTACTTTTTAAAAACACAAATAAGATCACACAGAACTACACTGTTCTGTGACTTGCTTTTTTTTTTCACTACCTACCTCGTGGTCTTTTCCACAGAAATAGTACAATCTCACTCTTTTTAAAGGTTGCATGTATACTACAATATTAATCTACCAACATTTACTTAACCATGTGGCCTACTAATGGAAACTTAGATTATTCCCAGTTTTTACTTTTCTTATTTATTTATTGAGACAGGGTCTCACTCTGTCACCCAGGCTAGAGTGCAGTAGCATAGTCATGGCTCACTGCAGCCTTGAACTTCCGGGCTCAAACAATTCTCCTGCCTCAGCCTCCCAAGTAGCTAGGACTACGGGCATGTGCCACCATATCCAGCTAATGTTTTATTTTTTCTTTTGTAGAGATGGGGTTTCACTATGTTGACTGGGCTGGTTTCGAACTCCTGGCCTCAAGCGATCCTTCCACCTCAGCTTCCCAAAGTGCTGGGATTACTGGCATGAGCCATCATGCCCGGACTAGTTTTTTTGCTATTGGAAATATTTCAGTGAACATCCTTATATGTACACTTCAGTATTTCTGTTAGATTATTGCTATATTCTGAATGTTTATGTCACCCCCAAATTCATATGTTGAAACCTAATTTCCAATGTGATGATATCTGGAGGTAGGAACTTTGGAAGTTGATTAGGTCATGAGGGTGGATCCCTCATGAATGGGATTAGTGCCCTATAAAAAGTTTCAGAGAGCTCCCTCACCTCTTTTGCCATGTGAGACCACAGCAGGAATAAGCCTGTCTACCAACCAGGAAACAGGCCCTCCTAGACAATGAACCCGCTGACGCATTAATCTTGGATTTCCCAGCCTCCAGAACTGTAAAAATTAATGTTGCTTGAGCCATCCAGCCTATGGTATTTTTGTTACAGCAGCCCAAGTGAACTAAGACAATCATGTTATAATTGTTGTTAAAGGGGGCAACTGCCAATATATCCACCACCCAAATCTAAAGACAACTCCCATTTTCTGAGAAGCTGCTTTGCCATCTATTGTATGGCTTTGGGTGATTCTCAAAACTTGGGGTACTGTGGAATAACCTGGGAAGCATAAACAAACAGATGCCCAGGTTCTACCAGATTCAACAAGGGTTGGGCACACTTAATGTTTTTTTTGTTTTTTAAGACAGGATCCTGCTCTGTCACCCAGGCTGCAGTGCAGTGGCGCAGTCTCGACTCACTGCAACCTCTGCCCCTCGGGCTCAAGTGATCTTCTCACCTCAGCCTCCCCAGTAGCTGGGAGTACAGGCATGTACCCTACACCCAGCTAATTTTTCACATTTTTAGTAGAGATGGGGTTTCACCATGTTGCCCAGGCTGGTCTTGAACTTCTGGTCTCAAGCGATCTGCCCACCTTGGCCTCCCAAAGAGTTGGGATTACAGGTGTGAGCCACTGCACCAGTCCTTTTATTGCTTTTGTTGTTGACTTTGGTTTTTTGGGGGCAGCTCTCAGGTACTACCCTACTGGTGCATGACAGAAGCCCTAACACATTTCCTGTTATCTGGTGGACATCTGTGATTTTAGCTTAGGGATACAGCGTTAGAATAATGCATTTGCTCTGTGTGCCCTCTGCTGGTACTGCATGAGCAGACCACACATGGAATGCCTGCATGGGTGAGAATCTGGTCTCACCTCCCAAGGCAAGCCCCTTGCAGACTTAACAGAGTGGTGATACTTCAAGGGCAGCGATGGTCAACCATGTTAGAATCACCCAGGGAACCGTGAAAATAAAAATGCCTGGTCATGGGCTTCGACAATGGGGTTTTTAAAACACTCTCCAGGAGATTCTACACATAAAGCCAGTGTTAAGAACCTATTCTTTGGGCAGAAAATTGGCCCAGGAACACAAAGTCCACAGAACCATGTGTCACTCTGGTGTCTTCTGTTCTAGCAGTCTATTTCAGAAATTCCCAGCCTGCCTGAATCTCAGAATGGGCTTCAAGCTGGTCAAAAAGACAGATCCTGGAAATCCACCCCAGACATAATCAGACTATCCCAGGGTGAGGCTCACTCAGGTCATTACTTACAACCCAACAAAGAGAGAATTTTTGGTTTTAATGAGGTTAAGGTCAAATCATTATGACTTCTTAAGACATTTTTTAGCCACAGGCTTTATCTCTTCATGGGGAAGGGAGTCACAGTCACTGAAGGAACTGACAGGCAGGTGAAGGCAAGGTACAGAAGGAATGAACAGCCACGTGTAACTGCTATGCACATGTGTCTTCTATATAATTGAATCTTCACTACACTTCTTGAGCATAAATAGTAAAACCCTGTTATACCGAGAGGATACTGAAGGGGAGGCGGTTAGTTCTCTTTGCAGATATCTAGGGAGAAAGCCTTCCAGGCAGAGGGAACTGTCAATGCAAAGGCCTTAAGGCTGGAATATTCTCGACTACTGGAGAACAGCAAGGCAGTCATGACCTGGGGGAATGATCTCCACAGAGGTGCGGATGAGGGAGGAAAGGGGAGGGTGGATTAGGCCATCAGCCTTCACAGCAGAGTGACGTAATTCTATTTTTAAGCATCACTTTGACAGCTGCAAAAACGGACTCGAGTAAAGCAAGGATGGAAGCACAGGATAGAAGCATCGAAGTGAAGGGCTAAGCGTGCTGGCTCATACCTGTAATCCCAGCACTCTGGGAGGCCGAGGCAGGTGGATCCCTTGAGTTCAGGAGTTCGAGACCAGTCTGGCCAACATGGCAAAACCACATCTCTACTAGAAACAGAAAAATTAGCTGGGCATGGTGGTGGGTGCCTGTAATCCCAGCTACTCAGGAGGCTGAGGCAGGAGAATCGCCTGAACCTGAGAGGCAGAGTCTGCAGTGAGCCAAGATCACACCACTGCAACCCAGTCTGGGTGACAGAGTAAGACTCCATCTCAAATTAAAAAAAAAAAGGAAAAGTAACCACTGTTGACAAGAATGTAGAGAAACAGGAACCCTTGTCCGTTGCTGGTGAGAATGTAAAATGGTACAGCTGCTGTGGAAAACTGGCAGGTCCTCAAAAATAAACAGAATTACCACAGGATCCAGTTAATCCACTTCGCAGTACGTACCCAAAACAACTGAAAGCAGGGACTCAAACAGATACTCGTATACCAGTGTTCACAGCAATAGCCAAATGTTCATTCATTAATAGTCAAAAGGTGACAACTCAAATGTCCATCAACAGATGAACGGACAAAAAAAATGTGGTATACACAGACAATATACACTGCACCCATAAATATATTTAACCATAAAAAAGAAATAGCACTGACACATGCTACAACACGGATGCACCTTGACAACACTACACCAAGTCAAACAAGCCAGATACAGGCCAGCCGCACTGGCTCACGCCTATAATCCCAGCACTGTGGGAGGCCGAGGTGGGTGATCATTTGAGGTCAGAAATTCCAGATCAGCCTGGACAACATGGTGAAACCCCATCTCTACTAAAAATACAAAAATTAGCCAGGCTTGGTGTCAGGCACCTATAATCCCAGCTACTTGGGAGGCTGAGGCAGGAGAATCATTTGAACTGGGGAGGCGGAGGTTGCAGTGAGCGGACATCACACCACTGCTCTCCAGCCTGGGAAACAGAGCGAGACTTCATCTCAAAAAAAAAAAAAAAAAGAGCCAGATACAAAGGGTCACATATTGTATGATTCCATTTATATGAAATATCCAGAATAGGTGAATCCAGAGGGACAGAAAGCAGGTTAGTGGTTGCCAAGGGCTGGAAAAAGAAGGAAATTATTGTTCAATGGGTATAGTTCTGTTTGGGATAATGAAAATGTTCTGGAAATAGATGGTGGTGACGGTTGTACAACTTTTTTTGTTTTGTTTGTTTTTGAGATAGTCAGGCCTGTCTCCCAGGCTGGAGTGCAGTGGTGCAATCTCAGCTCACTGCAACCTCTGCCTCCCGGGTTCAAGCTTCTCAAGTAGCTGGGAATACAAGTGCCCACCACCATGCCCAGCTAATTTTTGTATTTTAGGTAGAGACAGGGTTTCGCCATGTTGGCCAGGCTGGTCTTGAACTCCTGACTTCAAGTGATCCACACGCCTCAGCCTCCCAAAGTGCTGGGATTACAGGCATGAGGCAGTGTGCCCAGCCTGTACAACATTGTTAATATACTTAATGTCCCTGAATTACATACTTAAAATGATTAAAAGGATAAATTTGTTTGGTGTATCTTGGTATGGTTAAGAAAAATGGAAGGCTACACAATAAAAAAAATTTTTTTTTTGAGACGGAGTCTCACTCTGTCGCCCAGGCTGGAGTGCAGTGGCGTGATCTCAGCTCACTGCAAGCTCTGCCTCCCAGGTTCACACCATTGTCCTGCCTCAGCCTCCCAAGTAGCTGGGACTACAGGCGCCTGCCACCATGCCCGGCTAATTTTTTTGTATTTTTTAGTGGAGACAGGGTTTCACCCTGTTAGCCAGGATGGCCTCGATCTCCTGACCTCGTAATCCGCCACCTTGGCCTGCCAACGTGCTGAGATTACAGGTGTCAGCCACCGCCCCCAGCGATAAAACATTCTTATTGACTTTCGAGTGGCAAAATAATAAAGATCATGCCTTCCTTCCTCTTTACTGTGTTACAAATTGTATAATGAACATATATTATTAATTATGCGGGGCAATGTATATAACTGGCTTAAGTTTATAAAATAACGTACCAGCATCTGGTCCATTTGGCTTTATTACACTGCAGGGCCATCCAAAGCAAGAGCCTCTAGACCTCTGGGTGGTGAACAAATCTCAGCTGGGGTTTCGTGCCCACCTAGACAACATCTGCTCGTCAATGTGTAGTTAACATCCTGACAGACTTTCTGCCGCTGGATATGTGAGAGGCACAGCACAGGGCTCTGGAAGTCCCTGCTGACTGCTCGAAGCCTTTCTCCCTGCTAAAACCTCTGACCAAATGCTTAATAATATCTGCTGTAGGCTGTTGAGTCTGCCACACGTTTGACATTTATTGTTTATTCCCACACCCATCCCATGAAACAAGCAGGACTTTCCATTTTACAGATGTGAAAACCAAGGTTCAAAGAGACTCAATAACCTGCTCCAGGACAAATGACAGAACTGAGACTTCTGACTCCAAATCTCACGCTCCCCCGCCACACCTCTTTGCCTTTCTCTTTCACACCAATGGACTCTATGGGTGACCTTGGCATAGGTTCTTCTAAGAACCGGCTCTTAACAAAAACTTCTGGCCATTATCTGACTGAATGTCACAAACAAGTGCTGTAAGAACTTGCTTAGAGCCTTTTTCCTAAACCTGGACACCAGCTCTTGCCTTGTGAATTCCTTCACCACAAAACACATGTTCCCAGGGGCCCAGGCAAAGTCTCCAAGTACCCAATCCCCTTTCTTCAGCCTTGCCCACACCCTCAGCCTTCCTGTTAATCCAGGCGACCCAGGGTTACCCAGAGGTCCAGGTCCCAGTTGTTCACTTGAGCATCTGATGTACCCCAAACACCTGTGTGAAACGCTGTCTGTCCAGGATGCGTCCATAGCGCAGGGTGACGTAGAAGGTCTGTTTCCCACTGTACCGCTGGATACGCACGAACATCTCCTGAGGCCGGTCCTTGGTTTCTGTCAGGGGAATCACATCTGCCATCGGACAGTATGTGTCCTGCCGCCAGCCCCAGAAGTTCAGATGGGCCACCCGCAGCATGGTGCCAGACTCATTCAGATACAGGATACCAACCAGTCTCCGTAAGAAATAGCTCATCCAGCACAGCATGGTCAGGGCAAAGCCCGATATCCCACTCATGAGGCACACGGTGTTGAGAGTGAGGAGGCCCTCGGAGTACAAGTAATAGCCTGGTGGCAAAGCTACCACTGTCAGGGCAGTCTGTGCCAACTTCAGTCGTGACAGGAACCCGAAGGTTCTGATGGCATCAAAACGGTAAAACATCCAGAATTTCTCAGTCTCTGCGTTTGGTAGTTTCTCCTTCGAGATGGGTGAACTGCTGCCCACCCACCTCTTAGGATCCTCCTGCCCACTGCAGCACCACAGCCCATGGAGAGGCCTTTCCCACACAGCTTTTCCCCGAAACCTACGCACAGCTCGGAGAAGGGCAGCCTGAAAGGGAGACAGTAGACCATTTCTCTCATGGAACTCAACCACATTAATCACACGGTGAACATCTGCAAAGCACCATACTCTAAGGCTTCTGCCAATCCTGCAAGGTAACCGTTATTGCCAGAGGAGGGAAGGGTAAAGCCAGATGCTATCTCATATGGGCATCACAACAGCTATCTAAGATAGTTATCACTATTTCCACTTTACCACTAGGGAAACTAAGCCCAGAGAGGGTAAGATATTTACCAAAGAACACACAGTCAGTGAGTGCAGCAGAGTCCTCCTTCCACCAGGCAATTCCAAATAAATACGGGAAAGGAGGTGCGGCCGTCATTAATTCAAAACATATCTAGGGAGGACAAACTCTGGGCTGGACAATGTATCCACAAGGGGGTGTGAACATTTCCCCAAGCAGGAAACTAAATAATCAATGTCTTAGTGGAGAACTCGAGTAACAAATCTGTGAGATATTTATTCCAATAAACTTTCTAATTCTCTGTTTGATTCATACGCTATCTTGGGTGCTGGAGTGAACTGCTGCTTTCTCTTAGCCTAGTCTGGGGAAGGGGAAACAGCGGAGAAGGAGAAGGAGCGAGGCAGGGAGGCCCCAACACGTAGCACAAGGGTATTCTTAGGTGGGTAGTGAAGCAGTAAAAGCTCTTATTCCAATTCTGGCTCCAACAGTAATTTGTGAGCAAATTACTCCACACCCCTGAGATTCGGTTTCTTCGCCTTTCAAAATGGGGACTCAGAACACAGTGAACCAGAAGATGGTTTCAGAGTCCTCAACTTAGTACCTAATGCACTGTGAGAGCTCGGCGAGTTTTAGCTATTACTGCTGTGCGCATGTGACCCAAGGAGGGCAGAGAAAGCCCGGGAAAAGCGAACTGTAACACACGCCAGAGCTTCCTCCCACGGATCCTCCGAGTCCGAAACCCGAGCGTCGGGCCTGCCCGCCCCAGCCCTGACCCCGACCCCAAAGAGCATCACCCCCTCAAGGCTCGCCACCCGCCTCCTTACCATGGCCCCACCACCTGCTGCCGGAAGTAAATCCCACCGGCCCCCGGAACCTCTAAGAGCGCATGCTCGAATGTACAAGGCGGGCGTGATCTGCGTTGCACCCTGGGAGTTGCGGTCCAGGAATCGTGGCTGGCGCTAGTCCCAGGCGTTATGGGAACGGAGTCCCCTCCTCTTCCCGACGTGCCCTGCGACTCAGGGGCCGAACCCGGAAGTTCCGGGCCGAGTTCCTTGTGCCAACGTGTCTTGTAAGGTGCGGCTAGAAACTGGGGACATGGCAGCGCCTGGCCCAGCGCTCTGCCTCTTCGACGTGGATGGGACCCTCACCGCCCCGCGGCAGGTAAGTGGCGGCCGGCGGGCTGCTGGCAGCCGACGCGGAGCCCGTGCTGTTCCCAGTTGGGGCTATCGACCACCCAGGGTAGGCGCCAAGGGGTGGCTAAGGACCGCCTACGTCCTCACGGGGCTGAACCCTATTCTGGGTGCCCTGGAGGAACGAGAGGGAGGCCCTAACCAGCTCTTCAAGAGCTCTGGTGCTTGGAAAGATGACACGGGGCTGAAGAACTCTTAAGAGCAGGAAACTTGTGCTAGGTTGGAAAATGTAATCTGGACTCACCGCTAGTGCTTGGGACTGATAGACCAGGATTTCAACCCAAGATCAGGCCCCCTTATCAGCTATGTGCCGGCCCCAATCCTGTAACCAATGGGCTGTGCCGTGAGTCATGATATTAAAAACAGGTTTCCAGGTCAAACCGACCTAGTGGAGTCTCATCTTCACCTCTTGACATCTTTGTGACCTTCAGCGAGTCATTAACCTCTCTGAGCTTCAACATCTACAGCTTTAAATGGGGATGTTACCTGTTCCATATGGTGTCTGTGAGGATGAAATGAGATTGTGTAAGTTCTTGAAAGTATGTTGCACACAACACACTAGGCCTCAGTAAATAGTAGCCACCTCCACCACACCCATCTCCAGCCCCTGCAATGGACTAGGGAGATGGAGGAGCCCTAGGTTACTACAGGCTGCCCGCTGAGAGCCTCTTTGGGCCCTTGGAAACTTGCTTTCCACTTTCAGATTTTGCTGCTACAGGCACAGATAAGTTTCAGTTACGATCAGCCTTGAGGTGAGGCTCTCCTGGCCCCTTTTCAGAAATTGGCCACTGAACACTGGCCATTTCAACCTGAGACTGGACCCCAATGGTCTCACTATCCTCAGCTTCTACCCTCACCCCTCGTAGTTTTCGCTTGGTGGTAACAATGGTGTGCTCCGGAAGTCCACGTCAAATGCGTGTGACCTTAGACGTATCATTTTGCCCTTCTCAGCCACAGGTTTGATCTACCTAGTGATGACGCTCAACTCCCAAGTTCTTCAAAGGCTTTTTCTGATTCTGAAATTCAGTGATCACACATTTGGGTTTGTTAAAAGCCCATAGTGGTCTAAAACTCCGGTCCCCAATTCATTTTTTGTAAAGGGCCGTATAGCAAATACTTCTGTCTTTGCTGACTATATGGTCTATAGTAACCACTCAACTTTAGTGCAAAACCCTATATAAATAAGAGTGGCTGTGTACCAATAAAATTTTATTTCTTTATTACAAAAACAAACAGCTGCCCAGTGTGGTCTGTGGGCCATAGTGGCCTAGGGTTTACATTGCTACCCTTTTTCATATCACTGAACCCTCTCAACCTTCCTCCATCTTTCTTCCCAGGTAGGATAGTTGTTATTACCGTTTTAAACATAAGGAAACACACTCAGTGAAGAACTAACCTCCTCAGTTTCACACAGCCAACCTGGTACAAGTCTCTGGGCCTCAGGATATTGGTTCCTGTCAAGTTTGCCATTTCCTATCTGTGCTAAGGTGGAAGCTGTTCTAGTCACTGGGTATGCCATTCAGGAAAGTGCTTCTGATTTTCTGATTTTCACAGTTCTGACTCTTCTTTTTTTTTTTTTTTTAAAGACAGAGTCTCACTCTGTCACCAGACTGGAGTGTAGTGGCCCAATCTCAGTTCACTGCAACCTCCACCTCCCAGGTTCAAGCAATTCTCCTGCCTCAGGCAACCAAGTAGCTGGTACTACAGGCGCGCACCACCACGTCTGGCTAATTTTTGTATTTTTAGTAGAGACGGGGTTTCACCGTGTTGGCCAGGATGGTCTCTATCTCTGGACCTCGTGATCCACCCGCCTTGGCCTCCCAAAGTGCTGGGATTACAGGCGTGAGCCACCGTGTTCTGACTTTTAAAGGCCACTCCTCCAATTCTAGATTCTGTCTAATAGGTCCAGATTCCACTGTGAGAGTAGAAAAGATTGCACTCTATTACAAACCCTTCTGTATAATTTTAATCACATTCATGTATTACTCTAAAAAAATTTTTTAAAGAAAAATCATTGAACTCCAAGTGTTTATATACTGAGGTTGAATTAAATGGTTTTTTGTATTTTCTAAATTTCTAGTAAAAAGATATTCAGCCGGGCACGGTAGCTCATGCCTATAATCCCAGCACTTGGGGAGGCTGAGGCGGGTGGATCACTTGAGGTCAGGAGTTCGAGACCAGCCTTGCCAACATGGTGAAACCCAGTCTCTACTAAAAATACAAAAAAATTAGCCGAGCATGATGGCGGGCGCCTGTAATCCTGGCTACCTGGGAGGCTGAGACAGGAGAATCGCTTGAACCCAGGAAGTGGAGGTTGCAATGAGCCGAGACCACACCATTGCACTCCAGCCTGGGTGACAGAGCACGACTTCGTGTCAAAAAAAAAAAAAAGACATTCAGTGTAAATGTACAACTGACATTGCTCAAAGTGCTGAGTTATAAGACTTGTAAAAATACATTGTGATGTGTCTTGATGTAGGGCTATTTTTTCATCTTAGTTTATAACTTTTTTAAAATTATCACACAGTTTGGAATTTACCATAAGATTATACCACTAAGACCACTCTTTCTAGATAGGAGCTTTGCTTTTAGAAGAGACTAAAAAATCTAGTCATCTTACTCTTTTACATTTTTGTTTTGTTTTGGGTAATTGCAATAAAATCAATTCTAAGCTTCTCCTTTTTTTTTTTTTTTTGTTTTTGTTTTTGTTTTGTTTTGAGACGAAGTCTCGCTCTGTGACCCAGGCTGGAGTGCAGTGGCACGATCTTGGCTCACTGCAACCTCTGCCTCCCGGGCTCAAGTGATTCTCCTGCCTCAGCCTCCCGAGTAGCTGGGACTACAGGCGCCCGCCTAATTTTTGTATTTTTAATAGAGACAGGATTTCGCCACGTTGGCCAGCCTGGTCTCGAACTCTGACCTCAGGTGATCCACCCGCCTCGGCCTCCTAAAGTGCCGGGATTACAGGCATGAGCCGCCATGTCTGGCCCTAAGCTTCCTCTTTAATTTCATTATGTTGTTTTATTTTAAAATAAACAACTTAAATCCATAAATGGAGTATAGTGTAGCATTTAAAAGGAATGATGAGCTAGATCTGTGTTGGCATGAAAAGATCAGTACAACATAGTGCTGAAAAAGCAAAGTCCCTGCACAGGACATGATTCCGTTTATGTTTCAAAAATAAGACCTATTTGTATATGTGCCCATAGTTGGGTATATAAATGCATAGAAAAATAGCTGGGACAGTGCACAACAGATACTAACATATTACCTGTGTTTAAAATTTGGTAAAAATAACACTTAACTTTATTCTGGTAAAGATGCCCCCCCAGTTACAACTAAAATATTTGAACTCTGTACAGAGCTGGTAACTTAATTGGCATGTGTGAAAATAAGGCTTGTAGACCTGGCTTATGCCTGTAATCTCAGCACTTTGGGAGGCCAAGGCTGGTGGATCTCCTGAACCCAGGAGTTCCAGACTGGCCTGGGCAACATGGCAAAACTTCGTCTCTACAAAATATAAAAAAATTAGCCAGGTGTGCTGGCACATAACTATGGTCCCAGCTACTCAGGAGGCAGAGATAGGAGGATCACCAGAGTCCAGGGAGGTCGAGGCTGCGGTGAGCTGTGACCATGCCACTGCACTCCAGCTTGGGTGACAAGTGAGACCCTATCTCAAAAAAAATTTTTTTCTTTAATGTTTAAGTAAGAAAATAAGACTTGTGTACTTGTGTTACCCTTAGAGTTTTAGTCTCCTGATTATTCTGTGGCTTATGACTGTTGTATTTTCTTCCTTGAAATTTAGAAAATTACCAAAGAAATGGATGACTTCCTGCAAAAATTGAGGCAGAAGATCAAAATCGGAGTGGTAGGCGGATCGGACTTTGAGAAAGTGCAGGAGCAACTGGGAAATGATGGTAAATGATAGGTTGCTAATTACATCTGGTAAAAGATTAACTTCTTATGAGGATATTGTTGCCAAGTATCATAGGCTGCCCTAAAACCTTGTCCCCATATGGCGGACTTTCTGCTTCCTTTTTTGGGAAACACTTTCTTGGCCTTTGTTTTTCCTCTGCTTTTAATCCAGTACATTTCTGGAGTTACTGATGGAGAACTGGGGAGTCAGATGTGTGAGTAGATTCACCTAGAAAGGTCAGTGGCTGTATCTGCACATGGTAATCTCTCTGCCTGGAATACTTCTTGCTTGTACCCGTTCACAGCCCTTCTAGCCCCAGTCAGACCGGTCTTCATATTGTCCCTCTGACAGCCCCCCTCACCTCCCCATCACTGAAACAGAATCTCCAGCACAGGACCCCGAAAAACCAGAGAGGCTTATTGACCCCTTCACTGGAGAGTCTGACTTGATAGGTCTGTGGAGCCTGGGAATCCTATTTTAGTAAGTACCTCTGAGAGATTCTAGTGTACAGCCTTGCTAATGTAGCATTCTGTAACTATTGTAAACTATCCGATTATATGTTTTTGAAGAGCAGGAGTATGGGTTATTCATCTCCATAGCCCCAGGGCCTCCTGGCCTGTAAGAAATTGTAAGTGGATGCCAAGCGCGGTGGCTCACGCTTATAATCCCAGCACTTGGGGAGGCCGAGGCGGATGGATCTCCTGAGGTCAGGAGTTTGAGACCAGCCTGGCCGACATGATCAAACCCCATTTCTACTAAAAATACAAAAAATTAGCTGGGCGTGATGACGGGCACCTGTAATCCCAGCTACCCAGGAGGCCGAGACAGGAGAATTGCTTGAACCCAGGAGGCAGAGGTTGCAATGAGCCGAGGTCACACCATTGCACTCCAGCCTGGGCAATAAGAACGAAACTCCGTCTTGGGAAAAAAAAAAAAATTTATAAGTGGAGAGGTGGATGAATTGATTGTTCTTTTAACCCCTGTTGTCCCCAGAGTCCTCACATCTTGGAACCAGCTCCTCTAGAGCAAGATTTCTCACCTTCGCACTATTGATATTTTGGACCAGTTAGTTCTCCATTATGAAGGCTGTCCTGTGCATTGTAGGGTATTTAGCAACTTCCCGGGCCTCTACCCACTAGAGGCCCGCAGCATACACACACGCACACATACGGCTGTGACTACCAGAAATGTCTCCAGACATTGCCAAATGACCTCTGTGTAAAATCACCCCCGTTTGAGAACTACTGTTCTCAAAGATGTAATATGTTACAGTCCACATCTGTATGGACTGTATTTATAGGATCACCATTACTAGAAGAGTAATCTCTGCAGTCTCTTTAAAACTCTCTCTTCCACTTCCACTTCATTTTCCTGGTAGATCTCCTACTTAGAAATGCTATAAACCACATAGTGGGGATCATGAAGCCCTGAAAATCTTGTTACCTGCTCATGATCGCCCTTTCTGCATCTAGTTGTGTATTTAACCACTTGCTCAGGGAAGTTTTGTGTAGTGTAGCATAGTGTCTGCACCTGTCAGAGACATGCAACAATAGAATCAAAACATTCACAAGCCAAAAGACAGTTGAAGGCCCACCTGTATCAGAATCACCTGGGAAGCTTATTAAAATATGAGTGTGGGGTCCCCACCCAACACATAGGGGATCTGCATTTTAACAGGTACCTGAAGTTTGAGAATCCCTTCATTAAGGTTGACAACATGGATAGTTTCCAAACCAAACTGATTATAAGAATCACTGAAGAGCTTTTTTTAAAATTTATTTTATTTATTTATTTATTTTTATTTTTTTGAGACAGTCTTATTCTCTGGTGCAGTGGCACAATCTTGGCTCACTGTAACCTCTGCGTCCTGGATTCAAGTGATTCTTGTGCCTCAGCCTCCCAAGTAGCTGGGACTACAGGCGCCCACCAGCACGCCCAGCTAATTTTTGTATTTTTAGTAGAGACGGGGTTTTACCATGTTGGCCGGGCTGGTCTTGAACTTGCGACCTCAGGTGATCTGGCCACCTCGGCCTCCCATAGTGCTGGGATTACAGGCATGAGTCACCGTGCCTGGCCACCAAAGGTCTTTTAGTGCTTTGTTTTTTGTTTTTTTGGGTTTTTTTTTTTTTTGACATTAGACGGAGTCTTGCACCGTTGCCGAGGCTGGAGTGCAGTGGCACAATCTTGGCTCACTGCACCCTCTGCCTCCTGGGTTCAAGCAATTCTCCTGCCTCAGCCTCCCGAGTAGCTGGGGTTACAGGCGCCCGCCACCATGCCCGGCTAATTTTTTGTATTTTTAGTAGAGACGGGGGTTTCACTATGTTGGCGAGGCTGGTCTGGAACTCCTGACCTGGTAAAACCCCGCCAGCCTCAGCCTCCCAAAGTGCTGGGATTACAGGTGGAGCCACACCGCACCCAGCCCAAAGAGCTTTTTTAAAAATATATTTAGTCTGTCCCTCAGCAATTCTGATTCAGGAAGCGAGAGAGTAAAGCTTGGAAATCTGCATTTTCACACTGCCCTGGTTGCTGCTGGTGAACCATCAGCATCATGGACGAGTATCTTCCTCTACAGACAGTCAGGTTGAAGTCAGGGACATAAGATAACCTGTCACCAAGTCCCTAATCTCTTGCCCAGTCATCATCGTTTAAATGTGTAACCAAAAAGAGCCATTAAAAAAAACAAGGAACTTTTTTCCATACTCTTCTCTTAGTTTGTAAGATGAGATAGTCTTTCACAGTCCTTGCTGGAGTTTAGCGGTTTTATTGGTGGTCATTGTTAATCAAGGAGTAGAAACACAGGTTTTGATTCTTTGCATTCTAAGTGTTTTTTTGGTTTTGATTGTAGTGGTTGAAAAATACGATTATGTGTTTCCAGAAAATGGCTTGGTAGCATACAAAGATGGGAAACTCTTGTGTAAACAGGTAGGTTCTTGAGTATCTGAATTACTATATACTATTAAAAGTGTTTTCTAAAAGGGCATTTCACAATGAATGCCTCTAGGAAGATGAGGAACGGGTAGAAATGAATCTTTACTCTGTATTTTTTGTTTTGCATTTTGAACCATGTGACTATTACATATTCTAAATTGATAACTAAATTTTTATACTTTTTAAATCTAATATTTCTCTCTTTTCTTATTTTGTTTTTGAGACGGAGTCTTGCTCTGTCACCCAGGCTGGAGCTGGAGTGCAGCGGCGCGATCTCGGCTCACTACAACCTCTGCCTCCCTGGTTCAAGCAATTCTTACGCCTCAGCCTCCCCCATAGCTGGGATTACAGGCACACGCCACCACACCCAGCTAATTTTTGTATTTTTAGTAGAGACAGGGTTTCACCATGTTGGCCAGGCTGATCTCTAACTCCTGACCTCAAGTGATCCGCCCACCTCAGCCTCCCAGGGTGCTGGGATTACAGGCGTGAGCCACCACACCCAGCCTTTTCTTCTTTTTTTAAAAAGATGGGGTCTTGCTCTGTTAACCAGGCTGGAGTGCAGCGGTGCAATCCCAGTGGCCTAGAACTCCTGGGCACAGGTGATCCTCTGCCTCAGCCTCCCAAGTAGCAGGGACTACAGGCACATGCCACCATGCCTGGCTTTAAATCTATTAATGACATTTCTATGATGATAAAACTAGAGCAGCCTGCCTCACTATAAGCATTTTTTTTTTCTTTTTTCTTTTTTTGTGATGGAATCTCACTCTTGTCCAGGCTGGAGTGCAGTGGCTCAATCCTGGCTCACTGTAACCTCTGCCTCCTGGGTTCAAATGATTCTTGTGCCTCAGCCTCCCTAGTTGGGATTACAGGCATCCACCAGCATGCCCGGCTCATTTTTGTATTTTTAGTAGAGGCGGGGTTTCACCATGTTTGCCAGGCTGGTCTCGAGCTCATGACTTGAAGTCATCCACCTGCCTCAGCTTCCCAAAATGCTGGGATTACAGGCGTGAGCTGCCATGCCTGGGCACTATAAGCATTTTTAAGAGGTACTGTGTAGCTCTTAGTAGTAGTAAGATCATTCTATTCAGACATAAGAGAATGCCGAAGTGGAACAAAT